>NC_134539.1:68892812-69525000 GCF_050624435.1 Tenrec ecaudatus
ATTTCAGCCGAGCCCATCCTATCTCAGCAGACAAATCAAATAATATGTAGATCCTGAGAAATAAACAAATATGTGTTGATGTAATCCACTACTTTTCCCTGTAGTTTGTTATGTAATAATATCAGCAACTGCAACACCAACAAAACCTAAACCCACTGCCATAGAGTCTATTCTGCCTGACGGCAACCCTGGGTAGAACTTCTGATGCAGTAAAAGTCTTTAGACAAGACGACAGACATCTTTCTCTCACAGAGTGGCGAGTTTGAAATGCTGCCCTTAGAGTTGGCAACCCGACACTTATTCCACGGCATTACAAGGACTCTCAGGTTTTTTACACAGCAATTATATATTTGTATACAACAATTATATGTATTTGATATAGTATCTATATCAAGAAACAGGCTGTTGTAACAAACATCCAAACTGAACGCCATTGGTTTGGGGTCTGATTGTAGAGAGGAAGTAATTGTTAGAGGTTAAAAAGAACAATGAGATTTCCCTTGCAAGCTAGAAAAATGGAAAAACATCAAGTCAGCAAAATACATGGTACAACTATTCCCTTTACTTACTTTGAAGATGAAAATACGGCAAATACGTGTATAGATTCAAATACAGAGAGCTCCAGGCAAAATATTGGCTAGTTCTTGCTAGCTGTGCAAGGCAAGTTTCTCAGAAGAGTTATAAAAGAATTGGAAGATTTTTAAGTTTCACCCAGAGAGAGTATAAAGGGAATGGGGCATGCTGGATTGGGGGGAAAAACATTTTTTCTATCTCTAGCCTTTCAATTCAGTAAAACATAAAATCCATATCATATTAGAAACACATGGCTTTCAAATGAAGATAAAATCAAGAATGTAGCTGTAAGACACATTTTAAAAACCTTTGCAAACATTCACCTAGTATTTAGTAGAACTCTCACACAAAGTGCTTTTAAGGATTTCTGAAAGTTGCCTAACAGCACCTGAATTCATATCAAATAGACCAATTAAGTGTAGGAAGAAAGGCCTGTCTTGGAAAGAACTGTGGTCATGGTTGTATTAAATGGAGCCCACTAGAATAAGATTAATATGATGTCCCCACATTTTTAAAAGAAAGTAATATCTGCAAAAGTATTATACATAGTCACACAACTGTTTGATCTATGTACAAGTCCCGAAGGAGCGCAATGAAGTGTTGCAGAATGCGCATTCTTCTCAGAGTGATCCACCATTTCTTATCATCCACTCGGTTGAATGCAAAGTCAATGAAACACAGGAAACATCTTTCTGGTACTCTCTGCGTTAGCCAGGATCCATTTGTCATCACACTGATACCCCTTGTTTCATTTCCTCTTCTGAGTGCAGCCTGAACTTCCGGAGGCAGTTGTGAAAACACAACAAGGGACTACTCCATGGTTTAAAATCAGGAAAGGTATGCATCAGGATGGCATCCTGTCACCATATTTTTGAATGTATATGGCGAGCAAAACATCAGAGAAGCTGCATTATATGAAGAAGAATATGGCATCAGGAATAGAGGAAGTAATCTTATCAACCCGAGGTATGCAGATAGCACCATCTTGCTTGCTGAAAGTGAGGAGGAATTGACGCACTTGCTGATGAAGATCCAGGATTGTAGCCTTCAGCCTTCCACTCGGTGGAAGGAAGACCATAATCCTCACAACTGAACTAATAGTTAACATCATGATAAATGGAAAGAGGCTGAAGTACCCAAGGCTTTGCTGTAATTCATCTATGAGTACTTGTGAACAAGCTTCCCTGGAGTGTCATCCTTCTGTGAATAAAATGAGCTTTCTGAGAAGCAGGAGGAGGGATCCCTCTATCAGTAAGAGCCAGTAGTGGACCTAAGATCCTTGCACAATGAACCTCCTGGATCCATAAGACAGCTATAACATTCTTGGAGCTGCTGCAGAACGGGGAGTCGGAGCATGCAACAGAATCATGGGCTTCAAGTTCCACAAAGCAAGTAAAGCTGAGTGCTCTGTGCGGGAGCTGGCTGACAGAGTGGGGTGCCTCTGGACCCTTAATTGGGGAAGTTGGGCATGCTAACTCAAGGAAGTAGAGCCGAGGACCTTCAGATTGAAAATTAGAGTGGAGTGGTATGCTCATCTGAGTTTTCATAAGCACACCTGAAAGAACTTTGTAATATGTCCTGATAAACAACTCAACCCTCAGCATTTGTCACTGCCATTACAACTTAACTTCCTTCATAAACCCTTTAATCATGAATTTTGTCGAAGAGTTCTGTGCAGCCATTGCAATGAATATTAGAACCTAGTCAGGTAAAAGCAAGAACAGTAATTAAGGCTTCACCAAGTTCTTATTGTAAACCACATCCTTCCACAAAGCAAGTACTTCAGAATTTAAGCTATAATCACAAAGAAGACATGAGAAATATTGATGTGCACACTATAAAGAATAAAAATAAATAAACATTCATGGTAACCTGATTCTCCCTAAATCTCCAAATTAAACTCATTAGAAAAAAATTAATAAAGAGGCATCAAGATGCTTAGTATTTAAAAATTCCTCAATGAAAAGCATAAATATCATACTAGTGATAACTATTTTAGGTGTTTTTTTACTTTATGAGAATTAAGATAATTCAAACTCAATTTGTTATTTATAAAGATATTTTGGAAGCTTGCAGATGGAAATTCTCATTTTAAAAAAGTTTCCATTTTGCAACGATGCATGAAAATTATGTAAATAAACAAATAAAACATATTTGCATAAATTATAATTATTTTTAAGTAGGTAAATCAGAGAAGAATTTTTCCTCTTCATTTTGGATATCACAAACTCTTACTTTGTTTTTAATCCATGCAAGCTTCTACCACTTAATTTTAATGTTTAACACTGCCATGGAGTCTATTTTGACTTGTAGCTACTCTATAGAACTTGGTAGAACTGCCCTGGTGAGTTTCTGAGGCTATGAAACTTTGTGGAGTAGAAAGCCCAATTTGAACTTACCAAAAGACAGGTAGGTGCTTTAGCATATTTGGATAAAATTATAATGTGGAAAATATAAAAACCAGATTATCTTCAAAATATCAAAAATTAATTGTCCTATAGTAGACAAAATAGACCAAAACTCCATTATTCCAGGTTTTACAACCCTGAAAACAAAAACTAGATGGCTCCTTGCTACCTCTATCAACTACTCTGAAAAGGATCTCATTAGAAGGTCTTGGAAAGATTAGAAGACAAATATGTAACAGAACTCAAAATTATAGAAGAGATCATGCTGACTGATTTGATAGTGACTGCTAAAGCCTAAGACTATAAACCTTGGGCATTCTTCAGCTCTAGAACTGAACTCACAATCTGTTATAATAATCAACCACTTAAGATCAAAAGGGCAACACGAAATTCAGGGAGTTAGGAAAAGAGGAGGAATTGAGACAGGAAACACAGGAAGTGTCAAAAGGGGATTGAAGGAATTGCAGTGGATGAATTGAAGCAAAATATATGTGAATTGTTGAATGTAAAACTGTAAACCTGTACCTAAATCACAGTAAATATTAAAAAAAGATTTGCACTTTCAAAACCCCTAAGAAATAATTCTACTCTGCCTATAGGATCACTAGGACCTGGAATAAGCACCATGGAGTGGGCTCACTTTCACTGATGTCCATAGTACCTCTCCAGATCTCTAGTGGCACGGTTATTAAGAGGTTGGCTGAAAACTGAAAGAGCAACTGTTTGGACATAGCAGCTGTTCCCATAGGGGAAAAACATTATAGACCCTGCAACTCAAAGGGCAATTCTATTCGATTTTCTATTCTATTCTGGTCTACTGTATTGAGCTGCTGTAAGTCACAAGTGAATCAATGGAAATGAGTTTAGTTAAACGTTTAAGGATCCCCAGTTGCACAGGGTTAAACAATCAGCAGCTACCTGAAAAACGGTCCTTCAAGTCCATCTAGAAGGTTCTCAAGAGCAAGACCTGGCAATCTTCTCCTGTAAAGGTCATATCCTATAAAACTCTGCGAGGCAGGAGGATTTTGTCACATAGGCTTTCTATGACTTGTAATAGCTTCAGTGAAACCTAAAAACATCAAGAAGAGAGAAAACGATTCTCATACAGTGATGATGCTTGTTTGATTATCTATGGAAATAGTTTTGGCCATCTATTTTATAATAAACTTAAAAAAATAGAGAGGATCATTCAGAATGGTATGCAGAAAATTAAAAATTCATCCTATTGAAGAAAAAGCAGAAGTGTCAAGAAAGAAGATGTAAACAGCATTGCCTGCCCCTACAGAAAGGTCAACTGCGATGACTAAATATGGGCATTTGGAGGAAGAGTGTCACCTTCAGGATAGTGGAGTCCGAACTTCTCACCATGAGTCACCAAGTTACCATGTGGCCTAAGATGTCCATCATCAGTGGAATGTTGTTTGACCTACAGAGTCATAAATTTGGATATGAACAGTGGTACTCCATCATTAAAGGGAAATGCTATAAGTGAGACTGGACTAGAGGCGGATCTGAAGGTACAAGTAAGGAGCATGGAGAAATGGTCCCTGTTCCTATGATCTCTATTCTTGACACAGTCTGCACCTATGGGGGGATTTCCTTATGATCAATTGACCAATGATGGGGAAAAGTATGCTTGTTTTACTGATGGTTCTGCATTTTATGAAAGTACCATTCAAAAGTGGGCAGTATACAGCATCATTTTTAATGAAGAGAACTTCGAGTGATACATCTGGTCATTCAGTTTGCTTGGAAGGAGAAATGGCCAAATTTGTGACTGTAAACTGGTTAATGGGCTGTGGCCAGTGGCTTGGCTGGGTGGTCTGGGCCTTGGAAGGAGCTTCTTTGGAAAACTGGTGACAAGATAGTATGGAGATTAGTTATATAGATATATCTCCCTGAATGAGAAAAGACTAAGGAGGAAGAAGAAGAAATATGTGTCTTATATGAATTCTCTCCAAGGGGTAATCTCTGAAGGGGAGGATTTTAACAGTCAAGTGGATAGGATAGGATAGGATAGGATAGGATAGGATAGGATAGGATGAGATGATGTCTTCTGTGGAAACCATTTTCTTTCCCCAGACACACCTTTCCCTGCCTAATGTGAGATGAACAAAGTAGGCATGGTGGCAAGGATGGAGGTTGTGTGTTCTCAGCAGCATAGACTTTCATCACCAAGACTGACTTAGCTCCTGCCACTGCTTGAATACCCCATCTACAAGCAGCAGAGACCAACTCTGAGATCTATATATGAGACCATTCCTCGGAGAGATCAACCAGGAACCTGGTGGTAGGTTGATTACATGAGAACATTTTCATCCCGGAAAGGGTAGTTTTTTTTGTACTTATTATATCAGTCACTTACTCTAGATATGGGTTATCCAGCAGTCATGGATTTACAGAATGCCTTCTTAATTGGCACAGTATCTCAGAGCATTGCCTCAGTCCAAAGGACTCACTTCACAGTAAATTAGATTTATCAATGGATCATGCTCATGGAATCCATGCTTTACCTTTCGGAAGCAGCTGCCTTGATAGAATGACTGAATGAACTTCTAAAGACACAATTATGGCACCAGCTAGGTGGAATCACCTTGCAGGTTTAATCAGTGTTCTCCAGGGAACTGTATATTTTCTAAACCAGAGTTAAATATATGGTGCCTTTGTCTTCAAAAGCCAGGGTTCGTGGGTCCAATAACAAATAGTGTAGATTGGAACAGCACCACTCACTGTTACTCTTGTGTCCCAATTGCAGCAACCTTGTCCTTTTTAAATCTGGAGGGCTGAGTTCCAAAGGGAGACATGTTCCTGCCTGGAGAAACAGCACTGATTCATTTGAACTGGAAGTTAAGAAAGCCTCCTGGCCAGTTTTGACTCCTCCTAATTCTGGATCAATAATTGGCAAAGAAAAATATTAGTGTATTGAGTGGTGTGGTCATTCCTGAGGAAATCAGGATTACTATTACAAAATGAAGGTGAAGAAGAGTATGTCTGAAGTCTAGGAGATTCCTTAGGCTATCTCTTAATATTATCATGTCTTGTGATTAAAGTCAATAGTAAATATAGCAACCTAATTCTGACATGATCACTAGTGACCCAGATTCTCCAGGAATGAAGATTTGGGTCATCCCACCAAGCAAAGAACCATGGCTGATCAAGTTGCTTGCTGAAGGCATAGCACATATAGAATGGGTAGTGGAAGAAGGTAGCTCTAAATAGCAGCTAGGGCCACATGGCCAGCTGCAGAAAGAAGGACTTCAGTGGTTATGAATATTTCCTCTTTGTATGTATGCATCCAATATTTTATTTTGTTCACTTATGAAATATAAAATGTAAATGAGATCAGTGCATTTTTGGTTGTATCATTTTAGGCACAAGTATGACTTTATTATTGTCTTTGTTTGGAGCTATGTGTGATTTGTTTGTTTGTTCGTTTGGCTATGTGTGGTTTAAGGAGATGTGCTCAAGTGCCAAGTTGACGAGCAGTGGAATATGAGAGTTAGGTTTCATGTCATCTTGAGTGGGATACGATTCTCCCATGATTTTGGAGACTATACTGTGGTCAAATCCATGATGGGTTCTTCTGTGAAGCAGCCAAACAGCTGTGGAATGGATAAGGTAGAGTATTACCTCCTTAAACGATTCCTATTCTCAATAGACTTGAGGACATTTACATGCAGGAGGTGGCCTACTCTTCCTATAGATTGTCAGTGTGCAACGTTTGCTTCTGCTGCTGGATCTTGAGGCTACATCTGCTTCATAGACCTCATGTTATGTGACCTGCCAATCCCAGGAGTCATCAATGCACTGCCAAGTTCAGATTCATTCAGGTCTGTATCCATGAGCCTCTGATCTTCCTGCCTCACCTTCCTGCTTCCTGTACATCAGCCCTTGCAGTTACAGAGTCAGGAGAAGCTTCCAGCGTCTATCTGACTAACAGACATGAACTGGACTGGATTTACCCTCTTCTATAACTAGGTGAGCCATTTCTCAATGTAAATATCTATATACAAGCACACATCACCGGCACTGGTTTTGCACCTCTAAAATCATAGCCTAACACAGAAGCATAGCTCTTTATTGGAAAAGAACACAGAGTTGAAAATATGGGGTTGAAAAATTTGGCAACTCTTAGACACATATATGCACGTTCTCAAAATGGTGAACAAAATGAAGAAGTGGAACACGATAGAAGGTAGGATTAGAGAATGATTTTTTTTTAAGTAAAAAATAGCTGAATATCTTATCATGTAGAAAGTATGCACTTCCATCAACTCTTAATGACCTTACATAGGGTTTTCAGGACTATAAAACTTAAAAACAAAACACAGCTTTATTGGGACATAATCTACATATCATAAAATTCAATAGTTCAATAATTTCAAGAAGAGTTGTACAATCATTACCACAATCAATTTTAGGATTTTTTATTCTTTCACATATGCCTTGCTATTAGCTTTCCATTTTCCCCATCTATGAAAAATGAGTCTGTCTGTTCCCATTACATAATTCAAAGTGTCTTATATTATCATAATTGTAGAGAAATATTAGGCATGACTTCTTTATAGCTAGCTAATTTATAGAAATACATTTTAGCTTTCCAGATATTTCATATTTTATACATCTATACACATAGGGAAAGTCATTAAACTGCCGAAAGGTAAGTACCAAAACATAACATTAAAAAAAGAGGAGAAAAAATACAGCAGACACTTTTCATAGCTAAGATCATCTTTAAGCTCACATCCAAACATGTAAATTCTAACATTTTCCCTAAATCTAATACATAACCAGGAGTCCTTTAAAGAGACTACAAATAAGCAAAATGTGAAAAAGAAACACTTCTAAATTCCACATGTGGTAGCCAGATACAGAGGAACTCCAAAACTTAATCTAACTATTGGGTTTATGTGAGCAAACCCGAGCATTAAAGGTCTCATCAGAAGGTCTCGTTCCTATTTGAAACTATATCCCTGCTGTTGCCTGGTTAAGGCTTTGCATTTTAAGAGGATGTGGCAGGTGTTTGCAAGATGCACACTTCGGTTTAATTTTTATCCCGTGAGCAAGTCAGCTGCTTAGAGCAAATCCTTATTTGCTGTGAACACAGGTAAATTTGCTTAAAGTTCTCTAAGTGTAAAGAGAATAAAGGCTTAGTTGGATGAAGAGAGAACACAAACAAACTCACTGGGATTAGAAACGATGAGTTAGACAAATATTATTTATAACATTTGATATTTGCAATATGGAAATGAAATACAGAGCAAAACTGCCTCACGGTGTCTTCAAATGCAGTGTCGCCTAAACCCCCTTTGAACTAATGCATCTAAATTACACTTCTCTGTAGGCAGAGTACATGAAATTGAATGCAAGATGCACCTTTTAAAGAAAAATATACCTTTATGGGTATTTAAAAAAATCTATTTCATTGAAGAAAACTATTGTACCATGCATATCGATACCATAAAAGAAACTTTCTGTGAACATTAATAAGGAGTCCATTTTGTGAACGAACAAACTTGCTTTGCAAAAAATTACAGAAGTTCAAGATGTCTAACTGTGGTTTGATGATTCATGATTTTAAAATTTGCCCTGGAGGAAGAAAAAAGGGAGGGAGATTTGTGGGAGATTGCATACTTCTTGCTAAACCTAAGTAGTGGGACAGTAATACCTCCCCATTTCTTAAAATACCTGTAAATATCTTTTATAGGTGGGTTAGCTTTTGCCAGTGCTTAAAAACTGAAATATGACCTCTTCATTTTAGGAAAAAAAAAAAATGAAAGTGAAGGAAGATTTTTTTTTCCCTCTAAGACAATTATTCAACTTTAAGGGCAAGTTATAGAAAAACTTGCCGCATTTTTCACCATCAGAATTGCTTAAGGTACTGCGTCTTCAAAAGTTGCAATGCTTAAGAAATTGCAGTAGAGTTATTTCAGCTATTGAGACACATTTCTCTTTCTTTAATGTTTGTTTTGGATGGCTGAGGAAAGACGTGAAGACGGCTTTTCAGAGCCAGGCGTATGACTTAGAGCTCCTCCTTGTTGAAATGCTTTACATATTTCCAGGCACAGCTCAAATCAAATGTCCACTTCCCTATGGCACCAACTCAGATCTCTACAGCTCTTAATACACTCTGGAAAGAAAGCTTACTCTTGGTCTCTCTATTGGATTTCCATGTAGTCTACCCATACAAAGTGTAGATTTTGAAATTCTACTTTTGCCTTATGAGGTGATTGCAGCTAATAGATCCAGAAGGAAGATTGTCTGATGGCTTAGATAGTGTTCTTGTAAACATAGACAAAATCCTAAAATGAAATACAACAAACAAACAAACAAAAACCCAAGTAGGTGGAAAATTTAATATAAAAACAACCTTTGAGAGTATTTAAGTTACCTGGCAATTGTAGACATGCCATGAGTATATAAAATGATCCCTGGTAATGACATGGGTTACAGTTTTGGAAACTATAGAGCAGTGGTTCTCAACCTTCCTACTGCTACGACACTTTAATACAGTCCCTCATGTTGTGGTGACCCCCCCAATCATAAATTATTTTTGCTGCTACTTCATAACTGTAATTTTGCTACTGTTATGAATTGGGTGACCCCTGTGAAAGGGTCGTTCAACCCCCAAAGGGGTCGTGATCCACAGGTTGAGAACTGCTGCTGTAAAGGGTAACAGTGAGTTGGAATTCACTGATGGCAGTGGTTTGCTCATCCATAATGTGAGTCAGAAAGAACTGGGTAAAGAGTAAAAAGAACCCACTGCCATTGAGGCAATTTTAATTCACAGCTTCCAAGGTTATATAGAGTGGTTGAACGACCCTTTCACAGGGGTCACCTAAGACCATTAGAAAACACATATTTCTGATGGTCTTAGGAACCGAGACACTGCACCTCCATCCGTTTCCAGTTGGGTCCGCCCACATGCAGATATGTCCACATATGAGTACCCGGAGTAATGACAACTTCACACCAACCCCATCACATGCACCCAGTACAAATACAGGTGTATGTGACAGGGTTGGCGCCATAATGTACTTATGTGGACCAGTCGCACATGTATAGAGAGCAGCTACTGTGTAGAAAGTAGCTGCTGTGTTTAAATCAGCTACTCTGTTAAAAGCAGCTACTGTGTTGAAAGCAGCAGTATTGGAGGTAAAATGGCACTTCATGAATTATAATTACTGGGTAAATGTAAAATCATGTACTGTAAAATCACCAACTACTGAAACAACAACAACAATCTGTACCAGGGGAACTTAATCTGGATGCTGATCAGTCTTTTTATATTCAGCTGTGGTTGATGTGAATTCTGCCCCCCTTGTGAGAGTAACAGGTATGTACAAAAAAAACACAGAATGGTAAATAATAGGAAACTTTAATGAACTGTATCGACTGAACTATGGCATGTATCAGCTTTTGTATTATTATTATTATAAAGCTATTGCTATATATTATTTTCACTAGCAAACTGTCCTATGACAATGGATTGCATAGAGAAGAAGGTTAAGAAAATAAAATACATACATCAATTGTGTAAAGCACATCTGTACATTCATTTCCCTCATCACTCTCAAAATATTTCTCTCCACCCAAGCCCCTGGCATCAGCTCCTCCCATGTCCTCTCATAACCGTTGGTCCCATTGTTTTCTTCTCCAGATTGTTTATCCGGCCATCTTATATATGGATTGTGATAAGAGTTGTATGAACCCCCAATAAAATGATTTTTTTAAAGACAAGAAAATATAGTGAGGAGTTTTTTACAGTACGGTTTTACCTCAATAATTATGTAGGAATTGAGAAACTGCAAAGTGTTATTTGTTGTGAAGTTCTAACAGCCAAATCTATGAAGCCAAACAAACAAAAACGTCATTTTGATAGCAAGCATCCAAGCTTTGCCGGCAAGGATACCAACTGTTTTAGAAGCAAAGCTGATGGACTCAGGAAAGCCAGACCTGACCCTGGTGGCAAGTACCACAAATAAAACATAGCAGCCATTGAAGCTTCAGAATCGCCAGAGCTATAAGACCTCACACCATTGCTGAGGACTTACTGTTGCCTGTGGCCAAAGACGTTGTTCGAATTATGATCATAGATGAAATTGAGTGGAATTTCCTTATCTAATGCCGCTGTCCACAGAAGAATAGATGACATGTCTGCTGATATTCTTGATTAGGTAATCCAGGAAATTCAATCTGCTCCACTTCCAATATTTAGCATCCAGCTTGATGAATCTAGAGACGTTCCAAACTGTTCACAGTTACTAGTTTATGTGAGGTATATTAATGATGGCAACGTTAAAGATGAGTTTCTTTTTTACAAACCTCTTGAAACGACAACTAGTGCATGTGGTGTATTTGATACCGTTGGTTCATTTCTGAAAGAGCATAAGCTCTCTTGGGAAAAGGTTTATGGTATTTGCACGAATGGTGCTCCAGCTATGCTACGACATCATCTGGATTTCAATGTTTGGTATTGAATGAGTCGCCAAAAGTCATTGGAACTCACTGTATGATTCATTGGCAAATATTAGTTTTTACTTTTTTTGCTGCTGCTGATAAAATGTCTGTGTTTAGAGAAATATTACAACTGAAAGAAATTGCAGCATAAAGTTTAGTCTGAGCAGTCATTCTATAGGAATATAGAGACACCATTCCGATTCAATAAAAAGGAATGGGCTTGAAATAAGCTCGTTCCAATGAGGCTTATAAAGAGCGGAGAGAGAAAAAAAGGATATTAAACATTTGACTAATCCTCAGATCGTATCTCTCTTTGTCTCTATATTGTGATCAAGAGATATCATGTCACTACTGCCTGACTGCTGATAAATTCGCCATCCACCCACAGACAGCAGTTAAACAAAGTTACAGATTAGGAGAGCCTAGAGTATTTTCCCTTAAATCAGAGGTAATAGTTTTTGAACTCTCCTTTTCTAGCAAATAAAGACACATTTACAGCCTGAAGTGCAGTTTCCAGCAGAGTTCACAGTTTAGGTCAGGTTTTTTTATGACTAATATTTGGTTTCATGGATTAAAAAAAAAGTCTTAACGTCAAAGTTAAAAAATCTGTTATTAAGGTGGCTCTTCAATAAGACATAGTTACTTGTATATCTAGACATGTAGCACGTATACGTTTCTTCATGTTTAGTTAGTATGTGCTATTAATGCTGAGAATACATGTGAAAATATTTATCCCCATTGCCAAATAAAAACCAAACAAATTTTACTGGCATCCAAACAAATCCGACTCATGGCAAACATTGAGGGCCAAGCAGAACTACTCCTTGGGGTAATTCTGGCCGTGAGCAGTGCAGCCCAGAATCCACTGCGCCACCCTGTCTCCTATTTGTCCAAATGAGATAATGATACAATGACTTCTAGATCAGAAGCCACTGTCATGAAAAGTCAGCTGCGCTGGTTCTGTACGTCTCCCTAAATGAAATTCGGTATTGCAGGTTCAGAGAGAGCTTCTCTCAGCAAACGTCTGAAGAAGAACACAGTACACAAGCTTATCATTTACAAAAGAGAGACAGTTTCATGTATTGTCATAAATGTCTAAACATTTCTGAAAACAGGAAGACAGCGCGTTTATTAAACATTTTTTGTTGCCATGATTTTGTGACGTCTTTTTGTCCCTTCTCAGGCTGAAGTCTTAAAGCCAAGACAGGCGTCACTTGCCTCTTCCTCTCCTAGTGCACGCTGTCTGCTTAGGGAGTCCACTTTCACAGCCCTTTCCCCAAATGCTGCGCTTCGATTCCCATTGTGCTATCTGCGCATCTTGATCCCTGTGAAGTTGGCGTCCCTCGTTACGCCATACATCTTTGTGGTTTTCAAATCCACTTGCAACCCACACTGACATAAAGCTTAACCTTCTGATCCATTCCTTTGAGTAGCCAGTCATATTCTTGTTTTTATCATTGAATCATCCCACCATCTTATAAACCTCTTTAAAGATATCACTGTACCTTTAAGACTGTAGACCCCAAAGGAATCCTGTTAGAAATTACTATCATTTCCCTCTCTCTGATGCTAAAACGATATGAGGCTCAGAATTGCTGGCTTTTTTTTTCTATAGAAGAAGTGAACTAAGTGATTACATTTGAACTTAGTACCGTCTGTGGGTTTACTACAGATTCTTCTATCAGAATTGGACCAACACATAGTAGGCATTTGAATTAATGTGTGTGTGTATGTTTTGACAACATTAGAAGGAAATTACTAAAACTGGATAATAGTAGCATTAGAAGATTGATTACTCTGAACTCCTTTTTTAGTGAATTTTGTGTTAAGATGTAAATTATTTAATTGTCTGCGTCAGCATTTATTTGCTATTTTATCTCCCAAGAGACTGTAAACTCTTTGACTTCTTTCTTATGGAAGTGTAATTTCCTAGCCTAGTGCCTGATAACATATTAAAAACTAAACTCACTGCCTTCTAGTCAATTCTGACGTATAGTAACCCTGAAGTACTCAGTAGGACTGCTCCTCTGGGTTGCCAAGACTGGAACTCTTTACGGGAATAGAAAGCTTCATCTTTTTCCTGCGTAGCAGCTGGTGGTTTTGAAATGCTGAGCTTGCAGTTATCAGCCCCATGGGTAACCCACTATGCCAACAGGGCTCTTCTGGAACACAATAGGAACTTAAAAAATACGTATTAAATGATTAATGAATTGCAAGATGTGTCTATACTAGAAAGAGTTTATCTGTTGACTGAGTTCTTGGGAATGTTATCAGACCGGACGATCTGGGACTCTCTTCCTTGATTGGGAAGCCAATAATATTTCCTCTAAGTACTCCTAAAGAAATATCATCTAGGAGTGGTTGCATAGGCTGAAGGTGACCGGTACTGACCTTTTTTCATGACTATGAATATGACATAGCTCCTATGATTAAACAACAAATGTGAAAAATCCAGAGCCAGTTTGTTTCTGAAATGGTTTTATTACCTTTGTTCATCTTAAAAGGGAAAAATACGGTTAATTTATGATATGGTGACAATAATGAAAAGTAATGTGTAATAATTCATTGTCCATAAGTTATTAATAAGCAAAATTTAGAATGATCAGAAGGGAATTCAGAATGGACTAATGGTAAGGAGAAAGAACTATTACTTGGATACGATTTTAGTAACTGAAACTAGAAAAAAGAGGTCACATAATTAGGATACAACCAAGTAAGAGGAAGACAGTCTAAAAGAAGTACTGGTATCTGCCTGACTTAGCAACCTCTTCGTGAATAGTTTACTAAGTAAATATAAACTGAATGTGTAAGGAGGTAATTCAAACCTTGTTTACTTTACTTGTTACTAAGTAAATATAAACTGAGTGTGTAAAGAAGTCATTCAAATCTTGTAAACCTGAATTAACCCTCTTAGTTACTTTAATGTACTGATTACCTCTGGTATAACATACATCACTAATAAATCAACAGTATTCGGTTCCCATGAAACTCTGAAACAGAAACCTTTTCAGGGGCTTGTAGGGGCTGCGGGTGAGGGTGGCGGTGTGAGGTGGGGGTAGGGGGTAGGTGGCAAGGAAATTATGTGATTGTGTGTATTTATGGCTCATTCTGTCATTCCTTATGGACTAAGATGATTGACACTAACAGACCCTATCTTTTAGTATCAACTATATAAACTATTCAGTTACCTATTGAGGTTTCTCAGGCAGCTTGGACTTTGAGAAAAAGACAAATGGAAACTCAACAGGTAGGAGTGATATCAGCCAACTTAAGCCTGCTCCTAGTAACTTGCAGAGTATAATTCATCTTCTATTTCATAATGTGGTTATTCTGAATGCTCCATCCTTCTGTATGTAGTAGGAATATTTTCCCCCTTGTTTGGTCATTTCAGTTATAAAATGGATTTACATTTGTTTTTCTGTTATTCTAACGTGTGTATGTGTGTATCCCAGTATACCTCAGCGTCAAGGCTCCTAGGTAATAGGTTCCCTTGTTATAGGTAGCTTCATTGTGCCAACCTGGCCAATAGGAACAGGTGGGCTTGATAAGCTCACAGTTTGATTGGAGGACAAAGAGATAAATGGCTAGGCAAGCCCCGCCTGTCTTCCTTTTGTTCTCTGGTGATCCAAACAGTGTGCAGCTGCCTTAGTGAAGTCTCTATGTCAACTTGGGAGCTACACTACCTGTGGGATATCCAACCTGTGGATTGTGTTGCGAGAGCTTGAGGTTCCTTTGAGACTTGCTTCACCACAGTGCTGGTGTGTACATGGCCTTCGTTAGGACTGTTGAATTCTGTCATCTGGCTGACTGCTGGTGACCCGCATAGATAAACTGAGAATTACAAACATCACTTTTCATATTGGTCATGTGGTCGTAACTGATAGGTAAAACAACCTTCTACTACCCAGTGTGTCTTACCTTTGCCTCCGGCCAGCACTGCAGCTGGCCATGGTTGTTTGCCTGGTGGGGTGACCTAGATATTCATTCCTGAGGGGTCTGGGTTATTAGATGTCCTGTCAGGATTAGGTTGGTGTAGATTACCATTTACTTTAATCACAGGACATGGTAATACTAATAGACGGCCTAAATATATGGGTAGGTATGTACAGTATGAAGGAATATAATAGCTAATTAGTCCACACGTGTTACAGAGGGCTCAGTTCAACTCACTTCCTTGAAGCAGTTGATATACTGGAAGTCTTTCACCTCAGGAGGGCAGCTGGGTCCAAGGTCAAGGAAGTAGTAGACAGCTGAGTCCCCTGTAGAGCAATGCAGGCTGTCCAGCCATAGGCAGCAAACAGCAGGGCAGGTCACCAGCAGTCAGCCAGATGACAGAATCCAACAATCCTAAACTCAAGCCAGCAGCTTGGCGAAGCAGATCTCAAAGGAACTTCAGGTTCTAGCAATACCACACACAGGTTGGGTATCCCACCACAGGTAGTGTCGCTCACAAGTTGAGGCAGAAAACTTGCTAAGGCAACCATGCACTGATCAGATCTCCAGAGAGCAAAAGGAAAACGGGGGGGTGGGGGGGGCTACCCATTTATGGCCGTCCTCCTATCAATCTGTGAGCTTATCAAACCCACATGTTCCTATTGGCCAGGTTGGCACAATAAACCTTCCTATAACAGCCCTCAAGTCAGATCTGACCCATAGAGGCCCTATGCACAAAAGAAAGAAATACTGCCATGTCCTGCGTCATCCTCACAATTGTGCCTATGCTTGAGCTCATTGACGCAGCCACTGTGTTAATCGAGCTCTTCAAGGGCCTTCCTCTTTCACCACCACTCCACCTTAGCAAACACGATATCCTTCTCCAGGGACTGGTCTCTCTTGTCAATATGTACTAAGGATATAAGACAAAGTCTGGCCACCCTTCTCTCTAAGGAGCACTCTCGCCTGACTTCTTTCAATACGCATCAGTTTGTGCCTTCAGCAGTCCGTGGTACTTTGAATGTTCTCCTCCAGCCCCACAATTCAAATGCATCTATTCTTCTATAGGCTTCCTTTTTCAATGTGCAACGTTCACATATATATGATGAATGGGAAATACCATGGCAGGGGTCAGGCGCACTGCAATTCTCAAAGCAACATTATCATTCTTCAATACTCTAAAGAGCTATTGTGCAGCAGATTTACCTAAGGCAACACATCTCTTGATCTCTTGACAGCTGCTTCCATGAGCATTGACTGTGGATCCAAGAAAGACAAAATCCTTGACTACTTTAACCTTACAAAATACCTGTAACTTACAAATAGATGTATCGTTGAACAAACATTCTTGAACAAACATTCAATTTGGGAACACACGGGAGTGGTGGATTCTCCTGCTTGCTCTGGATCGAAGGCAACTACAATTTTCACCTTACATTTATTTTACTCTTATGCCTGGATAAAAGTGTCAAGAATTTGATACCTTGTTAAACGACATGTCCTGGTAGCATAGTGGCTGGGCTGTGATCTACAATGTCAGCAGTTCAAAACCACCAACTGTTCCAAAGAAGGAAGAGAGACCTTTCTACAGCCAAAGAACTGCAGTCTGAGAAACTCACAGGGACAATTCTACCTGTGCTCAAAGGTCGCCAGGAGTCTGGGTCACTTTGATGGCAGTGAGTATGGTTTGGGTTATAGATATAGAAAAATAAGGTGCATGATAATTCACAAATGTAGGACTGATCATTCAATATAAGCTCTCCATTCCATCTAAGACCATTTATTTAGAAGGTATGTCAGACATATGATATCCTAGACCTGGAAACAATGTTTATTAATAATTCACTATATTTATTAGTGGAGGGTCAGCAATAAAAGAGGAAGACTGCCAATCAAATGGGTTGCCATGAGGACTGCAATGAAGGGGGGTATGGTTTTTATTCGATTGTACATGAGGTCCCCAGAGTTGGAACTAACTCAATGGCACCTAAAAACAATGTATTTATAAGATACTTCATCGGCCCTGGTGGTGCTGTCAGTGTTGCACTGCTAATTGCAAGGTTGGCTGTTCAAACTCACTGAAAGCTCTGAGGGTGATAGATGACACCATCTGCCTTGTACGGAAAGCCCGTACACTGTCACTATAGTTGGAATAGCTTGCCTGGCTGTGAGTCTAAGATTTTTGGTTTTGTAGACCATCTCAAGAAATAATTACTTCACACAACTTCCTTTGTTAAATGAACTACCAGTCTGTATAAATGTGTACTTATTTTTGAGGATAAACACATCAATGTATCTTCATACACCCTCAAGTGGTACATCACTGCCACGGAAGTATTTCAGCTATCTCTGGAAAAAAACTCGCTTCTAATTTTCTGATTTGTGACCTGGTAAGACTATACTGAGAGCAGAGACACTGAAAGGTGCCTAGCATTTTCTTTCCAACCATATAACTACAAAGTCTCAAATCGTATTTATAGAGGCGTGAAAAGTTGTATGCTGTATTTGTCAAGGGTGAAGCTTTCTACTTAACACTTTCATGCTTATGAAACCTCTTCACGTGTATTGAGCTACCAAGCTCACAATTACACCTTTGGAAAGGTAAGGTAGGTTATATTATCATTTTTATACATTTTAAAACTGAAGCGCAATGAAATAGGGTTTTAGTTTGATCAATGATCACTAATGGACCGTTACAATGGTGCCAGCTTAGCATAGACATTGGTGGACATAAAATGATTACAAATTCTAAATAGAAAGAAAACTAAGAGGTTTACAATGAAATATGAAAAATGAAGTCAGTTAGGAGGGCAATCGGGGCTATGCATAAGTATATATTTTATTAATGATAATGTGTACACCTTTGTACCTATAATCCCATTCTCAAGATACATTGTCATTAGTCATCCATATGATTTTTCCTCATTGAAAGGTGAGTGAACCTCAAAAGTACACTCTTGCTTCTATTCATATAGCATTATTCAATTACTGTATTATTCTTGAAAACCCGGTTCTTCTAGAGTAAGTGGTCATGTGTGGACATGCCTTTTAAATGTTTCTTTCCTCTTGAAAAGTTTGCTCTTCGCTGTAATTTTTCATGCGTGACAGTTAAAGCAAAGCTAAGTAATGAAGTCATGAGACAGTTTGATTTCTTCATTGTCTTTAAAATAAAGTGAACACAATGCAATGGCTTCCTGCTTGTTTTTCTGAATTCAAGATCTTTTCTCTGGTTGATTGTTCTTTAACTCTATCGTAATTCACATCGTTCTTTGACTTTTGTATCTGAAATTCTTTCAACTTTTACATTGCTAAATTCTTCATTTTTCATTTTATTCCTTTGCTTATATTCACTGACACCATTAACTATAAATAAACGCGTAGATTCCAATTTTCTTAGAGCTCTTCGGAAGAAAATGCTGACTCCACGGGGCACAATTTTCTTCTGTGTATTTGAGCTTTTTCTTGGTTGATGTAAATTATAACTTACAAAACTGCCAACCATTAGTTCTATTGATTTTATAAAATGTAATACAAAATGTCATTGTTTATCTTCAAACACATGAACCAGAAAACACTAAATAATGAATTGCCAGCTGCATAGACAGCACAACTCACTCTCATCCCACTTGCTTTGGAGAGTAATCAAATTCAGTAAACTTACTCTGCGCCACTGTGCCTGAGAGTATTTAAATAATTTATAATGCTATTAACAGAAGTCATATTTTATTTGACTCTGAGAATATAGAGAGTTTAATGATTCAAAATACTTTGTTTATGTATACATTTAAATTTAAATTCTATTGATAGATAATACACATTATACAATTCAATGGTAAACGTACTCAAAAGAATTATACAATCATCATCACAATCAATTTTAGAACATTTAATTTGTTCTTGTACTCATTATTATCCACTCTTCATTTCACCTCCAAAGCCCTCTGTCATAACCAACCATAACACACTGCACCGCCCCCCCCCCAAAAAAAAGCCACAGAACAAACCCACTGCCATTGCATCCACGTGGACTCATAGTGGCCTTATATGAATGGGCAGAATGACCCCTGTGAGTTTACAATATTGTAAGTCTTTAGGGAGGTAGAAAACCCCTCTTTTTCCCAAGGATCAGCTGGTGGTTTCAAACTGCCCCGTTTTCAGTTAGCAGCCTAACTTGTAACCACTATCCCACAAGGTCCCCTTGGCCATGACCCTATGAAATCCTATTAATCCAGCTACTGTTGCGATAGATTTGACTATGCTGGATTTCATACCAAGAAAAAAAGTACCCCAAACCAAGCAAACAACAACAAAAATCCAACAACACTAACAAAGTAGTAAAACTTCCATAAAGAAAAGAAAACAGAAATACTGACATGAATGATACAGTTTGAAAGAATTATGAAAAATCCAACCTTAAAGACCTTGCTAATTGTTAACTGACAAGAATAATTTGATCTTTTTTTTTTTTTCAAATGAATGTTCTTAGATCACATGTAGGAAAACCCTAATATCAGGTCATTAATAGTTTTCTTCCCCCTAAGTGTGCGGTCATCTGCTTGCCTTGCAGTACAATTGCATGTAAAGGAACAATGTGCCAGATGTTCCAGGAAATAACGTGTGTCATTTGACAGGATGCATGAGTGACGCTCGCATATCATGACTTCGCTGTGAGCACAAGGTAAGTCAAATGCAGGAACCTAGGGAGTATCTTGGAAAGTATCTGGATTGTGACAGTTGCCCCAGGAGTCATGAACCCTGAAGGCTGCTTTGGTGAGCAACCAGTGGAACCTATTGTGGTCCAAGAAGCTAGTGCTTGCTACAACTGGCTCCTGAAGGTGGGGCCACAGTAGTCAGTCAAGGAAAACACTACCTCATGCACACCGAGCAAGCAGTAAGCCTCTTTTTGACCAGAATCTGTGCCTAAATTTATTAATAAGCAAATACTTTGGCTTACTTTAGAAAGTACAGTGTGAATCAAAAATCATGCACAGGGTAGCTTATTTAAACTGGAACTGTCTGTTTAACATGTTGCTACTAGAAATTTGTTTATAGGGGCTCTTTTATCTGCTTGGTTTACAAAAACATACTCATTCATACAGTAACTAGCTATCTTGAAACCCCAGTGCAATAAAATTTTGAGTTATTAAGGTTCCTTTTAAACTTATAGTTCAATAGGTTATAAACTAGAAACAGGGACACAGGGAAAAAGTAGAAGGTTTATTCCACACATACAGGAAAACAAAAGAACCCAATTTTGCATAAGCCACCAGGAAAACACTTTAATTTAATTTTAAATTCCAGACAGCTTATTGTTAAGTTTCAAATTATTAATATGAGAAAGTTACTTCAACCAAGAGTTTAAATTTTGAGTGTGCATTCATGCACACACCTATATATGGGTATACGTACACAGACACATATGTATTTATGTCTGCATGTAACTACACACATACCTGCAGTCAGTGTGCTGGTTCTAAAATACAAGTTACATACAGTCATTGACTATGTGAAGCCAAGCACAGTGAAATGGGAAGATAAATCCAAAGAGGCAGTTCTAGTCTTCCTGTTGGGTTACTGTGGGTCAGAAGCCTCTCAATAGCCGTGAGGCTTATGGGTTAATACAATCTTTGTTTTGTTTTTGGAGGCTATAGTTCTTAATAACAAATGAAACTTACTACAAAATAAAAATGTTATTAATGTATTCTTATGTCAAGATGCGTTAGTATATCTGGAAAAAATGTAATACTTTTATGTGTAGAAAGGTTCACTATATACTACATACTAAAACATTTGACTAACTGATGATAAGTGTCAGGAGTGGGATTCAAATAATTTAACAACCAGTTTGCTGCCCCAATGATCATTTTGTGTATAAAAGAGATATACTTAACGGTACTTTATGATTTCATATAGGGAACACTTAAATAAGAACAGGAAAAGAGAAACACAGTTTAAATTACATTAAGAAAGATTTTAGAATAGTAATAAAAATTTAAAATAATACCTGACAAAAACAATGAAATTGTTACTTAAGATATATCCATATTGCTTCTTGATTGGCATCCTCATCTGCAATAGTCTTTGCATCATCCGGTATGTAAGTTATCCTTTACCACTTTTTTTTTCCACTACAGGAGAAGGATCCCATTTTTTAGAGGGGGCCAATTAGACAATAGTCATTGTGTTTGATATACTAGAAACGGGCAACTTCTCTTCTCTGAACATATTCTGTTCATCTTTGAAAATACTCTTTTCTGCTTCTGCTGAACTTACAAAAATTGTTCCAACAATATTTTTAGCTCTTTGAAAACTTTCAGGAATTGCAAAATTCCTGGGAATTTGAAGCATAAGACAAAGCTTAAAGGAATGACAGTGCTTCACCCTCTGGTTGCTTGGCACTTCTCTTTATGTTAAGGTTGTTTTACCAGAGTAACAAATGCAAGGGAATAAAAATGTAGTATTTCATCAAAAGTATAGCAAGTTCATGAAGTGAATAAATAAAATTTTCAAGCATAGTTCAATCTAATTTCCTCTTCTATGGATGGAATGAACAATGCCACAGGTGCTTAGAATGTGCGGTTGTGCAGATGAACGTTAAAAAAGAGCAAGGAATGGAATTTGTGATTTCCCCATTTTTACATGGGTGGGGGACAGCCACCACTTTGGAGACAACCCTGAATATGAGTGCCATAGAAACAACCTGTTCACCCAACTCAACAAAAAATTGAGTATCGGTTCTGCAAAAGAAGCCTGGACCTCACTACTGGTAAGTTTGAGCCATTCATGACTGTTTGAGATACGTACACTTTTGATGTAAAGACAAACTTCAGAGTAGGATAAATTCATAGTCTGGAGACTTTGTATAAAGCCACCTTCAGGACCAGGGGTGTGAGGGGCGATGCTGGGAGAGTGGAGGGTGAGTGGGTTGAAAAGGGGTAACTGATTACAAGAATCCACATGCGACCTCTTCCCGGGGAGATGGATGGCAGAAAACGGGAGGAAGGGAGACTCCGGATAGGGCAAGATATGACAAAATAGCAATCTGTGGATTATCAAGGGCTCATGAGGGAGGGGGGAGTAGGGTGGGAGGGGGAAAAAAAAAGAGGACCTGATGCAGAGGGCTTAAGTGGAGAGCAAATGCTTTGAGAATGATTAGGGCAAAGAATGTACGGATGTGCTTTATACAATTGATGTATGTATATGTATGGATTATGATAAGAGTTGTTTGAGCCCCTAATAAAATGTTTTAAAAAAAGAGAGAGAAAAAAATAAAGACACTCCCACATGGGAGGGGGGTTCAAAATGTTTGTGGAAAAATTCCATTTTTAAATTTTATTCCATTATTCTTCTATTTTTCCAAGAGTTTTTGAAGCTTCTGTAATATGTGTGTGTTCATGTTTATGCTATTTATTTAAACATATAATGCAGATGTCTTTAGACAAGTGATTTTGTGCTCTGCTCTAGCTCTGGTAAGGCACTGGGTTACGAACTGGGCTGGTAGCTGCAAGGTCAGTCATTTGCATCTACAACTGTGCAACCCACAGGGGCAGCTCTATGCTGTCCTACAGGAGCCCGATGAGTTAGCATCCACGTGAGTAATTGGGCTTGGTTTGGGATTAAAAGTCTGAGAGATGATGTTTCTTACTTGTTTGCATCCATAGAACTTATGAGAAAATACTATGTGGTCGAGGATAAGATGACAGGAAGCAATATGACATAAAAGTTAATAGCAGAATTTCTGGAGAATAAGTTGGATTTTGATACCTTCCATCAGCATAGGTTTTAACAAGCCCTTTTAATAATGTAGGCCTTCATTTCCTACTTAACGTAGGCAAAACATTTGCTGTTTCATATAGTTATTACTGGGTTATATAAAACTCTATGTAGAAAGCTTAGCATGGTTTCTATTTAAAGTAAAATTCTCAATATAGATTAGTTTAGAAAATTTGCTCAGAATTGATGAGCTAAAGATTCAGGAAAAAACACCCTTAAACTCAGTGTCATTGAGCTATTTCTGACTCTACCCCAAAGGGCAAGGTAGAACAAGCTCTGTGGGTTTCCAAAATTGTAACTCTTTATGGAAGTAAACAGCTTTGCCTTTCTATCACAGAGAAGCAAGTGGCTTCAAACTGCTGACCTTGTGGTTAGCAGCCCAATGTGCAATCATACACCACTGGAGCTTTTAATATTTTTTGTAATGTTGGTCTTGTTTTAATGAATTCATTTAATTTTTCCTTTTTTGGAAATACCTTCATTTCTTCTTCATAGTTGAGGGATCATTTTTGCTAAATATAGGATTTCCTTTTGGAGGATTATTTTTTCTTCTAGAATTGTGGGTGTCAGTCCACTGATTTTTTGCCTGCATACTTTCTCCCGAGAAATCCCAGCTAATCCTTATTGGTTTTCCTTTGTAAGTGGATACTCTTTTCCCCCTACTTTCATGAAGGGTCTTCTCCTTTTTCTTTATTTTGGAGAGTTTGACTACAGTAAGTTACAAAGTTTTTCTGGGATTGGATTTATTCATTTTGGGATTTCTCTCAGTTTCTTGAATAGTTTTTTCCCCTCTTTGTGATATTGGGATCATTTTCTTCCATTATTTATTTTGTTTTTTCTTTCTCCAGAGTTCCAATGAAATGTAAGTTGTTTCTCTTGATACTGTCCCACATCATTCTTAGGTTTTAGTAGAATTTCTTTGACCTTTTTTTACTGATAGTTTCTCTCATCACTTGTAGTCAGAGTAATTGTCCTTGCGTTTGCTGATTGGATTTTCCTTTTCTTCTGTGTACTACTCAGATTTTAAAAATCATGCTATTTAATTCTGTTATTTACTGTTTATCTTCTAAGATGCCTTCTAGTTTGTGGTTTATAATGTGTCAATTATTTTTGTTGTTCCCACGTGTATTCCCAAACATCTCTTGAAGACATCTAGAAACCATTCTTTTGAATTCTATTTCTGATAATACCAGGGTCTCTTTTTCCATTGGGTTTGGTTTAATTTTTATTGTTAGTCTTTGTTTTTCTTGATGGTTTGGGCGAATGCTGCTGACTGCTGTTTTGAAGCATCATGATGCAGCTCTTTGTGGTAAGGCGGCCGTTGGTGCTGTAGCGGTAGTCCTGTAGGGACTGTTGCGTGATGTGAGAGAGGTCTAGTAGGACCTGGAAAACATACAGAAGGGAAATGGAGAAAAGGGGAGAGAGACGAGTGAGTGAGAAAGGGTGTGTGCGCGGTAAAGGAGAGAGAGCATAAAACAATAGTAATAATAATAATTAGGGGCCATATAAATGGAGCAGGAGATTTGTAAAAATAAAAATAATTGAAAATGCATTTTAAGAGTAGTAGAACTTAATAAACATGGACATTTTTTTCATGAGTACAAGGAGAGAGAACAGAAAGAGATAGTGGGTGGGGCAGGAGAAAAATTTAAACAATCAGACCAAAAGATGAGAATTATATATATATATATAAATTTAATATATATATAAAATATCTTATATATATAAATTTAATAAGACATAGGATTAAAACAGAAAAGAGAATAGGAAAAGAGAGAAGGGGTAGAAGACAAAAGAAGAAAGAAAAAGAAGGGAAATGTGTGAAGAAGTAAAGAGAAGGCAAAAAGATAAAGGTGTGGCTTGCGTATAAATAGACAATTTTGTTGCTGTGGCGGTGTGCAGATGGGCGTGTCTGTGTCCTGTGGGGAAAAGAAAGAAAAAAAAAAAGACCTCGTTCAAAACAAACAAAGCAAAAACTCCATGAGGGTGGGTGCGCCTGAATCTGTGGTGGTGGAGGAATGTGTGTCCGTGTAAACCTGGACAACACAAGTATCTGCCGGGCTGGGTTGGGCACAGAGGAAAAGGAAAAACAAAACAAAACACTCATTGCCATTGAATCAATACTAACTCATAGTGACCCTATAGGGAAGGGTAGAATTACCAGTGAATTTCTGAGATTGAAACAATTTAAGGGACTGGAAAGTCTTACCATCTCCTGGGGAGCTGTTGGTGGCTTTGAAATGCTGACTTTGCAGATCACAGTCCAAAGTGTAACCACTTGAAAAGGAAGTAGACAGAAAAGGGGAACACACACACACACACTGAGATAGTTAAGGTTTATTGTGCCAACCTGGCCGATAAACACATATGAGGTTAATGAGAGCTAAATGGCTCAGTGAGCCTTGTCTTTCCAGTTCTCGGGTCTCTTGCTTTCTGATGGTCGGACCAGGGTGCAGCTGCCTTAACCAGTTCCCTGCTTCAGCTGGCAAGGCTCACTTCCTGTAGAAATCCCTGAGGAGAAGCCAGAGGACCTACCCTGATGCAGCCCTGGGTGCTGAGGCAGCCGTGTGGAGACCCCTGCCAGCGCTGAGATGCTTACACACTCACTGATTCTGCTTTCCTCCTGCAGTTGGCATAAATTGCGTGTGTTTTGTGAGAGGGAGGAGGACTTTGTGGATTGATGTTGGACATATCGGCTAATGTTAGACTTGTGGGCTTGGGCAGCACTGGGTTGGGATGCTTTCTTGATGTGTATTCACCCTTTATATAAAACTATCTCTTATACATGAGTTTCTGTGGATTTGTTCCTCTAATGTACCCAGACTGACACACACACACAGCACAAAGATATAAAACCCAAAAATGTGATTTGGCTGGTGATTCCTATTCCTTTGGCCTTGTTGACGTATGTGTCAGCTGGGTAGGGTGGCAGGGAAATGACGGGTGAGTGGACACTGTAGTGGTTATGCAGTACCACAAGAGAAAGAGAGAAATGAAAAATCAAGGGGACAGGCTTGGTTTTTGGAGCGGTCACCTTACCAGGTAGTGAGGATGTCTGTACCCATCTGCCTATGTGATTTGTTGTGCACACAGGGCACCCAGAAGCTGCAGAGGTAAAAGGTTTGGCTGGGTAGGTTGGAGTACATTAGTTCGGGGAGTCACAGACGCTGCTCAGGCTGCTGGTCAATGGCATAGGAGAGTCAGTAACAGACGCCAGGTGCTGTTGATCTCCACCTTTAAGAACTTTGATGTTCTTAGCTTTTAAGTTGTTTTCCGTTTTCCAGGGAGCTGAGGAATCCCCTCTTGGTTGGATCTCTGTGTTAGCGTTGTGGGCATCTTCCTGTACTTGTCACCTGCTGGCTATATTCCCCTTCACCTTAAGGATGACGTCGCTTAAGGATGTTAGCTGACATGGAGTCAGTTCTTACCCGTACTTACCCTATGCCCAATATTAAATACTGCTCAGTCATGTTCCATCTTCGCAACTTTTCTATGCTTGATCCCATTGTTGCAGCCACTGGGTCAATTCATCTCGAGGGCCTTCCTCTCCTTTGCTGCCTGATGTACTTTACCAAACATCATGTCCTCCAGGGACTTGTCTTTCCTGACATGTCAAAAGTTCGTGAGATGAAGTCTCTCCAGCCATCTTTGCCTGTAAGGGGCACTCTGGGCAATACTTCTTCCAAGACAGAGTTGTTTGTCCTTTTGACAGCCCAAAGTATTTTCAGTATTTTATGTCAGCACTACAATTCAAAGGAATCAATTCTTCTTTGTTCTTCCTTCTTCAATGATGGTAGTCCTTAATTAGACTCCGTTAAGCCAAATAATATTCTAATATAAAGTTGAGTTTTAAAACAAGGTAAGTCTAAATTTTCCATAGCAAATGAGTTTTATACAATTTTGCAAATGATATACAAGGAAAGCAAACGATGTTTTTGGAAGGGGACTTTTTTTTTTTAATTTCTCTGATGTTGCCTATACGCCTTCCTGTGTTTTCAGAGACACATAATCTAACTTCAATTTTAAGTTTTTGGCCAGTAAGGAAAAATAGATTAGAAGCATTCTTAAGAGGACAAACCAAGAATAAGTATATCTTTAAAGGAATGATGTCATCATGAAATTGTATAGGACATCACCACTTAGAAAAAAAAAGAAAGATAATTCAGAAATCCAAACTATCTTCTGAAAACAATGTATTCACTTTGATTCTCCTTTGCAATTATTTTTCTTGTGGTATTTAATTCAGAAAACTTTGTTTTAATCATTTTATTGGCTCCGACAGCTCTTAAACATTCCATACATTAAATGTATCAAGAATATTCGTGCATATGTTTCCATCACCATTTTCTAAACATTTACTTTCTATTTGGGTCCTTCTTGTGAGCTCCTCTTTTTTCCATCTCCCCTCCTCCCACTGTGGTGACCTCTTGATAAATTATATATTATTATTGCTTTCATATCCTACACTGACCACTTTCTCCCTTCACCCATGTTTCTATTGTTCATCCCCTTGGGGGGAAGGATGTTATGTATCAATCATTTTGATTGGCAACCCCTTCCTCCACTCCTCCCCTACATTCCCTCTACCTTCCTGGTATTGCTGCTCCATTTTTATTCCTGAGGGGTTTATCTGATCTGGATTCTGTGTGTCATAACCTCTTATCTGTACCAGTGTATATGCTCCGGTCTAGCCAGACCTGAACGGTAGAACTGGGGTCATGATAGTGGGGGGTGAGGAAGCCTCAAAGAACCAGAGGAATGTTGTGTGTTACATCAGATATACTGTACCCTGGTTGACACATCCCTTCCTGTGTCCCTTGTCACAAGGGGATGTAAGGAGATGTCTTGTTGTCTACAGATGGGTTTGGGGTCTCTGCTCTGACCCCCCCTTCATTCTCAATAATGTATTTTATTTTTGTTGTTTTGGGTCTTCTGATGCTTGTTACCTGATTCCACCAGCAATTCCTGATCGCACGGTCTGGTGTGCTTCCTCAATGTAGGCTTCTTGCCTCTCTGCTAGAGGGCTGTTTGTTTAACTTCAAGTCTTTCAGACTCCAGAAACTATGTCTTTTGATAGTTGGGCACCATCAGCTTTCTTCAGCACATTTGCTTATGCACTCATTCTATCTTCAGCGATCATGTCAGGAAGGTGAACATCACAGAATGCCAGGCAGCTAGAACAAAGTGTTCTTGCCTTGAGGGAGGACTTGAGCAGAGGTACAAAGTCTGTCTACTTCCTCAATGTATTGTCATAAATATGTGTACATAGGCCAGTACCTCTATTTTTATGAATTAACATATTTCCATGAGTGTACACCTTTGTGGCATTGTTTGCTCTCTGCTCCTTTCCCCACTTCCTCCTCCCCACAAGTCCTTGCAGAACCGTTGGGCCCTTTGCTTTCTCCTTGGGCTTTCTTCCCATGCCTGTCTTATATATAGACACAACAACCATAACAGAGACAAAACAAAAAGAAAACAAAAGATTGAATAAAAGGAGAGAAAAAAGAAGAAAAGAAAAAAAACTAGCAAAAAAAACCCCCAAACAAAAAAAACCCAAAATGAAAAAGCATGCATAATTCTGGGTCTGTCCACTGACCTTTAAGGCTATCTCCCCACTGGTCCTGGGGCTTCTGGGAGCTACTCCTCCTAGTCTGAAGTCCATTTGGGGGGCTCCTCAGGGGTTTTGTGGCATGGCTTTGCTCCTGTTGCTGATCTGTTACATTCTCTTCTTGGTTCACCCCACTACAGGGGTCCTCAGACAGACTCACTCCCCACTGTGAGTTCCCAGTATTGTCCTCTGTCATTGCTCCAGCTAGGGGACATCATGTCCTGAGCTGCTGTCAGCCCTATAGTCCTCTGTCTGTCTCAGCAGCTCCGTGCAGGGGTATCATCCTCAGGGCTTGGTGTGCTTAGTATGGGGTCCAGTCCCTCACTCTCTCTTTATTCTTCCTGATTTGCTTCTGTATGGGTGTGGCAGGCTGGCCACTCTTCCCAACCTGTAGGTTTATAAATTTATGTTAGGTCTATATGTGTCATGTATGTGCATAGACACACATGGTACATATGTAAATATGCATAAACACAAGAAAGTGAATTATCAATGATTTTATTCCTCCTAGTTGAGTTTCTAAGTTGTCATTCTGAAGAAACAGAAGGTTTATCATTTTATGCCAGAGCCTGTATTTCAGAAAGCAGGAATGAAGAGAATATTGTAACAAATGCTCTCAAAAGCCTTCTGAAGATAAAGAAGCAGCACCAGTCTACGTTAGAAACATTGCCAAAGGTCACATAAGTTCATAAATACTATCAGCACCAGGAGCTATGAAGGTGTAAAAGAAGATAGTGAGTGCATTTTAAGCTGTCGTACTTGATCCTGTAACCCAAAGACAATCCAAATGCTTTGGCTGAACTGAACCCACCAAAACCCAAACCCTCTGCCATGAGCGGATTACAACTCAAATCAACAATTCAGAAGGTTTCCTTGGGCTCTAAATCTCTACAGGAGCAGACCTCAACGTGTCACTGTGACAGGTAGGTTTATTGTGCCAACCTGGTCAATGAACACATGGGGGATTAATTGACGGGTGGAGAGATAAATGGCTCAGTGAGCCTCGCCTTTCTTATCTCTTGCTCTTTCATCATCGAATGAGCTTGTGGCTGTCTTGCTTGTTCTATGCCTCAATTTGCAAGCTACACTACCTGTGGGGCACCTAACCCAAGGACTGTTTCGCTGTAATTTGAGGTTCTTTTAAGACCTGCTTTGCCACTCTACTGAAGCATACCTCTCTTAAGTTGGTGACTGTCAGACCCTGTCAACTGGCTGACTGTTGGTGACCTGCCTTGCTGTTTGCTGCCTGTGCCCAGATAGCCTGAATTGCCAGTGTGTCAGCTGTCTCATGGAAGTGAGTTGCACTGAGCCATTTGTACTGCTTTATAGATTAATTAACTGTTTATATCTGATGTTATCTATCTATATAAATATATAGATAATTATTAGTGTTCTGGTTTTGTTTCTCTAGAGAACCCTGTCTCACATAGTCATCAAGGCTCCTTGGCTAAACGAAAAGGCTGTCACAAAAGATTTTTCCTAGAGTGAACTTTCCGAACACTTCCTCAGCTGGCTGCTTTAGAAATAACTATGCTACACAATGACGCTGGAAATCCAAGCAGATGGATAGTACAGTAGAAATGCTGTGATTTTTGTATGCTGACACTAGGACCCTTAGGATTAAAAGGGAGATACGTTTAGAAATAATGATCATCATAATTTGAATTGAAAATTCCAAATAGTGGTTTCATTTAAACAACCTGTCCACTTTACACAACAAAGGGGCCAAGTAAGAGTTCTTGTCTCAAGTTCTTAGAGCTGACAGCAAATGTCAAAGTAAACAGGAAGCCAGGGGACCTCTTAAAGGGTAGCATGTCTGATTTTAATCATGAAACTGAGAAAAAGTATATATTTAAAGGAAAGATATCATCATATAAATTATATCTTTAGGTTTATAATTATGTTAGGATATCACTACTGGAAATAAAAGCAAGCAAATTCAGAAAACCAAAGCTGAGTTTCTGATAATGTTATTTTCATTTTGATTCTTTTGAGGTTATCTTTCTTGTGATATTTAATAAAGACAACTTTATAAGATGTATAATTATACCTTATATATGTCATGTGTGTGCATATACTTACAGGATATATATGCATACGAGCACACAAATAAATTCATACAAGTTGTGTGTATACAAATTTCTATATATGCCTTAAATATATGGCATGCATATAATATATACAGCTCTATTAAAAAAACACATCCAACATTAAATTGATTTTGACTTGTAGTCACTCTCTATAGAGTTTCTGGGACCATAAATCATTATAGGAGTGATCAGTCTCCTTTTTCTCCCTTGGAGCTACTGGTGGGATTAAGTTGCTGACCTTGTAATTAATATCCCAATACCTTACCCATAGCACCACCAAAGCTTCTTTATATATGTAAGATGCTTCCTATATCTTTAAAAATCATTTTATTAGTGGTTCATGCAACCCTTATCACCAACTGTGTAAAGCACATTTGTACATTCATTGCTCTCATCATTCTCCAAACATTTGCTCTCCACTTAAGCCCCTTCATCAGCTTCTCAATTTTCTCCCTTCCTCCTGTTTCCCCCATGAGACCTTGATAATTTATCAATTATTATTTTGTCATATCTTACATTGTCTGATGTCTCCCTTCACCCACTTTTCTGTTGTCCATCCCCCATTCCTATGTCTTATATCCTTCTTGTATCCTATATCGAAATAAAGAAATCCATGCAGTTACTCAATCTTAGAAAGGACAGTCAACTTCATTAGTGATCAGGCGAGATGGTTAAGGTTTATTGTGCCAAGCTGGCTGATAAACACATGTGGGATGAATTAAAGGACAGAGAGATAAATGGCTTGGTGAGCCTCGCCTTTTTGGTTCTCTGGCCCCTGTTCTCTGATGGTCCGGCCAGTGTGCGGCTGCCTTAGCTGGCAAGGCTCACTTCCTGTGAGACCTCCCTAAGGAGATGCCACATGGTCCTACCCTGATGCAGCCCTGGGTGCTGGAGCAGCCGTGTGGAATCCCCTGCCAGCGCTGAGATGCTTACACCGCCACTGGATTCAAAGACTTTCTAGCCATTGGCCTGCGATCCTCCAGCATACGGTGTCATTGTGTGTGTTTTGTGAGTTTGAGGTGGACCTTGAAAATCGGTGTCAGATATATGGACTAAGTCGGACTTTTGAGCTTGGACTGGACTGGGTTGAGGTGCTTTCTGAATGTACACTTACCTTATATAGAAAAATCTCTTACACATATATGACTTTCTGTGGATTTTGTTCTCTAGTTTACCCAGACTAATACATCAGGGTAATGTAAATAAGAATCACAATAAGATAGGATTACTTATCCATTAGGCTGACAAAAATTAAACATATCTTACAATTGATGAAATGAGAATTTTCCTATGCTCCTGGTTAAAGTGCTATTAATGGCACTAGAAAACAGAACAGTAGGACCTAGTAAGATGAAAACTTGCAAAATTGTTATCCATCAAATCTGCTTATGGGAACACTTGTAGATCAGGTGATAGGCACAACATTGTACATGTAGTCCAAAGTAGGAACACCAAATTTATTCATAATTAGCTGAATATTTAATTACATAAATTAATGCAGCAGATATACTTCATACAGTAGAACGTGTGTGTATATGTATTTAGACATGAAGTACTCAGCTATATAGAATATGATATATATAGTATATGAATAAATCTTACAAGCACAATGTTGAGGAAGAATGTTAGCCTTAAATACACTATAAATTTTTTTTAAAGATAAAACTAAACTATATTGTTCAGAACTATATATGTAGGTAGAAGCATTATTAAAAAATAATGACCACGGGTGCAAGAATATTGGGTAACTACAGGAGAAGAAGAAATAATCTACGGTGGGGCTTATGGGTTGTGGCCATGCTCTATTTCATGCACAAAAAGTACTTACCCAGGGTTACACTGAAGAGGGATTATGTCACATTAATTGTCAAAAAAGAACATTTAAGATTTTTCCTGAAGTACAACATTGTCAATGACCCATACACCTACAAGGTAGATCAGCTAGTTGCACTATTTTCAGATTGATATACCAATCACTAATGCCAAAATGAAGAATTTGAAGTTTTTACCAATGTATGCATTCTGAGATTAAGTTAAAGTGCAATCTAAATGCACTGAGCATTATTTACTATTGGAATGCAAAAGTTGGAGTAAATAAGGATTGCTAGTCAGAGCACATGGACTCAGTGATAGAAATGATACTGGAGATTGCATGGTGGAATTTGTTGAGGACAATGCCTTATTAATTGCAATTATCTTTTTTCAACAACATCAACACGGACTATCTGGACCTCACTGGAATCAAACTGAATTAACTGAAGGAAAGATAGGATGGAGAACCTTGATATCATAAGAACAAGGCCAGAGACCAACAGTGAAACAGGCCATTAATTACCCATATACAAGTCAAACCAAACCACTGCCGGTAAATAAATTCTAAGTCATCGTGACCTGACAGAATACACCAAAACTCCTCTGGAGGGTTTCTGAGACGGTCAACATTTTCAGGAGCAGACAGCCTCATCTTACTCCCACAAAGTGCTGTTGACCTTGCAGTTAACCGCCGAACCCTTAACAGCTGTGCTACCAGGGTTCCTTACGTTCAAATTCAACTTGAAGAAAAATAAAAGAAACCCATGAGACCTAAAATATAACCATGAGGATATCTCATCTGAGTGTAAAGACCATCTGCAAAGTAGGTTCCATGCACTAATGACCCAAGTGGTGGAATGACTACAGGACATGATATATTATGACGCCAAAGGTCTCTTAAGACAGAAAAGAAGATACCAAAATGAGTATCGAGAGAGGCTGAAACATTTCCTTGAACCGAGAGTAGTAAAGTGAGTGAAATAATTTATGACTGTGAAAGAATTGAAGAAAATAATTCAAAGGGTGAGTCCAAAAGATAAAATAAAGTATTACAATGAAACATGAAAAGATCTAGAGTGAAAACACAATTGAAACAACACAATGAGAATTTCTCCAGCAGAGACGCTAAAGAAAATAAAGAAATTAAGACTAGAGGGGCAATTTTGAAGGTGTCTATGAGCAAAATATTCAATTACACAGAAGGTGGAAGCAATACACAGGGTAAGCATACCAAAAAGAACTGGTTGATGTTCATCATTTCAAGAGAGAGAATATGACAAAGAACCTAGAATTCCAAGCTGCCCTGAAATATTAGTTTGAAAAAAAACGGCTCTAGGAATTGTCAGAATAGCATTGGAGATGCAACGCTGGAGGTGTTCATTCAATTATGCTAGGAATCTGAAAAATAGTTACCTGGCCAATAGCCTTGAAAAAAATTCCAATTTTGTTCTTATTCCAATCCAAAGAAAATTGAGTAAACAGAATGTAGCTTATCAAATAAAGTCATTACCAAACAATATCACACTACAAAAAGTAAAGTTGTGCTGGAGATAACTCCGCAGTGATTACAGCAGTAATTGACAAGTAATTCAAGCTATACCCAAAATGAAGAAATTTAAGTGATTTGCCAATGGATGTCCTTGGATGGTGTAAAAGGCTTTACTGAGCTTGATAGGACCCTGACATTTTCAGGTTCGAGTCCATTCAGAAGCACTTAGGAAAAAAATCCTGTCGACCTATTTCCGGAATATCAGTCCTTGAATACTTTATGGAGCACAATTGTATTCTTCACAGTAGCATCATGAATTGGAGTTAATTCAACAAATGTTGAACCCATGCAAGAGGAGCAGGGAGGGCGGGGTCTGCCCCAATAGAGAAGAGTATTTTATAATGATATTATTTATAATTATTAACATGTAGATAATAAAGAGTATATGACTTTAGGTAACCTTTATAATTGTATTTAAATGTTATAAATTTAAAATTATAAATATTTTAAGTTATCTACATATTTTCCTTTTCCAAAGAAAGGTGATTCAACAAAATGCAAACATATAGAATCTATCATTAATATCATACAACGTAAATTTTAGATGAGAATAGTTTAAAAATGATTGTAGCACTACATCAACTAGTAATGGCCAGAAATTCAAGCTGGGATCCTAAGAGAACTTGGAACAAGGAATATCATTGATATAAAGAGCATCTTGGCTTAAGGCAGAGAACACCAGAAAGATATTTACCTGAGTTTCACTGACTCTACAATGGCATTTGATTGTATAGATAATTTAAAAACATGAAGAACATTCTGAATAATGGGGATTTCACAAGATTTAGTTATGTGCAGAAAACCTACACATAAATAAAGAAGTAGTAATTAGAACAGAATATTTAAAAATTTAAAATCAGAAAAGATGTGCATCAGTGTTCCATCCTCTCAACACACTTATTTACTCTGTATGTTGACCAAATAACAGCAGAAGGCCAACTTCATGAATAAGAACTTGGCATCAGAATTGGAGGAAGACTCATTAACAACCGGTGATATGCAGATTACCCAATATTTCTTACTGGAAGCCAAGAAGGCTTGAGATACATATTAATGAAGATCAAAGATAATAGGCTTCAGAAAAGGTAACCTCAGCATAAGAAAACAAAAATCCCCACCACTGTTAAACAGAAAAAGATTGAAGTTATCAAGGATTTCATTTTACATGGATCCAGAATCAATGTCCATGGAAGCAGAAATCAAATAATCAATGGGCCACTGAACTGAACTGCTGCACTACAACATACCTCTTTAAAATGTTGCCAAGCAAAGATGTCACTCTGAAGCAGCAGTTCTCAACCTGTGGGTCCCGACCTCTTTGGGAGTTTAATGACTCTTTCACAGGGGTTGTCCGATTCACACAGTAGCAAAAGTAGAGTTATGAAATAGCAATGAAAATAATGTTATGGTTGGGGGTCACCACAGCATGAGGAACTGTATGAAAGGGTCGTGGCATTAGGAAGGTTAAGACATTCTTGTGCTAAACCATATTACTTTCAAACACTGCACATGAGAAAACAATGCAGGGAGATGGAAGAAGAACTTAAACCTTCCAATTATGGCATTCCAGAAGAATACTGTATATACCCTGGACTGTCAGAAGAACAAGTGAATCATTTGTCTTGGAAGAAGGATGGCCTGAGTGCTTCTTAGGAGTAAGAATGGCAAGACTGAGTCTCATGTTCATTGGATATGTTACCCATTAGTACCTGTCACTTGGGAAGAACATCTTACACGGTGAAGCACAGGTGGCCAAACAGAGAAGACCCTCAATGTGATGGAGAGATATAGTGGCTACAGCAATCAGCTCAAACAGAGCAATGAGTGTGAAGATGGTGCAGGGGCAGGCAAATTCTCCTTTCTTTAACTTAGGGACACAATGAATTAGAAAGGACTCAGTAACACCTATGAGCGGCAACAACAGTCTTTGGTCAGTTAAAGATATTACATGATCTTCATTAATCTTATCTTTTCAACCTTTAATGGTAACTTTTAATAAACATACATCCCTACTACAAATATGGTTAGATTGTCCATCATAATCTGTCCTTGTTTAAAGTATACTTCCTTTTCTGAAAATATAAGACAGTGTCAGATATTTCCTTCTAGAAACTATTATTGAATTTTTGCATTTAGATTGGAAATGCATATGGAAATGGTGTATAGAGAAATACAGACACCAATTTTATTTCCATTTGGAGATTATATTGGTTCTTTAATTATGTTTTGAAGTATTCTTCTTTCTACTAATCTATAATACTAGAGCTCTTGTATATCAGCTTAATATATATGTATATATATCATAAAGAATATATGTATATGTCTTTAAAAGTCTCTATTCTATTCCATTCTATTCTTTCAGTAGGTTTACTTTTAAGTTGATAATAAAGTTTGATAACTACTTGAATAAATTCCAGCAACTTGTTCTTCTCAAGGTTTTCCAGTGCAAGCCACTGTCTCATTTTAACAATTAAGAAGCATGTGTTATTGTTCACATTTTGGCATAAGATATAGACAAGTTCTGTGTTAATAACTACATATTTTCACTCACTGCATAGTATAAGATGCTCAAGTTACAATAGGAGCAAAATGAACAACAATTGTATGCTTTACAGTGATTATTAATGTTTCTTTGATACATCTGAATTTGAAAATTCAGCTTAAAGAAAAGAGAAATGCTTGTATTTAATATACTATGTGTGCTTAAGTAAATTTTTCCATATGAAATACTTCTAGATAATTAACATTATCTCAAATATTTTGAGAGATTAAACCAATTAAAAATACAAGATAAATGTTCAGGTGTAATAATATTTATATTTGGATAAGCAGTGATAAGCAGGTTAAGACTCCAAGTTCAAACTCAAGCAAGGAATTGAAAAGCTAAATGGAAAATGATAATTCAGAATATGTTAAGCATAGAACATTCTTAGTATACTTTGCAAAATAAATCGCAAAGAAACTTTTTACCTATAAATATGAATGATAGAAGTAAATATAAATTTTAAAAAAATTAATTAAAAATATGACATACCAAAATTAGCTCTAGTTGAAATTTAAAAGTTGAATGAAAAGATCATAAATATTTGGTAAAATTAATAGTTTAGATAGGTAAATCGAATATTTCATAATCCTCCCCAAAGGCACTTTTATTTTTATTTTATAAAAATTGAAGAGGACAAATTGATTTATCTAGAAATACTACTAGAATGATATAAAGGCAATGGTAACTATAAATAGAGATGGCTACATCTCGACAGAACCATTTGTCAAGATGACTGAGATTTTAAATAACTGTTTTAGATGCCTTGAATAAAGACAATGACATGTGCATGTCAATCATCTGTGAGAATCACAAATGCTTTCATGACAGCTTTCAAAATGGCTAGGCAATGGAATTTTCCGAGTTGAAATGAAGACTAAATACAAATCCTGACAGATCCCTTAAGATAAACATGAAAGAACCCACACATGAGAGAAGTGGGAACCTGAGTCAGAAATGGGGTCATTTGAGTAGATGCACCTGAGAGCACCCGGCTTCTGAGCTTCTGTGTCACCAGTGAACTCTTACCTCCACCCCAGGCTTTACAAGATCACATTTTTCCTCCTTGTGATCTGCCCGTGACTGCTCTCATTGCCTCTGTATACCATGCAAGTGACACAGATTTACTTTCTGAGAGTGAGGAGGACTTCGAGTGCTTGCTGATGAAGATTATGGATTATGGGACAATGCAAAGAAAACAAAAATGCTCCTAATTGGACCAATCAATAGCCAACATCATGATAAATGGAGGAAAGATTGGAGTTGTCAAGGATTTTACTTTGCTTGGATCCACGATCAATGCTCATGGAAGTGACCGTCAAGGGATTCAACAAAACATTTCAATGGGTCAATCTGCTGCCCAAGACCTCTTCAGAGTATTGAAAAGCAAGGGTGTTACATAGAGGACTAAGGTGTGCCTGACCCTAATCATGGTATTTTCAATCACTTCCTGTGCTTGTAAGCACTGGAAATATAATAAGGATTACTGAAGAAGAAACAATGCATTGGAATGTAGGTTCTGATGAAGAATATTCAAAGTTCCATGGATTGCCAAAAGAACAAAAATTTTTCTTAAAAAAGTAACACCATGTGGGATTTTAAAGAGACTTTCCCCCAGTGTTGTCTCCCCCAAAGATATGCCAGACATTAGGGGTGGGAGGTCAGATGCTTAGAGGCATCCTCCCTGAAGACAGTCAGTTGCCAGACTACAGTCTGGTCCCACCAAAAGAGGGCCCCACATTCTGCTACTAAGGACAATGGGCTACTTCTCCCTAAAGACTTGGGGCCATCAATCTGGTCCCAAAGGTGGGGCTTATACCCTACTGCTAATGGTTTCTACAGTGAGCCAGAGAGTGGGTCAAACAAGCTCAGTGACATCCAAAATTAAGCTACCTCCCTGAATCTAGGATCCGCCCATCTTGTCACGTGTGTACCCCCAATACCTCCTTTTCTTATTGTGTGGATACCTCTAGATCATCCCCTGCCCATTACTGTATTACCTGTAGCACAACCCCTTCCTGTGATGCATGTTTTTACCTGTAATTAGGGGGCTTGTTTGCCCCCAAAGATATATAAGCCTTGGTTAGCAATAAAGAGTCTTGGCTCTTCCTGTCCTCTCTCCCCCATCTTCATTCCCCTGTTCCCTTTCCCCTTGTCCTCCTTCCCTTCCCCCTCTTCTCTCTCTCTCTCTCTCTCTCTCTGACCACCAAGTGAGGCTGAGGTTAGCATGCTACCATGCTAGCTCCATTATTTCAATCTCTCTTCTATCTCTCATGCTCTCTATGACTTTACTATAATCTTTGCTTATTGTCGCTGTACAATTGCACCTACCAGACCTGTGATGATGTGTTAGGGGCTGGTTTCCCTGACAGCACCAGAATGTTCCTTAGAGGCGAGGATGATGAGACTTCACTCACATACATTGGGCATGCTATCAGGAGAGGCTATTCCCTGGAAAAGGATTTCCTGATTGGAAAAGTGGAGGGGCAGCATAAAATGCCCTTGACAAAATGGATTGACCCAGTGTCTGCAACAATGAACTTAAGGATAAAAACAATTGTGAGGGTGGCACAGGACTGGGAGGGATTGTTCTGCTGTGTATTGGGTCATTATGAGTGGATCCCTCTTGACAGCATCTCACAACAGAAGCGCTTTGAAACATTGCTTGTGTAGGAGAGAGGGGAAGGAGACTCAAGGCTGAGACCAAGGATCCGAGCGAGCTCTGTTTATGGGCATTGCTGGAAAGAGGGTTTCCTGACCAAATAACTGTATCCTGAGCATTTTTTAACCTGAAGTGACCACCAGCAATATGAATTAACACAGGGACTGCTTCAACATACGAACAATCCTGAGGATGGCACAGGACCAGGCAGTATTCCCTTTCATTGTACAGAGAGTCAGTCTGAATCAGACTCAATGCTATCTAGCCACAATAATAAACCTTTGAATTATGATTATGATATATGAATAGTGTGTATACATTGAAAAAAATTATATATCAAACCCAGTAGAAGAGGAGTGTGCTGGATGGTATCAGTGGGATGGATGGTATCAGAATTGGTAAGAAGGCTGGAGGGTAGATATCTGTTTGACCTTTGCTTTGGATGAATTTTAAGTTTGAGTCTCCTTCTACCTTTGGAAATCATGGAAGGCCAGATGTGGTCCTTACTCTGTTTTTAGTACTGAGCCCCCCTTTTTTTTAACCAAGCATCCTGTCCATTACCAGAAACTTATTCCCCTTGAGAGCATGGGGATAATGATATAAGCTTCTGCTGATGTATTTTAAATAATGTATTACATAATACAACAGAAGTATATCAAAAGTACATGTCTGGGGAAAGAAGAAATGAAATTATAATTTTTTCAGATGATATGATTTTATATATTGAGAACCCCAAAGGCTCCACAATAAGAGTTCTGGAAGTGATAGAGGGATATGGTAGAGTGGTAGGATACAAGATCAACACCCAGAAGTCAGTTGGAATGCTATATAGAACTGATGGTATTACAAAAAAGAAATCAAGAAGGTAGTACCCTTCACAATTGCCAAGCATAAATTGAAATATTAGGGATATACCTAACTAAAAAACAAACAAACAAAAGATAAGTAAAACTATTGAACATTATTTCAAGAAGTCAAAAGCAACCTTCACAAATGGAAAAATATCCCATGTTTGTGGATTGATAGACTCAATGCAGTACCTGTCAACCCTGCCTAAGGCCCTATATAGGTTCAACACAATCCTGATATAAACACAAGTATTATTTTTCAAAGAAATGGAAAAACTGACTACCAACTTCATGTATGTCTTAGTCTGGGTTGACTAGAGAAACAAATCCAGACACACTTACATATAAATATAAATATAAAAACCAAGCTTTATATCAAAGAGTAACTATATATTAAGAAAACATCCCAGCCCAGTCCAGATTAAGTCCATAAATCTGACATTAGCCCATATGTCTGATACCAGTCTATCAATTCCTCTTCAGACTCATGCAGCACATCCAATGACTCTAAAAGTGGGAAGAATACAGGCTGGTGGGTGGAAAGTCTAGTGGATCCAGTGGTAGTGGAAGCATCTCCGCAGTGGCACGGATTTCCACATGGCTCCTCCAGCTCCAAGGTTCTGCTGCCATCAGCAGAGCGTCATGTGGCTTGTCATCAGGAAGAGAATACAGAAAGAGTGTGTGTCCTGCCTCCAGGGAGGAAGACAGGAGTTCCCAGAATCCTCAGAAGGCCATACCCACACAGAGGCATGATTGGCTATAACCTGATTGACATGTTAGACTCCACCCCTTCACTCAAGTTGACGGGAGATTATGTAACTGCCACAATATGGAAAGGGAAGAAACCCAGAATTAGCAAAGGACTCCTCAAGAAGAAAAGGTGGGTGAGCTTGCACTGTCTGACTTGAAAACTTATCATACAGCCAGAGTTCTCCAGGCAGCACAGTCCTTGTATAATGAGAGAAACTCGGACCAATGGATAGCAATAGAAAACCCAGGAATAAGAACAGCAGGATACAGACAACTGATCTTTGATAAGCCCCTCCACCACCCCCACCCACAAATTAAATGAGAAGCAGATGCCCTTTTTAACACGTGGTGCTGGAAAAACTGGATATTAACCTGGAGGAGCATGAACCAACATGTTTACTTCACCCCATACCCCAAGACAAATACAAGATGGATCACAGACCTCAAAGTAAAACCCAAACTATCAGGATCATCTATGAAACAATTGGTACAAAGCTAAGAACCTTAATGCAGGGAACACATGGGCTATTGGCAATAATGGAGGATATGCCCCAGGGAAGATAAAATAGACATGTAGGTAATACTAAAGAGAAAACACTTTTGTGCATTGAAAGAATTGTCAAAAGAGTACTGAGAACCCACCGACTGGGATAAAGAGTAATGACATATCAGAAAAAGGTCTCGTGACTAAAATTTACCATACCCTGCAATCTTACAGTAGGAATAAAACAAATAGCCCACCGAGGAAGTGGGCAAAATACTTCACCAGAAGATTCACAAAGGTGGAAACCTGAATGGCCAATAAACATATGAGACAATATTCCTGATCATTAGCCATCCGGGAAATGCAAATCAAAACAATCATGAGCTATTACCTAACACCCACAAGGATAACCCAATTGGATAAAAACAAGCAAACAGAAAGCAACAAATGTTGGAGAGCGTGTGGTAAAATAGGAATCCTCATTCACTGTGCCCTCATTACTGCCTGTGGAAAGTAAGTTGGTGATACCTAAAACTGATGGAAATCAAGTTATCTTAAGACCCAGCAATCCCACTACCCAGAAGAAATGAGAAACAGGCCACAGCTTGTACTCCAGTGTTCATTGCTGCGCAGTTCACAATGGTTAAAAAAATTGGAAACAGACTAAATTTCCATCAAAGGACAAATGGATTTTAAAAACTCTGATATATCTACTCAATGGAGTAGGGCACATCCCTAAAAAACGGTGATGAAACAATGCAGCACCTTGTCTCAAGCTGGGGGATATTATGGTGAGTGAATAGAGTTAGCCAAGCACAAAAGGACATGATTCCACTGAGTTAAGTTCAAGCAACAGAATGGATGTGAGGGGGAAATTATACATATTGCCTGGTTCTCAGGCTGAGGACCAGATACTGCGACAAGAATCAGACCAAACACAATGCATACACCAATAAAAATAAAAAAAATAAAAACGATGCAGTTAGCACCTGCGTGGATAGAATCCACCCCCACTCCCCACCCCCTACCCCCAAGCACCCTGCCCCATACATATGCCTTTATGGCCCACAGAGGGGGCCAGGTGAGGGAAAAAAAGATGGCAAAGGGGGAACAGGAAAATCCATCCAAGCGCAGAGTATTGCATACATCTCCACAGAAAAGGGAGAGATAAAGTAGACTCCATTCAAGTGTGCCAACTCTTGAGGCCAACATTCCTGCTCGGAGCAGCAAGTTCACAGAGAGGACTGCAGGGCTGGCCTCAGCTGGAAAACATGACTTCCCCTCCATAGATGACAGCATTACAGTGGACAGAAGATAGAGTTCAGGCGTGCGGCCAGTCTGACCTGCCCACATGGAGGAAAACCAATAGAGGATTGTAGCAGACCAGCAATCAGAGCAAAGCCACAAAGTCCCCAAAGAATCTCGATTGTAGTCTTCTAACTCTGGGGGCAAGGTTTGGCACCTCATCTGAACTGGGTGGGGGATATTCCACAGGGTTGCCGCAATAAAAGTCTAAAGGTATGACAGGGTGGGGGTGGGGAACTAGACCGCTCCATCCTTGATGGCAGGAAGAGCAATGGGGCCATGTAGAAGTCACGCCCTAAAACGGTATAAGGGCTGTTAGGTAAGCAGGCCCTGGAATAGGGATTCCTGAAAGAAAAGGGGGTTGGACAGGTAGATTATAGCGATGCCTGCTTGCTATTTAACAGAGGGATACTCATCTACTCTGGGCAGGTCAACATTTAGGCTTAGAATGTGTATGTCTTTTGTTTGTTTGGGTGTTCCTTCTGGTGTCTATCCATACAAGATAGGCAGGATAAACAATGCCAAGGAGACAGCAATATGACCGAAGGTTGGGGGTGGGGGTGGTGAAGAGTGATGAGCCAATGATGTCAGGGGAATAGCAAGAGATCCAAAATTGATGGTGAGGAGGCTGTAGCATTCCTGGTCATGTGGGATCCACTGAAATGTATTCGAGAAGAATTACTGAGAGGCGGATGATCAGTACACATGTTAGTGGGGCAGGAGGAAAGAAAAACGAAAAAGAGGAGAGCACAAGCAAGTAAAAATTATATATATGTATATATAAATTTCTAAAAATAGGTGTATTTCTCTATGTATTTATATATATGTAAATACAAGGAAGCAGACCGACTTTGGGTCTTCACTTAAATCTTACCTCAGTTCAAGAATGACTTTTTCTAATAATTTGACAATGTATGATACTCACCTTTCTGGTATGATAGCTGAAAACAAAAAGGGTGCATAAGTAAATGTGGTGAAAAAAGCTGATGGTGCCCAGCTAATGAAAAACAGCTATTAAACAAGCGGTTATCTAGCAGGGAAACAACAAGGAAGAAGCACACCAGCTTGTGTAATCATGAGGCATTTATGGGAATAGGTATCAGAAGTTCAAAAACAAGCAATCAGATTGATGTGAAGGAGCACAGAAAAAATGGAGATCCAAAATCCACCTGTAAGATAATTGGACAGTCCCTCACAGAAGGACCACATGGAAGGGATGGTATATCCAGGGTACAGAATAGCACTGATGAAACACTTAACTATCTCTAATTCTTTAATGTTTCTCCCCTTACTATTATGGACTTAGTTTTACCTCATTAAACTTGTTAGACCTACATATGTTCATTTGTATAATTAAGTTCATTTGATGCATGAGATCCAAGATAGATAAATCCTTTAGAAACAGTAATGGGGAAAAGGCGTTCCTGAGGGTATAGGAAGCAGGGGATGGAGTGGAAAATGGAAGGAGGGGAAGGGAAACCTTACAGCAATGATGACTGCATACTCCTCTCAGGGAATCGAATAACAGAATTGTAGGTGAACGGATACATTGGATGGGATAAGATATGGCAATAATAAAATAATATATGATAATTAGGGTTCCTGGGAGGGGGGCGTGAGGGGATAAAGGGGAACTGATATCAAAGAGTACAAGAAGAAAGATAATTTTTGAAAATGATGGTGGCAGCAATTGTATGATTATGCATGATCTAATACAATTATGGATTGTTATGCTATCTGTAAAATCTCTTAATAAAATAATTATGAAAAGAAAATGAGGAAATCAAGCATTGTGTTGCAATATTGAAAGGTTCTATTGGAAAAATATTGAATGATGTAGGGAATATCCAAAAAAAGATGGGGAGAATATACAGTCATTGTACCAAAAGAAACAGTACACATCCCCCTATTTCAGTAGGTAGCATATGAGCAAGAAACAATAGTGTTGAAGGAAAAAGATAAAGCTGCACTGAATATTTTAGCCAAAAACAAGGCTCCAGGAGTTGATGGAATACCAATAGAAATGTTTCAACAAGCTGATGAAGCACTAGAAGTGCTCACTTGTCTATGCCGGATTTTTAGAAGATAATTACTTAGCCAATTGGCTGGAAGAGATCCATATTTGTAGTCATCCCAAAGAAAGGTGACCAAATGGAATGCACGAATTATAGGACAACATCACAAATATCCCATGCAAGTAAAATTTTTGCTAAAAATCATCCAACAACAGTTGCATCAGTCCATTGACAAGAAGCTGCCAGAGGCCTAGGTCAGATTCGGAGAGGATGTGGAACAAGGGATATCATTGCTCATGTCAAATTGATCTTGGCTCAAAACCAAGAAGACCTGGCTATGCCAAGGAATTTGACTGTGTGGACCAAAACAAACTATTGATAGCCTTGAGGATAATGGGAATTCTAGAATAAGTCATTGTACTCATGTGGAATTTGTGCACAAATCAAAAAATAGCTGTGTGGGGGAAAATGGAAATAGTTTAAAATCAGGAAAATCAGGATTGTCTCTTCTCACCTTATAATTGAATCTGTAGGCTGAGAAAATGACCAGAGAAGCCGCGTTTTATGAAGACGGTGGCATCAGGATTTGATGAGTTTGCTCCATGCAACTTCTTTGTTTTCATGAATGAAGAGGGACATGAAAGGGCAGTGATTTGATGACGTAGAAGAGGTGAAGGAAATAGTGAGGGAGGTTCTGTCCACTATCCAAACAGATGAGTTTGAAAAATATTTACCAGAATGGAATCACAGATTTGACAAATGTAGTAAGTGCAAAGGAGAGTATTTTGAAGTGGATAATGTTGTTTTGTAAAATAAATAAATACATAACTTTGGGGAAAAACTCCTCATACAGCCAGAATATTCTTTAGAGGCAGATGGCAAGGCTTTGTCTTACATACTTTAGACATATTGTTAGAATAGAGCAGTCCTTGGAGAAGGATATCATGATTGGTAAAGTGGAGGGGCACTGAAGAAGAGGAAGGTCTTCAAAGTGATTGATTGATACCGTTTGAGTGGTTGATTAGCTGCAACACTGGGTTCCACATAGGAACAATTATTAGGATGGCTCTGGACTGGGCAAAATTTGATTCTGTTGTGAACAAGGTCACTAAGGATTGAAATAGACTCAATGGCTATGTTTAGTTACCTGCTGTCCTATAGATAAACACTGCTATGAGAAATTTTGTGAAAGCCAATAGTTAGAATATGTACATTTGAATGAGGAACTAAAACTGAAGGAAAAAGAAGTCTAATTAAAGGCAAGTCAGGGTCCAATTGAGGATAACTTTTGATCAGTCCTACCAATGACACAGAAACATTGTTGGTCAAATCTCCAAGTAAGGAATCAGAGGCAACGACATTAGAATGTTCTTATCTATGCACCCCGTTAGTCATTACTTCAAAAGTATGACAGTGGGCGAGGGTTGTAAATCCCCATGTACATTTAATTATGCTTTGTGCAAGAAAGGCATCTTGGTGGCACAATGGCTAAGTGCTTAGCTCTTTGCTTAGCTAATAACTGTATTTTCTTAAGGAACATATTCTAATAATTCAATTTCACACAATTTATCATCATAGAGTTTGATAATGGGACTCCAAATTAAAAGTAGTCCCAGGAAGTGAACTCTTAATATGAAATTCTAGAACTGGATCAATTGCCAGTTGGCTAGCAAGAGGGGTCTATATTATTGACAACAAAGTTAAAAAAAAACAACCTCTGGCTAGCTAATTTGTTTTGGGAGGTGTTAATTATTATGCTTCAAACGAAAAGTTGAAGACTAGAAATCTACTTCTGTAAAGACTACCAAAGCAATCAAATTTGATGACATCAAATATATTCCAACTAATAGTGACCCTATATAGAGTTTCTGAGGCTGTAAATCTTATTTTTATTATTAAATCATTTCACTGGGGGCTCGTATGGTTCCTATCACAATCCATACATCCATCCATTGTGTCAAGCACATTTGAACATTTGCTGCCATCATCATTCTCAAAATATTTGCTTTCTACTGGAGTCTTTGATATCAGATCATCATTTTCCCCCTCCCTCTCTGGTCCCCCCCTCCCCCAGGAACCCTTACTAATTTATAAATTATTATTATTTTGTCATACCTTACATTATTCGACGTCTCCCTTCACTCACATTTCTGTTGTCCCTTCCCCAAGAAAGAGGTTATATGTAGTTCCTTGTAATCAGTTACCCCTTTCTACCCCTCCTTCCCTCTATCCTCCCGGTATCACCACTCTTACCACTGGTCCGGAAGGGATCATCTGTCCTGGATTCCCTGTGTTTCTGGTTCCTATCTGTACCAGTGCCCGTCCTCTGGACTAGCCAGATTTGTAAGGTAGAATTGGAATTATGATAGTGGGGAGAAAGCATTTAAGAATTAGAGGAAAGTTGTATTTTTCATCGTTACCCTACACCCTGACTGGTCTCCTCCCCATGACCCTTCCATAAGGGGATGTCCAATTGCCTACCGATGGGCATTGGGTCTCCACTCCCCCTCCCCCTCATTCACAATGATATGGTTATTTGTTCTTTGATGCCTGATATCTCATCCCTTCGATACATCATGATCACACAGGCTGGTGTGTTGCTGCCATGTGGGCTTTGTTGCTTCTGAGCTAGATGGCTGCTTGTTTACCTTCAAGCCTTTAAGACCCCAGATGCTATATCTTTTGGTAGCCGGACACCATCAGCTTTCTTCAACACATTTGCTTATGCACCCATTTGTCTTCAGCGATCATATTAGGAGGGTGAGTATAATGGAATGCCAGTTTAATAGAAGAAAGTATTCTTGCATTGAGGGAGTACTTGAGGGGAGGACCAATATCCATCTGCTACCTTAATACTAAATCTATACATATATGCACATAGATCAATTTCTACATCCTCATATTTAAATATATTTACATATGTACATGCCTGTATTTACACCTCTATAAATGCTCTTTACCTCCTAGCTCTTTCCTCTATTTCCCTTTACTTTCCTCTTGTCCCACTATCATGCTCAGCCTTCATTTGGGTTACAGTAATTCTTCTGGGTTACGTTACCCTTGGTCACACCCTACCAGGCCTCCTACACCCTCCTCACCACTGATTTGGATCACTTGTTGTTCCCTTATTCCTGGTGTAACAAAGTATTCTTGCATTGATAGAGTAGTTGACTGGAGGCCCAATGCCCAGCTGCTACCTTAATTCTAAACCTATGAATATATGCACATAAATCTATTTCCCATCCTCATATATGTATATGTGCATGGCTTTATTTAGACCCTGATAAATGGCCTTTGCCTCCTAGTTCTTTCCTCTATTTCCTTTTACTTTCCTCTTGTCCCACCATACATTTTATTAAAGATGTGATCATTTTGTGTTAACTCTAAAACTTAGAATCATATATTTTAAAAGCACTTAAATTATAACTGTCTGTTATGGCAGATAATATTTGTTCATAATGTTTGCCTCCTATTAATCATTTAGTTCATGAATAAACTTACAATTCTTGTTGTTTTCCTTTCCATTAGTCTTCTACCAATTTTTAAAACCCTTTCAAAAGAGAAAGCATTTTTACCATCAGAAATTAATTTTATCCTGGCCTTAAAAGAATCCTTTTTCCCTAACTCTAAATACAACCCAAAATTTTATTTATTTTATGATACCACTTAAACTCATGAAGATAAGATGATATCATCCATGTACTTGTTACAAAGTAAATGATCTATAACGGCTAACTGCTATCATTTTCTGACTTCTCTTTCTGCCTCTCTATTTTCATTGGCTTTGCCACAGTTTATAAGCTTCCTTCTTCTTGATATTTTTCAATAGCCACCCATTGGGTTTCCAATATCCAATATAACCTCCAACCCCCAAATTTTAATACATATGTTAGATTGCCCCAAAATCAAACACCCTGATTAAGGTTCTGAACCATTAAGGCTCTGCATCAAATACCTTTAGTCAGCCCATGACTTAATCTGGGTTGAAGACTAACCTCCTCCTTACATTTATGTTCTCTCTCTAGATTTAGTTCTGCTTAGTCCCTGTAAGGAGTTCTGTATGAAGGTTTCTGAGACTGGAATATTTATGGTAGGATCAGCCTGAATTTTCTCCAGAGAAGCTGTTGATTTTGAACTGCCAACCTGTGGTTAGTGCTCCACCAGGGCTCCTTAAGGAGATTTCTGTTCCAATTACAGTTATCTGTTTGCTTCTCATCTGTGTGCTTATCTTAGTTTTTTTGTGCTGCTAAAACAGAAACTGACAGTTATGTAATCTGTCAACTTGCCAACATGTGGCGTCTAGCCTGTCAATGAGGCCTCTGTGAGGGCATGGTTTTCTCCTGAGGATTCTATCTGAGAACTCCTGTCTTCCTACCTGGAGGTGGGACACACATCCTCTCTGTTTTGTCTTCCTGCTGACGAGACACATGGAGCTATGCTGATGGATCCAGTGCCCTGGACCTGGAGGAGCCACATGGAGATCCATGCCAGCACTGAGATGCTTCCACTACCACTGGATCCACAAGGCTTTCCACCCACACCCCAGTGATCTCTCTGCATTCAGCATCATTGCATGGGTTGTGTGATTCTGAAAAGGAATTTATAGACCGGTATCAGACATATGGTCCAATATCAGACTTAATGGACTTGATCTGGAATGGGCTGGGATGCTTTCTTAATATACAATTCACTCATTAATAAAAAGCTCTTTCTTGTACACTTACAAGTGTCTATGAATTTGTTTCTCTCATCTACTCAGACTAACACACAGAAATATTGGAAGTAGGCTTCTTTAACAAACATACATTTCTTTTCTTTTTATGAATCATTTTATTAGGGGCTCATACAACTCTTATCAGAATCCATACATACATCAATTGTGTAAAACACTTTTGTACATTCATTGCCCTCATTATTGTCAAAACATTTGCTCTCCACTTAAGTCCCTGGCATCAGGTCTTCATTTTCCCCCCTCCCTTCCTGCTCCCCCATCCCTCATGAACACTTAATAATTTATAAATTATTATTTTGTTCTATCTTGACCTGTCCGAGGTCTCCCTTCGCCCAATTTTCTGTTGTCTGTCCCACAGGGAGGAGGTCACATGTAGATCCTTGTAATCAGTTCCCCTGTTCCAACCCACCCTCCCTCTACCCTCTCAGTATCGCCACTCACACTACTGGTCCTGAAGGGATCATCCGCCCTGGATTCCCTGTGTTTCCAGTTCCTATCTGTACCAGTGTATATCCTCTGGTCTAGCCAGACTTGCAAGATAGAATTGGGATCGTGATAGTGGGGGGGGGGGGGTTGGGGGGAGGAAGCATTTAGAAACTAGAGGAAAGTTGTATTTTTTGTTGTTGCTACATCACATCCTGACTGGCTCATCTCCTCCCTGAGACCCTTCTGTAAGGGGATATCCAGTGGCCTACAAATGGGCTTTGGGGCTCCACTCCGCACTCAGCCCCTCATTCACTATGATAAGATTTTTGGTTCTGATGATGCTTGATACCTGATCCCTTCGACACCTTGTGATCACACAGGCTGGTGTGCTTCTTCCATGTGGGCTTTGTTGCTTCTGACCTAGATGGCTGCTTGTTTACCTTCAAGCCTTTAAGACCCCAGACCCTATATCTTTTGATAGCCGGGCACCATCAGCTTTCTTCACCACAAGTGCTTATTCACCCACTTTGTCTTCAGTGGTTGTGTCAGGAAGGTGAGCATCATAGAATGACAATTTAATAGAAGAAAGTATTCTTGCATTGAGGGAGTACTTGAGTGGAGGCCCAACATCCTTCTGCTACCTTAATACTAAACCTATAAATATATGCACATAGATCTATTTCCCATCCTCATATATAAATGTATTTGCATGTGTTCATGTCTTTATCTAGATCTCTATATATGCCCTTTGCCTCCCAGCTCTTTCCTCTATTTCCCGTGACTTTCCCCCTCTCCCACTATCATGCTCAGTCCCTGCCAGGGTTTCAGTAATTCCTCTTGGTTGCATTACCCTTGATCATGCCCCACCAGGCCTCCCACACCCTCCTTACCACCTATTTGGATCACTTGTTGTTCCCTTGTCCCTGGGTTTGCTAACACCATTGCCTCCCCCACCCCCATCTCCCCCTCTCCCTTGTCCCCCCGGAACTGTCAGTCCCGTTGTTTTCTCCTCCAGATTGTTCATCCAGTCTATCTTATTTAGACAGACCTGTGGAGATAACATGCACACAAATAAGACAGAGCAAAATCAAGCAACCATAAACAACAAAACAGCAACAACACACCCATGACAATAAAACAAAATACAATAAGAAAGAAAAGCTTGTAGTTAGTTCAAGGATTGTCCAGTGGCCTTTAGGAGTCTTTTCCAGTCCAGTCTGTTGGGGCACCATGCCCTGGCCCCAAAGTCCACCTTCAGTATTCCCTGGGGGCCTTGCTGCTCCATTCCCTTGCTGTTCCGCTGCACCCCCTTAGTGTTTTGCCTCCTTGTGGCGGGATCTGATCGGGTGCAATTCCCACACTGTGTCTCCAGTGTTGTCCCCTGTAGGGCTATGGGTCAGTGAGGGGCATCATGTCTCATAGTGGGGCTGGCTGTGTCGTCCTCTCTGTGGACTGGCTGCTCTAATCGGGAACATAGTCCTCAAGGCCTGGTGGGCCAGGACGTGCTCCACTCTCTCCTCCTCCCCCTTCATCTGCTCCTGTGTGCTCTGATCAGATATGTTCCTCTCCTGGAGCTGCAGATTCAATGTCATCCTTTGAAATAAATTCTTCTGGGGGGAGGGGCAGGTATCCACTTAGTAGTTAGGATTGGAGCTAGCACCCCAGATCTCTCTACTGGTTCCCTACTCCATGCCGGCATGTTGCATTCACATCTTGGAGCACTGGGTTGAAATCTGGTCCCTCTTTCCCTGTGGAGATATAAATTATACCCTCCCCTTGGTGGGTTAGTGCCCTGTGCCCACACTACCCAGTTCTTTTTACAATATATATATTTTTACTTCCCCCACCTCCTTTTTAGTTGTCTCCCTCGTGTATCCCTGTATGTGGTCTGGTCACATTGATTTTCTTTGAGTTAGGAATCCAGACATCCAAATTCATGGTGCCAGTTCTGGGGAAGTCTTTCTGTTTCTGACTCTGAAGGAATGCCATTTTCCATTTTGAACTTCTGCCCTGGGTCAATCTCCATGTGGCTTGGTATCTCTCTTCCCCTACCAGTGCAGTCTTTCTGTACTAATCTTCTCTTTTTATATCTCAAAGGTGATTAGCTTAAACCATACCCAACAGCAATATGGTCTTTTGATATAACTAAGAAAACCTACTCTGAAATGGGCTAAGAGCTACAGGATACAGGTAAGAATTCACAATTGCTATTTTTTGAGGGACTTAGTTCAATCCACAATAGTGACAGAGCATTTCCTTTCCACCTGAAGTTTCCTTTCACCACTATACATATACTTGCTCCCTACCCTCTAAATGTTATCCCTTTGTCTGGGAGGCGATTTGCTTTAACTCTTGGAGATGTTGCCATGATTTCTCTTACAGCACACATCACGTTTAACTTCCAGCAGATTTAACTTCCACACATACACATTGTGTGCTTGTCTTCTCTCTCTCAGTAGTGTGTAGGCCTTTGAGGGAAGAAGCCATATTGGGTTGGCATTTATATTCTCAACGTATCCTCACAGCATATTTGCTGACTAAATGAATGAGTGAATTTCTAACTCGCTCAGAATTAAAAGTTGAGAAGGCGAAACATCAACTACTAAGAATATTTTACAAGGCTGGTTTCTTGACTAAGGAGGTGCTAAACTAATATATAGTGAGATTTTGGGATAATATGGGTGATAGCCCTGCCTAAATCATCTGTCAAGGTCAAAGAGTCTATCAGTAGAATCCTCTTAAGTTCAGTTCTCAGATAATCTCCATCATGTACAGACACACCCACCCATCAGCTTCAGCTGAGCTACAAGAAGAAGATGGAGTAGGAAGAAAGGCCTGGCAAATGACTTCTGAAAAGTTAGTCAATGGAATATCTTTGCATCACAATGGTCTCATCTACAACTGATCCTGTAGTGATGGCACAGGACTGGGTAGCAAATTGCTCCATTGTTCCTGAGTCCTTAAAAAAGGAGGGCTAATAACCACAAGAAGTCACCAGAAGTCACAGTATTCCATTTGCTTTTCAGTTTGAAAAAGTTTCAATAGAAATGTACTTTTTGGGCAAAGTTACTAGCTATATTGTAGAACATAAAATAGATGAGGGGAAAAAAAAGGAAACTAAAAGCAGAAGCAGAAGAGTTGCAAAGATGGCATTTGACCGACATTGAACTTTCCATATTAATCATTCTATTTTAGTATTTCGTGGCAATCTAGATTCTCGATGAAATGCATCATAAATTACCTAACACGGGGCAGATCATAGTTTAATAGCATGTTCCTAGAACCTGCCAGGGGAAGAATCAGTGGGTGTGGCTGAAGTTGGAGATAATTGGAGGGTATGAAGGAAGACATGAGGTAATTTGAAGGACTAGCAGAGCTAAAAGCAGTTCCAGTAATTCACATTGCTTCGGCATGCAAATTCAAAGTCATCATTGATTCAAACTAGCCAGGAGAAGTCCTGGTCCAATCCAGACACGTCAAAGAAACAATGATGTTTATTCAGGAATTCAGAGTCACTGACGTAAGCTCACAGGGTCACAACCCAAGTCAAACCAAGGAAATATCAGTAGTTGAGAAGCAGCAAAGGACACGCATGCGTCAGAGCAATATGGCATGGTGTTACTTTCTATGTTAGCCTATTTAATTTGTATGTTTTCACTTCTTAGATAAAGTTCTTCAATATGTCTTCAGGAATTTTTATAATTATAACTTTGATTCATGATTCCTAGAACTTGATATCTCCCATTTCGGTGGTTTGAGACTACAGGGCAAAAATGAACCAGTACTTTCTTATTATTCTTAAATTAGGATGGCAATAGACTCCCCACCTGATTGGTAGAAAGTCAAGCCTCGGAAAATATGAGGTCATCTAAACAGTATTTTGCATGTGTTCCACATCTATAATTTTTAGTTACAGTCACATTATAGGGGGTGTGATCAATACGGTGCTGGAGTGATCTCTACAAGGTCACTGGAACCCATTGTCCACATCTCTTCTCCAAGCTATGTACAATGAAATGGAGCTCGTGGCTTGAAATTGGCTATGGTAGCAGATGCCACATTTCAAGGCCTTCCCCCACCACTGGAGAACAGGTTAAATATTCAACATCACACCACTGAATCTTCTCTGGTCTTCCATTATCCAAGCTCGCATTGTTTTAATCCATGAAATAATTCGGAGAATCCTCATTACAGCCACTTCTTGTCATGAGATCAATAGTAGTGCCTATCATATGGTTTTTAGTTACTTCCAAAGGCTGCAATCTTGTGGCTTCCACAGCATTCCTAAATTCCACCCACAGATGGACAGAATAGCCTACGCCAACTCTTTCATTTTAGTATCTGAGCTTTAAAAACTCTTAATGCCCCCGAGGTTCTCAGTGTCTCCTCTTGTGTTATCCATGATATTATAAAATGAATCCAACAAGCCGTTTTAGAGATATATGTTATTCCAAACCTTCTCTACCTCAGTTTACTTCTTAGAGCCCTGCTGTCAACTCCTAAAGCACACAGCACCTGTCTTAGTGGCCAAAGGAAGCACTCATGCTTACTAGCAAGTGCCATCAATATGGGACTGTGAGAGGATGGGAAAGGGGAAGACACATTGACCAGTGACAGGAGTGTCAAATGGGAGCTTTGAAAGTTCATTCACACGAATCATTTACATTCAGTTTTTAAAGGAGTATGTGCTAATGGTGCCGGATAGGTCCTTTTCACTTCCTTTACCAGATTAATTCTTCATCTGCTTCCTCTGTGTTCTGGGAGGCTGATAGTTCCATGATCCTCTTGCCTTAGCCTGTTGTTCAATTTGACCAGAGGAGCGACACCAGCAGGAGATCTGGAGGACTAGGGGGGGGTGTCTTTTTATTTTCTTGGATCCCTCCCTGATGAGCATTTGTGTTTTGGCTGATCCCCCCTAAATATGGCCCTTGTTGGTCAGGTGCATATAGCTACACTCTCTGAGGTCTGATCACTGTTTTTCCTCGTGCCTCTTTCAGGTTAAAGGATAAGAGCAGCTCCCACAAGATTTGAAACCACCCTTCAAACTGCTCCGTGGGAGAAAGGACGCCTTCTGCTCCAATAAAGGGTGCCAGGCTCATAAACCCACAGGGACCATTCTCACCTGTCTTGAAGGATCACTAGGAGTTGGAATCAACTCCATGGCCATGAGCTTGGTTTTGGAGTCCTTTCTTAAATAATTCTGTGCCCTCCGATTTACTCCACATTGAAGTGGAAGTTTGGTTTCTTTGGATGACTCAAATTATGTTTCTTGTAAATATTCTTTGTGTTTGAGGAAGGACCAGGGCAGCAGATGAATGGAAGGTGTGCACTTGAGCTTTGACCTCAAATTTGTTTTATTCCATAGTACGTAAGGCATTTTTTGAGGCCTCTTAAGAAGACTAAGGCAAGGATATTATTGACATACCTTGTCGGGAGCCAACTACTGATCACAGACACATGTTCTTGCATGGTTTGTTGAGAGTAAATCTGGGCATGTATGAACTAGAGCCCTCAGAGCAATCCATTTTGACTTGCCTTCATAACACATCAGCTTGATGAATATTTACATGAAAAAGAGATACAACACGTTTCTCAGAAATTAAATAGACAGTGATGAATTTGAACAAAAGGGTTCGGTCTCATTGGTAACATCTCTGGGTTCAATTGCATGAAAGTAAAAACCTTGCGGTACAATCAGTTTAATGGAGGGAGGTGGTAGAACCCACTGTGGGTTAGCAACATATTGAGCCTTACATTATTTGGTTGAGAAGTGTCCACAAAACTATCTTCTTTCTCATTTATTCTCATAAAATCAACCATTGGAATAATTCATACCAAGTATAAAGCAGGATCCCTATGAAGGTGCTGTAAGTTTTAGAAGATCTACTGGCATAGTGGGCTACACATTGGCCTACTAGCCACAAGGTTAGCAGTTTAAACTGACAAGATGCTCAGAGAGAAACAGAGAGGGGAAGTTTTCTGCTCCTATAAAGGTTTACAGCCGTGAAATCCCAAAGGGGCCTTTGGGACATTCTTATTCTGCTCTCCAGGGCCTCTGTGTATTAGGAAAAAAATTGATGGCAGTGCATTTTGCTTTCGTTAAATCCTTTCATCTTTATCTGGCTCACTTCAGTCTCTTATCCGACTAACGTAAAGTTCCAGTATTAAAGCATTAGAGCGGGATAGGCAGGACACTCTGAACTGCAACCAGATAGTGGAGCAAGGCTCTGTCACATGACTGACTTGACTTATGAAACGGCAGGAAGGAAGCATTGCTTCATTCATTTCCGATTAGTGACTGCATGCTTTGCAAACCCTAATATTGTATACTGGAATGATAACAGTTTAAAATTCCATGTCTTTATAGTATTATTTGTAGAATTTCTTCTTTACTAAATCTGAAGAATAGGATCTTAGAACTATGTACTGACGTGGAGTTAAAAAAATAATGTAGGCACATGAAAACAATAAACAAAATCTAAGTTACTCCTTTATCCCTCAACAAGCTTAGCAATAAATATTGAACGCATTTGAGTTTTGACGCCTATTTATTGAAATAATGCAAACATTCAGAATAAAGCAAAAAATCATGTAAGATGTTTCTGAGAGAGGTTCCAAACTTAAGGACTGGCTTGTCTTGAAACACAAAGAAAATTTAATCCACTTGCAGAATCGTGGGCGTGCCAAGCACTCCTATTACTCTTCCAGGAAGGTGAAGCTTACCTAAAAAGGTTGGGCAGCAGAGCCATGACACAACCAGCCATTGTTCCTGGTGTGCTCAGGTCAGGGCTGGTTTATGATGAAAGGCAAGCTCAATCACCTTGTATGACTAGAGGTATTAAAAGTGATGAAGAATATGGACAGGGTAAGCCATGATTAATTACTTAATGCAAACAAACTGTCATATATATACATCAACCCTGTATGTATATATATCAACCTGTAGGACAGAGTTGAACTGCTCCTGTGGGTTTCAGAGACTGTAACTCTTCATGGGAGTAGAAAGCCCCATCCTTTCCTGGGAGTGCCTACTGAATGACTTCAAACCGCTAACCTTGTCCTTAGCTGCCCCATGTGAAACTGTTCTGCTACCAGAGCTTGGTTTGGGTTGGGCATTTTTAAAAATACGATTGCTAATGCTTTAACACGCCATTAAAATCATTAGTACACATATAGTCATTGCCTTTCTTAAGTATTTTCACTCATTCCCTGAGAGGCACAGATTTCTAGGTGAGTTGATCTAACAAAGCATAAAAATAAGGTTCTATATACTAGTTTGGTGACTAGCAACTGAGGTCTCAAAATCTTGCCATTGACCATGTAAGATAAAATTATCGGTATCTTCCCACCTGAGCAAAGAATAATAACAAAAAAAATTTTCTCAAAGGAGTACTTAGTCCAAAGAGTTAATAACATACATGAACCACGGCCTCTCCTAGCCGGGGGCCAAATCAACTAAGGAGCGCCTGGCTACAACTACTCACCACTCTGAGCAGGAAACTAAAAGGAGCTCCTAGTTTGAGTAGATGGATATGTGACCAAATTCAAATACATAAAAAGATCAGGTTTACTCATATGAGAGAATCCAGAGGAACTCCTGGGACTGCTGGCCGAAAGCAACTTTCTACATTGGAACTTAAGGCAAGAGGTTACTTTCCAGTCGAATAATAGTTTGCCTATAAAATAAACAATGACAGCCACAAAGAATGTGTTCCTAAGAACAATCAGCTAGAGGAGAATAAAAAGACCAACATTTGCACCAAAGCAAAGAGGATAAGGGACAGATACACTAAACTAACGGAAACGGAGCACAGCTTAGACATGGGGGAGTGCTGACATAAGCAAAGCCAGGGAATAATTTGTGCATGAGTTATTTAATGGAAATCTAATTTATTGTATAAAATTTCACCTAAATCACAATACAATGTTAAAAGTTATCTCCACTTATAAACGTTCAACTCAGTACTGGACGCAATTCTAGAGAAGCAAAATAACTAATTAGGTCAAGTGTAAGTTTCCTTGAGAAATTATTCTCCTCCAGCATGGGCAGTTCCAGTGAGGTCCGATGACATTGTTGCTTTCTCAGAATGGTGGATGGTTATGTGCTGAACTCCCAGCCTGAAAGTGAGCAGTTCAAACCCACCAGGGAGAAAGATGCAGTTTTCTTCTGGAGAGAGAGAGAGAGCGAGAGAGAGAGATACAGCCTCAACAACCTGAAGGGGCAATTCTACTTGGTTCTTTTGGGTCACTCTGCATAAGATTCAAGTTGATGGCAGCGCATTTGGATGTTTTAGATAAGTCAATTGGTTAACATTTTCTGCTTTTTTTATAAATGAGAAGATGGGCTGACAGATCTAAATCATAATAGGGAATATTGCACCAAGACGTGCCAGGACAAATAGAGATATACCTTGGAGCCAAAGTTGCCAGAGTGTTTTTTGGCATATCTGAGGGATGATTTGAGGCTAGAAATGCTCTGATGTGCAGGAAGATGACTGATATGGGTAGAGAAAGCAGGACAGAAGACTTTACAATTGAGTGATCTTGCTCAATTGAGAAAAGACAGCTGCCACCTATCCATGTAGGACAACTTGAGTTTGAGCAAAAGTCCACATCGCTGGTCATGTGTCAACATCACGGTCACTGGCATGTTTGAGTCCTTGGTCGAGACTGCTGTATCATTCAGTTCCCCTCTGGAGAGCCTCCCTCAGCCCAGTTGGCCCTCTACTTCACCATGCATGTCTTCTTCAAGTGACTGATCCCTCCGATGATGTGTGCAAAGCAAGTGAGAGAGGCTAGATCCTGTTGTAATTCTCAAGACTTAAGTGGGATAAGTTTTAGAAGTATTTCACTAGACCTTACGCTTCCTAGTCTCAGTCTGGAAGCTTCCATGAAAGCTCCCCACTTGAGGGACCCTACTAATAGTTGAAAATTCAATGGCATCATTTTCAGTGTTATAGCAACACACTAGTCCTCAGGTTGCTAAAAACTGACAGACGTGTCATGGTTACTCAAGATGGGACAAGCTCTTTATCATGAAAATATCTGACCCTGAAATCTCACCAGCTTTCTATATAAATGTTTATTTGGTGTCGACTCCAACCTTATTTTATATCCATTAGCTGTTATGAATGACTTGGAAATACCTGACTTCTGAGGATGCTATACCAGGGGACAAGAAATCAGGGTCAGGAGAGGGCCAGTAGCTGTGTGGAGGTGAGAGGCAGGACCAAAGGGCACCCTGGATTTTTCACTGCTGAAACGAAAAATGACATTTGGAGAGAAGAGTGGACACTAGAGCTCACCAAATATTCTATGCACTAGCCCATGTTTTCCAGACACCAAGTGATTCATTTGGGAAACTCTGACCAATGCTGGCCGACCAACCATAAGCAGCAATGTCTGTGGTGTTCCCAAATGAGTTCTTCAAGCCCGGCCTCCCTGTTGGACTGACTGAAACACAGAGCAGCTACAGGATTAAATAATATAATAATATGCCTGCATTCCCAAGTGAAACTTATCCTAACGAGTCCCTAGAAAGCTACAGGACTTATGGGCAAGAGAAGAGAGTAGTATGTTTGAAGCCCTTAAGACACGGGGTTTGTTTCCAAAGCATCCTTCAGACTGTCCTACCCATCTTCCAGTTGCTCCAGAACGAAGTCTCTCTGTCCTCATGTCCATGGAGCCCTGAAGGTTGGGCATGCATAACTGAAATTAACGGCACTCTATGACCAGGCAGAGACTCTATGGCTAGAAATATGTTTTCTCAGTTTGGCAGTATTAATATATTTTCAAGCAAAACTTTTCAACATATGGAACACCCAAGAACAGACTTTCCCAAATCCTTTTGTACTTTTTTCCTTCTAATAAAATCCAGTTGAGGCTTACACTTTCTTTTTGTTCTTGTTCTTCTTCCTCTTCTTCTTATCAAAATAAGCCTTTCAAACTGTGTCTTCTGCCATGAGAAAGATGAGTTTGAATACCTATGTTTTAAAATGTATGTGACGCAGTTTATGCACATTGTCAATTCCTAATATGTCACTTCCTATGAAAAGACACTATTGATTTTTTTCAAATGTGTTTTCAAATATTCAGAAGCAGAAAGGGCCAGAACCTCTCTAAACTTGGAGGCGATTCATGTTCAATATTCTAGTAGAAAAAAGTCTACACAAACGTTTTGTATCACCCTTAGACTGCGGTTCAACGTGGATGACAGAGTTTGCGGTTACTTAATAGGAGACAGACAGTACGGTCACTGAGAGTTCCCAATCCCATGACTGGAAAAGTGCAGCCAGAAAAACCCTAAGTGTAATTATAATATTGCATCTTTAGGTTCCAGTCAAGATGTACACAGTCATGCTTATGACTAAGTCAGCTACCTAGTTCTTTCTCATACCATGAATCAGGAGGGCAGTTAGCTAAAGATAAGCTCAGATTAGTATACTGAAAAGAATGAGCTGTCCAATAAACAGGTAAACCAGGTACCATGGAGTCAGTTGAGAGTAACTCATGGTGATGCCCTGTGTGTCAGAGTTGAACTGGGCTCTAGCATATTTTCAAGGACTGATAGATTATTTGGAAGAATATTTCCAGCTATTTCTTCCAAGGTATGTTTGGGTGGGCATAAATCACCAAATTTTAGTCAGTGGCAGCAAGTGTATTAATCATTTGTACTACAGAGGATGTGAACTGTGAAATACTTTTCTTTTTAAAATTTTGGAGCAATTTTTAAAATTTATTATTTATTTAAATCATTTTATTGGTGGCTCATACAGCTCATATCACAATCCATATATGCATCCATGTGTCAAGCACATTTGTACATTTTCCAAAGCATGGAATAAGAAGTCAAAATGCCACTTTACCCCTCTGTGGCTGTGGAACGTATATATAGTGCCCAGTTGTGTTTTCTGCCTCTAGGTGTAGTAGGAGGATCTCTGGTGGTGCAATGGATTAGTGGGCTGGTCACTATGAGTTGGAATTGACTTGAGAGCAGAGAATTTAATTCAGGTTTGGAGGTTTAGTGGGAAGCTGAATTCTCAATTTTTGTGTATGCTGTCATCTGGTGGATGTCTGTATATTTGCATAAATCTGGAGAATAGCATTATGAATTTGATCCCACCAATTCTGTACCAGAGACTCTTAGGGACAGATGTGACCATATTAAAAAAATATATTGATTACCATAATACCTTGAATTTTATTCAAAATCCTTCCATTTCCAAAAGCACGTGTGGTTTTAACAAAAAGTTCAAAGCTGTAAAATAATTCAGGATTGAAAGGCTTAAACTTTGAGAACTATAAAACCCAAAGGAGACTTAGTTGCGTAGCAGGTTGCTAACCGCAAGATCAGCAGTTCGAACCCACCAGCTGCCCTGTGGGAGAAAGATGGGGCTTTGTGCTCCCATCAATATTTACAGTCTTGGATACCCAAAGAGAGCAGTCTACTGTGTTCTATAGGATCACTGTGAGTCAGATTCAACTTGATGGGAGTAAATGAAAATTTATACTAGAAAATTTTCAATAACCAAGAAAAAAAGAGTTTTTATTTTAAAATAACGGTTTTATTGACACAATTTACATATACTACAATTCAATAGTTTAATCATTCGATCATCTCCAGGAGAATTGTGCAATTACCATATCAGTTTTAGAATGTCTCCCCCCCTCCCACCGAGGCTGAATCACCTTTAAAATGAGATGTGCAATCATGGTCAATCCGAGTGCTCCCTCATATGGAAAAGCAGGATAATGCTATAAAATTATTGGTAATAGTAAGTTATTTTACTTTTTTGTATTTCTTTTTATTTTCTAAATTTCTACAGAAACACATTCAAGTAAGCATAATCAATGGCTGGTTTTGTCGTGTTTCTTGAACAGTTTTTTAAGGGACTATGTCTTCTGAATATGTTTATGGGGGGAACTAGCCAATGCCTCTTACATTACTCACAGTGCAGAATGATTTTTATGTGGTCACCATTCCCTGGGATTTAATGTGCAGCCTGGATTCATGAGTGAGGAGATAAATGCCAAGATTGGAAACTTAAACACACTTCATTGATTGTTTTACTGTCCAGAGATGGGAGTTTCTTAGCATAAAATGAAGAAGGAGAGGGAAGGAACAAGAAAACCAAGAGTCTATACTGGATTGAAGAAACATGGGAAACTTAAAGAATCTGGAACATGAGTGAGATTGTTGGGACTTGACTACCTTCATGTAATGAGTAGATCTTTCAAAAGATAAGTGGATAGATGACTTCATTATGGATAGAAGCCTTTCTGAGATGTGTCAGTAAAGACTAAATATAGCTGTCATACTTTCTATAATGCATGCACTATTTCTCTCATTATTGCTATGGCAATGCAACTTTGTGTTGTTGTTGTTTTTATTTTTCCTTGTAAGTAATAAAAAGCTAGGCTGTATTTTTACATCATCATGCTATTATAGTGAGCCAAGTGTAAGACACCAAATAATGATAGATCAGTGTGGTCCATCACCAATGATGTAAATTATCAATATAAAAGGCATGCGTGAAGACATATTTCAGTAAGGGGTATTTCCATTTGTTACTAACAGGAAATATACATGACAATAAAGGCATGCATTTCTTATCTAACGGCTTTAAAAATAGGACTCTGTTGGCATTTATTCAGAAATTTAATGATGTTATGTCTAGTATCTCTATTATTTTCATTGTAAACTGTCTGCAAGTCCTTGAGATGCGCGAAATCCAAGCTTGGTCCTTAGAGTCAATGGCAAAGGAAGAAAATATCATAGGAAGCCGTGTGAACGAGATAAGAAAGCTTTGGGATACACTAAAGCTAGTTCGGTTATCCGCTTGAAGTTCAATTTCTAGGGCATTCCACTGAATGCTATATTATTGGATTTTTATTCTTTTTTTGAGAGTATTCTCTACTTTCAAATATTGCCAATTAGCCCAATAACGGATTGAAACCAGAATTAGGAAACAAAGATATGTCTAGGGCCTGAGACATAATGTAAACCCTTTGATCCATTCTGCCCCTTCATATAAAATGCCTTTCACAAAATGGTAGAGGTGTAAATGAGTCCCACTAAACCCTCAGACTCTTTATTCTCACAATGAACTACCTCATGATGCAAAACAAAAGAGAAGTATATCTTTAAGGAGTTTATTGGCAATATGTAACAGGTAGTGTATTTCACAATTACCAAATATGTAAAAACTGTCCTCTAAAATAACAGAAGTTTGATAGGCACAGAAGCTGAATTCAGTTTGAGCTATTACTTTCAAATCTTTCATATTTAAAACTGTGGGGTAGAATTCTGAGAACTTGAGAGGTATTCAGTAAAACAAAGTGAGGTCACCATAGGCTATTCCACTAAACGCAGCTTCAGGAACTTTGGAAATAATACAGTAAGCTTTTGCCTACAGCTGTCTTCATTGCATTCAGCAATATTTTTTCCTCCTAGACTGTTCTAGAAGGTCTTCTCCAGTTGACCTATTGTATGGATAGGAATGTCTTTCATCTAAGACTGTAAAATCCTGGGCCATAACGGAGTGTTCATTATAAAAGGATTTATATATTTCTCACTGTGTGAGATTTATTACCATGTATCCGATTTTGTGTTGATTAGAGGTTAGGCACTGATTACTTCCAGTTACACACCCATGAATGTTTCTCACTTGAGTTCACTTGTCTCTTTTGAAATCAAAGAGCTGGGAGTGCCATGGAGGGACAGATTTGGCAGCAACAGAAAAGAGTTTTTTCAAATGACTCATGGGTTGGAAAGAAAAGAATGCAGCTGTGGTAAAAGGTATTTTATGACACAGTGTGTAAATATTGTTCTAAACTTGTAGAACCAGTCTTATAAAACCCACCCAAATCAAGACAAGTAACATACAAGTAGCCTATTCTGACAAACTCTAGCACATTCAATAGTACATTTCAACTTCTTTGTTCTAAAAGGAAGTATTCAAAAATAGTTTTGGGGGTATTATATGGATAAAATCTAAAAGTGATAATAATTTTTACTAAGAGTAGTAAAAATAAGAATGCATTTGGAAAAAATGTGTCCTATTGGCATATTAAGCCAACAATATATGCATACTTCATTTTTGAATAAAATTAATATCAAAAAAGCTAATATCTTTGGTTGAAGTATGGATACTAATTATAAGAATAATAATATTACTGTTTACTGAATGGCTTTAAAAGTATCTAAGGAATTAAATAGAATTTAAATTTACATCAATCCATTTAATTCTCACAGAAATTTTAAGCAATAGGTATTGTTTCCAACAATTTACAAATGAGGAACCTTTTCCCTGAGAGGGGTAAGTATTGGTCCAAGATCAAACAGATGAGATGTTACAGAGTTAAGGAATGAAATTCAGGTGTGCAGCATGTCAGCGCATAAACAAGTGGGCACTATTGTGTTGAATTTTGCAAGCTTCACATTGTTTCTTCCTGTCTCAAATGCCAGGTTCTTCAAAATTTCTCATTCTGGTAGCAGGAAATTCACAGGTGGATCTGACCACAATTTACAGACCAGTATTTTGGGGAAAAAAGGGGGTCTCAGAGTGGGTAGATTATAAAAGAACTTAATAACATACAAAAAACAATACATTATGATCAAGTGGGATTCATATCAAGTCTGCAAAGAAGGTTCAACATTCAAAAACATAAAACAATCTAACCAAAAACTAAAGCAAAGGAGAGAATTACATAATCATCATCAACATGATCAAGAAAGCCATTTAGCATAATTCAGCATGGGTTCTTCCTTAGAAAACACTTAGGAAAATAGGAATGGAAGAGGAAATTCCTCAACATAGTTAAGAACATAGCCAGAATCCTGCATTATTCTCAGAGGGGAGAGCATGCGAACCAGACAAAGATGCTCTTTACCACCATTCTTTTGTACTATTTTTTAAAACATTTTATTAGGGGCTCATACAACTCTTATCAAAATCCATACATATACATACATCAATTGCATAAAGCACATCTGTACATTCTTTTCCCTAATCATTTTTGAAGCATTTGCTCTCCACTTAAGTCCTTTGCATCAGTTCCTCTTTTTTCCCCTCCCTCCCTGCTGCCTCCTCCCTCATGAGCCCTTGATAATTTATAAATTATTATTTTGTCTTATCTTGCCCTGTCCAGCGTCTCCCTTCACCCCCTTTTCTGTTGTCTGTCCCGCAGGGAGGAGGTCACATGTAGATAGTTGTAATCGGCTCCCCATTTCCAACCCACTCACCCTCTACTCTCCCAGTATTATTTTATTGGAAGTTCTAGCAATAAGTTGAGCAATAAGTCAAGAAAAGAAAATCAAGGACAATAGAAGTAAAAATATCTCATTTGAAAATGATAACCTTTCCATAATATATTCTAGAGACCAAGAAAGAAAACTATTAATTGAAAGATTTAGTGAAGCGGTGAGAGAGGAGAGAGCCCCAGACAGAGAGAGCAAGCCCAGAAAGCATTGGGCATGGCAGGGTGTCTGGAGAGGTGATTTCAGCAGACACTGACCCCTAGGCTTTTAAATCTTAAATCAGCAGACATTGACCCCCTAGGCTTATCTTAAACTAATAAATCATCAAAACCATGACTCTCTTTGCTGATCCATTGCCCACTTACTCATGCAAGGCCCAGCCAGGGACAGAGAATGACCAGGTTCATGATTGAACCCGAGGAACGTGACCAGACCCTGGATTGGTCTATTCACAACCTGGAGACACAGGCAGGTCAAGTACCCCACATCCAATACAACCCCCTAGACACAATCCACTTAGTGGAAACTCACTTGTGTCCCCAACTGCTACGTCAGGTGCTTTTATTTCCTTTCTAAATAAACGTTGCTTTCTGCTTGCCCTTTGGGGTCAGTGAGTCCATTCTTTGGTTTGTGAGGTGGAGAACCATCAGAGAGATCAAAGCAGGTGCAGCAGTGGCAGCGTACAAGATCAGCATATAGAAATCGCTGAGGTTCTTCTACTTTAATGAAGGGTACTCTGAAATTGAAATCAGAAAACAATAGCAAAGTCACCCTGCAGATGAAGCTCTCAAAAATACCCAGTCTTAAGAATAAGCAAAGACACAAAAGACTTAGATAAAGTAAAATAAAAAATCACTACTACAGAAAACAACCCAGTTACACACATTTAATAATATATTATGCTTATAGATATGAAGATGAGCTATATTGCAATCTGGGTTCAGATTCTATTCTCATTCTTGAAATAGAATTTTTTAAATCACCCACTTTCTAGGGAAAGGAAATATATCTTGGATAAGCAAAGCACAATTACAGATGTATAGAGTAGGAGGCCTTATGCACTCTGATCTCAAAATATAGAGAGAGCCCCAGGAGTCAAAGCACCCTGTTAATGGGGCAATGGCAGGCACATGGACCAATACACAGAACTTAAAATTTAGGAAATTTAGTAATAAGTTAGGAACAACTTTTTTTTTAAAGCAAAGGTACTAGACTCATTGAATGGAGGAAAAGACAATCTCTTTAGCAAATGGTGTTGGCAAACCTGGACAGTCATCAAACGAAAAATGAAACAGTCACAGAAGGTCAAGTATTGCAGGAGACGACGACTTTAAAGAGTCAAGAAAAGATGTCCATAATAAAAGATTCATTCATTGAAGGCTATGAGGAATGGGAGGGAAAGCGATTAAATGCAGGGTAACCATGTATTAACTTGGGTAAAGGGAATAGCATATATAATTTATATGATCAGCGGCCAAGACAACCCTGGGAGGAGCATCGTGCTAAAGGCTACACACATCAACACTGTACAGACACAGTTCTTCAGTGACAGTAACAACAGCATGAATAGACACTCAAAGATGAGTGAGAGCAAAAGCTTATGGGACTGCACTTACAAATTGATGTGGGTGTGACATATATTTCTACATAAACATTTATATGTTCTGTAAACAGATTCAAAAATACACTAGAGTACACGGAGGGCAAAATAATGAAAAATTAATCCCCGTAACCAAACAGCTTGAAAGTGTGAGTCATTGAGCTTGGGAGCTCTGGATCACAGTCTGAGGGGATGACAATGTCAACTGGCATCACCGTTTGCAGAGGCAATGTTCTACATTGGTAAATAGGGAATGGGATTTTAAAAAAATACAAAAGCCCCTCAAACAAACTTGCTAGTAGTGACACGAGGAGTATCTCCAGTCTGGAGTAAAGAAGTGGCAAAGCAAAGAAAATCAAAGATGCAACGGGAACAACTAGTTCAAGCATTAATGGACTGTGTGAATGTCAAGCTTTCTTACCCTGAGGGAAAAATAGCTAGATGGTGTTCAACTACAACAGCCAACCATTCTAAAAGGACTGGGTGGGTGAAGATGCACTGAAAATAAGTATATAAAATGGAAATTAATCTGTCCTCAAAGAGAATGAAGCACAGCTTTGAACTGAATTATCATAATACTTGATTGGACTGAGCTAGTCACCTATTCTGATTGCCTGACAAAAGCAAATTCAATACATATTGGGGGAAGATAATGTAATCAAAAGATTAAGCTATAACAATAATTTTTCATCTTGTTAATATTTGACACTTAATAAAAGTCACCAGCCTTCCAAGAAATAGAGCCAGATACTCAAATACCATGAAAAACACACAAGGCAGTAGGAAGACAGGAAATATGGATACTAGGCTTTAAGAAGGTGTGTATCATAGACTAAATAAACAGATGTAAAGAGTAAATTTCAGCTACTTCTGAATTTGAAACTATAGAAACACTCAAATGGGAACCGCAGAGCAGGAATATAACAATTAAAATTAAGAACTCAATTATGGTTTAAAAAGTAGATTATTGCAGATTTTGAAAGATATGGAAATTGAAAAGCATGTTAGAATACAATCTGATGGGAAAAAATTAAAGGGAAATACTCAGAAATTACCAGAGAAATATGGACCAGCATAGTAAAAATATCTAACAAAAATGAAACGATAGTTTTAGGAAACAAGTGAATGAAAAAATATTGAAGAAAGACTAGAAATAACTCCAAAACATGCTGTCATCTAATTATATTTCATGCAAGTAATATTTTTTTGTAGATCATCCAACAGTGATTGCAGCAGTACATTGATAGAAGTTCAGGCCAGATTCAGAAGAGGACTTGAAACAAGGGTTATCGTTGTGGATGTCAGAGGAATCTTGAATAAAAGTAAAGAATACCACAACTTGTTTATTTGTGTTTTATTGACTGTATGGATCAGAAATTACGAACAGGCTTGAGAAGAATATTTGTGCTCATGTGGAACTTGTGTGCGTATGGATCAAGAGGCAGTTGTGTGAGAAGCCTGATTTGAACAGCTAAAATGTGTCTGCAGATTCCCCCTATGATGCATGTTGGACCTGGTATGCTATCCAAAGTCTTATGTATTTTGAGTTTGTATTGTTTTGTTTGGGTTTTGATTGTACATATTAGGGTGTATCCCCGGAGTGTTGTGTCATGAGAGGTCAGTCATCCTCTTGAAGTTTCAGTAAGTGCTTTTTCCATTTGGGGGCATATAAAAACCAATACTGATGAACCTATAGAATCAGCAAGTGGAATAAGAGTTTTGGGGAGGTGGTAGTGGGTGAGGTGGGCAGGCCCAGAGGTGGTGGCGGGTGAAGGGATGAAGATGCCAAGGGGTCCATGTAGAAAAAGAATGTTTGGAAACTGATTGTGGTAGCAAGTGTGAAATTCTGCTGGCTGTGATTGGACTATGGAATGATTTGATATATGTATTAATCCCAATCAATAATAATAAATAATACATGGTTAAAAATGAGGAACTGTATGCATCAGGGTGACTTATTCCATCTGCACTGTGAGCACATCATAGGAGAAGCTGGATTATAGGAAGAAAACTGTGGCATAGGATCCGAGGAAGGCTCATTAACAACCTGCGGTAGGCAGATGACACAGCCTTGCTTGCTGAAAGTGAGGAGCACCTGAAGATCTCACTGCTGAAACTCAAGCACTGCAGCCTCCAGTGTGGATTGCAACGCAGTGTAAGAAAGACTCGCAGCTGCGCCAATCGTTAGCATCATGATAAATGGAGAAAAGATGGAAGCGGTTAAGGATTGTGTCTTGCATGCATCCACAATCGGTGCTCATAGAAGCAGTCAAGAGATCAAAAGTAGTTGTGTTAGGTAAATCTGGTGCACAAGCCCTCTTTGGAGTATCAAGAAGGAAGGATGTTACATTGAAGAGTAGGTTCCACCTGACCTGAGATAGTTAAGGTTTATTGTGCCAACCTGGCCGATAAACACTAGATACCGATATATTTTATAAAATTCAACATTCATGACACAAAACAATCTCTTAACTAAAAATAGAAACTAGCTTTCTTGATATGATAAAGTCTATATAATGAAACTCTATAGAAACTAAATACAGTGGTGAAATATGAAAATTTTCCTTCTGAAATGCGGAATAATATATGAGTCTTCAACATTGTAACAATGGTCCAAAATAAAGAAATTTAAATTTTATTAAGGAAAGAGATGAAATACACTAAGCATGTAGTCATTTCCTTGAAAAAGTTTACAAATAAATTATGCATATTTATAAATGAATTAAAGTAAGCTTGTTTCAATGACTATTACTTTTTCATAATACTGATTTAGAGGACATCACATTACCCATCAGAGTCAATTGCTTATATTACTAATTTAGTACATAGCGGGAATCAGGGTCAGAACAACAGAAATTTTGAACCTTGATCAAGCTATTCAATCTCTATGAGCTTCGGTTTATTCACTAATAAGATGTAAATCTTAGATTACACCATGAATTCTACATTGATAAATATTCTGAAATTTCAACTTTATGACCATGAATCAAGTAGTAAGAAGAAATAATGTTGACTTCCATGGTTCTGATACTAGAAATTAGAACACTGCCCAAAGAAATCATAAATATAATTTGTATAAAAATCTATAACCCATGAAGATTCACTGATGTCTATTTATCAATTGCAGATATTGTATGAGTAATACCTAGTATAGATGTAGAATCGAAAAAAGTTCAAATAGAATGTCAATATAATTTGTGAATATTTAAAATTATTTATATACTGCAACATATACTTATATATTGCATATGTATTTTTTCTTCTCTCAACCTTCTCAGAAACCACAGGAAATACATATTTTTTCATTGTGCATATTTTGATTTAGCTTTATTTCAACAGTGTTCAATCAGAACCATGTGACAATAACTAATGAAGATAGCCAGAGACTAGTTGAGCTGCAAGTTTTCCCATAAAACAGCCCTATATTCCGTATGGTTTAGCCTTATCTGAAAGTGCCAAGGAAAATCAATTCCTTGTATATTGATAAAAAATATAATTGGCCAACTAAATATATTTTGTTTTGTTTGCTACTTTTGCATAAGCATGCAAACAACCACAATGTGATAAATAGACTAACAAATGCACGGGCCTGTGGACAGACAATTTAATATTTGTGGATTGAGCTGAATTACATCTATCTTATCAATCCTATCTATTTCATTTGAGGAGTCCTCCTAACTCAGAAATACCAAAGACAAGAATATCCTGTTTTAGTCAATGTGGAAAATCATAATTAGTAACAAAGATATATTGTAGAATTCCTTACATAAATATGTTCTAAATTGACTCATGAAACTTCCTAAAATACCAGCTCAGGGGCACTTGGATGGAAGGTGGCACATGCTTTCAACACACTGTGTGTTGCCCTTGAGTCCGTTTCAACTCATAACAACCCTTATACTGAGGTAGTAGTAATTTAGTCACCTAATACAGAAGAAAGCCCCAGTTTCTGTTGTAAACTAAGTATTCCCTCCCTAACTGTGGACCCAACCAGTGGCCTGAATCTAGATAGTGCTGCCAGGTAACGTGGTGTTGATCACAAATAGTCATAAAAATGCTTAGCTGGTAATGTAGGGCATCATTTGAAAAGCAGTAGTGGTAACATAACCAGTGAAGTTGGATGATCCTAGGAACCCTGGTGGCACTGTCAGTTAAGCATTGGACTATTAACTGCTACATTATCAGAGACAGCCGTGTGTTACTTAACATCCAAAGTGCCTTTTGTGAAATAGGGTGCTATGTGATTTGGACGTTGTGTGAATATGATATTTTTATAGACATTCCAAGATTATGAACAAATTCCGTTCCTAAATCTGTCTTTAAGACAAATTTGGACTTAACTATAAACTTAAGTCAAATTTGTACCTTACCAATTAGTCAACTATTTATTTTAGTATATAGTATTTAGCATATGTGTGTAAGTTGCATTTTAAAGAAACACTTCCAATGCATGGCTGAAGACTGTGTTTTTTTAATCCATAATCTACACCATGCCACAGTATCGTTTCCCTTTAACGTACTTCCGGTGTGCTGTGTCTTCTCCATGGCATATCATCTGTAAAGGTGAACACACAAGAAAATAAAGAAACACTTCCAGATACACACTAACATATTGAACATAATAATACAACAATCATGATAATACATTTTCAATATATCACAAAGTAGCTACTATTTATTGTACATACAATGGGCCATTGTACGTATCTTGCCTTTATAATATAATAGACTTTGTAGGTGTTGAGAACACAGATGTATATGCAGTTAGATATTGCTCAAATAGACTTTATGTGTACATGACTGTGTGTATATGTACATACTTTCTATAATAAAATACTACCACTATATTTCCTCAGTCCTAAAATATCAGTTTTTCTTGCACATTTCATTTTTTCTGAAATCAGTGTGCATCTATCTTTGTGTGTGTTTATTCTAACTTTTACTATCAGTAAAATTATAATAGACATCTATCAGCATGTTATACAGATTCTAGTGCAATGTACTAAAATTTTTAAATATGTATACTCAATATACACATATACTGTTCATGTATTAGTGTTTTCAAAGCTATTCCTAGGCACATAAAAAGAAGTGAGTCATTCGGGGCCTTATCTACTTAGTATGAGTTTTTAACAAAGATTTTGAATAGAAAATTCCTCTATGAAAATCTTTATCCAGTTTTATTGATATATGTATGTGTAAGTCATAATCTATTGATATTTTATACCATGAATATGGTAGTAATTGGCATTACCCAATCATTTAGTTTGTGAACATTGGCTGGCATAGATTAACACTATTCTTGTAGTTGCTGTTATTACATTATGTAAATGTTCGAGCATCTCTGATGCTCATTCTCCCTTAATTCATTGAGGCATGGCTTACCTGTCAGGCATGGCTCCATGTATGTCAGCTACCTTGGCGAACAGAGCCAAAAAAGATTATTTCCTTGAGGGTTTCTACTCATAACAACATATTGTAATTATTGCTAATGTTGTTACAATGGATATTTAATGATTATCTGTGAGCTGTTAAGAATTTTATAGAGCACTAAGCATTGGAGACAGAAGGAAAATATTTATTTTGTTCCAGGCCAAATCTTAGGTGTCTTCTTGATACTAACATATAATTTAGAATTTTCAACTCTATGAAATCTGTGCTATTTTCATTTACATTTTATAGGCAAGGAAACTGAGGCTTTCAGCCATCTGTCTAAAGTCACAGAGCTAGTAAATGATGGAGCTGGGATGCACCAATTAAATTCAAAGTAGGAAGGTCAGCTCAAGAGGTTATCGGGGCTGTTTTGTGGGATTCCAAACAGGTAAGCCAGAAGATTTTCCCCAAAGACACAGAACATTCATGGGGATTTATTTTGAAGAATCTTAAGGAAACTTGTAAACTGCATTCATGAGAAAAGCTAGGCAAGTTGAGCCAAGCCATTTTCCTTATTCTCATCACGACCTTCAGCCTTATCCTTCAAAGGTGGTCAGGGCTGTTCTGAGCGAAGTTAGTTGGGAAACCAGACTTCATTCACCCTACTACCCTGATCCTTCTTACACCTTTTGTGTCCCGAAAGTCAGGGACATTTGAAGGGAACATGACTTGGGTCTTTGAGGGTGCCCAAACTGCTGATTTGATACGTAAATTGCAGAATGTGGAGTTCTTCAGAGCTGAAGAACCAGTGTTGGAAAAACTAGTATCTGAATGGTATAAACCTGGATAAAGAACGTGCTGAGAAACAATAGCTTCACAGGCTGATATTTTTACTTATTAAAAAATTCTATGATTTTGTAACAATATACTTTGATATGTTCTCATTTTTGTGTGTATTTTCTATACATCAAGCAAAATTATTTTGTAATTTACATACAATTTAGAAGACAAGGTAATGACAAATCAAACTTGACAGCTTCTGAATAACAAAAGCTGATGACCATCGTAATGATTAAGGCCTGGCTTGAAATATCTCCCTTATACCTCAAACATAATCATGAAGCTCTTGAATTGCATTAATTCATCATTGTAGTAATTGCAGAATCGATATTGTTAACAAAGCCACTGTGGCAATATACAGACAGAGTTGCTTATTATTCCATACCTTGCTTCTTAAAGAACCAGTCTCCGGGCCTTGTGGGTTTCCCCAATATTCCAAAGAGGTGACAAGATCACTGGCCACCTCAACGACCCAGAACGATGTGCTGTATGGCAGGTCAGACCAGATCAGATCAGAGCACCTGGCTCTTCTGGGAATGTTTTAACATGCAGATCATAACAGGTGTTCTTGGAATGACATCAGAATCTTTAGGTTAAGGGATTGCTATGAGATTGAGCAGGATGTTGCGGATACGGAAATGTATCTCTGAAGAGAGAGCAGCCCCAAGTAACCACCATGTTTCAGAGAGGAGGTGTTAGCAATTAATATCAGGAGTAACATGGGAAAGGATATACGCAGAATTTATCATCAAAGACCAAGGTTCAAAGGCCATTATTTGTGACACCAGTGGTGTGATTCTACGTTCTCTAAGAAATCATTCTTTCACTCAGAACATTAGATTAACAAAATGAATTGCAAAAGTTATTTTTGAGGATTAAATAAAATGATGTATAAGAAATGCTTAATATATTAAAATATGGGGATTCTTGGGGATCATGACAGTCCTTTGTTATATTTGTAATTTTTTGTTTAGACGGCTTCCCAAATTTTAATTTAAAATTATTTTTTACAGTTGTCAAAGGATATACATCAAATGTAGTATCAACACAAACAAATGACCATGCAAATGGATTTTAAAGGAAAGAAAGAGAAGGTGAATAATGGAAAACATTGTCTACTATACCATTGCTATGATACTTAAGTGCTAGTAATTTACCTTTGATGTAACTCATTGCTTACCTTGTACCCAGCTTCCTGTTAAATATTGTAATGTGCACTTGATGGCTCTATTAAAGTATTTTAAAATCTCAATTCCTGCCCCCCTTTTTGGTAAAACACACCATTCATTAAGTTACTTTGGTTCTGTAGTGATGGTGACAGCTCCCCCTACTGTCTAACAACATCGATACACCAGAACAACAAAAATCAGCTCCCTAAAAATAAACTCTTTGTTGAGTGGGTTTTGATTCATAAAAAATAATAAGAACCCTTTTTGGTCTGAGGGTTACTCATTCTACTATAACGAGGAGGTCCGAGGTTCAAACCCTCCAACTGCTCCACGAGGGAAAGAAACCCTATCTAAGGTCGCAGTGATTTACAATTGACTTGATGGCAATAGGTTTGCATTTTTAAAAAATGGCAGAATGGAACTGCCCCATAGGGTTTCGGAGGCTATGATTATACCAAAAGAGGCTGTCACATCTTTCTTATGTGGACCAGCAGGCGGTTTTGAACCACCAACCTTTCAATGATCAGACAAGCACTTACCCACTACGTTTCTGAGACACTATTTCATAAATACGTTAAGAGCTTGTCAATCTATAAATATGAAGGTGTTGAGGTAAACGTACAAAATTATACTTTTCCATGTTTTTAGACCTTCCCATGATTTTTTTTTTAGTTTCCATGTCGTGCAGCGTATAACAAACACCCATCCCTGGAACCGAATCATCCCGGTGATCCACCGTGGACAAATAACGGTGATTCACAGGGCTCTCATAGGCGGCTTTCATTTCACACTAAGATCGACTCGCTGTTTTTCATAGTCGGTGTTAGTCTTCAGGTTACAAGGAAACATGTCCCACTTGATTGCAGCTGCAAACATTCACTTAGAAATGATGGTAGCTGAGGGGAAATAAATTGGTCAAGAATTGAACCACAGTCTTCCTCATGGGAAGTGACCATTCTAGACTGGAAAAGTAATGCCCACACCTGGATTTATTGATAATTGCTGGGAATATAGTAGATAATATATTTTTAAAAGTATCTTCTTGTTCTGCAGTCCAGGTGAACATTAAATACCCACAAAGATGTATATTCAAGGCTCTAAGACCAGACTTGCATTTCATCAACTTACAAGGTTCAAATAAGTACCTTAAATTTAAGTGCAATAAATTTTTTCATAGTCCTATGTGTTTCTAACGGAGCAATACTCTTTTTCATGTATTCACCTATTTAGGCAAACTTTTACTTTGTGTCTATTTGGGTTAAACAATATACTCCATACTAGAAACACAGCATTGAAACCATAAATACATCCTTGTCTTCATGACAATCACATTCAGTGGCCTGAGACCAGCAGTCACATGAATTTGCACATAGGCTCTGAAGTGTTCCCTGAATTAAACTTTCCCAAAATGCAACCATGAATTGATATATTTTAAACATACCCTCCACCAAGTTTGGAAATATGAGTCTTGATCATTTTACTCTGCAGATATTGCTTTGAGATGGCAGTGAACCTATTATTACTCCTTAATAAATGTACAGTATAGCACTCTCATTTAGGAAAATATAACAAAGGGATAAAATGTGTTCCTAGTCTCTTAGAAATGTTTTTAAATGAGTCCAATAGAAGCACAGAATACTCTGATCTAACCATGCAGTGTGATTTGAGAAATGTGGGGATCAGTAGTGCTTATGAAATGAAAGGCACGGAGAGCTATGGATATTTAAAAGATCTTTCTGCTAATATTTCAAGACCCTCATATTTCCCCAATCTTCCAAAATACGGGTGACCTCTATCACCAAATTTATGACTCGCCTTACTTAAAGTGAGGTAAGAAAAATTACTAAATAGAGCATGATCTGCAAAATCCCCCAGGGTTTTGAAAGCGCAGTAGAGATTACCGGAACAAAAATGCCTGTGTACAGACTTGGCTGAGTGGTTCTGCTTAATGCTACCATCTGGCAGAGCCCATGTTTTTAAGCTACTGAAAGTAGACCTTTGAAGCTAAAAGGTAACCTTTACAAACTCACGTATTAAAAATAGAAAATGTCCATGTGGCACCACTGGGAAGTGACTTACACTGTGTTCAAGGTCATGGGAGAGTTACACCCGCTCCTCTCTTAGTCAATGCCACAAGATCTGGGTGGCAATGATAGGTGCTCTTTCTCTACAATAAGGGATTTGTTGAGGTGTCATCCTATAAAATGTTTTGGTATATATATATATTTAGTCAGCAAGGCAATGAAGATTTAAAGATGCTCTAAACCTATCTCTTCACAGTATAGAAAGACCATGAAATGATATTAAAGGAAATAGAGAGGACATTGAAGGCTATCATGGTCATGTAGTACAGAAGAATTATCACTGGCAAAGTAAAATGGAGGTAAGGTCAAAACGTAACCTGTATACTCGAAAAGTACTTTTGTATGAAAAGTCAAACCAGTTGCTGTTAAGTCAAAGGATCCATCATGGTGACCTTATGCTTGTCAGGGTGGAATCATATTCCATAGGATTTTCAGTGGTTATAATCTCTCAGAAGTAGATAGACAGGCCTTTGTTCACAAAAATCACTGGGGAGACTTGATCCAGCAACTATGTCATTTCTAGCCAAGGGCACGCCAGTGGTACTACCCAGAAATACAAACAAACAAAAGCAGAGATAATTAAATCAGCAGTGGACAAAACATGACTTCCCGGATTAAATATCATTACTTCTGTATTTGCTGTACATTCTTTTCATACGTGTGCTATTTGCATTCTCAGTTGGTGGAAGGGAAAAAGAGCCAAACTACTTGTTATAAATTAGGCAACGAATGAAAATGAGCTCTCTCTAAGTCTTACGGGTTCTCATCTTAAAGGTAAATAATAATGGTAAATGTGAGTGCCATCAGTTATTTTTTCCTTGTCTGCAGAAAATTCCTATTTTCCTCACGTTTACATAAAATGACCTGAAATGGAGACTTGTAGCTTTATAGAATTCATTGTCTTTTCCAGTAGATATCCAGTCTACTAGATGGTGAGACAAAGAGCTTTCACAGTCACAAGTCGCCTCTGAAGATTCTTCACAAGCTGAAATGGAACTATAAAGGAAGATACAGGAGATGTAGAAAAACATGCAGAGAAAGTGAGGAGGTCATACCTAAGGAAGTGCCCTTGATTAGTTTTATAAAACCTCACCTTCACTGATGTGAGAAATGATTACTCCCTTCGTATAACTTTAAAACACCTCTCATGCAACTACGAAATGCAAACACACCTGACAAAAGGGCGATGCGCATTTGCTCTTGATTTACCTTTCAGACTTCAGTTTGGGGAATGAAGACGATTAGATACCCAACCCCAAACTAAGCCAAACTCATGGCTATTGAATAAGTTCTGACACATAGTGATCCTATAGGGCAGGATAGACTTGCTTCTGTGGATTTCAGAGACCATAACTCTTTATGGGAGTTAGAAAGCCTCATCTTCCTCCCTATGTAGTAGCTGGAGGTCTTGAACTGGTGACCTCGTGGTTAGCAGCCGAACACATAACCACTATGCCACTAGGGCTCCCCTTTAGATTCCCATAGCTGCTGTAAAACAAACGAACAACTAATTTAGTTAAACAACACAAAATTAACATCAAACTCTGTAATTTAACACACACCCACTGAATTAAATAAAATCAGAGTGTTGACAGAAGTGCCTTTGCTATGGAAACTCTTGGGAAAATATTTATATTTTCTAGCTTCTAGGGACAACATATATTCCTTGACTCACAGTCTCATTCAACCAAATCAAAGTTAACTCTGTAGCAACTGTCTGATCCTGCTTCTGTCTTCTCACTTCCTTCTCTACTTGTGTAAATCTGGGTACAGTAGAGAAACAAATCCACAGAAACTCATATGTATATGAGAGAGTTTTATTTAGGGTAGTTTTACATTAAGAAAGCATCTCAACCCAAAGCTGTCCAAGCCCATAAGTCCTACATTAGCCCATATGTCCAACACCTATCTACAAAGTCCTCCTCTTTCTCACAAAACACACACAATGACACCAACTCTAGGAGGAAAGCTGAATCAGTGAGTGTGTAAGCATCTCAGCCCTGGCAAGGGTCTCCATACAGCTGCTCCCGCACTCAGGGCTGCATTGGGGTAGGTCCATGTGGCTTCTCCTTGGGGAAGTATTGTAGGAAGTGAGCCTTGCCAGCTAAAACAGGAAACTGGGTAAGGCAACCACACACTGGTCTGACCATCACAAAGCAAGAAACCTGAGAACTAGAAAGGTGAGACTCACTGAGCCATTTCTCTCTCCACCCTTCAATTGATCTCACATGTGTTTATCGGCGAGGTTGGCACAGTAAACCTTAACTATCTCACTACCTCTCCTCTTTTTTTTTTCTTTTACTTTGAAGGGCCCTTTTGATTATATTTGGGTCCACTGAGATAACCTAGCATAAACTCCCTGTTTTAACAATAGCTGATTTTCAAGTAGGCAAGAGAGATCATTCTGCCTACCACAAAAAGTATGAGTAAGCACTACATAGATAAAATATATTACCATAGAGTCCATTTATAGCAAAATTTAATCTGAAACCTTGAATTTATATAGAAAATTTTGAGATTAAGTATTTAATCTAGTCTTCAAACTTTGATGGGATTAAATGGCTTAGTCTGGTCCCTTCCTAATGTTTCACAAATGCTAAAGCTAGCTTGATCATGTATATGTTATAGTGCATTCAATTTATATAGCATGCAGATACGATTTTAATAATCTGTCATAGAAATTCACCCTTAAAATTTTGAGGGCATAATAAATTTTAAAGTAGCTTTTTTTCTATCTTAAAAGATATATTTGATGAAAATAATAATGCATAAATAGTTAAAAAGTTAATTTGGGGGGGCCTTTTCCATTTTTCTTCTTAGACTTTGATGAAGAACAATTTTGAGTTTATAAAAGAAAAGAAAACCTCCTTTTCCAAGCAAAGCAAGAAAATGAGAAGCAGGAGAAAGAAAAAGTAGACCTTAAAAGTTTGTACTTGATTCTACAGAGTTCAGATGGAGTAGAAGCTTTTATTTTGTCTTTGCTAAGACACAGCTCAAAAGCCTAATTTCTAGGGTTTTTTTCCTGAATAATCATCATTCATTGTCAACCACGGCTTATGAAGCAATGTGCTGGTGCCTAGAATTATTAAGAGTCACAGTGCAGGGTGAAGGTAAAAGAACAGATAATTTCAGCTCAGTAAGTGAAATGCAGTCAGAAAGGTACTGATGGGCTATTGTGCGCCATTGAAAAGGAGTCCAGGACGGCACAAATGGCTACATTCTAAATTACTAGCTGAACCCTTAGCTGTCCCGTCAAACCCAAACCTAGGCACCTTGGTTATGAGAGGTCACGGCCTTTCGAAAATTTCTTCTCTGCACATAAGGGCTCTCATGATTTAGATTCTACTTGCGTACCACTAATAATAATCCTACCTATTGACCTTGAATTGGTTCTGACTCATAATAACTCTATAGAAAAGAGTACTAAGAACCACAGATAACCATGACAGAAAGAAAAATATACAAAGATAACTTCTTAGTAGACGGAGGCCTGAGCTGAGTTCTACGGCCTATGAAAGCATGACTCCACCTATGGGATTAATATGTGTGGACAGACATGCCAGACAATAAGGCACTCTTGTATGTCAGGAACTTCAACTGTTCCTCAATGGAAAGCATAAAGAGAAGGTAGAGGCAGGTCACGGAAGAGCTTGTAACCCACATGAGTAGCCAGATTTTAGTGTAGACTGGATGTCTGCGTTTAGAATGGACACACTAGGAGAAAAAGATGTCTAGTCTTTGCTCACCACATCAGCTCAGAAGATGGAAGGGAGCAGATGAATGTCAGCTCATGTGAAACCTCATGTTGAGAGGATTGCTCTTCTTTATTTCTGGGGCTTGAGACTGGCATGATAATGAGAGTATTCATCTATCTACAGTAGCACCCAGACATCAACGCGAATCCATTCTAGAAGGAGCATCGAGGTGTGATGCAGGCAATCATCGTTTCTCTGAATCAAATTGTCCCATAAGAAATAATTGAGAATGGACTAATCCATTCTTCACCACTAAGTTTTTACCCTAATCTTGTCTTTTTATACAAAACATTACACAGGAATTTCAAAGAAAATGAGTTCAGAGTTAAATAATATAATTTAAATAAGAAACACAACATTAAAACATTTTTTAACAGCACAGTATGGCCCCTACCTTGAGATTGATGAGAATCTGGATCTGTGGACCTAGAGGAGGTGAGGAGGTGAGGTGAGAGGAGGTGTGGAGAGAGAGTCATTGTTTGGAAGGGAAATCCCCTTCCATAAAATCACCTGCTAGCAGCTTCTCAGGAGTTTCTTTCCGTCTTAGCCTATTTTCACTAGGACCTGGCTGACTTTCTTTAAAAAAAATAATCTGTCTAATGTGGTCTGCTATTGGTGTTTCCTTAAATGTTTTTTAAAAGGGTTCACTAAATTATCATCAACAATATAGATAACACGGTTAACTAGTTCCTTATAATGATGATTCTTTTCAAAAATCTCTTTCTTAGGAATCATGTTTTTTTATCTAAAAACTGTAGGAAAAAATACAAAAACTAAAATTATAGGCAGACAATTTTAACAAAAACGCTTGGAACACATCCTCAAATGTTTAAATAACATGTACCAACAATGCCAACTAATACTGAATGACCCAAACACAAACTGCCTTTGGTTTACAAAAATCACACCTGTGGGGTCAGATTCTGATGGTGTTTTTAGAGCTCCAATGCAAAAATGTTCTCCACATTTTGTGTCAAAATCCAATTATGTTGAGTACTGGTGCCGTTGAGTACCGGAGTTCTATAGTATACAGATGCACAAGAGGGTACCACTCCTTCCTCCACCAAAAAACCCAGGATTGTTCTGGATGGAGCAGAGCTTTCACAGTACATGTTTTTCCCACTAGGCAAGCATCCAGCAACTCGCTCTGAGTTAATGCACTCAGTGGTGTTGCCTGGGAAGGTTCTTTCTGATCACAGTGAATTTTTTCATAAAAGCAGTTTTGCTGTAAACTTGTGTTTTGCGATGGCATAGAAGAGGTGAAGAAAAAGACGAGGGAGGTAATGTCAACCAGGTTTCCAACAATGGAACCCCAGATTTAGCAAATGTTCTAAGTGTAATGGAGAGTACTTTGAAGGTGAGTTAGTTTATTGTGCCAACCTGGCTGATAAACACATGTGGGATTAATTGAAGGGTGGAGGGATAAATGGTTTGGTGAGCCTTGCCTTTCGAGTTCTCAGGTCTCTCATTTGATGGTAGGAACAGGATGCAGCTGCCTAGAAGTTCCCAGCTTCAGCTGGCAAGGCTCACTTCCTGCAAGATTTCCCCAAGGAGAAGCCACATGGACCTACCCCAATGCAGCCCTGGGTGCTAGAGCAGCTGTGTGGAGACCCCTGCCAGCACTAAGATGCTTACACAATCACTGACTTGGCTTTCCCCGTGCAGTCGACGTCATAGCATCTGTTTTGTGAAATGGAGGAGGAGTTTGTGTATTGGTGTTGGAAATATGGGTTAATGTTGGACTTGGCTTGAGCAGCACTGGGTTGGGAGGTTTTCTTGAAACTCACTTAACCTTTATATAAAACTCTCTCTTGTACAGGAGTTTCTGTGGATTTGTTTCTATAAAGTTCCCAGACTAATACAGAAGGTGATATGGTTTTTAGAAGAAAAAATTAACTCCATTCCCTTAAAAAAATCTTTTTTGAAAGGGGGGTTACCCCCTTGTCTGTTGTTAGGTTCTATCAGTAGGATCCGACTCATAGTGATGCTGTGCACAATGGAATGGAACACCGCAAATCGAGCTCAAATATAGGCCAATGTATGGACTTTAGACATGAAAGCAATATGTTTACTATTTCAATATTTTCCCCCACTTTTTAAATCATGCTTTAAGTAGAAAATCTTCATAGTAAGACATTGAATTAAAACAGTTAGATCTGTTTCTACAATTTGCACCCAAATGGGAAAAAGAACTTTTACTAAATTTTACTAAAAAATACATTTCAATAAAAATTCTTGAAACTCTGTTCCTTCAAATACATATTAAAGAGTGAAGAGAGCAAACTATAGAGGCAATCTTTCAGGTTGGTTTTCACCATGGAATTGCCTGATTATACCTGGGCAGATTCACTAATGGCAGAATAGCCATTCACATGTGTCACAAATTACACCATGAAATAATAAAATAATCCTCTACCTTTAATTTCAGGAAAATAAAAAACACAGACCTCATATAGAGATATGCGCCTGTACATGAAAGCACACACACAAGAAGGTATGGTCTCCTTTTATTAGACCGTTTACATCGTCCAAGATTTTATTTTTCTTATAGCTGAAACTCTGCTATTTATGAATGGCCCCGACTTCGATGCAATGGCAAGCTTTTAGTCATTTTAAATATGAAACCATTTCCTGTAGGAGTACTTCTCTGACCAACCACAACAGTCAGTCATCTAGTTTTATGAATTAAATCAATTCCTAACACATGCTTCTATTTTCATCTTTATTCTCCCTGTCTCATAATTTATTTAGGTAATTCTCTCTCCTCCTAGATGGTGAATTATTTGTTGGGCGGTGACAGAATGCTCTTTCACTGGCCTCTTTCTACCATGTGATCTAGGCTATTGTGTGCTGTCAAGTTGGTTCCAACTCATAGTAAAGCTGTATGGCAGGGCAGGGGGGTTCCATAGTGTTTCTGAGACTGTAACCTTTACAGGAGCAGATTACTATCTCTTTTCTTCTTGCTGAGCTGCTGGTGGGTTTGAACCATCAAACTATTGGTTATAAGCTAAGTGCTTATCCATTGTACAACCTTTGCTCCAGCACAGTAAATTTCTTTGGCAGTTAGTGGACTCGGCACTTTGGGGTATATTAAAGAATAAGGCGTGCTTCTTCTATGTGTCTTGCTTACTCCCATCATCACCATTAAAGATATACAGAGAGGTTAAGGTCGAGATAACATTGGGATTTACTGCAACCACCTAGATGAAGGATAGCCCTGTGAATTGAAATACAAAGGAGAAACAGTGAAGTTGGGCATGAGCACAGAAGTCGATAACGATGAAAAGTTTGGGACACCTATGGTACAAGTTGCTGGTGGAACAACTTAATAGAAAGATACTTGCCTTTGCCAGTTTAGAACTCCGTAGGTATATTTCAGGGGGTTGTTATTAACTGAAATTTTGGAAAGGATTAGGTGACTCAGAAAAATGAAAGGGAAAAGGATCAAGACTAAAGCCTTCATTTATGAGAAATAAAGACAACAATGGATTCTACAAAAGCGATTCCAAGAAGCATGCAGGTGTGAAAACAAATCATTGAGAAGCAATCAGGCAAATGATATTTGAAAAGAGTGTATCTACTGTGTTAAAGTGAAATGAAGCAAAACAAATTTGGAAAACATTATGACATACTATGTATATTTCAGACCTGGCTTCTTGAAATTTTCACCCAGAAAAATGAATTTTCTACTTACACATCATTCTCTAAGTAATGATAACAGGCAATGCTGAGGTCTTACCATTACTAGGAAAGGCTAATTATTTTTATATAGTTCCAGTTGTCTACAAAGTATAAGTCAAACTCTATTGCTACTGAGAACCCAGTTTTTATGCTGGCTTATTCCAAACAAAATGTCTTTAAACTTATCTTTGCAATTAGGGAGGTGGTTACAGATAAATTCTCTCAGTAGGGCATGTGTCCTCATTAGAATGCCTTAAAAATGAGACCCCCTTAAACACGGTGGCTTCAAGGAGGATGTGTTGCTTCAGTTAATAGCAAGGCAGAGAGGTCTATTCACAAGTTATGACAGCAGTTTTGTGTTTGTTTTTGTTCATTTTAAATTAAAAGAAGTAATCTTGGTAGGTTTTCTCCAAGGACATAGGATGACTATGGGGCTTATTAGGAAGCACTGTTAAGAAAACTAAATACTGCATTGGTGAGAAAATGGCTACAAGTGCTACATTAAAGAACATTTTCATATCACCACAATGCACCTGCTCATTAATCAAGGTTAGCAAGAATTGTTCATTACAAGTTCATGAGAGAATCTCACCCTATCCACCATATAACCCCATGAGACTTCTATTTGTTCCCCAAATTTAAAGAAGATTTTGAGGAGGTTCAAATACAGTTTTGATAGAATGGTATACATAAAAAATACAGAATTCTTCAGTTAGAGAAATGAAAACCTCTTTTTAAGAAAGGAATAGACCTTGGGGTAGTACATGTTGAAAAACAAAAGTTTCACATTTTGATAGTTTTGGCTCATAATGGAGTATGATTTTGTAGCAACAGCCTTTGAATTACCCTAATATTTGTCTCCGTATTTATATAATCAAACTCACCTTTGTAAAATAGAGCAATAGTTTGTTAACTTAGCTCACTTCTTTCTTCAATCACACATACACGCACACACCATAAAAAGGCACCCCTAACTTTATTATAATTCCCATCCACTATGCACTTACATATCTGTCAAAAATTCAGGCCTTTAGAGATTTCTGATTTGGTGTAGTATGCCCTGTCAAACCAACCCTCCCAGAAATAGCTACAATAGATGAAGCGTAGATACAGAAACAATTATCTGGTGATTGTGAAGAATAAAAATAAATATGCATCATTTTGGAAGGAGTTAGTGTGTGGAGAAGAAACCAGTTCAGGTGAATGAATATTCCCCATGTGTTGTAACTTAAGTCTAAGGGTGAGCTCCTGTTCTGGCTTGGTGCACGACAGCCAAACCTGTAAGAGAAAGTTCACCATGTATCTGAGCTGAGAAGAAGAAATGGAGTACAGAGCAATCACAGCCAGCGAGACCAGCCAAAAGCCAAACTCACTTCCATCGAGTCCGTGTTGATTGACAGGAACCCCCTGTAGGCTTCTGCCACTGTAAGTGTTTATGGGAGTAGAAAGTCCAGCTGCTGGTTGTGTTGAACCTCTGACTACGCAAAAGCAGCCAATGAGGAATGAGCAGGACATTCTAAAACAGAGAGCACAAAACTACAGACCCATGAACTTTGTGGGTAAACTCTCTCCAGTCTAAGGACAACCTTTAAATCAGTCATGTTATAGGCCAACTCTGAACACTTTCGCTCAGACAAGGAGTTGGATAGATTTTTTGAGCTGTCATTTAATTGTACCTTTAACTATGCTAATTGCCTATTAAATAGTAAATGTCAAAACTATTTAAGTAAAAAAGGTTGATTCTAAAGTCATCAAAGCACAATATTCACAATGAACAGAACGTATTGTACAAAATAAAGAAAAGAAAGGTGAGATGGACTGATTCTGGCCATTCTGCTGCAGGCAGCCATGTGGTCCACTATGCTGGGGATACAACATTCAAGAGAAATGGCACCACATTCATATTTAAAAAGAACATTCCAAGATCAATCTTGAAGTACACTACTGTATATGATAAAATGGAGTTGTATTCGCATGGCTGTTCTAATTTATGCACCAACCACCACAAAACCCTGTGTTTAAGAAATTGAGAAATTCCACCAACTCCAATAATGCTGAATTTGGTCAATCATGTAATCAAGATGCATTAATTATGAATGGTGATTGGGATGCAAAATTTAAAACATTGAGAAGGGTCAGTAATTGGAAAATAATACTTTGTGATCAAAATGAAGCTGGAGATCTCATAATAGAATTTTACAAAATCAAGGATTTTTTAATTGGAAATATCTTTTTTTTCAACAACATAAGCGGTGACTAGGGAGGTGCCGGAAATTCAAGCTGGTTTCAGAAAAAAAAAACATGGCATAAAGGATATCATTGTTGACAACAAGGAAAACAAACTCATTGCCATTGAGTTGATGCCGACTCCCAGTCACCCTATAGGGCAGGATAAACTGCTCCCTATGAGTTTCCAGGACTGTAATGGTTTACAGGAGTAGAAAGCCTTGTTTTTCTACTAAGGATCAGCTGTGAGTTTCAAACCACAGCACTTGCACATTACAGCCCAACACATAACAAGGAACCAAGCATCTGGATATTGGCTGAAAGCAGAGAATGCCAAAAGAAGTTTACATGTGTTTTATTGCCTTTTTGTCTGTGTGGATCATAATAAACTATGGATAACATTGAGAAGAATGGGAATTCCAAAATGCTTCATTTTGTTCATGCAAAACTTGTACACGGACCAAGAAGTAGTCATATGAACAGAACAAGAAAATATTTCATGGTTTAAAATCAGGAAATATTTGAGTCTGAGTTATATCCACCCTTTCACCATATTTACTCAATCTGTACGCTGCACAAATATATGAAATGCTGGAATCTATGGAGAAGAACATGGTATCAGGAATGGAGGAAGGTTCATTAACAACTTGCACTATGCAGATGGCGTAACCTTGTTTGCGCAAAGCAAGGAGAACTCAATACATGTGCTGATAAAAATCAAAGACTACAGCCTTCAGTGTGGTTTTCAACTCAATGTAAAGAAAATTAAAATTCTCACAACTGGGCCAAAAGCATTATGATAAACGGAGAAAAGATTATTATTTTCAATGGTTTCATTTTAACTTGATCCAACATCAATGTTCATGGAAGAGCATTGAAGAAATCAAATGAAATATTGCATCGGGCAAATCTTTGGCACCAGGTCTCTTTAAAGTGTTTAAAAGCATAGATGTTGCTTTGAGGACTAAGATGCACCTTACATAAGCCGTGGCATTTTCAAATCCCTTCATGTGAAAAACAAACATGGAAAAATGAACAAGGAAGGCCATAGAAGAATTATGTATTTAAATTATTATATTGATGAACACTACAGAAAGAAACATAGACTGCCAAAAGAATGAACAAATTTGTCTTGGAAGAATTACAGTGAGAACGCACACCACAAAAAACTATCAAACAAATACAGTAACACAAAAAAACAGAAATAATCCTTAATCTTCATGGAAGGAGGAAGTGTAATATCTTTCTTCCACAGATTGGCTGCTGGAATTGAACTATTGATTGGCCATTAGAAACCCAACATGTAAACTTCTATAACAGTGGTTCTCAACCTTCCTAATGCCACGACCTTTTAATACAGTTCCTTATGTTGTGGGGACCTCCAACCATAAAATTATTTTCATTGCTACTTTATAACTATAATTTTGCTACGGTTATGAATCAGGCAACCCCTGTAAAAGGGTCGTTCTGTGGGAAGCCGTAGCTCTCGCGAGATGTGGAAAGCCACAGCTCTCGTGATGTGGGTAGCCGGAACTCTCGCTGCCATTACTAGATGGCGCCGGGCAGTCAGGGCGGTGGTCCAACTAAGTGGTAAACAACCACTTAGCGCATGCGCGATGCTGAGATGACCTAGTCATAACTCCACCCTGGAGTATGCAAACGAAGGTTCTGGCGAACTCACCAATCTATGCATGAGGTTTTGGCAAATGCACCAATCAAGGCACAGCAGGTCCCCATAGAGCATATATAAGCAGCAGTAGTCTGGGGTTTCGGGGTCTTTTACCGCATAATGAAAAATAAAACACCTGTGGAAGAATCCTGTTGTGGTGCGACCTGGCGCGCGACATCGTTCCACCCCCAAAGGGGTCACAACCCACAGGTTGAGAACTGCTATTCTGTAACATCAGGGTTTCCTCCTCCTTCCCCCCACTATAAAAAAGGGCCTCATTTTTAAACATAGCTTTATCGACATTTAATTGACATAAGGCACAATTTAATAGTTCAACCATATTGATAAGAGTTGTGCTGGCTATCAAAAAGAATAGTACCTGAGGTCTGAAAGGTTGTCTTCCAAGAAGAAGGCATCAACTAAGTCTGCATGAAAGAAAGACACCAGCATGTTTAATCTAATTGGAAATAATAACATCCAGATCAGGAGGGAATAGTATCAGAGCTTAAATTCTGAATACCTGGCTTAGAGAAGGCTATGGACGACAGCAGAAGGCTCTGGAAACCCTGAAACCACGTGCAGGGTCCATACATGAATTACGTCTCCAAGGAGTCTGCTCTGATCATAGTCCAGGAAGGTGGACAGCCTGTCTCTTAGAGCATTGTAAAGTCGATTATGGCCCTAACCTTTAAGAACACAAAGTGCTTCCCAGTCCTGCCTCATTCTATCATTGCTATTTTAAAATTTAATTTAATGTAATATTTTTATTTTGGAGTTCATACATATATCATATCATCCCATAGTTCAATCACATCAAGCAGATTTGCACAATTGCTACCACAATGTTTCCAAACATTTTTTTCCTTGCTGGACTCCTTGATATTGTCTTCCTTTTACCCCATACTCTCCACCCCAGTGTATCCTTCCCCCAAAACCCTTCCTCTACTTGATGTCTCTATAGGTTCATCAATGCTGGATTTCATATACCAAAAACAGAAGAAAACTATAAAAAAGATTCAATGACATAACACACCTGAACTAAACCTTACTATGAACGAACAAAAAACCAAAAAAGAAAACACAGAACATGTTGAGAACCAGATCTGGTGTAGTGTGCATCAGAGGGGAGATGAACTGACAAGGTTTTAACCATTCAAGCCAGGTCTATCCCTTTGATCTATATTCATCTCTCCAAAGAACTCTGTTTAGGAGCCACTTTGCTCCGATCCCTCTATTACGGACAAATACTTCTTTCTATGTAGTTCCCATGCATGCATGGCATCTTGGCCTTCACTGTCATCCATTGTCTTCTGCAAACCGGATTCTCACAATTTAGGCTCGGATATTAATCCCTCCTTCAATTTCAGATTATATGCTTTACAATCTTTTGGTGACTGAAGATTAAGTGCTTCATCCACGTGGACCTAGTTGACAACTCATTTAGATGGTTGCTCTTCTTTGAGACCACGACTGCAGCCACGGGGCCACACTATTTTGTTGAGAATCTTCCTCATTTCCACTGACCCTCCAGTTTACCTAGCATCATGTCTGTCCTGCTCAAGGGGCGAGTCCTTGATGACAGCATGGCCAAAGTAAGCGAGACACAAGTCTCACTCAACTTGCCTCTGAGAAATTTAGCTCTACTCCTTTTAAGACAGAAATCTTATCTCCTTGGGAAAACCTGCTACAAAAGACCATTCATGTTTGGATTGTGATAAGAGTTGTACGAGCCCACAATACAATGATTTTTTTAAACGGAGACAGTTTTTATTAATGAAATATTTGTAGTGACTTTTACAATTCTTCCATGCTGCTTTCTTCTTGTTATTTGAGCGGTACAAGAGCAGCAGGAAATCAGAGTGGAACTGGAAAGGGTCCAGGAAACCTTGACATATGTGCGCGACCACCCGCATGCACCAGTGTCCCGAGGGAAGCTGAAATCCTGGGATCTGGATGTAGAAACGGAACAAGCGAGTAAAAATAAACTTAGAAATTCAATCTTGTCTTGTGACTTTATAATAATGAAATAATGTTTAATGGTATCAATATCATCACTTTTAAAGCACAGATCCTTCTGATATCAATTTATAGCACAAGGTAATGTACAACCCTTCAAAAATGTGGGAAAATCCCATCATCTTCTAATTTTATTTTTATACAGCTTCTATGATGTCCTCTTATATAGCAACCTGAAACCATCCTATCCAACAAAGTGATTATATTTCAAGGTGTTTACTTCATGTGTCCTTAAATACACGATGCCATGTCCTTGTGCAACTCTATTTCCCTTTAAGTTCTTTTTAAAAAACAATGCTACAGTGTTATGTAGGGACATAGATTATTGCTGTGAGGCAGTGTACACTCTCTCTATAAGTGATTCACCAGATGAATATTATACCAAAGCCTGAGATCTTCACGGCTTTAAATGTGTTTTCTTTGAAATCCAAAGATCTTTTTTCTCTTATTATTGTTGAAAATAGTCAGACATGTGTCTTCAAATTTTCAAAACTACTTAAATCACTGGTTATTTCTAAGATACAACATTATACTGAACAGTAATGATTTGTTCTTACAGGAAAACAATGTAAGTATTATCATCAACATAAAGACCACAAAGACTATCACTATCTTCATAAATATTTTGAGTTGTATTTTTAAATGAAAACACATAACTTAAAATAATGTATATTATTATGTATAATAATATATACATAACATATAACATGAATATAAGCTCTTTCTCTGCAATAGAGTTGCTGTAGACTCATAGTGAACCTACAGACCAGAACTGCCATGCGATTCTCAGTCTGTAAATGCTTATGGGAGCAGAAAGCCAGTCCTGTCTCCTTGGAGAGGTATTTTTGAACTGCTGACCTTGTGGATCACAGCCCAGCTCTATGCACTACACCACCAGGGCTATATGTTGATATACATATTCCAAAGTGTATATTAAGTAGTATTCACAGTAATTTGTAGATGCCTCTCCTCAATCGCAGCTCTCTCACACACATATATTCATAAGTGACAGTCTAACTGTTTTTTATAATTCTTTAAATGGCCAAGGCCCCTTCTGTATGCCATATTAGACATTACTGGCCATGCATAACAAATTGAAACTCAGTGATGACCTGAGGTTCCTCCTGCTTATATGTGACTCATTGACTATTACTTTTATATTTCTTGCTCACTCAAGCTCTATGCCCAATTATTCAAAGTCTGATTTTACCTAGAAGAGGCCCAACTTTGATGCATACCACACCTGATTGGTTTAATTCCAGTCAACATCACTCACCTCTTTGTTACTAAATTCCAGATTCCTCTTTAGTAGGTAGAATATATTGTCTCTGTTAATGACACTTTTCTGTCCTGGGTTGAGAGATAAATTCTCCACTTACTCACTATTTTCCTTCATTTCCAGACAGGCTCTAATACCATAAGTACATAGGACACACTTGATGATTCAATCATAATGTCATATTGGTTCACCACAACAGAATCCAAATTATTTTTACGTAAAACATAATGTGTACATTATCTAAATTAACATGCAAAATATTTTTCCCTTTTTAAATTGGAAAAAAATGCAAATGTTTACAGAGTAGCAATAGACATATAAATCCTTAAATAGATCTTTCTTAGTATTAATTGCACAGATATAAATCTACTTTTATTCTAATGTCAGGTTCACAAAGAGAACACTACATTTGACCGAGAAAAAGAGAAGGGAAAGAGGATAAAGGAGAAGAAAAAGTGCAGAAAGGAGAGATAAGGTGAAAAGGAAAGAAAAGGAAAAAAGGACAGAGAAGGAAGAAAAGATAGATGGGAGGAAGGAAAAACACAAACACACAAAGAAAGAACATACAATTATTTTGAATTCCAGTGGCATTGGATGAAATCAGATTGAAGAATGTGAAAATTGCCAAGACACAGGCAGCAACCTTCTTAATAAAGATTAATCTTTAGGAACTCAGATAAATTGGAAGGACATTGCAGTTGAATTACCTTCATCAGTAATATTTTAACCACGATGAAGATCATTGATTTTTAATTATTGGAATAACAATTTTGATCATTGATAACATAATATTGCCAAAGGCAACCAGAATATAGTTTAATATTATTTGTCTAACAAATGAATCTTGAAATGAACTAAACATATGTCAGTTTTTAATCCCAAAATTGATCAATGACCATAGGTTCTATAGGAAATATTTCAAGATGATTCAGGCATCAGTGAGTTAGCGAGTGAGCTAAAGTTTATTGTGCCAACTGGGCCAATAAACACATGTGGGATTAATTGAAGGGCAGAGAGATAAATGGCTCAGTGAGCCTCACCTTTCTAGTCCTCCGGTCTCTTGCTTTCTGATGGTCGGACCAGGGTGCAGCTGCCTTAGCCAGTTCCCTGCTTCAGCTGGCAAGGTTCACTTCTTGCAAGACATCCCCAAGGAGAAGCCACATGGACCTATCCTGATGCAGCCCTGGTTCTGGAGCAGCCATGTGGAGACCTCTGCCAGTGCTGAGATGCTTACATGTTCACTGATTCGGCTTTCCTCCTGCAGTCGGCATCATAGTGTGTGTTTTGAGAGATGGAGGAGGACTTGGTGGATTCGTGTGAGACATGTGGGCTAATATTGGACTTGTGGGCTTAGACAGCACTGGGTTGGGATGTTTTCTTGATGTGCACTTAGCCTTTATATAAAACTCTCTCTTATACACGAGTTTCTGTGGATTTGTTTCTCTAAATACCCAGACTAACACAGTTAGTAAGCTAAATTCAAAGTTAAATAAAACTATCACAGTACATTGGTAATCAGTGAGAATAGTATTTCTGAGAAACACATTTGATATTTCAAATCTGGAGAATAAAATTTATGACAAATTGAATTAAATAAGCTTGCAATTGTAAATATAAATTTCAGTGTACTTATTTGTAATCTTACCCATTTTATGACCCTGTTCTGTTGTGTGTGTGTGTGTGTGTGTGTGTGTTTTAGAGCACCGATATTCCAATATCATCAAAAATTAAACATGAAAAGAATTGGCTAGAATCATTTTAATTTATCCTAACACAACATGATCCTAGAAAAAAATTGTGACTTTGTTGTTGTTGCTGTTGTTGCTGTTAGGTGCCATCTAGTTGGATCCAACATACAGCGATCCGACGTGCAATAGAATGAAACTGTCCAGCCCTGGGCCATCTTCACATTCATTGTTAGGTTTGAGCCTATTAGTGACTCCGCCAGTCCACATCCTGATGCTTTGCTTCGTTTCCGTTTACCCTCCGCTTTACCAAGCAGGACGTCCTTCTCCAGGGACTGGTCTCTCTGGATAAACATGTCCAAAGTACATGAGACAAAGTCTCCCCATCGTAATTCTAAGGAGAATTCTGGCTGGGCTTATTCTGAGACACGTTTGTCGGTGCTGCTGGTAGTACACAGTAAGTTCAATACTCTTCCCTCATGCCATGATTCAAATGCATCGTTTTTCTCTAATATCGTCTTCATTCATTGTGACTAAGAGGAAATATAAAATTAAGACCTTCTATTGCCTGCAGGAAGAAAGACAGGGCTTACTACAGCAGTAAAGAGTGATAGTTTTGGAAACTAACACGGGCAGTTCTACCTTGGATAACCGGGAGTCAAAATTGATTTCATGACAGTGGCTTTAGTTTTCATTTATTGCTTCTAATGTAAGTTGCTCAAAGTTTTACCACCTGTACAAGTCTGGGCAAGTAAAATTCACAGCAATATAATGAGACTCTCCTAGCTTTCATATTATTAACTAGGATAGTTAATGTGTATTATTTATGGGAGAATAACTTTCTGTTTTTAGTAGGCAAAAGTAGAATTCATTTTCCTAATAGACAAGACTAGGGGAAATAATACAATTTTTAATTGAAAATGAAAATTCTTCAAAGCCATTTTGAAGATTTAAAACATTACATGTGATCACTAATCCATCCACTCCACAATTACTTAGGAAGAGATTCCTATTTGCAGGGAATGCATTCAAAATTTAATGTACTCAATATTGCATACAAGATACTTTGCATTTAAACCAACTTTATTGCTGCTGCATAGCATCAATACTACTACCACTTGTCCTACGTTATAGATTAAAAGTAGGAGCGTCTTTGATCAGCAGTCAAAACTAGAGTTGTATTTTCTTTTTAGCCAATCAGACCAGTGGGGAACAGAAGAGTATATCAGCAACACAATGCATAAAAGAAGTGTTAGTAACACTGGGAAAAAACCAACACCAAAACGTATTTTAAATGAGAAAAAAATTGAAAAAAACTTTCAAAGTTAAAGTGAATCCAGAACAGCCAGTGACCTTAAAAAGTAATCGATGGGTTGTTGAAAATGTTAGAGTAAATATCCATGAGATTTTCCAAATGAAAGTTTGATGAATAAGGATAAGAGGGACAGAGATTTATCCTTCTGTTTGTTTTTAGTACCTGGTTCAGTCACTAATTGCATAGCTCTCTGAAGGCAAGTCTACTGTGACAGACCAAGGGTGAGTTAGAAAGAGTGTTAATGGTAATTCAGGTCATTTGTTTTCAAGTTCTGAAGAAAAAAAAAACCAGAAACTTCCTTCATAAAACTACATCTTCCCCCAGATCCTGGATGCTTCCTCCCCCCAACTACCATGATCCGAATTCTACCTTGCAGGGCTGGATAGGGCAGAGGCTGTGCACTGGTATATAGGAGGGCTGGAGGCACAGGGAATCCAGGGTGGACGATACCTTCAGGACCAAGGGTGTGAGGGCCGATGCTGGGAGAGTGGAGGGTGAGTGGGTTGGAAAGGGGGAACTGATTACAAGGATCCACATGTGACCTCTTCCCTGGGAGAGGGACAGCAGAGAAGGGGGGGAAGGGAGACTCTGGATAGGGCAAGATATGACAAAATAACGATGTATAAATTACCAAGGGCACATGAGGGAGGGGGGAGCGGGGAGGGAGGGGAAAAAAAGAGGACCTGATGCAAAGGACTTACGTGGAGAGCAAATGCTTTGAGAATGATTGGGACAGGGAATGTATGGATGTGCTTTATACAATTGATGTATGTATATGTATGGATTGTGATAAGGGTTGTATGAGTCCCTAATAAAATGTAAAAAAAAGAGGAGAAAAAAATGATTAGGGCAAAGACTGTACAGATGGGCTTTATACAATTGATGTATGTATATGTATGAACTGTGATAAGAGTTGTATGAGCCCCTAATAAATTGTTAAAAAAAACTAGATCTTATTTCTAAAACTGGAACTCTGAAATGCATTAAAACAAAAATAATCACCCCAAGCAGATGTATTCCTGTTAGCTGGATAAAGCAATTGGGGTTTTAAAGGGAGGAATGTCTGAAAAACGCAAGGTAATCTAGGTCATGTAAGTCCAGTTTTAAAACACTTACAGGGTACAATTCTCCTATCCTATTCAAGGAATGTGTAGAGGATATGAAATACTGGGATTCCTGGGCGGCGCAATTAATTAATGCCCTTGGCTGCAAACCTAAAGTTTGAAGGTTTGAGGACAGCCAGAGGCCCCTGACAAGAATAGTTTGGCAATCCACTTCTGCAAAGCAGTCACTTAAAACCCAATGGAGGACGGTTTTTCTGACACACATAGCACCACCAAGAGTCTGAAATAGCTGGTATATAATAACATCATCAACATCATCCCAAATCACAGATGTAGTGAATAGTGAGCTGAGGTCGAATCCCTGTCCCTGAACTTCCCATTGGCTGCTCTGTAAGCACATCTTCCTATCTCTTCAGATATTGCAAGGGAACATTTACCCCATGAGTAAAAATAACCCAAAACAATAACATGAAAAACCTTGTCATGTAGTTGATTCTGACTCACAGCGAGCCTCTATAAGACAGAGTAGAACTATTCCATAGTGTTTCCCAGACAGGGAAGCTTATTGGAGACACAGATTTTTCTCTTTCTTGAACAGAGGTATCAGCCACTCTAAATACAATTTATAGCAAAGAAAAGAATCAAGTTCACATATTTTCTATATATTTTAGGGAAACGCATTGCTAAAGTAAAGATGTAAAAACATATTTACTTGAAAGAGTGAGCTCAGTGAAAGGTAACATGGATATATTTCAATAGACTTGTTCTTGTACTCTTCATTAAGAACAGAGTTTTATGCCTGTAATTCAATTAATTGAAATGCTGGATAATTAAAGATTTGGTTTCTATGTGGGTCACACAGTATAAGTTCCTTAGTTGGCCCTTAATTAAAGCAGCTAATTACCTTTCAAACGCTAAATACTAGAGAATGTTAATGAATTGCTAACTTAAGTGAATTGCTAGATTAAATGTTACATCTTGAATGCCTGCTAAAAGCAGATTTTGATTTTATGATTATCACTGTCAACTTTATGTCCAAAGCAATTATAAAATATCCTTTTGCTAATATTAATGCCATTAGTAACTACATAAATGTCATGATTCTATTTCAAATTCTATGTTTCTTTCTCTTTTTCCTTCCTTCCTTCCTTCCTTCCTTCCTTCCATTTTTCCTATAGTTCAATTGGGCAAGCTGCTTTGCCTAACACAATGCTACCTCTTAGCAAGGTTGCATTAACTCCGTGCTAATGGCCAGGATAGCTCTCAGAGTCAGTATTTGAAAGGAATTGTCTAATTACAGGAAGGGTGGGGCTTAAGGTCTGAATAATGGAAGTAGTTGGCACCTAGAAAACATGGATGAGATTTGTTTAGGACATTTCCACCAGGGCACATTTTAAATGAAATGATTGAATCATTCATTAATATATAGTGTGGCTATATGCATCTTTCCAAATCATGCTCTATGCGATATTAGAAAATGCAGACACCGTTAATACAAAACACATTTGTGGTACATTTTGAAATAAGAAAAAATTAAATTTTAGATTTTTAAAATTTTTAAATGGTACATAATACTTTTCTAAAAATAATAAACTCTCTTATTTCCATCCATTCATTGTGACCCTACTTATAGGACAGAGAAGACCTGCTCTATAGATTTTTTGAGACTGTAAAACTTTATAGCAACAAATAACTTCATTTGGCTGGAAGGTTTAAGTCTATGACCCAATGCTAACCCACTGCATTACCTGGGCTCCTTAAAACTTGTTTTAAAGTCATGGAAGTAAGAGTTGTGTTACAACACTGTAGTTGTCCGCTGGGTGGAACTGTGTGTAAGAGCCACTGGGCTGCTTCTGACTCCTAGAGAACCCATGTACAATAAAACAAAATACCGCCTGGTCTGGGCCATCCTCGCAGTCATTCTTATGTTTGAGCCCATTGTTACAGCTGCTCGTCAAGGGCCTCCGTCCTAGTCACTGCCCCTCTACTTTACCAAGCATGACGTCCTTCTCCACGGACTGCTGTCTCCTGACACCGCGTCCACAGTGTGTGAGGCAAAGTCATAATTAGACTGGGACAAACGCAGCTGTCCATGCACTTTGCATGGGGTGAAGGACAGCAAGGGCTGCTCTTGCTGCAGTCCTCAGAGGTGGAGAAGCCGGGGTTTAGCACTAAGTCAATAGCATTCCAGCTCCCCTCTTGGATTTACTTAATTTTTTTTTCAGACTAATGCTAAAGTGCTGCACACTTATAAACCGAGTCAGTCAGAGGTTGGGGGAGAATAGAAATCCATCCCAGAAAGGCAGACTCATGAAAAATTTGGGATTTAGATTACAGTGAGTATTTTGTGACATTGTGATTACAATTAATATTGTTTACAAATGTTTAAAAGGGCAAATTTTGTTATATATATCTTGCTCCGATAAAAAGCGAACCAGAATCATCGAATCTTAGTGTCGCAATGAGCACAACCATCCCTCTGATCCTTCCGTCCTTTCTACAACTCCCCAGTCTTGTAGGCATTTAGCCCTTGTGGAAATAAATACCTTGAATCAGGGCCCTTACTTGATCCCCACTATGACAAATGATAAGAAAATTGTGTGCCACAGAGTTTTCGAGGACTGATTTTGACTGTTTTTCTTCAGATATCTGCCATCTGGCTTTTCTTCCACGGTTCTTCTTGGTACACTTAAACTATTGACCTTTTGTTTAGCAGCAAACATGTTCATCACCTGCTGTAAACCAGCAACTTTCCCCAAATATCTTCTAATAGAGGGATGGTTGCATAGTAATAAATTTAGGTCCATCATTTCTGTCAGGATAACCTAATCCTCATTTTTTTTTCAGGCTCATGTTTTATACTGTGATCTTCCAAATGCACAGCAAAATGTCCATCACCTGCTGATGAAAAATGATGCTGAGAGGTGTGAGGCCCGAAAAGCCAATGATGGCAGATATGCAAACATCTCGCCCCATGAAACAGTATGGAAGGCTTGTTCCAGAGGCTCTTGAAAAGTACTCCAAAGAATTATGAATTGATCGAGACCAGAATTCTTGGATTTAATTTTTCATATTCTTCATCAGTAAAATTACTGTTTCTCAATGTGTGACCATAGCTTCCTACTGTCCTTTCCTTATTGGAGATTTGTAAGAAGACAATGTAAGCAAATGTTTCAAGGCAAGGAGAGAAATATTGTTTGGGGCATGAATTTTACTCCTCTGTCTTTTAATGTGTACTGTCAATTTCTTGAAGTAGTTTAAGTTACTTTTTATTCTATTCAAATATGAACTTCATCAATTTTGTGGTGTCCATTTAGAATATGATCATTTAAATCATAAATAGCAAACTAATCACACTGTTCTTATATATATGGAAATAAAAATTTAATTTCCCAAGGAGTATTGGGACAGGAACAAAAATCCAAAAAAGTGATTTTTCTTCACACTGAAGTGTTAATTATGTTTAGTAAAGAGATGTTGTCTGTTAGTTAGAATATATTATCTCCTAGAGCAATTCTTACATATTGATTAATAACAAAAATAGTACCTAGTTAATCAATTTCATTAAGGTATCACTCATATTCCAAACAAACCCTGCTTTAGTGTACTATTAGATCAATTTTGACAAATATAGGTACCTTGGTGAACACGCTGGTCAAGATAAAGAACATTTCATTGCTAAACTTCTTTCTACCACTCCCCCACATACCCACCCAATTCCAGACAAACAATGCTCAGCTTTTAGGCATGATACTCACTGCCATTTTAGAATGTTATATAAGTAGAATTATTCAATAAACACTGCTTTATATCTGCCTTCTCATGCCATATATAAAGTGTTATTTGGTATTCATTCATATTGTTGTTTCAGCAGTTCATTCTGTTGAGCTTCTTAATACTCTGTTGCATGGAGACCCAGTATTTTTCCTCATTTATCTGTTAGAGTATTTTGACTATTTCCTGTAGTATAAATAAAATATTATTAATATTTGCGAATATATGCTTGTATATATGCATGCATGTATTTATCTAGCCCATGTAAATAATTAAAAGTAGAATTGCTGGTTCGTATGCAAGCATATGCTTAATTTCCAAGCACTGATTTAAGCTTTGAAAGTTCCGTAATGAAAAGGTAAATTAGCTTCATTAACCTTCCATACAATTGGACTTACATACATTAAAATAATTATCCACTGTATCTCATGTTTGCCTGTGTATGTAAATTGAGAAAGACTCATAAATATACATGCTTAGCTAAGTAATAAAATAGTGATGCTATCTCAGCATAAAATTAATTTTAAAAAATGAGTTAATTTTTAAAAGTTAAACAGTAATTTTGCTACTGTGATGAATTGGGCGACCTCTGTGAAAGGGTCATTCCACCCCCAAGGGGGTCACGACCCACAATTTGAGAACCACTGCTCTAGCTCTTCTCTTCACTTGAGTGGTTATTCTGTTTGGAACTGACAAAATAGTGGAACCATTTTTCCACGCAGGAAAAGTCTTGACCTTGCACTGGCATTGAAGTGTCACGTTGTATGCTTATTTCCAAACAAGAACAAAACGTGATGTTTTCTGGGTAAGTTAGTGACTATACTAGTAGGGCTTTCTGGCATGAAATTTCTTCGGTGGATGAGTTTGTCTCCTTTGGGTTTCCATATGCAAGGTATTAGAAGGAGTTTAGATATACTATTTGGCATCTGCTACATTGATAATATTGTCCTCCCTTAGAATGCAAAAAATATCAAGAGACGTCATTCACTGTGAGTGACATATGGAGCTAGAAGCTGCTGAAAGACGACTAAGAAGACCAGCCATTCAAGAAGCCATCCTCTCCATAATGAATTTAGACCAGGCGAAATTCCTTTTCTATGGATTGATGTGAGATGGTCACAAATTTAAAATTAATACATCTTTTATTTGAGCTCAATTAAAAAATACGGTTATACTGAGCTGGCCTTTGTAGATATGATCTATTCACAACAAAGTCTACTCATGGGTGGAATTTTAGTTATGGATTCTCTAAATATAGTCAATTAACTGTAAACACTGTGCTACGGTTAGCTGTATAAATTAGTTGAATAAGAAACATAGCTACTGGAGATAACATACAGACCATGTTGAATCAGAATCAAACATGAGATAAAAGGACCTTATCCAAAGGGGTTAGGATGATGTAAAGGAGTACCAAATAGACTTCCTAGAAATGAAAAAAAATCTGAAAATGAAAATTAATTGGATTGATTAATAGAAGAATTGACACAATTGAAGAGAATCATAGAACTTGGAGATAGAGTTAAAAGAAACTCCCCAGAGTTCAGCACAGAAAGAGATTAAAAGATAGAAATTGTAGAGAGAAATTAATTGACAGAAAAAATAGGGTAAAAGAAAGTACAGTAGAATAAATCACAGTGTGATGATTTGATGTGACACATATGACAGAGTACAATACCCAAGGAATGTCAAAGAAAACAGAGAATAGGTGGTCTTTATTAAAACATAATGGCTTAGTCATTTCCAGAGTTTCTATAAACCCTGATTCTATGGGTTCAAAGATGAGACAAATCCAAAACAAGGTTAAAATATATTTGTAGATAGATAAATTAGATAGCTATGTATATGATATTCATATCTAAATATGTAGCATACAACATTGTATTATCGATTCCACATCATATAGTACAAATTATAAAATATATAAATCAGAAGTCAGTAAAAAATTTCTGAGCTTCAAAGACTAAGAAACATTCAAAGAGTTACATTCTTCGAAGACTAAGAAACATTAAAAGAGTTGCATTAGCAGAAAAGGCAATACCAAGTATTTTAAAATATGAAAGTGCTTCTTTAGAGACCAGTAATCATAAGTGACTTTATTGTGTTTTCCCCAGTTTCTCAATGTAATTTACATTTTCATTTAAATAAAAGGAAAAAGAGGAATTATTCCTTCAGGAATCTTGTCAGTGTGTTGCACCTCAGAATGTTTCTGACCATGCATGTTATAAGCTAGAGAGCATATTAGAATTTTTATGTCAACAGTTGAAAAATCTGTCTGAGACTTCACAAAATATTCTTAAGAAACACACACACACACACACATACACACCCCTGAGGAAGTTTCTCCCCCCCAAACTGGATTTTTTTTCAAAGCTATGTATTCAATTTATTCACCATCAACCTTATCACCTTCAAATTACTCTCCATTACACCTAATACATTTGTAAGATCTCCAATTCCATTCTTGAAACATTTTTCAAACTCATCTGTTTAGATGGCTGACAGCACCTCTCTCGGGGTTTTTTCCCCCTTCATCTCTTCCATGTTGTGAAAATGCTGTCCTTTCATGTCCCACTTCATTTGATTAATAGAAGATTTGAAATAGTTGAAAGTGTAGTGAGAAATTAATTAATAAAAAGAAGTCTCATGGAGCAAAGTCAGGTGAGTACAGTACATTGGGCAAGAGAGGCATGCTTTTTTGGCCAAAAACAAGAAGTTTTATTCTGACTGCTGATTATATATTTTATAATTTGTACTATGTGATGTACAATCTATAATACAACATTACATAAATATGTATTTAAATATGCTACATATTTAGATATTAATATCATATATGTAGTTATCTAATTAATCTATCTACTAATATATTTTGAGACCTGAGATGGCTGTGTGAGCAGGTACATTGTCATGGTGGCAAAACCAGTCTCCCATCTTCCACAAATCAGGCCTTTTTGGTTGTGCAGTCTTTTCAGAAGCTCTAAATAGAAAGCTTGATTAACAGTCTGACCTGGTGGAATGAACTCCAAACGCACTATGAGCTGACATTTTTGTTTGTTCAGGAGGTTGACAGATGTCCAGAACAAAGTTTGTCATCAACTGACGTTTCATCTTTTAGAAATGAGAAAACCAGTCATACACTTGAGTTTTTCCCATAGTCCTCTCCTTGTAAGCTGTGTTCAACATCACAACAGTTTCTGTGGCATATTTCCTGACTAGGAAACAAAATTTCACAGCCACTTCCTGTTCTCTTAAATTGGCCATAAAATTTAAAGGGGAAAAAAAGAGGTCTGAGTGATACTGCTTTTATGAAAAAAATTCACTGTGGCCAGAGAGAAACTTCCCAGGTGACACTATGGATGCACTAACCCAGAGTGAGTTGCTGGATGCTTGTCTAGTGGGAGAAATGTATACTATGAAGCTCAGTTCCACCCAGTACAATTCCAGATATTTTGGATATCTATCATCAATCTATTTATATATCTATATATATAAATTATGTCATATGAAATCTAGACACATCCCAACTCATCCAACTCCTTTGGACTAAACTCTTAATATTTCTTCTTTGATCTTGGACTGAATAATTCACCTTTTTCAAAACAAACAAACCAAAAACCCCACCAAATATTCAAAGGGGTCATTAGAATGATTTATGTTCTTGTTCTAATTATCTAAAATTCCATAATGTGTTCCTTTTATTTTGGAAGATAGGAAAACAGATTGACAGTGAGAGAGGAAACAGATCAGCAGACACTGGAAGTAGCTGGATTATACGATTGCAAACCTGATTTATAAGTCTGGCAGATCACAGAGAAGCTAGTGGAACTGGGAGACATTTAGAGATGGTCTATCCAACCCTCCTTCTAAAGAAACTGATCTGTATAAAAGTGCTAACATTTTACCCAGTGTTAAAATTGAGAATGAAAATCAAGATTCCACATACTCTGTCCCAAGAACAAAAATAATGTCTAAATGTGATTAGAAGAATGGTTAGCTCAATGCCTTGGTGTTAACACTTCCTTACTACACTATGTACACTGATCTGTTAGTTTATCATTGTATGATGACTTGAAAGTTCCTCAGCTGATGGAAAACATGCTACCAATATTTCAATTACCTGAGTCACCCAGAGTGGACAGGTTTCTGTGAAGTTCCCAGACCTAGACAGACTGAACAGAATGGCCGTGTTGAATCAGCATCTGTTGCATCAGCTCTGTCTTATAAAATGCAATGTACAACAGAACAAAACATAGTAGTCCTTCACCATCCTCACAACCTTGTGATGTTTGTGCCCGTTGTCTAAATCCATCTCTGCGAGAGTCTTCCTCTTTTTTCACTGACCTTCCACTTAACCAAGCATGTAGTCTTTCTCCTGGTCCCTCTTTAAGACTTATCCAACGTGAAACTGTCTCGCCATCCTCAGGTCTAAGGAGCTTTCGGGTTTGGGATATTCCAACACAGATCTGTTCATCCTTCTGGTAGCCCGTGGTCTATTCAATATTCTTCACTAACGCCGCAATTCAAAGGCATGGATTCTGCCATCTTTCTAGTCCAGCTTCCATGTTCGTGTGAGACCATTAAAAACGCCTTGGCTGGAATCAGGCACACCTTGATCCTCAAGGTGACATCTTTGTTTTTCAAAACTTTAAAGAGATCTTTAAACTTTGAAGTAGATCTTCCCAAGGCGGGTCACTTGAATGTCTGAATCCTTGCCTGCTATTTTCAGGAGTGTTAATTATGGATCCTTGAACAAAGAAACCATCGAAAATTTCCGTATCTTCTCCATTTATCATACTGTTGCTTATTGGTCCAGTTACAGAAACTTGCCCACTGGATGGTAAAATATACTCCCCGACAGTTTTAGGACAAAAGCAAATGAGTTTAGGATGTACTGCACTATACCTGCAAAAATGGATTCATGCATACCAATTCTCAAAACATGTCTATTCTGTCATGCATAATATTTTCATGATTCAGAGCCAAGTTCATAGTAACTAACAATATGTATAATGGACTACTAAAGTAGGTTATGTTTACTAAATATTTCATAAATTATATTAAAGTAGGTTATATTAAAGTAGGTTATGTTTACTAAATATTTCATAAATTACTAAAATTTCTGTTGTCATTTTGTTCATTTGTAAATAATTTCTATTTTCCAAATATTTCACTCACGGACATTTAGTAAGTTCCTGCTTTGCACTCTTAAGCTATAGAGATGAATAAAAATATGGACTATATCCTCAGAGGTATAATAATAGAAACATGAATTACATGAGAGATAATGGGATTAAGAGGGTTGTGCATACCATTACATTCAATTATCACACAACTCCTGTGATCTCTACTGCTAGGATTACTTTTTCAAGTGATGAAATAGAGGGATAAGGGACACTGTGCAGCCACATAGCTAATTAGTGAAGGGGTCAGAGTTCAACAGATTCCAGCTAGAAATGTTAAATCCTCATATTAAATGCATGTTCTTATTGACGACCTCTTGATCTAAAATTAGCATTTATGATAACAGTAAGAAATGTGAAGCTCTCTTGTGCAATAGTGATGTACATGTATCAGTAAGTAAAGGCAACGGAACGACACAAGAAGAAGAAAACGCAAGATGATAAAGGTAAGGTTTGGGGGGAAAGATTTTAGATTTGGGTTTCCTGTCATTTGGGGCACCGTAGGCTACTTGCCAGTAGGCGGAGCTAAAGTATACATTCGAAACACAATCCAAACCCACTGCAGAGGAGTGGATTCTGACTCAGTGACCCTCCCTAAGGGACAGAGGAGAATTACTCCTTCTAACATCCAGCCTTCCCGCCTCAAAAAGACAAGCAAACATAAGTCCCTTCCTGCCATATGTGCACTAAAAACATAACTATTCCAGTGCTTGGAATTGAGTTTTGACTGATCACTAGTTAATGACGATAGCTTTACAATAAATTATGCTCGCACCTATATTATGGAAAACAAACTGTTTGGAAACATGACTAGAGGTGGCACGATGAGGAAATTCTTTCAATCAATGAATACTTTATTAAGTGCTTTTTCCTTCAGTGTTGTTTTTAACATTTTATTAGGGGCTCATACAACTCTTATCACAATCCATACATATACATACATCAATTGTATAAAGCACATCCCTACATTCTTTGCCCTCATCATTTTCAAAGCATTTGCTCTTTTGCCCCCCTCTTTTTTCCAAGAGCTATTTCCATGGCCACTTAGTAAGTGCAAAGTAAAAGCAATTTCAGAGATTTCCAGTTCAAATGCGATGTGGAAGTTTCCATCCAACCCTTTTCTCAGATTGAGATGAAGCAGGAGAGCAAGGTAACGTCAACGTAATCTTGTTTCAGCTAAGAACACGCTGGCAGAAATAAAGCCCCTTTCATTTTCTTAACTATATAAACCATTAAACACATACAAACCTTAGACCTGACAGTCACTCCATCGTCTGCTTGCATAAATCTCCCAAACACACAGCTCTTAGAACACGGCCTCTCTGCTCATGAATTCTCTGAACTCCAACTCGATGTTATGTTGAGAAATGATGATGTCTACGTTTCAACACAACATAGCTTTAATTAAATTATAAATGAAAAATCAACAAATCAAATGAAAGTGTTTATTCTCCTGGGTTTCAGAATTCAGGAATAAAAACGGTGATTTTGAAAGGTAGCTGGCTAGGGACAAAGGGGGTTCTTTTCCCTAATGTCTGCGCTAAAAGAAAGTTAGCTGTCCATGCCACAGTAAATGGTTGGGAGGAAATTAGGCACACTAATGAGATACGTATGGGAACACCCAGAACTGAGCATGCTCAGATACAAGCCCCCTAGGCCCAGGTGGGAAGGCCACCTGGGCACCCAGACTAGGTCCAGCCACATGACATTACACAGGTGGGCCTAATCTCAACCAATAGGGTGGGCCAGCCGCTCAACCACGCCTCCCCAGGGGCAGAGATAAAAGCCAAGTCACAGAAGGCCAAGTTCTCTTTCTCTCTGCTCCTGCAGGCTTGCTTGGCAGGCGGAGGGTGGCAATATCTCACATTAGCTCCCACTCAGGCACCTCTCTTGACCCGTAGGATCTCCTGGTGTTGTGAGCATGGGTTTGTGCCCTGTGCCTACATTCTTTCCTAGTGGTTTGTCCACCATTAAACCGTGTACAGTTTCCATGAAGACTTTTAAACTTTCCTAAAACAACGTGTGTTCTGAAACTGTAAAACCAGAAACTTCCTTTTTCCTAATAAATGTCACTTGGGTTACACCCATGCTTCTGTCGCGTGAAGTCAGTGGTGGAGGCAAGAACCCAGATAGACCACCCCAGAAACCGGACATATTCAGAGTATGTGGTTGGCTGGGATATTAAACAGTGTTGTTTCCCCTGATGCAAGTTTCCCCACTCATGTCTTCAACCTCATGCCTCTTAACCTCATGGGAGGTCTATTCTTGTAGGTTGAAAATCTGCCTTCCTGGCATTTGGGGGCAGATTATTGCCAGGGAAGGAAAAAGAAAGACATGCACCTATGGAGAGAGAAACGGGGAGTGGAAATGTCCAGATAATGAGACTGGAAAGAAAATGCAAAGTCTCCCTACCTTTGAGTTGATTCTAATGCAGAGCATCCCCTATAGGACAGGGCAACACTGCCCCTGTGGGTTTCTGGGCATGTACATTTTTATAGGAAGAGAAAGCCTCATTTTTCTCTGCAGGACAGGCAAGTGGGTTTAAATGTCTGACCTTGGGATTAGTAGCCCAATGTGTAACCCACTGCCACCAGAGGATGGAGAGTGAGCTCTGAAAGTGCACAGAGTCTATATATAGCTTCCTCCCTGAAATCCTCCCATGATGTGAGAGGGGTTTTCCATTAGGTGGGAAAGGGTAAGGCTTCTTTACATACCTGTGGTGCTGGAACTTAGGATCAGACAAGGCATTTTAGAGGCTGAGACTAAACCACAAAACAAAACAAAAACAACTGAATCAGTAGATGGTGAGTTGATATTGGTTCAGTTTAAAGTGCTGTCTCACCAACTGAAAGATGGGTGGGCCTAACGCACCCAGACATGCCTAGCACAAATATCCTTCTACAAAAGTGGTTCTCAACCTTCCTAATACCACGGCCCTTTAATACAGTTCCTCATGTTGTGGTGACCCCCAACAATAAAATTATTTTTGTTGCTACTGTTCATAACTGTTGCTACTGTTATGATATCTGGTGACCCCCCTGAAAGGATTGTTCCACCCCCAAAGAGGGCACGACCCACAGGTTGCGAACCACTGCCAAAGAACACTCCCTTAAGAACCCTCAGGAATGCAGGGACAAACCACGGAAAAACAAGAGCTCCTGCTTTTCATTAGATGGGAATGAAAGAGAGAGGACCAATGATGATTAAGACTGGATTATCCTGGGGTAATTCAGAGAAAAATCTAATTTTACATTAAAAGCCCAAGAGAAAAGTCTAATTTCATTTACAAAATTTACTGCTTTTGAGATTTTAGACTAAGATTCATAATTGTTTTAGTTCACGTTTAGTTTCTCATACTGACATTCTTTCCTAAGCGTAATCAGTTTAACTACTTATCCGTGCCCACAACAGCATAAAATGCTTTGTTTCAAAGGACAAAAGAACTGAATAAAGAGAAGAAGAATTATATAAGAATAAGTTTAAAAAATTTTTAATAGTCTTGCCTGGGTTAAACATGTTACTTGGATGGTCAAATGACAAAAATAAAACCCTCAAGCAAATATCATTTTATGTTCATCCAATTCAATTCTTGTGAGATGTGACTTAAAAAGGGATAGACTCTGTCATTTCAATATCCTTGTTACCTGATTGTGATTAGTCACAATCAGACTTTAAAGCTGAGTGGCAAAAACAAAATCTGAGTTTTGCAATGATTTCTCAGGAAGCAATAATTAGAAAATCAATCACCGGGATAAATAAAAATGAATAGAAGTGAAATGTCAGAATATCACACTTGCGATCTCTAGTATCTTAAACCAAGACAACACCACTTAGCTCTCTATCTTATAATTAGTATTTATGTTTCAGTTTTTATTAAATTACCATGAATAGAATTGTGATTGCCTAATTGGACATCCCCTTACAGAAGGGTCATGGGGAGGAGACAAGCTACTCAGTGTGAAGTGTAACAATGATGAAACATACAACTTTCCTCTAGTTCTTAAATGCTGCCTCCCCATCCCCCACTATCATGATCCCAATACTACCATACAAATCTGGCTAGAGCAAAGGATGTGCACTGGTACAGACAGGAACTGAAAACACAGGGAATCCAGGACAGATGATCCCTTCAGGACCAGTAGTGAGAGTGGCAATACCAGGAAGGTGGAGGGAAGGTATGGTAGATAGGGGGAACCAATTATAAGGATTTGCATATTACCTCCTTCCAGGAGGATGGGCAACAGAAAAGTGGGTGAAAGGAGATGTCGGACAGAGTAAGATATAGCAAAATAATGATTTATAAATTATCAAGGGTTCATGATGGAGGGGAGAGCTGCAAAGGAAGGGGGAAATGAGGAGCTGATGCCAGGGGCTTTTGTGGAGAGCAAATATTTTGAAAATGATGAGGGTAACGAATATCTAAAAGTGCTTTGCACAATTGATGTAAGTATGGATTGTGATGAGTTGTATGAGCCCCCAATAAAATGATTAAAAAGAGAATTGCGACTGCCTAATGAGTATCTTAATTTTCTATTGGAAAGGAAGGTACAAACATCTAAACTTTATACTATACAAGAAAGAGAAGGTGAATTTATTTGGTTGTTCTGCTGGCTTCTTCTCCATATTTTTCCCACAGGTGTTATTGTATTTCTAGTTCTTAAAATTCAACTCTCCAGTACAGCAACCACAAACAGATTTGTCCTATATACTTTTAATAATATCTGGAATCAAACCTATTAAATTATATTTCCCATCACATCCCCATGGGAATAGTAGCTTGATGTTTCTTGGATGACCTGCAATAGGATCAATGAAGATAGCCAGATTCAAATGCCCTCACTTACCCTATTTGCATGGGGGGGGGAAATGAGACCAACTTATGAAGGCTTCAATAAAAAGAAAATAAAGAAAAAATTAGCTTCAGTAATTGAAAAGTACAAATTATGAGACTGACGATATGGCTTGTTCTTGAAATGCAAACAATATCCTTAAGATTAGCAAAGTCTCCTCTGAAATTCTACTCACCTCCTGTGTAGTTCATTGCCACAGTTCCTTGTGTCAAGAACTTGAGCAAAGTCTCCACGGAAGGAGGAAAGAGAAAGTATTTCTCTAGCAACTCCTGAAAAGGCCCTAGAACCTTCTGCATTTGAACATCTTGCATCACATGATCACTCCTGAAACAATCACTAAATCAGGGAGAAAAACAATCCCCTGATTGGCAAGGTCTAATTCATGTACTCTCTCTAGCCTTAAATTTAAGCTTAAAATCAAATCAAGCATTAAAACACAGAGACTGAAGTGTTCAACAAAGAATCATTTCCCAAATACCCTGTGGGCTTGACTATCTATGAGAAGGAAGAAGAGTTACTGAGTAGCCAGACAACAAATGCACTAAAAGAAAAGGTCTAGGGTGAAGCTTGTGAATGTGTATTTTAACCAGTTTTTATTAATGATTCTTCTGTACCTTGTGGTTAAGCAGTCATGAAGGCAAAGAGCCTTACACAAGAATAGAAGAATATCAAATTAAATATGAGATTTTGAAGATATTTCTATTAAAATAGTAAACAATAAATTCTACTTTTTTATCATATATCATAGTACAATATGAAAAAAATTCATGTGTGATTATATGTACATAAATGCATATGATTATTTAATATCCAAATAAAATCATTTGAAAAAATGACTATAAAAACAGATTTTTCTCTGATATAAAAGTATCAAGTTTGAAACTAAAGTAAATATAACTATTTAGGCAAGACACACATGTAATTGTTAAATTTATATATAGCAAGATTAGTTTAAATGAACATAAATTAAATTAAAATAAAATGAAAATATGTAACATAATTTAAATGATAAAACTAGCAATGGCAGTATATCCAAAATTAAAATGAAAGAGAACTCAAATTATATTCTCTATTAGCTATTTAAATAGAACCATAGAAAATAACCTTAGGCTATCTATGGAAATAAAACAAAAGAATCCCAAACTCATTGCCATGGAGACAATGCTGACTCATAGTGACCCCCTGTGGCTTTCTGAGACAGTAACTCTTTACAGGAGTAGAAAACCCAGTCTTTCTCCTGCAGAGCAGCTGGTGGTTTCCAAGTGCCAAACATGCAGATTGGAGCACCATGCATAATCCTTAAAGGGGCTAAGAAATGTATCAATACTGAAAATAATTAATGGGGCAGGTCATACAGAACTTCCAGATATTAAAATAAAATTACTGTAATAAAAAGTTATAATTTGGGCACAGGCAAACATAAATATGTTTGTTGTTCATGGTTGATTATTAAACAAAATTCAATTTATGTGGAGACTTGCTATAACAGTGAGAAATGGTAGCTAACTTAATAAATAGTGTTTACATTATTAATTATCGGTCTAGTTGAGGAAAACATTTCTTAACTCAATTTTTTTTTAAGTATTTTGTTTGAACTAGGTTGGACTTTGTTTAAGAAAGAAAGAATAACAATTAGAATTCTATTAAATTCAATTTAGAGTGGTAAAGGCTTTCTTTTTTTTTTTAATTTTAACAATTTATTGGGGCTCATACAATTCTCCTCACAGTTCATGCATATACATACATCAATTGTATAAAGCACATCTGTACAGTCTTTGCCCTAATCATTTTTTTCTCTTTTCTTCTTTTACATTTTATTAGGGACTCATACAACTCCTACCACAATCCATACATATACATACATCAATTGTATAAAGCACATCCATACATTCCCTGCCCCAATCATTCTCAAGGCATTTGCTCTCCACTTAAGCCCCTTGCATCAGGTCCTCTTTTTTTTCCCCCCCCCTCCCTCCCCATTCCCCCCTCCCTCATTTGCCCCTGGTAATTTATACATCGTTGTTTTGTCATATCTTGCCCTATCCGGAGTCTCCCTTCCCCCCCCCCTCTGCTGTCCCTCCCCCAGGGAAGAAGTCACACGCGGATCCCTGCAATCAGTTCTCTCTTTCCAACCCACTCACCCTCCACTCTCCCAGCATCGTCCCTCACACCCTTAAAGAGTTTCAAAACCTCAAGAGAACAGGCGAGAGGTACATGGCTTTTTTTAAACTACAGAGTTTTGCATATTGAATGGTAAGATGAACAACACAGCAAAAGAAAAAGTCAAAGATAACTCTATAATTTAAGAGTGTAAAGGATTTATTTTGGTAAGAAACGCATTGTTGAAGGCTCGCTCCATGTAAAATTGAGCTGTGGAATTCGTAGTTCACCCAACTGTATATATAAAAGAAAAACACATTTTGGGGGTCTGGGCTGCGGAGCCAGGGTCGCCATTGTCTGAAGCCCGTCCAGGTCAGCTCCGGTTCCTGCAGGGCTCTGGGCGCCATGGCGCGGGGAGGAAGCGGAAGGCCCATGCGGCGGCGGTCGTGGCGGCGGCGGAGAAGTGAAGAGAAGCCGGCCAGCGGCCCAGAGGTCCTCATGGAGCATTGCAGGAGCCAGGCGCTGCGTGCTGCCGGTGCAGATGAACCCCGCCAATCCCCGGAGGCACCAAGCAAACTCAAATCCCCAGACCCTCAGGAGGTGGTGGAGGAGCTGAAGAAGTACCTTCCGTAGGGAGAATGGACCAGACGTCCACCAGCCTCGTCCCCTGACCCTGGTGATGTTAGAGCATTTATGATGGAGCTTGGTCAAACTTCTTCAGTCATGTGCCTGAAGCCCCAGTCTCCTCACTTCCAGAAATGGTGGTTCAGTTGTGAGGCAACCTTCCAGAAAGGCATTGCAAAAAAAGTTCTTGGATTTGGTTAATAAAAGTTATTGACTTAAAAAAAGAAAAACTCATTTCAAATGTTCTCAATCAAAATTTTGAGGAATTTTACAATTAACACGCAAGCATTTACTTCCCAGAAACAGCTCTCGAAAGAACTAGAGCTTTCACAAAAAATGTGGAGAATTGCTTCTTTCTTCATTTAAAACAAAGTAAAATAAGAAAATAAGTGGAAAGGTATTATTTGGAGAACAAAATGACAAAAGAAACATACAGGTAATAGATAAAATCGAATGAGATCTCAAAAATGTTTATCTGTGAGACCGGAGCAAGATGGCAGCCAAGGAGCACACACTGGATGGACTCTACAGAGACCAGCACCACGGGGCCATGGAGAAGAATATCTCACAGATTCTCAGCATAAAGATAAGGAGAAACAAATTGATTAAAACAAAAGAGGGGCTACATCTGTTCATAGACTTCCCTTTGTCATTAGCGCAAAGCACAAGCCAATGGAGTGCAGCTTCCCAACTCTCCCGAATGACTTTTCCTGGTCCTAGGATGGCTGACTGACCAAGCTGAAGGGCCATAGCACTCTATGCCCAGCCCAGGGGTGGGGGGAGGGGGGATATAAACACAAATAGGCTTGGCTTTCTGCCCAAGCCAAGGGAGTTCCTGTCTGATACCTTCCTCATAGCAGGGACCTAACAGCCTACCAAGCCCCAAGGGGATATTTCTACAGGGCACCCTGGAACAGGCACACATACAGAATAATCTTACTCTCCACATAAGCCGGGGTAGCTCCAGCCACACTCAGCAAAGTAGATCTCCTGTACCTGAAGTACAGCCTCCACCACCCCACCCCCTGCCCTTGTCGGTCATAGGCTATTGCAGGTTAAAAAAAATTTTTTTTTAACTTCTTTGGTTAGCAGATAGCACACACCTGACCCAATAGCCAGGTATAAAAATAACAATACAAGAGGAAACTGCAACAGCCATGTTACAGAGCACAGGCAGGGAAGTTGTGTGCGACACAAAGACTAAAAGCCTCAAGGCCCAGAAGCTACTTCCGTCTGATGTACCCGATAGACCTACCTATCCATCAGCTGGTTCTTGACACCAGCCCCTGGTCAGCAACCCAAACCACTCAGATTAGTAAGCTGTCCTCTGAGTAGTCTATTGCTACATTCCTCTCTCCTGGACCACCTAGGTAGGAGGCAGGTATAGACCCCACCCCCATTTGGTCACCCCATCACCTGGAAAGAGTGAACCCTGTGCTCCCTGACCTGATCCTATAAGATAATTAACCACAGTCTTAAGAATACAAGACTCTCAGTCATATTAGACACAAAACAAATTCAACAATGTATATGAAATGGACAGATACCTAGAAATACATCACTCATTCAAATTAATGCAGACAGATATTGAAAACCTTAACAGATCCATAACAAAGGAAGAAATAGATCCGGTGGTTAATAAACTAGCAACCTAGAAAAGCCCAGGAACAGATGGTTTCACAGGGAAGTTCTACCAATTATTCAGAGAATATCTGACCGCAATACTACACAAACTATTTCAGGACAACAACAAAAATGACAGCACACCCCCAAACTCACTCTATGAATCCAGCACAATACTGATGCCCAAACCAGGCAAAGCCCCCTCAAATAAAGCCCCCTCAAATAAAGAAATCAGATACCAATATTCCTCATGAGCATAGATGCTAAAATCTTCCACAAAATTCTGGCTAATTGAACCTAACATCATATCAAAAATATAAGTTATCTCAGGGATGCAGAAGTGGTTCAATATTTAAAAATCAATGTAATCCACTATATAAAGAATTCAAAGGGTAAAAATAATATGATCATATCAATAAATACAGAAATAGAATTTGACAATATCCAACTTTTTTAATAAAACACTCAACAAAATAGGAATAGAAGAAAATTTCCTCAACATACCAAAAGCCATATATGAAAAACCACCAGCCAACTTTCATGCTGGATTTTGAAAAGTTAGAAACATTTTCACTGAAAACAAGGAACTGAGAAGGATGTCCATCTCGCCATTCTTATTCAACATTGTGCTGGAAGTCCTAACTAGAGATGCCAGAGAACAAAAAGGACTTAAGGGAACACCAATAGGCAAAGAAGAAATGAAACCCTCACTATTAGCAGATAATATACAATTTGACTCCTGTGTACCAGAAAAGAAACTTAGGAAAAATACATTAAAGAAACAATATCATTTATAATTTATAATAACCACACAAAAGATGACAGACACAAGAGTAAACCTAACTAAAGTAATAAAAGCCCTATACAGAGAAAACTGGTAAAAGAATTACCAATTCCATAGGGGAAGGCAAAAGACTCAGGAAAAGTAAAGAACTTCTTAAAAAATAAAACAATAAGCTGGAGACCTCCCATTACCTCACTTAAAAACCTACTAAATAATGACAGCATATAAACCAATTGATCAGAACAGAAAACGCAGACATAAATGCACTAGCCCACAGGCAACTAATCTTTGACAAAGGACCCAGAAATAACCAGTGGAAGAAAGACAACCTCTTCCACAAACTGTTGGACAAACTTGATTTCCATTTTCAGAAGAATGAAACAAAATCCACTCCTTATGAACAAAAATGAACTCAAGATGGATTAGAGACCTAAATGTAAACCCCAGAGTGATCAGGATCATCAATGAGAATGCTGGAACAAATTAAGGGCACTATTTCAGGACCTACATACACTACCAAGTTTAATGAAGGAGGCAGAGACACCAGGAGATAAGAGAGATGAGTGGGACATGCTAAAATTACATTACCTATGAACACCAAAAGACTTCATCAGGAGAGTAAAACCAGAGCCCACAGATTGGGGGAAAATGCTTACCAAGGACACATCGGACAAGGGTCTTATCACCAAAATCTATAAAACGCTACAATAGTACAGTAAGAAAATAAAAAATGACCCAATTAAGAAGTGGAAAAAGACAAGAGCCAGCTCCCCCAAAATGAAGTACACATGACTAACAAACACATGAAAAAATGCTCATGATCGTTAGTCATCAAAGAAATGCAAATTTAAACCATAATGAGATACAAATACACCCACAGCGCTAGCCCAGCTAAGAAAAAAACAGTAAACAACAAATCCGGGAGAGGATGTGGAGAAACTGGAACTCATTTACACCACTTGGTGGACTTGTAAATACCTACAATCTCTATGGAAAATGATATGGTGATACATGAAAGTAACTGGAAATTGAAATCCCCTGTGATACAGCATTGCCACTATTAGGCATAAACCCCAAAGAAATAAGAGACCCAAACCAAGTGGAGTATGCTCTTCCATGTTTATAATAGCGCAGTTCACAATCGCAAGAAATTGAAAGCAGCCCAAATGTCCTACAGTGGAAAAGTGGAAAAGAAACGGTTGTACCTACATACAATGAAATACTATGTGTCCCTAAAAAGCAGGGATGAAAGAATGAAACATCACATGACATGGAAAGACCTGGAAGCCATTTTGCTGAGTGAAGTAAGTCAAACACAAAAGGACAAATCCTGTGCGAGTCCACTACTGTAAGGAGAAACACCAATTAAACAAATCTTAGAGACCAATTTTCAAACCAAGGGGTAAAATGTCAGCCTATTGGCCATGTAGCATACAGCGCCCCCTTTATATTCACTCCATAAGAACCACCTTCAAGGAGAGAATGATGAGAGAAGAGGGTCCACTTGATATGATGCAGCATTGAGAAAAGGCTGCAACAAATCAGCAGGCCCTCCACAGGAATGAGAGGAGAACCTTACCGGAAAATCAAGTTAAAACCAGGGGAGGTGTGGTAGTTACCTAATCTGGTGTCAATTTAAGGATTAAGAGTGTAGGGGTGGAGTCTAGGCTGTCAATCTGGAGATAGCCAATGAGACTTCTGTGTAGGCATGGCCTTCTCCTGGAAATCTGGCACTTCCTCCTTGGAGGCAGAAGACATCTCTCTCTCTCTCTCTCTCTCTCTCTCTCTCTCTCTCTCTCTCTCTCTCTCTCTCTCTCTCTCTCTCTCTCTCTCCTACTCCCTGGGACACATTGCAGAAGACAAGCCACATAGACACACCCGCAACCAGACCTTGGAAACCAGAGAAGCCACAGAAAGACCCCTGCCAGCACTGAGATGCTTACAACACGACTGCATCCAAAGATTTTCTAGCCCCTGGCTTGTGATCATCCTGCATTTGGCTTCATTGCATGTGTTTCGTGAGTTTGAAGAGGACTTTATAGATTGGTATCAGACATACATATGGACTAATATCACACTTATGGACCTGATTTGGTCTGGGGTGGGCTGTTTTCTCAATGTTCAATTGCTCTTATATATAAATCCCTTTCTTATACGCATCTCTGTGTTCATGAATTTGTTTCTCTAGTCTACCCAGACTAACACAGGAGGAGAGCATGGGCATTTCAGAAGAGACACTGAAATTTCTATTGTTGAGTATGGTGAGAAAAATGGGGAGGAGCAACTTCCCATCAGGAACAGATACTAAGCAATAATTGTAAGGAATTTGGTAGTCACACAATCTGATGTCAATTTGGGATTTGAGAGGATTAAGAGTGAAGGGGTGTAGACTAGTCTATCAATCGGGTCATAGCCAATAAGGTCTCTGTGTGGGCATGGCCTTCTCTTGAGAATCCTGGGAAATCCTAATTTCCTCCTTGGAGGAGCAAGATACAGACACTCTCTCTATGCAGACAGCCTAGAGAGAAGCTCTACTGACACATGGCACTACGCGGATCGACTCCGTGCCCTGGGAACTGGAGGAGCCATGTGGAGACCCCTGTCAGTGCTGAAATGCTTCTACTGCCACTGGATCCACAAGACCTTCCACCCACTGGCCTGTGATCTTCCTGCATTCGGCATCATTGCAGGTGTTCGTGAGTCTGAAGAGGACTTTGTAGATTGATATCGGACATATGGCCTAATATTGAATTTACGGACTCCATCTGGACTGGGTTGAGATGTTTTCTCAATATTCAACTGCTCTTGTATATAAAATTCTTTCTTATACACATATGCGTGTTTATGAATGTGTTTCTCTAGTCTACCCAGACTGATACATTAAGGGTGGGAATAAACCCAGTTCTATGGTCCTGGGTAGACACTTTGAATATGTTTCTACCCAACTCTCAGTACATCACGCCATGTACTAAGCACTATGATGATTTTAGACACTGGCTTTACAGGGACCATGGCGTCCCCAAAGGCCACACCAGCACTTAAAGGGGAAGGCTGACTGAATGAACTTCTGACATTCCACCTATTTTCTCCCACACCGCAATCTACCTGAGGTAAATATCTGCTTTTTTTCCTACTCTAAATTATGGCTACCCACCGCCACCACTCCCCAGGCATGAGCTCAAGGCAGCCAACCGTGCAGAGAGATCTGGCATGGGGTTCCCCTTGTATCTGGGATTCTGTCCCCTCTCTGGATTTCGCCTGCAGAAATCGCTGCTCCTGGCAAGGGCACTGCCGGCACCAGCGGGCATGCCAAAGCTAGAGCACTAGAGGGTACCTGGTTTGCTTTGTGAGTGGAAATCCCACACAAAACGGGGTTCAGGAGAGACCTGGTGCCCTAGTTATAATTTCAGGACTCCACCTCCCCGTTTCCTTCGTCTTACCTCCCAATTTTGTGGTCTGGCAGCAGGAGTTCCGGACAGATGAGTCCTGTCAGGTCGCCATTTCCCGCTTCCTCCAGTAAAAGTTTTACTAATATTTCTGACCACCACTTACTTGTCTGGTTGTCTGTCATGCTGTGGTGGCTTATCCTATGGCCCATCCCTTTTAGTTGGAAAATGTCACCATGGACCATGCTTCCATTCACAAGAGAATCAGATAAAGCCACGAGTCTGTGAATGTGTGTGTAGAGTTAACGGTTACTGAGTCAGAATAATTTTATCGAATGTATATAGAATATGATCTAGGAACAACTTACAAGCTAGAAGATCTATAAATAAGTGTGATTTTTCTGTTTGTTGGTTTTTTCACTCTCCAAATGTTAATGGAGAATCAGTTTAGAACATACTGCATATTTTTCTTCCATATCAGATTAATCGACCTGTTTCTCATAACTTATTTGTTTTTAAAGCTTATGACACCATGAAACCTTCTCTCTTTAGCTACGTCTGATTTTAAGGAGCACTTAGTATAGCCAGGTTTTGCTGCTGTTGTTTCTTTGCATATATCCACATCTCTGGAGATCTGGAAACATTTAATTTTATAGTCTAATTAATAAGGATGTAGATGGTCATTTCCTCCCAATACTTCTCCTGTCTTAAAAATTACTATTACTTTTTTTTAAATGTGATGTGGCTCTATATTTCATCTGGCTGCTAAATTTAAGAGGGAAGAAAGCAGAGAATTCTCATGTGTGCTTAAGTCTCTGGTCTTTATATGCTTTTGTGCAATTTTTCTTTTCAGGCATATTTCCACTCAGGCTTGGTTTGTTGCCATTTGAATTCATGAAGCAGAAGCTATTTTTACATTAGTCTTTATTTTCACGATATCACAAAAAACCTCACAGGGATGAAGGTACAAGGAAGCCAAAGATACAGGCATCTGCTTATATTTGTAAGTTGAAGATGTCCAATGCCGGGAGCTGCTTGCTTTCCTAATACATGATGACCTTAAGGACTCTGCTAATCCTGGGTTACCATGTATGCACATATTCATATTCTCTCCACTTAGTATGCTTTATAGAACAAGTTGCTATGGAGCTGATTCCAATTTAGGGTGATGGTGTTTGTCTGTGTATCTGTGCTGCACAGGGGTGATCTTTCCCAAAGCAGATTGTCAGGCTTTTAGCTCCAGGCACCTCTGGGTGGACTCAAATCCCAACCTATTGATTAGCAGCTGAGCTGCCAACCATTTGCTCGGCCCAATGACTCCATTGACTACCTCCTCCATATAACAAATTCTCTGTGTACTTTCAAGATATCATTTTAAGTATTTACGTGACTACAAGTAGTTATGATGTTTGTGTATTGTGTTGCTTTTGTTTATATTTTATAAAATAAATTATTACTTCAGGAAGAGTAAATGCATATAATTAAAATATCTCATCTTTCTCTATTAAACAACTAAGAATCTTTTCTATTTAACCTCTCCAATTTGTCTCTTGTTTTAAATTTATTCATGTTTCTAAAAATACGTAAAATGCAATCCTCTGAATTATACCAAAGCCCAATCGTACACTATTTAATTATGCCTTAGGAGCACAGTGCAAATTAGTATTTTACAAAACAATGTATTAAGAATGCAGCTACATTTTTGCTTACTGTTGAAAGAACAAGAACTTTAAAACCTAACAATTCTTTTTAGAAAATTCCAGGTAAACAGAGATCAGGGTTTCTGTACTGTTTTAGTCATGTCCAGTATTGTTAAGAACAGAAAACATTTGACAGTTTTTTATGACAAAGATGTAACCATCGTTTCACTTGACAATAGAAAGATTGGGAGAATACAAACAATTTCAAACTCTTTAATAGGATCACACAAAAATTCAATCTGTTTTGTTCCAAGAATAATTCAGTTTATTTATACTTGGAAAACGATAAATTTGGAAACAATATAAAACGTTGTTTAGCATCCCTGCTCCTAGTACTGTCTCCTTCCATAAAGGCTGCCACTACTGACAGCCAAGCCCAACCCAGCTGCCAATTCACAAAGACCCTACAGGGGAGGAAAGAACTGCTGTCCCTGTGAATCTCTGAGACTAGAGCTCTTTCCAAGAGTAGAAAGCCCATCTTTCTCCAACACAGCTGCTGGTGGTTTTGAACCGCTGACATTGCTGATAACAGACCAAATAATAACCACTATGTCACTAGGGGACCTCCTTAAATTAACTATTTTCCCTGCTTGAATTTAGGTGACTGAAGAGTTCTCCCTGACTCCTCACAGCTTCAAAACACGATTGTCTGTTGAACATTTCAGGCTCACTTACATACCTCGGTTCATTATTAAAGAAGAACAAAATATTACTGAAAACATATACTTAGTAGATATCAAAAGAATGTGGAAATATAAAAACAACCAATTTACCTTTAAACTTAGATTTGTAATACAGAAAAACATTAAGAATTGGTATGAAATGTCTTTTGAGAAAATTTTCCTATTAGTTTCTCTAAATCTTCAACTCCATTCAATTCAAATCGATTTATCTACTGCCCTCATCAATGATTCTCTGTTATCCTAGGCTATGGCAACTCCCTTCTTTTATATGTCTGTTTCCTAAATCTCTGAAAATAATTGCAATATCAGAACCTCGTTCCTATTCGGAGCCCTATATTCAAAAGAATTGTCAGTGCGTCTGTTTTGTTAGAAGGTGGTGTAGCCTCATATGTCTGACATAGAGTCAGATGCCTTTTGTTCCCCTTCCCAGCACACTCACAGGGATGTCTGAAATAACCACCGCGGTCTACCCAGTCCCCAAACTCCGAATTGCATCACATTTCACCACTATCTTAAACTATCTTTATGAAGAGTAATTCTTTATAACCGGGTTATAGGAAGCCAATTCAAACCAAACCTGCTGCCACTGAGTCAATGCTGACTCTTAGTGGGGCCCCTTTGGGTCTCTGTAACTGTACCTCTACCAGAGTAGAAAGCTCGGTCTCTCTCTCTCTTGAAACTGCTGGCGATTTCCAATCGTTGACCACGTGGATCAAAGGCCAATGCTTACACTATTACACTTTAAAAAACATATCTTCTCATCACTTAGTGACTTGAATAGGTTCCCCAAGACCAAGTCATTGTGGGAAACTCATTTATGGGAAAATCAGTATTACATGAAAATGCAAATTAACCACATCACAAAATGGTGGATGACTACATAGCTACCGAATTATAGCATTGGATAATTGCCAAACCAACAAGAATCACGACCCAGCCAAATGGAACCATAAACCTTCTTGTTCATTACTACATTGTTAATACACAAAATGATGGGTAAAATTTACCTATGGCTATAAATGGGAAATCGATAATGAAAGAGTTCACCTGTGAGGAAGAGATGTAATCTCCATTTTAGGATGATAGGCAAATTGTTTAATTAATACCAGAGTTCAGCGGAGCCCTTTAAATGATGTGTAAATGAACTTGAATTACATGATTTTTTTCTGAATTAATTTGGAAAACATTCAGTCTTAGACTCTAAGTGGATGTACCGGCTGAGGAGCGGAGTTCTGCTTTGAGCTGGTATGGTTTGGGCTTCATGGTTAAGCCATAGGTGGGGGTCAGGTCCAGCTGGGCTCCTGGGTATTTCTGCAGCCTCAGCTGCTGCAGGACAGTGGTGATGAAGAGGAACACCTCATTCCGGGCGACGTCTTCTCCCAGGCACTTCCGGATTCCCATTCCAAATGCCAAGACTTTCTCAACAAGACTTTTATCCAGTTCCCCATTTTTGTTTAGGAATCTCTCTGGTTGAAATAAATTGGGATTCTCCCAAATAGTTCTGTATGAAATAGGCAAAAATAACATTTAAAAAATAAATTAATTTGTCCCTTAGTCATTATTGGCAAGTTTTTCATAAAGTAATTTGTTTTCCATCAAATATTTTGTTCAATTTTGGAATATTCTTTATGAATTACTCTCTCTCACACACAAACACACACACATGCTTCAAAAATTTATGGGAAAAATTTCATTAGATTCCAATGACATTGTTTCTACCTACTTTTTAACCCACATGATACATAGACACACATATAATTATAATGAAGAAAATTATCCCTACATGTGTAGCTGTTTTATATATGTGTTTATCACTCTTCGATTGATATATAGAATAAACTGTAATAAAATATGAAGTAGAATTCTTAGTTTATTTTCACTAAAATAACTTGGCCCCAAATTGATGAAAGGTGTGAGAGTTGATTTAGAATTTCAATTATTTTAATTAAAGAGTTCCACAGATTTCTAATAAGAATTTTTCTTGCTTTCACAGCCTGAGGCACCCTTTAAATGAATGTACTGTCTGAGGAGCAGAGTTTTGCTTTGAGCTGGTATGGTTTGAGCTTTAAGTTTCATAACGTTGTTTCTAGTTATTTATTTAACTAATCTTTACTGAGTGCCAACTATGTGTCGTTTCTGACCTGCTTCCTCTTGTACAACATTCTAAGGATGCATGAGTGTGCTTCAAAGTCTGTGGGATTTCAGACTACATCTCTGAAGTCAGTTGGTCAGATCTCTGCAGAGGGTCCCCTCACCAAGTCCTCAGCCCCGTCTGCTCCCCATGCACCCTCTACTAAAATTAGATTTGCTCTGGATCAATCTACGTAGAGATCACCTTTCCCATTACAGGTTAAGTGGGAGCATCTTTTGAACTTTTAAGAGGAGAGACAGAAGGAATAAAGGAATTGATTAAAGGAATTTGATTAAAAGGAATATAAATCTTTCCCACATTCATAAATAGGAAACAAACAACCAATGTTTTCCTCAATAAATTTTAGAAACTCACTCATCGTGATTTACTTGGTACATGTTGATAAAGGTACATGTTTTCTTAGGAATGAAATAGCCATTCAGAGAAGTGTCCACTGTAGTGCTGGGGAAGCAAAAGACAGTATTACAGCACCTTCTGAAAATGCAAATAACCCATACCTTTAATTTCTCTCACAAATCACAGGTTATTTTATTTACTAATTTTCATAATATCTTATTAATTTTATAATAACAATTAAACAAAATATTTATAAATCTTCATTGTTTTAATAACACAGCCCAATGGGGCAAAAAGAGTCTTGTTTTTGTTTTTTTCTTTCCTTCTTTTTTTTAAATAGCCATTTTATTGGGGGCTCATACAGCTCTTATCACAATCCATACATGCATCCATTGTGTCAAGCACATTTGTACTTTTGTTGCCATCATTATTTTCAAAACATTTGCTTTCTACTTGAGCCCTTGATATCAGCTCCTTATTTCCCTCCACCCTCCCTCCTTCATGAACCCTTGATAATTTATCTTTTTTTTTCATGTCTTAAACTGACCATTGTCTTCTTTCACCTACTTTTTTGTTATCCACCCCCAAGAGAGGAAGTTATATGTAGATCATTGTTAATGGTTCCCCCTTTATCCCCCCACCTTCCCTTTACCTTTCTGGTATTGCTTCTCTCATTATTGGTCCTGAGGGGTTGATCTGTCCTGGATTCCCTGTTTCCAGCTCTATCTGTATCAGTGTACATGCTCTAGCCAGATTTATAAGGTAAAGTTGGGACATGAAAGTGGGTGGGGGTGGGGGGAGGAAGCATGTACCATGACTGCACCATCACGTCCTGTGTCCCTTCTGAAAGGGCATGTGGAATCATCTACAGTTGGGCTTTGAGTCTTCACTCTGCGCCCCCTTCATTCACATGGATAGGAGTTTTTGTTCTGCGTCTTTGATCCCTAATACCTTATCCATCAACACCTCATGATCACACAGGCTGGTGTGATGCTTCCATGTGGACTTTGTTGCTTCTCTGCATGACTACTTGTTTGTCTTCAAGCATTTAAGAACCCAGATGCTGTATCTTTTGAAAGTCGGTCACCATCAGCTTTCTTCAGCACATTTGCTATGCACCCATTTAGTCTTTAGCTATCGTGTCGGAAAGGTGAGCATCACAGAACGCTGGATTGTTAGAACAAAGTGTTCTTGTGTTGAGGGAGTACTTTGGTAGAAGCCCAGTGTCCATCTGCTACCTTGATACGTAACATATAAATATATGTACATTAGATCTCTTTCCCTATCGTTACATATAAATACATTTAAATATGCATATTCCTGTATTTAAACCTTTATACATATCCTTTGCCTCCTAGTTCTTTCCTCTATTTCCTTTTACTTTCCTCTTGTCCCACTATCATGCTTGGCCTTCATTTGGCTTTCACTAACTCCTCACGGTTACATTGCACTTGCTCAAGGCCTACCAGGCATCCTATGGCCTCCTTGCCATCGATTTTAGATCACCTGTTGTTCTCTTGTCCCTGGGTTTGTTAACACCCACTTCCTTGCCTGGACCTCTATCTCTCCTGTGTCTCCCCCCCCCCTCCAGAACCTTTGATCCCATTGTTTTCTCCCCTGGATTGTTTATCCCCCCAATCTTATCTAGATAGGTGTGTAGAGACAATAAGTTCAAAAAGAAGACATAGAAAAACAAAAGGAAACAAAGCAACAATAGCAAAAAGCCCAATGACCCAAAAAAGAAACAAACAAAAAAAGCTTGTGAATAGTTCCAAGTCTGTTTGTTGACCGTTAGGAGTGTTTTCTGGGCTAACATGACCAAGCTCTAAATTCTATTTTTGGGATTCCTCGGGGACTTCATTGCTTTGCTCACCTTGCTGCTCTGCTGCATTAGTATTTTGTCCAGTGTGGTGAGGTTAGATAATGCACAATTCCCTCACTGTGCTTCCAGTGTTGTCCCTTGTAGTGATATTGGGTCAGTGAGGGATATCTTGTCTCATGGTGGGGCCGGCCCTATGGTCTTCTCGGGGCTTGGTGGGCTAGGATGTGTTCCATTCTCTCTCCCCCTCTTTGTTTGCTCCTGTGTGCTCTGATCAGAAGCTCCCCTCTCCCTGATCTGTAGCCTCACCCCTCCCAGAAGAATGCACTACAGAGGACAGCACTGAAGCTACAGCTCAGAGTCTTGGTTTTTAAGACTGTTCCTAGTGTTATTTGGGGGCTGACTCAGAACGTCCATTGGATAGACTACAGCAACTCCAATTTCTTATATATTGTGTTGCACTAAATATTTAAGCTATTATGTTATACTAAGTTATTGACTTATCACCCTAGTTTTAAATATGAGAAGAATTCAGACCAACAAATTACAGGATAAGATAGAAACAATAAGAAATATTTAAAGAATAATTTGGGATTAAGGTACTGCTAAGGAAAGTGGTACGAGGACCCCTGGTAGCCAGTTGATTACCTAGTGAGGTGCCAAGAATAAAGTCAATGGTTCGAACCCACCTGCACTCTACAGCCTTCAAGAAAATTTAAAAGGCCATTATTCTCTGTCCTCAGGGTCACTAAGACTTAGAATCTATCTGATGGTAGTGGGTTTTTTCATTTCGTATGAGAGGCTGTGCAGTATACAGAAAGACTAGAAATTGGATACTGCAAAGCCAGAACACAGCTTGAGAAGAGTGGAACATAAAAAAATGAAATGAAATGAAAAGACATTACATGAAAGGTGTAAGAACAATTTAGAGTGTTCAGACTGTGTGTCCATTGCAATGTCCATAACTATTTTGAAACTATAAACTTTTCTTCTTCAAATTATGCAGTCAACATTTCAGAACGCCTGTTAATAGTTAGAAGTCAATGGATCATTCATGCTCAATGTTTCAGAGGTGAGGCCGACTCTAAGTTCTTTCATAAGAAAAATTCTAAATTTTCTTCTAAGAGTTTCTGGGCACAGGTTGTACCATCTCAGAAGACTAGAGCATTTTGATTTTACGAAAGGTATTTGGACTCAGCCAAATCCACTTTGTGTTTTGGGACATTTGAATTTATGTTGTATCAAACTCACTACCAGTTATGCAATAGTGAGACTAAGTCAATTAAGCAACCTTATAGGACAGAGAAACACGTCTCCTGGGTTTCGGAGGCTCCGTATTTTTATGGAGCCGAAAGTCTCATCTTTCTCCTGCAGAGCAGCTCGCTGAACTGTGGCTAACAGTCAAACACATCAAACACCATGCCCCAGGGCTCCTCATTTACTGCGTGGTAGCTCTTATTTCTGGATCCTTTTTAAGGTAACAAATTGGAACTGCCTGGTATTCAGTTCCTAATAAAGTTGAATTGATTTATCATGTAATTTGTAAATATATCTTTGGACAAAAGGACATCATATGAAGTATAACTTAAACCTAAATATGTCATACAACACAAATTACTTTAAATAAAGCCAGTATACATTTCCTCCATCACAAGCTAGCTAACAGTACATTAAAGTATCCTGGATTTTTGTAAATGAGCAGAGTGAAGAATAGAATATGGCAAATGTCTGTGTTCCCCAAACTAGAGCTGACGGGGAAACGTGCCATTTTTTAAATCATCAAGTCAAATATATCAAGAAACTAGTATAATATTGGTGGTACCAAAATATGTGTTGGCCAGAGTAATGAAAGCATTTCACCTAATGTAAAATTAATAATTTATTAAGCATTTAGTACACATATTGTGTGCAAATTATTGCTATGAGCTAAAATCCTAATAGAGATTCTCTTAATATCTCCATGACAAAGTTGGTCATGAACAGATAAAATTACATAAAGAAAGGCATTATGAAGCAATTCTTATTCATATGCAATGTGCGTGACCCTTATGAATATTTCTTTAGTCAAAATAAGCTCTATAAAAGAAAGTAGGATTCCATGAGTTTCTGCGATTTTTCACTCCTTACAGTGGGTTTGAACTGCTGACCTTGAGGTGCACAGCCAAGCCACTAAACCGCTGGGCTCCTTGTGAGAAATTCGGAAGTCAACATGTTGTATCTTTTAGTACTTGCTAAATGGAAAACTAGATTTGTAACTATAAATCTGGAACCCAACAATTTCCATGAATGAGACCTTGGACACACCCTCCTCCCCAAGGTGCTATATTGACATTCCTGAGTTAGCAATTTTTGGAAATTAACTCTTCCTGAGCTTTCTCTTCACACCACTTGGACGGCAGGGACTCCATCTCCAATCAACCCTGGGATGGGCTCCGAGGAGGAAGGCTCTTTTTCTAGGGGAAGCCTGTTATTTTCCAACTCTGACAGAGAATTGGGGAAATAGGTGAGAGGTTTCAACAAGTCTATTTGGCTTAATTTTAAGTCCAATATTTGACCCCTGACAGTTAAAAAATAATAATTGATGTCTATTTTATTCCTGTCCATGTATCAATTAGTACTGAACTTTGTAAAATACATGGATAATAGGGACACTATCTATTGAATGGCCTCAACACCCAGGAATGGATTTTGCTAAATGAACAATGGCTCTGTCTTCGTGCAGACACTAGCCCATCTCTACACATCCCGACACACACCTTCTATGGATACAGCTGCTCAGATATGTTTCTGAGACCCAAATATGTATTCCCTTTCAACACAATGGATGTGCATAAACTTGGTCCTCTCTCACTGCCATCGAGTTGATTCTGAGTCACACCAACCCTGTAGTACAGGGCAAAACTGTAGGTTTCTGAGACATGACAGGGGTAGACCACCTCATCTCTCTCTCTTTCTCAGAAATGGTGGTGGGTTCCAGCTAGCAGTAAGCAAGCCCAATGTGTAGCACATTACACCTGACCGGGGCTCCTTATGAATTTCAGAGGGCCTCTCTATTAATGATTACTCGGTAGAAAGGTAGGTATTTTATAGAGCACTCTTTTCTTCTTTAAAAGTAAGACTTTTTATTAAACTTAAGTTAAAGTTTAATAAAACCTAGATTTACTTGAATCAGAAATGCCTGATAGAGCATCTTGCAGGGTCAGTCTGAATGGACAGGTATAGTTTGTGAACAAGGAGAGTGAACAAAATATAAGCGATTGTTTCTATTGCTACTTATTCTCCGCTCTTCTCAGCAGGTAGGCCATTCCAGTGGATTATTCCAGTCAAGTTGCTGTTGTTAGGTGCCGTGAAGCCAGTTCTAATCCATAGTGACTGTGCACAACATGTGCACAACAGGACGACACACTCTATGGACCCACACAATCCCCACAATGCTTCCTGTGCTTGAGGCCATGTTACAGCTATGGCCTGGTCTCTCCTGACAATACATCCACAGTGTGTAAAATGATGTGCCATCCTCGACCCTAAGAGCACACTGGCCATATTTTTTTCCAAGACAGATTGGTTTGTCCTTCTACCAGTCCATGGTACTTTCAATATTCTTCTCCAGTACTGTAAGTCAGAGGCATACATTCTTCTTTGGTCTTTCTTATTTGATGTCCAACTTTCACATGAATATGAGTCAATGGAAAATATGATGGCTTGGGTCAAGCACACCTCAGTCCTCAAAGCAACACCCTTGCTTTGCAATACTCTAAAAAGTTCTTGTACAGCAGATTTACGCAGCCGAAGATATTACATATGGCCAACCACCTTCTGAATAATTACATCCGTTTTCTGAGGAGAGATATATTCCACCCCTTATCTGTTCAATTACTGCTGCCATCAAGTCTGTGGGGGAAAGATGAGGCTGTCTTCTCCCTTGAAGATTCACAGCCTCTCCAAATCAACTTGATGACAGGGGGTTGGCTGTTGGTTGGTCATCTACTAAATCCTTACCAGAGCAGACAACCTCATCTTTCTCCTGAGCAGTGACTGATGGGTGAACCATAGACTTTGTGGTTAACAGAGATCCTGTCACTCAATAAAGGTGGGAAGAAAAAGATGTTGAGGAATTTGTTATCTAGTTTACTTGAGTGAAATAAAAGTAGTTCTATCCAAAATTTTGTTTACTGCACATATAGTTAATAAAAAGGGTCTATTTAGTCAACGCTGGCATGGTGTAGTGGTTATGCATTGGGTTGCAATCTGCATGGTTGTCAGTTCCATACCACCAGCTGCTTTACAGGAGAACACTGGGCTTTCCATAAGGTGCAGGCTCTAAAACACACACGGTGTCACTATGAGTCAGCACTGATTTCATTGCAGTGAGTTTGATGTTTTGGGCATATACTTGTGTGCTGGAGATTCTAGTGTAAGGTTTGGTAAATTTTCAAATATTTATACATGGCATTTGTGTTTAATCTGTTTGTGTGACCTTATGTTCCAGGCTACTGAAAACGAAGCTCCACCGGGAGGAGGCTCAGATGACCAATAGGAGGAAAGAAAGTGGCTGTGGACGGCATTTTATAGCCAAATACATACTGCAGTTTATGTATCAATTCCTCAGAATGTCCTTATGCTTTCTTCTCTAAGGAGCCCTAGTAGTGCCATTGGTTAAGTGTTGGGCTGCTAACGACCAGGCTGGCAGTTCAAACCCACAAGCTGCGCCAAGAGCCGGTTTGCCCTCCTAAAGATTTATAGTTTAAGAAACCCTAAGGAATGACATATGAAAAGATATTTTTTAAACTTCCCCTTCATAATGGATATAACATGAAAGTTCATGATCTCACACTTCAAATGTGAAAAATGTCCCCCAAATTTCTGGCTTTACTCAAATACCCATTACGTGGAGTACAAAGTAAAATACAATCAGATTGGAAGTAATATTTGAGTAATAATCAACCTGAGTGCCAAGGCACTTGCAGTATTTCCAGGAATCCCAGGATTCCTCATGGGCCCCTCCCAGCCACAGGAAGAAGAATGTGCTCACCAGTGCGGAATGGTGAAAGGAAGAAAGGAAACGTGCCGGAAAATTTCATTGATGAAAGCTTCCGTGTAGGGTAAGGTTCTCCTGTCCTCAAATCTGGGGGGTTTGAAGCCAATGTTTCTATCTGGAAGAAAATTCATTTTGAAATTTAACAAAAAAGAGTGAGAATTAGAAGAAAGCTTGGATGACTGAATTTGCAAATTTCATCTCCAAGTCTTTTACCAATTTCCTCTTGAATCTTGGCTTGAATTTCCGGGAAACGTATCAGATAGAGAAAGCTCCAGTAAAGACACGTTGAGACTGTTTCAAAGCCTGAGAAATAAACGAGAGAATGATAGGAAGATGTGCCAGCACGACCAGCACCCTCAATTTGCTGCATGTGCAGGTACTAAGAATTAGGGAAATGGATCGAAATATGCCTACAACTTCATAGAACCCCAATAGAAGAAGAGATATGCGTTAGAGTCGATTTACAATATGCCTGTGAGGCATCTTCACTTCCTGGTGACTCGTGTGTCAGAGGAGAAATGTGCTCACTAGGATTTTCAATGGCTGATTTTCCCCCCTGCATTATTAAGTCTTTCTTTGGAGCTACTTTTGTACTCACTTGAAGTCCCTATCTTAATTATCAGCCTACTGCCTTAAATGTCCACATAATTCAAGAACTCCTTTAAAATATTGCTGTCATGTATTAAATATAAAAATGCTGGTATTATCGTACTACTCAAGAAATGCTGTTGTTATGATAATAACAATGAGTATAATCTAACCAGTAACCATAACGATATGTGGCTAATAAATGTTCATCCTGTTCTCAGATTAAACATAAATTTCTCTAAATCATAATGGCAACCTGTACAAAAGAAAACTGAAACCAAACTCACTGCTTTCAAGCTGATTCTGATTTCACAGTAACCATATAGGACAGAGTATAACTGCCCTGTTATGTTCTTAAAATCTTTATAGGAACAGCCAGCCTCAAATTTCTCCTAAGGAGTAATTGGTGGACTTGAACTTGTGACTTTGTAAATAGCGGCTCAATTCATAGCCCACTATGCATGACAAACATTTCAGCTCAATTCATAGCCCACTGTGCATTACAAGCTGGGTAGACAGGTAAGGTATATATAATTATTCCCATTTTACTTAAGAGAAAATAATGAGCCAAAAGCACATGATGGCCCTTGTGCTAGATGACTTAACTCATAAGAGACAGACCCAGGACCTATATATTTGCACTTACCTATCTCTAGAAACCAGGAATTTATAAAGGCACCTGATGGAGTGGTAAATAGACTCATATTTTTGAAATAATCATTTCTAGTGTACACATGTAGTCTAAAATCCATCCTTTCAGGAGGATATCTTTATGAGATTATCTAACAACTGTTTAGATATTTTCATTAATGAAAAAAGTAACAAACCAAGGAATTTTACTTACCAAATTTCATTTTTTTTCCTCAAGGACAACTAACTCTAAAACTACATCAAAGAAAAGTGAGCAGTTGTGGAAAAGTTAAAACTCAGAAACATCCCATTAAGAAGCTCTTTCTGGTGGGTTTTCAGCATCATAAAAATATGTTTGCTTTGCTAGAACAAGTCTGTTTCTTCTTCCGTTTTTCCATCTTCCTTTCTTCACTTACACACTGCATTGCTCACATTGTAAGTCCACTTTAATGATGACTACTGCCAAAATTAACAGTGGTGTTTGTGTGTCCTACTAAATGCTCTCAAATGTAGTAGCAAAAAACAGACATTTTGAATTCTATAGATTCTATTCCCAAATTCTCAGGATGGCAATAACAACAGCTCCAATGATGAAAATATTTACTAAATATTGATCACTTAATGGGACTGTCATTTCATTTTTAAACCCTATGAAATTGGGACCGTAATTATGCTTACATTAAGTGTAAGAAAGTTGCAGCTTGGAGTGGCAAAATAAGTTCCCAGAGACCATATAGAGGAAGACGATGCACCTGAACTCAATTCTGTGGTTCCACTGCATTGAAGTTTAAGCATTTATTGATTTTTTTAAAAGAATTTTTATCTCAATATATAAAAGCAATGCACTCAGGTTTACTGAAATAATCTCCTTTCCAAACGGCTCTGGGTAATCCAGGTTTTCAAATCTTTTCATTTCTTTAATGAGCCAGTAGGTGCTGCCATTTATAACTGAAATAAATTGGAATATTAACTTAATGAAACAAAGACTTACTCTACAAGTAAAGTTGAAGATCAAGGTCTCTAAAAGCAGGACACAGTGTGGCATGAGAGGCTGGATATCTACATAGACCGGATGGGCCCTATTCGTTTCAAACAAAGGATAAGTGGGTAACAAGGTTCAGATTTTAACCATCATAAACTTGGCTTTTACAACAAGGCTTGAGCAAAATCATATTAATATCGGTGAGAATTATGAATATTAATATCTGTGAGAGAAGTTTTGCATCAACTTGGCTGGGTCGGGATTCTCCCATAATAAGAGCTAACACAGTGTGGTCAGCTCCATAATGGCATCTTCTGTGAAGCAGCCCAGCCCTGGGAAAACAGTCCGTAGCCTTGATGCAAATGAGGGAAGAGTCATTCAGGGTACGCCCTACTCTTGGCATAGATTGACGCTGTGCTGAAGCTAGCTCACTTCTGCTGGATCTGGATCCCAGACCTCCTGTTACATAGCCTGCGATCCCAGGAGCCATCAGCAGATTGCCCAACTTCTGACTTCGGATTTATTCAGTGCTGCATCGACCAGGCTGTGGTCTTCTAGCTTCATCTTCCTGCTTCCTGATTGTCAGCCCCTGCAACTATGGGAGTCAGGAGGACCCTCTGTTTACATCTGACCCACGCACTTGAAGTAGACTGAACTTACCCACTTCTACAGCTGTGTGAGACATGTCTTGATGCAAGCCTCTTTCTAAAAACATACATGACTGGGTTTGCTTCTCTGGAGGACTCAGACCAGCACAATAGAAATCTTGGCACATGATCTAAATATTAGTAAGCCATAAGTAGTAATTTGGGGAAGTCCAACTAAATACTAAGGGGAAATGAAACAATCTCTATGACCAATTTGAAACATTGAGCATGGAAATGCTAATAATGTATAAGCACTGATTGAATCGAATGTTGCCAATTGTATCTATTTAACATGTGGCTATAGCTCACTGTCTTATTCTTATATAACACTTCATTTATCTCACTGCTAAGGTAGCAGACACATGGATTCTAAATAAAGTTTAATTGTATATAGATATTGAATGAATAATTGCTTTATACAGAAATGCATTATATTGAATGCTTCTTTTGTGCTCACGTTTTAGCTAAAGAAATGTAACTGGGTTGCACACATCTGATGGTTCTATTTTTGTATCTTAATTACTCTTGTGATCTGCCATAATTTCACATTTGTTGTTTTTTGGGATATTGACAGTATTATGTATTCTTGGAATATCTTTGGGGAATATGCCATCAAATCAAGCTGAAAATATATCCGTCTTGATGTGTTCACCACACCCACACATCACCGGTACAGAGTGGCATTGAAACTTCATTTAAAAGTCTTCAAGAAGTCTACATAAGTATTTAGCATGGGATTGTAATGAGAAGAAAACGCTAAGAGCATCACAATCAAATGTATGATAAATAAACAGGGTTGGCAAATTGACTTGAAGCTCTGACTGATGGAGATTAAAGAATACACGCTTCAATATGGATTACATCGTAATAGCAAAACTAAAACAATCCTCACAATTGAACCAATAAGCACAGCATGATAAAACCACCACAACACAAACAGGACCCACAGCCGTTGCTGTTGAGTCATTTTGCTCCAGAGAAGGAAGCCCTGTAGAACTACCCACCGGCCTCCCGATGCCGCAATCTCAACAGAAGCACACTTCCCTTCTTCCTCTGGAAAAGCAGACGGTGGCATTAAACAGTGGATTTTTCATGTAACAGCTAAATCCCTCAACCACTGCATAACCGGGCTCTTTAAAAATAAATGCAAAATTTTAGTGGGAGCAAGTGGAAATAAATGTAAGGATAAAAATTATATATATTTAAAGACTACAGAAATCTGTGTTCTCTGTCAGCTTCTTCAGGACCAGCAGGAAGGAGCCTGGCAGGCCCCACTCCCCAGCTGCGAGCCCTGGTTCCTCCCCGCCCCCCAAAAAACCAAATCTGTGTTCTCTTTAATGCATAGCAAAGTAGATTGATTTATAGATTAAATAGAATCCTATGAAAACAAAACAGATGTTTCTATGTGACAAGCTATTTCGAAATATTATTTGGAAACAATGGGGCCAAGAATAGCCAACACTAAGTTGAAGAACACTAAAGCAGGGAGATCTAAATTATAAAGAGCAATAAAGACTTACAAATTTACAGTAATTAAAGCAATATGATTTTGGACAAAGGATAAACAAACAAACCAATGGAACAGAACAAGGGGTCTAGAAAAAAAAAGAACAACTCAGGCCTGAAAATTTAAATTATGACTAAGAAAACAATAAAGTACAGGGGAAATACTTTGTTTAAAAAAATGGTGCTGGGACATTTGACTACGCACCTCATCGTCATGTTATTCTTTCTACAGGCTTCCTCCATGTGGTAGACAGGAAGACCATCAGGACGTCGAACTCGCAGACTTCTCTTTGAACAACCCCATCAGAGAAAACCAGTAGCTAGCTAAGACGAGGATCTGTGATATGGGTTGGATTGTGTCTCTCTCAAAATATATTATACACCTTAACCCATCTACCGGTGATTATCATCCCATTTGGGAATGGTGCTTTTTCTTTGATATGTTAAGGAGACAGTAAGCATGTGCAATGTGTTTAAAGCTCTCTTGAGATATAAAAGAGATTAAACACACAAACAAGTAGAGATGGCAAAGATAGATGGGACAGGACAATGATTAAGGAGCCAAAGGATAAAAGCTGAAGAGACATAGGGAGAAACCTGCCCCCCCCACCGGAGCTCTGATTTCAGCCTTCTAGACTGGGGGAAAAATTGGTCCCTTAACTACTGGAGAGAGAGATAGATGATAGATCGATGGATGATAGATAGATGAATGGTAGTTAACTAAATATCTAACTACCTAGCTGAATAAATTAAATAAGGCCTATTATTGCATGGACCAATGATGTTAGTGCACATGAAAAGAAGACTATTCATGATTTTAAATTTCTATATTTAAGATGAAAATAAATATTGTCAAATGGCAAAGAACGTAAACAGAAGTTCAAGTACACAAAATGGCCTTAGTAGGGAAACTTTGTACCAAGCATTGCAATTAAATTTTACGTATATATTAATACACATTGTCACATACCAGCTCCAAAGAGGTCATTCACAGTGCTTATGATTTCATCATTAGTCAAGGTGGCTGTTTTGGAACCTGCTTGCTTGTTGTGGCATGTATCAATCAGAGCATCAGTGATGTCACGGATATGGTCCTGGGGAGACAAATCTTGTCATGAGTACTCTATACCCACATTTCACAGCACATATAAATCCCATGAAGGCGGAGGCACTGCTTCATGGAACTTAAAGGCAACCTGCTATACATATGAATATAAATAAGTGTATTACTTTAAGTGTTTAAATAATTCTTGTTGTCAAAAAATAATATTTAACCTTAAAAGAGTGTAGAATAGAAAACTATGCTACAGAATTCACTATTGTTTTCCTTTAAAGCATTATTTATTAGTAACAGTTTTAATGGCATATAATTCTCATATCACACAATTCAATTGCTCAATCACACCAAGAAAGGTTGGAAAATTGTCATCACAATTCATTTTGGACATTGTTCTTCATTCTTATAATCATCATTATTAGCTCCCCATTCCCTCCTCCCTACCCCACCCCCCACGTCATATCTTCAAGAAACCATTAATCCAGTTATTTCCCCTATAGATTTGCCTATTCTGGATTTCATATACAGAAAAACATTTTAAAAAGAAAAAACTCACAACAATTACAAAGTATAACAGATAAAACCTCAATTGGAAGGAAAGCAGAAAATCATAAATGCTAACAAATAAAACGGATCATAAGGGAGATCAAATGACAGGGTGCTACATGTGAACCTAAGTGCATCAGCACCATGTACTCCCCAGTGCCCTCTGCAGGGTAGCAAGACTATTCACATCCCCAACGCATGGTAACAGGGGATGGGCCCGAAGCTAAATCCAATGGTATTTTCCTTCACTTTATTTAAAAGCAGAAACAGCTTTAAAAAGGGTCCAAAGGGAGATCAAGTGATAAGATATTACATTTTGTCTTAACTACGCCTGCCATAATCAATATTGCGGTTCACTCTGTGTGACAACAGGCAAATTCCCATCCCTCTACTATGATGGGAGGAGACACTTGAATCATCATTTGCCAGTTACTTACCAATTCATAACTCATTCCTATTCCCTCAGAACTGGGGAATTTCTGAGTTCTCAAAACTCCAGTTGGACTACAGAGCCCTACTGAAAACCCTAGCATGTTGGCGCTCCAGTGCCACTGACTACACTCACATGTACTCCTAGCACCCAAATTTAACTCTGGTCCCATCCAAGGGAGAATGCACCCCGTGGGTATATTCTCTCTTCTTACCATGACAAAGCCCATGTTTAGTATGAATTAAAACCCTTACCTTACCAATGATAGTGAAATGGTCTTGCACGTGTAGTGTGATGAACTGGCTTAGGACCTGGTAAAATTAAAATCCTTACCTTATCATAGGTAGTGAGATGGTCTTGCACGTGTAGTGTGATGAACTGGCTTAGGGCCTGGTAAAATTCCCGGGGCGCATTTATCATCCGCAAGGGAAGGTGGCGGAAACACGGTATGAAATCAGCAGGGTTAGCCACACTGGAGGCTTTCAATAACTCATCATTCGTCTTCACGACCTTGAGGAACTCCTGGTCGCTGTGCTCGTATCTCTTGCCAAAGCAAAGGGCACACACGACGTTGGCCACCGCGCACGTGATGACGTTTCTGGGTTCAAAGCTACCATTCTTGGAAGTCAGTTCTGCAAAGGCTTTCACGAGCTCAGCAACTTCCTCTGTGACGTGTTCCTCGAGCAGGCAAGAGCAGGTGGATGATTTTGCCTCTGCTTTGGAGAAAGTTCTTAAAGCAGTCGAGGCGATTTTCTTATGAAGTTTCCAACTTTCTCCATAATTGACTGAAAAGGAAAAACTCTTTCCTTCTGCCAGGAAAGAAAAGGTGTGCATGGCAGGTCTGGCCGCAAAGTGCTCTCCATCCCGGGCCAGCACCCGCTTCACCATCTCCATTCCATTCACCACCAAGACAGGGACCACCCCCAGTTTGATAAGGAAGACGTCACCATATTTCTTCCTCATCTCCATAAATGTCAAGTAAGGATGGTCTCCGAGCTGGAGAAGATTCCCAATAATTGGGAAGGACCACGGGCCAGGAGGAGGAATCTTCTTCCCATCCGTGTTTCCTCGTGCTCGTACAAAGAGAAAAACAATCACCAAGACTATGAGAGAGGCGGTCACCTCTCCAGGTATGGCTGCCAAGTCAAACACCATCTTCAAGGATTACGCACCTAAAACAGAAAAAATGTAAACCTCGTTCTGGTAGCTTAAGCACAAACCATACAGTCTTTCTTCCTTGAACCATTTAGGAGCAAAGTGCAGGCTCTTTGGACTGTGATGGGATCCGTCCGTAGCTGAACATGGAGAGGGTCAGAATCACACTTTTGTAAAGTGCATTAGATCTTGACATCAGTCCTGTCCTTTTCCGCAATTCAAACCACCAAACGCAGATCTACCATGCAAGTCATTGCATATAGCCAGACGAAGAGATAAACTCAATATAGAAAATCGTGTGGTGCTTTAACAAGGGATCGAGGCTACGGAAAATGATTTTACACTAAAGCTGGAGACCTTTGTCCTATCACTGACCCTGAGGCATTTCTCATCCAAGCATCATATGCTGCAAAATCAACGCATAATGTACTGAGCCCATCCAATGCCAGTCACACCAGAAATACAGACTAGATTTCCACAGACTATTCCAGGGGTCTAGTAAGGAGCCATGGCGATGCACTAATTAAACCCTTGGCAGCTGACTGAAAAGTGGGTGATTCAAATTTATCACTTGATCTACAAGAAGAAGATGTGGTGGTCTGTTTCAGGAAATATTACAGACTTGGAAATAATGTGGGAAACATCTACTCTGTCTTAACAAGCTTGATACAAGTTGGAATCAACTGTATTAAGCAATAAGCTTAATATAGAAACTAGATGCCCCCAAATAATGTTACACTATGGACTGTGCTATGAGAGAATTGAATTCAGAATTGGCTGTCATTGCTGGAGGTTCCACTGAGATAATTATGTAAAAGTACGTGGTGAATTATGCCATTCGGTGACTATCAAACTGCTTGTCTGCCTAACTTTTCATTCCCTGAACTTAACCTATTTATAAAATGCTTGTCTGAAGAACAGAATAGGAAAATAAATCACAGTAATTTTTTTCCAGACAGAAACTGGCTTTATGCATAATGAATATAGTCTTTTTAAAAATCCACCATCAAGAAAGGAAAGTCAAGAAGACATTTATTTTCTATTGAGCCTTTGAGATCAGCTCCTCTTTATTTCCCCTTACCCCCACCCTCATGGCCCCTTGATAGATTATAGATTCCTATTATTTTCATATCTCACACCAACCATTGTCTCCCTTCCCCTCTGGTTTCTGTTGTTCTTCTCCCTGGATGGGGGTGTGTGGTTGTGTGCAATTCATAACAATTGGGACCCCTTACTCCCCACCTGTTGCCTCCTTCCCCCTAGCCTTTTGGTACCTCTATTCCCATTCCTGTTCCTGGGTTCCACATGTCCTGAGCCTTATCTCTTGCTTATACCTAAACACATGCTCCCATCCAGTCCAGAGTGGGAAGCAGCACTGGGTCATGATAGTGGGGAGTGAGGAGGCCTCAAGGGATCAGAGGTACATTGTATGATCCATTGGCGCTCTACTGCACCCTGATTGGTTCAGCCCCTCCCTGTGACCCCTCTGTGGGTGATGTTTAATTACCCACAGATGGGCTTTGGGTCTCCGCTCCAACCACCCTCATTCTCACCAATGAATTCTTATTTGTTTGATTGTTTGTTGTTTGCTTATTATGAATTTTCTAATGTCTGTTACATGGTCCCAATGACACCTCATGATTGCACCGGCTGGTGTGCTTCTTCCATGTGGGCTTGTTGCTTCACTGTTGGATGGCCACTTATTTAACCTCAAGCCTTTAAGACCCAAGACACTATATCTTTTAATAGCCAGGCACCATCTGCTGTCTCCACCACATCTGCTTATGCACCCATTTTGTCTTCAGAGATCATGGGGGGTAGGGGAAGAGCAACACAAATGCCACTTTGTTAGAACAAATTGTTCTTGTATTTAGGGAGGGGATGAACTGAGGCTCAAGGCCCATCTGCAGCCTCAGTGCATTGCTTTATACATATATGTACATAGGCCAATCACCTCTATTTTTATGGATTAACTCTTTAGGAGACTAGAAAGTCCATCTTTTCCCTGCAGAGTGGCTGGTGGTTTTGAACTGCTCATCTTGATGCTAGCAGTCCAACCACTACACCATCAGGGCTCCTTCAGTAATTTCCATGGCTTCCTGTTTTCTGAATCTTCTGTGTGAATAAGCTGGAAAAAACTTTTGCATTTTTGTAATGTGTATTCTGGTAGGAAAGATAAACCAAGTACAAAACAAACATACGGCTAAATATACAACCACAAATAAATGAAAGACTTTTAGTTAACCAAATTATTTTTGTTATTGATCCAAATGTATGGTATTTCATATAAAACAACATATTCAAATTCTGTTCTGGGAACAACAGAAAATAAACATCTATATCAAAGGGTCAGATCTAGGCTCTATGGAACATATTTAAGCTTGTGTAATGTGAAGGGCCCAAAGGGGCCCTGATGGAATTCTAGGTTCGATGTGGGGTTGCAATGGCAGAGTTTATAGTCAAAAACCACCAGCTGATTTTTAGGACAAAGCTGAGAATATCTGTTCCCATAAATAGTTACACTCTTGGAAAGCCTATACAGGGTTGTTATGAGTTGGTATTAACTTGGTGGCAGTGGACATATTTTTTTGTTTGTTTATTTTTTCTGAAAAGTGAAAAAATTAAAAATTTGTCATAGAAAATGCTCTTGTGGCTACACTGTTTAGCACCCACTTAGATCACTGAGTGAGCCCATGAAGCAAGGGGCACTGGAGTGTAAACATATTTCGCTTCATGTAAATGCACTTGTTTAGTAATACGGATAACAATCTTTCATTTGTGAGAATTTAATTTCCAAGGAAAAAGGTAATGACTTTCTGAAGCGATGGTTCTGCTTCAGGACCTTACAACCTGGAAGCAGGTGACAAAGACAAGGGTGTGCTACTAGCCAAAGATGAATCTTTTAGAGAAATATGGAACAGGAAATATGAAAAGTTATCTCTTTCTATGGGTAGTGTAATGTATGATCTATAGATTTTTGAAGATATGATTTCACTCTCTAGGTTGACCTGAAAATCTATGAAAGCATATCTGAAAAAACAAATGAAGCAGACAAGGACAGAAATTCAAGACTGTGACTGTTCCTTCACCAGTTCTAGTATCTTCTACGACCTTGGAGCCTTCTGGTCCTTCATTTGAATTCTACTTTCCTAGTTAGGCTATCTAGAATTCCTTTCTGTTATTTGAAACCAGGAGAGTACTAACTAAAACAATAAAACAAAACAGAAACAGAGCCTCGTATGCATGCGGCACATTTTTCTTAGCCAGTGGTTCAGGGGTAAGATTCTCCCTTCCAGTGGGGAGGCTTCATGCACAAACACCACATATCTGCCAGGGGAGGACGGCATACTACTGTTGTGTTGAATCACTTTACAAAACGTCCAGACTGAGCCTCAGAAGAAAGACTTCATGATCTTCTTCCAAAATCCTTCCATTCAAAATCCTATCAACCAAAATTGTCCGGTTCTGGGTGCATGGGTTCGCCATGCACCAGCAGCTGGTTTAACTGAGAACAGTTTCTCCTTTAAAATGAAAGATAACAAAAGTACTCATATCTCTCCGATTTCTCACAGAAGTAATAGTGGTGGGTAGTATAACTCATTGCTACATGTAAATATGTCTTTGGTATTTGAGGAAAACCTTTTTAAAAAATATACCTTCATATACTAAAAAGCATTCTTACATTGATATTTCTTTCCAGATCAAAAGAGATATAAACTGCTACACATATGTTGTACTGCGAAAAGTACCACAGGTCAAAGGAATGTTTATCGTAAAGCGCTTATTCAGCATAAACAGCTCCCAGGCTGCCTCAGCTAGCGAAAGTTTAGTTGCCTGTTTATCTATTAGTTTCACTCTTAACGTCAAAAATAAGGGGTTTGGCTAGTATTATTTTCTAAGGAGTGAACTTTGGAGTTAAAATGGGAGGTTAGCTTTTTACAAAAATATCCCCAAAACCTCATTAAACATTTAAGTTGAAAAATGTTTTTAAATAAAAATCAACCGAGTCCTCAATAAAAAAAAAACAGGCATAATTTGTTAAATCTCCGTGCTGCCTGTTTAGAGATTAAAGTGAGCGCTTCGTGGTGCTCCAGGCTTTGCGGTCTGCTGAAGTTGTAAGCCTTCTTCTATGAGTGCTAGTGACTGCTGGCATTTAGTGTACACACTCGCCCCGTGCCAGAGACATCGCTCAGCATTAAGTCTGCATGATTGCTTAAAACCCACACCTGTGAGAAGTAATGCATCATCCTGTTATGAAAAGATGCAGAGACATTAAGTCATTTGCCCACTTCTTTGACGAAAACCCAAAGTCACTGCCCTAGAGTGGATTCCAGTTCATAGCAACCTTCTAGGACAGGGTAGAGCTGTCCCTTTGAGTGTCTGAAACATTACAGCTGTGTGAGAGTCACCTCATCTTTCTCCCAGAGAGCTGCTGGTGGGTTTGAACCATTGACCTCGTGGTTAGCAATCCATGGCACTGACGCTTGACAATTTTTTTTACTTCTGTTGTTATTAGTTGCCTTCAAGTTGGCTCTAATGCAAGGGGATCCCATGCGTTATAGAAGAGGATTTCTTTACAGGGTTTTTTGAGAATTGTAATCTAAATAGAAAAGCAGGGTGACCCTGGATGGGTTCCATCATGCTAGGCTTTATAGGGGCAGGCGCCATCATAAAATCATTGGGTCACCAAGGGACCTTTACCCCCTTATTGATGCTTGCTTGCTTATAAAATTCCATTTCTTTGGGGCATTGACAAGAATCAGAGACATTTCCAAGGCAGAGAACTAAGCGGTGGATGTAGCTTTGATCCCTCAAGACAGGTAGTTGGCTTTTCTTACTTCCTAGTCTATTAATCTATGGGATGTCTGTTATGTTATGATAGCTCCAGGTCTCACTTTTCCCATCTGTAAACGGACAGTGTCAAACTAAAGGGGACTGTCATCACACCTGGACAGAAGGTAGAGTGGACGGTTAAGAAGCGTGGAAGGGGTTAATGGCCCAGCCACGTTATTTTGCAAGAGTCTCCAGAGCGGCTAACAGTTCATCAGCAGAGTTAAGTAACTGTGCTGCCAGCTTGGCCTTTTCCATTTCTCTCATTCAACTCCCTTTGGCTGTTTACCAGGATCCCGTACACTGCCAGCTTTCCCAGTGGCTTCGATAGAAAGCACGGAAAGGCACATTCTGTTTCTGTTGTCTTGGTGCAAACTAGAATTGAGGACAGGGGTGTAAGACTCCTGACGCTTGGCTGCTACCTTGTTAGAGATCCAAAACGAACCCTGAGCTTTTTAGAATAGATCATGATGCATTCTGAAGATGTTGTTAATGGACTCCCATGTCTGCACATTAGCCTTCTGGGATCTGTGAAACAATAACAAACTACAAGTCCCAAACAGACCAACCACAATGCTAGTGGCAGATGCATTTTGAAAAGCTCCCGGTGTGTGTGAGGGGAGTTTGGGATAGAGAAGCTTGTTAGTAAAGAGCAAGCTACCAGGATAATCAGCAAACAACCTCCACAAATCCACGTGACCCAATTACAATGAAACTTGGAAAGCTCACCTGTGCCAGGGAATGTTGCTCCCCGAAAGCTGAGCGTATCCCAGGGAACAGGACTCCCTGTGTCACAGGCGCAGCTGGCCCGAGTCTCACTCAGAACAGCAACGAAAGGGGGCAGCTTCTTAGAGCCTTGCATCGGTCCAAAAGGAACCCTGGAGGGGTGGACCCTGGACGGTGGGGAGGAGTTTGGAGCTGAATCAGAGCTTCCAGAGCAAGAACAGGGAATGGAGAGACCTCTGAACCTGGAATTCTGTCTGGGAAGCTCGGAAAATCTCGCGGGAGTGGAGCAAGAGGGACCACATCTGAGGCAGCAGGAGAGTAAGATGAAAACTGATGTTTAGAATAAAGTGGGGTGAGGGAGGGGCGAGATGAAAAGACATTTTAAAAAAGAGCTGGTGACGAGCAGAAGTGATTCAAAAGGCACCCACCCTAATAAAATGATATATAGAAGAAAGGAAAGACATACGAAGGAAGCAAGGAAGGGTGAACAAAAGAGACACGGAGCTGCGAAGCTGCCGTGAATTTCAAATGTCCTCCTTTTACGTTGCTGGAAGGATGCTTGGTGACACAGTGGTTTATGAGTTGGGCTGCTAACCACAAGGCCAGTAGTTCGAAAGCATCCTTCTATAAATCGGTTTACAGCCTTGGGACCCATGAGGGCAGTTCTACTCTGTCCCTATGGGGTAATTACGAGTGGAAATCGGTTCAATGGTACTGAGATTGTTTTCATTTATCTTTAGTCAAAGTGATGTGGGTTTTTGCACCAGGAAAATGCACACAGCTGCTGGGCTTACAGCAAGTGCAGGAGCAGGGAGGTGGAAACAAGTAAAACATTAAAAAGAGATAGATTGAACTTTCCCATGGGGGATTGGTTAATTTGTTGGGAGTCCTCCCTGCCAGGCAGGTACATATTGCTAAAACTAGAATACATTTTGCTATGAGAAAACTTCTGTTCCCACCAAGGAATTTTCCCCAACCGGAATAAACCCAGTTTCCCTACCTGTTTCCTGGTCAGTGGTCAGTGTTTTGCTTTGCTTGGGCATCTTTCTGCTCAGATAGCTGCAGTTTATTGCACTTGAGGCTACGTTTTAAACTTTATCATATGGTTTGGGTTTGGAGGTTGTATTGTCAGCTTTTTGTGAGCATCCCCTGGAATGTTTCCTGGCAGTCAGCACCATCTCACACTGTAAGAAAGGAAGCCAAAAAAATGAGGAATAAACCTCTCATTCCTTCAAGGAGACTTTTAGGCCCTGAAAAAGTGTGTCACATTCCAAAACACGATGGGTGTCTAAATACGCAAACTCTGCAAGTCACGAGTCACTGCTGATTGGTAACGACCCCGGTGGGTTTCCGAGACTGTAGCTAGTTAGTTACCCAAGTAGAAAGCCTAGTCTTTCTCCTGAGGACCTGCTGGTGGTTTTGAACTGCCGACCATGCATATCACGGGCTAACATAACCAATACACCACGAGGATTCCTCTAAATATCTGATAAGGACCTGCAAACAGTAGGAATTTTCTGTCCCACAATTGGCTATTTGGCCCTTAATCATCATCAGACATAAATAAACAAATCCCTTGTTGATGTTGTGGAGACAATCCTGAATAATTGCTACCCTGGTAGAATACACTTGGACCTATTGCTTCTTGTAGTTTCTGGTCCTCTGGTGAGTGTCCAAGAACATAACCATTGTGCCTTCGGGACTTCATCATCATACTTAGCTACTGAAAAACAATTCTTAATACACATTTTCCCATTAAGCATATCATTCCCTGACCACTGGATTTTTTTTATTACCTGAAATCAGCATTTAGTAGAAAAACCAACTTTAGAAGCTACGTAGGAATGTCAAATTCTTCCTAATATGCGCATTATAGACAAGAGTTAATCCTTGCTCGACAATGAAAAATTGCTTGTGGGCAGATAATGATAATTGTCTTAGCCTTTGCCTTTCTACTGTTTAAGTGGAGAATGGCCCAGAATAATAGCTTTGACAGTTGGCATTTTGTGTGACAGTTAGCAGTTATTGTGTGCTTACAATGAATAAGCATTTAAAAATATGTTCTATACTGCTTCAATGGGCTGGATGAGGCAGTGATTCAATTGCTCAGCTTCTAACTACTGTGGTACAGAATCAACTCACAGTGGGTTGGGATTTTGCTTGTTTTTTTCTATGTTACTTCAGTTAGTTTTCATAGCCAAACTCTCAAAAGGCTACTCTTCTATTTCCTCTCTTACATATGAGGGATTGTTTTTACTGTTGCAGAGAATTAAATTACACAAATTTTCCATTTCACCCCTTTTCTGGTAGAGAACTTGTTGGCATCAGTTAGACTTACCAGACTGCGCCAACATTATGTGTTATAAATGCTAGCGTTTTCTTCACCTTAAAGACAAATCTACCACTTCCCTGGGACTAATTCCTTCTATCCCTTCGTCCTCTTACCACAGGGAGCCACTAAAAGCCAATGGTCTCTATAGATTTACTTATTCTTTTCTTATCATTTAAGTGAGGTCACACAGCTTTTGTCCTTTTGTGATTGTCATTGGAGTCCATCCACAATATACAGCGTGGATCAGGACTCTATTCTCTTTATGGCTGAGCAGCAACCCATTAAGATCCCTGGTGGCATAATGGTTACGAGTCAGGCTGAGAACCGTGTGGTTGGCAGTTCGAAACCAACAGCAACTCTGGGAGAAAGACTAGGCTTTCTAGTCCCATAAACAGTTACATTCTTGGAAACCAACAGGGAGTCACTCTGAGTTAGCACTGGAATCTTGGCAGTGAGTTTTGTTTTTGTTTCTGTTAATATTCCCCTGTCTGTAGAATGCCGTTCTTCTTATTCATTCATCTGCTGATAGACACTTAGAATGATTCACTTTTTTCTTCGGTTTTTGCTATTATTAACAATGCTGCAATTAACAAAGGTGTTTATGGGGTTGTTTGAGTTATTTAGATTCCTAGGATATATGCAAAAAACAACTTGCTGGGCCATGTGGTAGCTCTATTTTAGTTTTTGAACAAACACCATCGTTTTTTCCACACCACTATACTTTTACAACTGTATCTAAGTTGTAGGTCAAGTCCTCCCCTACCTTCCTCACTTCCTTACTGGTGTAGCTTCTTTTTCCAGAGATTGGTCTTTGCTGATAACATGTCCAAAGAACATGTGAAGAAATTTCACCATCTTTACCATCGGATTTCTGCCTATAAATCCACCAAGAAAAATTGCTTACTTCTTTAAATATTCATCACCTAAACCACATTTCCAATGCATCAATTCTTTTGTGGTTTTTCTTACTTATTTCCCAGGTTTTCAATAAGGGAATTTTTCCTCTGCCCTTAGCCCATGACCATGCCTAAAGTCCAAGAGTCCTTAGTTCCCCTGGCTAAGCCTCTGCAAACCTATATCCAACTACGAGTGGAGGAGAGACAATCTCCTACATGCTCTAACTCAGAAGATTAGCGTAATATAGAATTTCCCAGCCTCCACTGCAGCTATATGTGGACCAAGAAAATAAAAAACCAAACTCAGTCATCAAATCCATTCTGACTCGTAGTGACTCTTTAAAACGGCCCCTGTGACTTTCCAGGACGGTAACTCTTTCTGGGAGCAGTAAGCTTCTTCTCTGTCCTGTGGAGTGCCTGGTCATTTTGAACTGGTGACCAAGAATGGTTAAATAATAGATGCTGTATGGAAGTTCCAGGCAAATGCTTTAAAAGGAACTATAACAGCGGTGACATGCTCCTATACTCTTTACCCCTTCTTTCTTCTTTCCTGCAATGTGATGGCTTGAGGATCAAATCTATGCGCTTAGAAAGGTGGAACAGAAATCGGAGGATATGGAGTCCCTAATGGCAAAGCCACAACATCTCCTTTGAACTTGTTCCTATATATTTCATGTTACGCGAGATGAGAAATAAAATTCGAATTACCTTGTTTAAGACCATATATTTGGGGGTAATTATAGCCTAGATGTGTCAGAATTTTTCAACTCTAGAACATGAGAGAAGCTACTTACATTTGAAACTACTTACATTGAAACTACTTACATGTTAGCTGAGTCTCTGCCCTCTGGACACAAACACTGAAGACAAATCGGGTGAATAAGCAAATGTGGTGAAGAAAGCTGATGGTGCCCAGCTATCAAAAGATGTAGCATCTGGGATCTTAAAGGCTTGAAGATAAACAGGCTGCCATCTAGCTCAGAAGCAACAAAGCCCACATGGAAGAACACACCAGCTTGTATGATCATGAGGTGCCGAAGGGATCAGTTATTAGGCATCAAAGAACAAAAAATTATATAATTAGGTGCACACTTCCATGATATGATTGCTGAGGACAAATGGGTACATTAGCAAATGTGGCGAAGAAAGCTGATAGTGCCCGGCTATCAAAAGGTATAGCGTCTGGGTTCTTAAAGGTTTGAAGGTAAACAAGTGGCCATCTAGCTGAGAAGCAACAAAGCCCACATGGAAGAAGCACACCAGCCTGTGCAATCATGAGGTGTCGAAGGGATCAGGTATAAGGCATCATCAGAACAAAAAAAGTCTTACTATAGTGAATGAAGTGGGGAGTGCAGAGTGGAAACCCAAAACCCATTTGTTGGCCACTGAATATCCCCTTGCAGAAGGGTCTAGGGGAGGCGATGAGCCAGTCAAGGTGCGATGTAGCAACGATGAAAAATACAACTTTCCTCTAGTTCCTAAGTGTTTCCACCCCTCCAACCCCCCACTATCATGATCTGAATTCTACCTTGCAAGTCTGGCTAGACCAGAGTGTGATTAGCGATGCTGGGAGGGTAGAGGGAGAGTGGGTTGGAAAGAGGGAACCGATTACAAGGATCTACATGTGACCTCCTCCCTGGGGGACGAACAACAGAAATGTGGGTGAAGGGAGACATCGAACAGGGAAAGATATGACAAAATAATAATTTATAAATTTTCAAGGGGTCAGGAGGGAAGGAAGAGCAGGGAAGGAGGGGAAAAAATGAGGACCTGATGCCAAGGGCTTAAGTGGAGAGCAAATGTTTTGAGAAGGATGAGGGCAATGAATGTACAGATGTGCTTTTCACAATTGATGTATGGATTGTGATAAGAGTTGTATGCGCCCCTAGTAAAACGATTTAAAAAATAATAAAGCATGATTCAGAGATTAAAAATGATATCAATAAAACATTTTGAATATATTTCTACAAAATCAATATACATATATTTTCAGTAATGTTAAGACATATCCATATACTGGACTTATAGAAAAACTAAGCTGAATAGATAAGCTGACAACTCAGTTATCCATCTATTAAAAATTATAAAAAATGGAATTGGACTAATTATTAAAGCAAAGCTCCAAAAAATCCTAAAAATAATTGGTTCCAGTTTGAAATGACTCATGAAGAACCCAGCACAATTAAAGAAAAACAAGTTCACCCTAATGATGAAGGAGATATAGTACAACATGAAAATAAAATCCCCAGGCCTAGGAAGTGAGAATTCTACATTCTTATATATGACATTCCAATAGATGTCAGCCTTGAAGGCCAACCAGATGTAGAAGAAGAGCTGGTGACTCCTCTCTGGGGATAAAGATAAAACTTACAGTTGTGTTAGGCCCTTTTGTTTCATAAACCATAGAGCCCTAATGAAATGAGCTTTCTTTTTTCCTCTCACAGATTCAAATGTCCCCAATCTTGGAACTGGATTTTGTAAATATGACTATCAGCGTTTACAAAACAAATACAAGCTTTATGTTTAGCCAGACATTTTTGAAGCAGAAATGTAGGGAGTGCTGAAATGTCCATTTCCTGCTTGTGCATACCAGATTGAACTCTTTATAGTCTGGCGTGGCTAAATTGGCTTTGCTCAGCATCAAGCAGGGCCCTGTCTTTCAGTAACACTAAAACACATCACCAGGGTGTTCCAGAACCCCTCCGACAGTGAGAAACCTTTAAAGACTTATAAGAATGATGAGAAACCTCTATGCTATACAACTTCTTTTTTAAAAGCCATTTTATTGGGAGCTAATACAGATATTATATTGTTCTATATTTCAATAACATCAAGCCATATTTTACAATTGCTACCACAATCAGTTTAGACATTCTTTTAATATAGCAGTATGTTCAAATTTTGATGACAAAAAATATTCCCAATCATGAATTCTAAATGGATCCAAACTATCAAATCAACTATTAAAAAAAACATGAGCAAATGCCAGACAGTTCAGGGTAAAGTGAGCAATCATTTTTTAGTCAACTGTTTTTTTTTTTCTTTCCCTAATGAAAGTTACTCATTTCTACTGAAAACATATTCTTTGTAAATCCTAATTTGTAAATCATACATTAGGAAAATGCATGATTTGTCTAGATTGTTTAGATTTTAGCTCCATAAAATCCCAACCGATAGAATAAAGACATATTTTGACACAGAGTATCAAACATTGTACTTCCTGTCTTCTTTTTCTTTTTAAGAGAAATACAATTTTACACAGGAGCGACAAAGAGTGTGGGAAAAGCTAGAATTATTATGAGAGACTGGATGGATTGCCACACATCAAAAGTGGACAGCGGGCCCAGAGGAAGCCAGCTTGGATAGAGCTCTTCCTGCGGAAGAACAACAGGAAGTGCTCTCCAAGCAAACAATCAAATACATTAAATGACCATGGAATTTTATGGAGTCCAAATCTAAATAAATCATGCTCTATATTAACGTACGATTTGCAAATTAAGATTACAAAGAAAATTTTTTTCAATAGAAATGAGCAATTTTTATTAGTAAAAAATAGTTGACTAAAAATGATTGCTCTGTACACTGGTACAGACAGGAACTGGAAACACCGGGAACCTAGGATGGTTGATCCCTTCAGGACAAGTGCTGAGAGTGGAGATACTGGGAGTGTTGAGGGAAGATGGAGTATGAAGGGGAAACCAATTGCAAGGATCTACACATGGCCTCCTCACTGGGCGACAGACAACAGAAAAGCAGGTGAAGGGAGTTATGCATTCTCCATGTAATTGATGCTACGGTACAGGTGAAATCCATGGGTGGTGCAATGGGCGGGAAGCTTGGTAATCAACCAAGGACACCTTATCATCCAGGGACACCTGGTATGAAATTTCTGACCATCTGTAGCTGAAAAACCCATAGTGACTCATCGTGACCTCCTGTGGGTTTCTGAGACTGGAACTGTTAATGGGAGTAGTTTTCTACTCCATGTTTTCTCCCTCAGAGCTGCCGTTGATTTCAAACTGTCCCCCCCCCCACATCCTGTTGATTTCGAACTGCCCCTCCACCCTCCTACCTGGGGATCACAGCCCAATGCATAACCATTGCATCACCTGGACTCATTGAACACGTTTTGAGCAGTTCTGCTTGGCAAATATGGGGTCACTGTGACTCAACTCGATAGCAACTGTCCTGACATAACTACAGCATCTGGGTGATGCTGTCTTCTCTTCCAAGAATCTCTTCTTATCAGTTGCAAAATTAAAAAAAATTGTCTTGTTAATTTAATCCAATATTTATTTTTTACTGTGGAATATTTTGGTGTTGAGCCACCCAAGCTTCTTTGTATAGTTTACCCATTATTTTAAAATGACAGTGTTTGAGTTTTTTTTAATTTCATAACTAAATATAAAAAATCACTTTGAGCTAATAAACATGGAGTATTTGAACCCAGGAATAATTACTATGACTGAACTAATAGATTCAGATGTGACCTGAAACTATGATTGAGGTAATTAGTTTATTGTGCCAACCTGGCTGATAAACACATGTGGGGTTAATTGAAGGGCCAAGAGAGAAATGGCTCAGTGAACCTTGCCTTTCTAGTTCTCGGGTCTTTTGCTTTGTGATGGTCGGACCAGGGTGCAGCTGCCTTAGCCAGTTCCTGCTTCAGCTTGCAAGGCTCACTTCCTGCAAGACATCCCCAAGGAGAAGCCACATGGACCTACCCCGATGCAGCCCTGGGTGCTGGAGCAGCCGTGTGGAGACCCCTGTCAGCGCTGAGATGCTTTCACATTCACTGATTCAGCTCTCCTCCTGCAGTCAGCATCGTAGTGTCTGTTTTGTAAGATGGAGGCGGACTTTGTGGATTGATGTCAGACATATGGGTTAATGTTGGTCTTGTGGGCTTGGGCAGCACTGGGTTGGAATGTTTTCTTGATGCGCACTTGACCTGTATATAAAATTCTCTCTTATACATTTGTTTCTCTAAAGTACCCAGACGAATACAACGATGAACCCATCTAGAGGGCTGAAACATTTTTAAAAAAAGATATCTTAACAATGGGACCAATGGCTCCAGTAAGGGGGGCACAAGAAAGGGGAAACTGGGGAAGGAAGCAGAGTGCCAACAAATCTAGTGACAAGGGAACAACCAGTGATCTAAAATCTATGGCAAGGAGGACTTTGGATGCCTTGTGGAGTTTGATCAAATGCAATGTAGCAGAGAGGAATTACTGAAAGCTGATTGAAAGTTGAACATGATAGTAGAACAAGAGAAAAGTAAAAGGAAATAGAGGAAAGGACTAGGAGACAAAGGACATTTATAGTAAACCAGCACAGTATGTGGAAAATAGGTTCAACAAAAACAATAAGATATCAACAATGATACCTTAAGAGTACTATACCCTGAGCTCAATCAGCAACCAAGCTAAAATGTAGAGTTAACATCCTTCAAAACTGGATTCCACATCATCATCCGCATCCCAATGCAGAGCTTCAGCTGGTGTGAGGTCATCATAGACGCTGTCCTCACTGAGATCGCCGTCATCACCATCACTGCTGTCATTTTCATGCAAAGCGCAGTCTTCACTGCCATCCATAGCATTGCTAATACTACATTTCTGGAAGGCACGTCGCACCATGTCTTCTCATACATCTCGAACCCACTTTGCTATTAACTCTATGTCAGGCTTCATGAGATTTCCTTCTTTTGTTAGTCGGGCTTGACCAGATGACATCCTTTCGTGCCACATCCTTCGCACACGGTCTTTAAAAGGCTTATTCAAAGATACATCCAGAGGCTGCAGTACAGATGTAAGCCCACCTGGAATAATGGCTAAACTAACTACTAGATTTTGCCAATTTTTTTATGTCATCCGATAGGTGGGCTCTGAACATATCCCAAACAAGTAACGATGGCTTTTTCTTTAAGGCTGCTCCCGATCGGCGGTTCCAAATTTCTTTCAGCCATTTTTTGTTCTGTCTTCATCCATCCAGCCTTTAACATGTGCACACACAGCAATTCTTGGTGGGAAATTGATCTTTTTCAGGCAAAGTCTTTCTTTAAAAATATTGACAGGATGCAGCTTAGTTCCATTAGCCAAACATGATAGAACAACTGTAAAGTGTTTTTGGTTTTTTTTCATTTCCTGTGGTTCTGAGAAAAAATGTTTTTTTCTCCTAAACTTGCCACAGTTCTGTTGCTTGGATGATCAAAAGTCATGGCAGTTTCATCCATATTCCCAATATCTGCCAGGTCATAATTATAAATCCTTCTTTATTTTATAATAAATGACTGGAATGACATAAGTTTTTCTTCAAGGTCTTGTGGCAATTTCTGGGAAATTTTTGTTCTTTGTCTCAAACACAGTAGGCCAAACCTATTCATGAAGAGGGTACACCATCCTGCTGACGCAGCAATTTTTTCAATTCCTGGTGCTTTATATTTGTCATCCTTAGCCATTGTAGATCACGTATGCAGATTCCCATGCATGTTACGCAAAGGTGGCACCCTTGGAAAGCCTACTGGGCAGTTCTGCCCTATGCCAGAGGGTCACTGAGAGTGAGAATTGACTGACTGGGTGTGATTGGTTTCATTTGGCTTGGTTGCTAACTCTTTATGATGGCTGGTGTGTTATGTGTTCAGTGTTGCAGTTATTGGGGCTTCGATTTTACCAAACACCGTCCAACTCATAGTGACACTTTCTACAGGACATGACAGGACTACCCTTGTGCATTTCTGAGTTGTAAATTTGTATGAGACCAGAGAACCTCGTCTTTCTCCCTCCAAATTGAGTGGCAACTTTATGACAGTACACTTATGGATCATGTGGCTCTAATTATGCTGACCTTGTGGTGCATGGCGACCCACCCATAACCCACTTTGCCTCCAGGACGTTGCATCGACTGGGTGGCTTTAGAATTATTTTACCAAACACAGTGAAGTTGTCTAATGGTGTCCTTTCCTGAGGATATTCCCAGAGTAGTAAGCAAGTCAAAATCTTACCATCGTTTCTTCAAAAGAATATTCTGGATGTTTTTCTTCTAAGAATTTCAAGTTCTTTTTGGTAGTCCAATGCATGTTTACTATTCTTTCCCAGTGCCACCATTCACATGCACCGATTCTTCCTTCCTCTTGTTTCCACACGCATATTGGAAAGACTATGGCTTGGGTCAAGGGCACCTTCATCACCAAAGCAACATTTTTGCTTTTATGCTATTTTAAAGGGTTTTTTTGCAGTAAATTTAAAACATCCTTGGACACAAAATCTAATTTTTAATTGTCTCTTCCGAGATAGATGGTCTTTTTGGAGGGTGTGGGGAAAATGATCTTTTATCTCTTTGAATTCTTCTTCACGCCTTACAGAATACATTCCACACAACCTTTGTTGTTGCGAACAGAATTTGCCTGGTGAACTGATCATGTGTGTTGACCAAAAATCAGCTTTTTGTGGCCACATATGAACATAACCTGCCCTTTCCTTTTAGTGGAACGACAGTATCCCTGATATAGAATAATCGCTTGAATTGTTGTCATAGGTATTTTATCTTCCCCTTGAAAACTATTATCTAAACAGATTGGACAGCTATTATTTTGTTTGCAGGATGACACACCTTTAATAGGACTTCCGCTTTCTACACGTGCCACCAGGAGGCGCTGCAGCCTGTCACAGGATCCACAATCTTTCCATAACTTTATTGTTATAAAGTTGCCACCAAAATATTTTGCTCTCCTCCAGACTTGTTATCATGAATTAAAAATAAAAATCCTGCTTAGTTTCTCCTGCATGTGTGTCCATAACCAAGGTAAAAATACTTCCCTTAAAAATCAATGTTGATAACTTGAATTTGCCTGATTCCATATCTGTGACCACTAGCAGCAGTTTAATTTCAACTGAGAATAGTAATGCCTTGTTTTAAAAGATGTGAATATTTAAAATTTTATTAAAAATTGTGGAACCTACCAGGTATTGGAAAAAATCAATTAGAATTGAAACCTGAAATTATCACTGAATGAAATTCTGACATGTACAGTAGCAAATGTTTTTGTTTTTCAGTTTGCCTCTTATGTGTTAATAAATATTTAATATTTGTCATATAGAAAAATTGATTAACTGAAACTTTTATTTCTACTTGTAGCATGAAGTTCTATATACATAAAATTCTAGATCTACTAGGAATATTCTGGACCATATATCTTGACAAATACCCATCCACTGTCATTGAGGCAATTCAGACTCACAACCCTATAACGTGTTTCTGCACTGCAATCAATTATTTAATATAAATCTTCTAACTATTGTTTTTATTACTCCCATCAAACAATCTTTTGCTGATGGTTCTCGGTAATAGAAAGTGGGGGGAGACACAATAGATTCAGTTGTGAGTGATTGTTGACGGGGTTAATTGTGATCGCCATCCTAAATCTAGATAGACAGACAGATAGGGAGATAGAAAGATATATGATTTTTAGATAGATAGATAGATAGATAGATAGATAGATAGATAGATAGATAGATAGATTGATTGATTGATTGATAGAATTACACTCCCTGCTACTGAGTTAGTTCTGACTCATAGTGACTATACTAAGACCAGATGAAACGCCCTCTGTGGATTTCTGAGATTGCAACTCTCTTTCTTCAAAAACTAAACTTGCTGAAATTGATTCTATTCCAACTCATAGCAACCCTACAGGACAGGGTAGAATATGCCTCTGTGGATTACTGAAACTGGAACTCTTTACGGGAGTAGAAAGCCTGGTCTTTCTCTAGAGGAATAACAGGTGGTTTCAAACTGATGACCTTGCATTAACCAGCCAAGCACGCAACTAGTATTTCACCAGGACTCCAGCTGGATATAAAATATTGAAAAAAAGGAAGGAGGGGGTGTTGTTACCTGTAAGAGAGAAGAGCGAGGAGTGGAGTGTTGTCTTCTGGACAGTGAGGTCTCTGAGCATTGAACCTCATTGGTGCAGGAGACACTTGTGCCACCAGAGGGCGACAGAGGAGCAGCAGCAGCTGAACCAAGAGCCAGAGCCTGGGAAAGAGCTGAGAACTTCCCAGACCACAGAGCAAGTAATGCTGTGTTTTTTGAGGCAGGAAGCTGGCTTGGGATGTGAGGTTTCTCCAAGCACTCAACTGGGCGATTGAAGTTTGCTGAGTCACAGAACTAGAGCTGAGTGCCTTCAGGCTGTGACTTGGGGGAGACTGGTGGAATGGTGTAACGTTGGGGGTATTTACTGGCAGTCCTAAACAAACTTTGTAACATTGTTTGATCAGAGCAGGGGCCAGTGGACTGTCTGGCTGAGAGTTCAAAGACTAGAGAGAGACCTGCCTGTGGGCATGGCTGAGGAGACACTGTCCTATAAATATCAGTGTATCCTGATCATAGGTAGCCTCTAACTTTTTACAGAAAACCCATGATTGTGGTCATTGCAATGCTTATCAAAAACAGCTGGAAATCAGAGAGCACTGTGGGAGGGTCAGTGGTGTACAAATGAGTAAGAAGGTTGGGCGATGCTGATAGGGAATTTGCTTTCGCTTCCCCTTAATGAATTTGGAGGAGGTCAGATGAGGTGGCACTCACATAATTTTCTTCTTTATAGATTCCAAGGCTGTAAATTTTCTTTTCTTTAAAAAAATCACTTTATTGGGAGCTCGTACAACTCTTATCACAATCCAAATACCCATCCATTGTGTCGAGCACATTGGTACATTCATTGCCCTCATCATCCTCAAACATTTGCTCTACATGTAAGCACCTGACATCAGCTCCTCATTTTCTCCCCCCCTCCCCTCCCCCCTCTCATGAACCCTTGTTATTTTATAAATTATTGTTTTGTCATATCCTACACTGTCTGACGTCTCCCTTTACCCACTTTCCTGCTGTCCATCCCCCAGGGAAGAGGTTATATGTAGATCCCTGTAATCAGTTCCCCCTTTCTACCCCACCCTCCCTCCACCCTCCCAGTATCGCCACTCTCACCACTGGTCCTGAAGGGATCATCCACCAAGACTGTACATTTTCAGACTAGATAGTCCCATCCTCCTTCTGTACTTCACCGATAAGGGCATTTAAATAAAAGGGAGGTTATCTGACTAGCTGAGCTAGTGCAGGGGCTCATTCTGGACTTTCCGTGAATCTATATGACCGCTCTGATTATCTTTTTTTTTTTTTTGAAAAAAATTTTTTTTTTATTTTAACAATTTATTGGGGCTGATACAATTCTTTTCACAGTTCATACATATACATACATCAATTGTATAAAGCACATCTGTACAGTCTTTGTCCTAATCATTTTTTTCTCTTTTCTTCTTTTACATTTTATTAGGGACTCAAACAACTCTTACCACAATCCATACATATACATACATCAATTGTATAAAGCACATCCATACATTCCCTGCCCCAATCATTCTCAAGGCATTTGCTCTCCACTTAAGCCCCTTGCATCAGGTCCTCTTTTTTTTTCCCCTCCCTCCCCATTCCCCCCTCCCTCATATGCCTTTGGTAATTTATACCTCATTATCTTAATGTAAAGATTCAGCAATAGATTAAACATAGAGCTGAAGGGACATAGAGATTATAAAAACACAGTGACGTACATTATCGGCCTTACCTTGGACATGTTTTTGGAGAGAACTGGCTCTGGAAAAGGACATCATGCTTGGTAAAGTACAGGGTCAGAAGGAACGAACCTCCACCAGGTTGATGGACATGGTGTCTGCAACAGGGCACTCTAGCCAAACGGGCAGTGTTTCATTCTATTGTACATAGGGTTGCTATGAATGGGAACCAGCCTAAGGCACCTCATAACCTTACCCAATATTGCAATGAGAGCACAAAGTTCACTTCAAATCATGGCCCTGCTTGGTGCTCACCTTCATAAAGAGAGCACTGTAGATCTGGATGCTACAGCAAAGTGTGATGAAAAAGCAGATGGTTCTCAGCTAGCAAAAATAATATCTGGGTTCTTAAAGGCTTGAAGCCCCACTAACCTCACGCAGAAGAAGTACATCATCCTGTGTGACCCAAGGATTATAAATAATAAAATCCAAATCTATTGGAAGGAATGTTATCTGAGCTTAACTTGTGAACATCTGCTTTGCAGGAGACAGTCGATGACGGTGGGAACCCAAAAGCCATTTGTAGGATGGAAATGAATGCAGAGGTTAAACTTTTGGTGAATCCTCTCTAATCATAGACCAGGGATGTGAATAACCTTGATATCATGCAGAACACAAAGGATTTTTCTCTTTTTGTGCGTGTTTTTATGTAAGTGGAAGCCAGGATGGGTAACGCTATAGACAGTGATGGTTTCTTGATGGTATAACAGGGAGTTTGAGGGGAAATAGGTAGCTGACAACAATGATTACAAGTGTAGTAGTTACATAATTTAACATCACCCTGAAGAGATATAAAGGTGTATTTCAACTGTCAATCAGGTCACCGCCTGATGGTGCCTCCTTGCGGGTGAGGACGTCTCATAAGGAGGGTCCTGGGAACCCCTCACTCTCTGCTGTCACCTTCCTGCTGGCTGAGCCTGGTTGCTGCCAGAGCCCTGTGCATATTGCCACCGCCACTGGATCCACATGACTCTGCACTCACCAACCTGTGATCTGCCCGCTGTCTGCATCATTACCTTTGGCCACATGAGTCTGAAGAGGGACTTATGGCCAAGTGTTGGATTTATGGGCTTGAGCTGCACTGGGCTGGAATGTTTTCATGAACTATAATTGTTTCTTGATATAAAGCTCGTTCTTGATATGAGTATCTCTGGATTTGTTTCTCTAGTCAACCCACCCTAACACAACAAGACAGGAGGTAATGTTCTCAAATTGAATGTGCACCTGATTATGCAACACTTTTTACTATAATTAAATTATTGAATTTTATGGTTTGTGAATTATATGCCTATAAAACTGTTGCAGATTAAAGTTCAAATGGTGACTTCTCATTGACTTGTTGCTAACAAAAAAAAAAACTTGTGTTGCAGGAATGATGTAAACTTCTCATACTTTGAAGTTCTAGAGCTACTTCGTCTCCAGGAGAGATGGTATGAAGCAGTTGGTGATTTGGGATTTGTGGGAACATCATATCGTAAGTCTGGCACTGCTTATCTTTAAGCACCTCCAACAAGTGTCTGACCTTAGCAGTGACCATCAACATCTGAGAGGGATGTGAGTTTGTGTTTGGTCCCCAAGCCATAGCATCAGCAATTTCCCACGTCGTACATAGTTCAACTGATATTCCGGTTTAGCCTTGTTGCTTTCAGTGGAACCAATCCTTTTGTGACTTGGAGAATGTTTTCTTTGTTTTTGAGGATCATGATGACGGTTGTATGTGACATACGTAAACCTCCGCTATAGCATTCACCAATTTTCTGCCTTGTCTTTCACTTCCAAATCAATATTTCTCCTTTCACTGCTACCACTCGAACTTGTTTTGCTGAATTTGGAAACCATAATGCACTTAATCAAGCAGACAAAAAACAGTTCCCAAAGAGGTGCAGTACCTGGGCATGAATGCCAAAGTAAACAGTATTATAGAGTAGACTTTTTAGATAGGAAGTACAGAGCAGTACCTAGAAAAGCTAGTGATAAACTTCTATTTTTAATACCAAGACAAATTATACAAGGCATTACAGGTTATACAAGGGGGTACCCAAAACAGACTAGGTTTAGTTTTCAAATCCATATATTGATTTTTTTTAACAAAACAAGGTAATTTCCATTATATTTCATACATTTGTCAAATCTATGATTCAACTTATGAAAACATTTTTCAAATTTACCTTTTCGGATGACTGATAGCACCTCTCACAGTTTTTGTTTTGTTTTACCTCTTCTATGTCATTAAATCACTGTCTTCATGTCCCTCTTCATTTGCAGGAAAAAAAAGAAGTTGCACAGAGTAAGGTCAGATGAGTAAGCTGTGTGGGGCTAGAGATGCAAGCTGCTTTTGACCCCAAACTCTCACACTGCTGTGAACAGGTGCATTGTCATGGTAGCAAAACCAGTCCCCTGTCTGTCACAAATCAGGCCTATTTTGTCACACACTGTTATGTTTTCTTTTCAGAACCTCTAAAGAGAAAGTGTGATTAACAGTCTGACCTGATGGAACAAACTCCAATTGCACTACAACTTGACAATTCTGTCTTAGAATTTGAAGGATGTCCAAATTGAGATTTGTCAACCATCGACATTTTACCTTGTTTGAAATGAGAAAACCACTTGCACAATTGAGTTTTTCCCATGGCGCTGTCCTTGTAAGCTGTGTTCAACATCACAACAGTTTTGGGGAATTGTTTTTTTTTTCTGAGCAGGAAAGCAAATTTCACAGCAACCTGCTATTCTCTTAAATCTGGCATCACAAAAAACAAGGTTTGAGCAAAATTGCGTTTACAAAAAAATTCACTGTTATCAGAAAGAACATTCCCAGGCGATGCCGCTGGGTGAACTAACTCAAAGTGAATTGCTGGATGTTTACCTAGTGGGAAAAAATGCGTACTACAAAAGCTCTGCTCCGCCCAGCACATTCCCGGGTTTTTCTGGTACACACTCATATATGTCCTGTACTATGATACATACGTACCGCACCATCATATATCTGGCAGAATTTTCATTTCACGTGTAAGAGGCACGAGATACTCTTGTTGCCATGCCGGAAGTCATTGCATTCACTATGTCCTGTTCTACCACAGTCTCTGAACCGTATAGGGTTTATTACCTTGCGGGATGGACTTGACTTGATAGCAGTGAGTGAGCTTTTTGGTGTGGGACACGTATGTGGTCAGACATTTCCTGAACTGATGTGATGTGATGCAGCTGGTTTTGATATGCACCGCAACAAAGATCTTAATGAGATAAAGACCTCCAGACTCTATCACTGCACATACAGTGTAGGTGGGATTTTCACTTTCCATCAGCGTTTCATGGATGATTCTTGTTATCCAAGAGGAATTTTAAGTCTGTGACTATTGATGCAGCCCATCAGAAAGGCTAAGCCTATTGTCGAGTTAGCTCCTTTGAAGAACCAGTCCATAAAAGGCCCACAGAAGCTACGTCTCGGCAGCTATCTATAAATTTCCTGTTATCACTCTTGTTACATGTCCTCGGGTTCATTGCATCTCATGGTGACCCCGTTAATGTACTTGTGGGCTTGGCAGCACTGGGTTGGGATGTTTTCTTGATGTTCACTTAACCTTTATATAAAACTCTCTCTTATACACGAGTTTCTGTGGATTTGTTTCTCAAACGTACCCAGACTAATACAGCATCTCATTGAAGCCCTTTCTCTTTTTCCTTGCCCCTCCACTTTACCAAACATGATGTCCTTCTTCAGGGACTGGTCTCTCCTGACAATATGTCCAAAGTGTGTCAGATGAAGTCTTACCATCTTTGCATCTAAGGAGCACTATGGTTTTACTTCTACCAACACAGATCATTTGTACTTTTAGAAGCCCATGGTATTTTCAATGTTCTTTTTCAGCACCCCAATTCAAATGCATCGATTCTTCTACTTTCCTTATTCAATGTCTAACTTTCACATGCGTGTGATGCAATGGAGAATACCATGGCTTGGGTCAGGCACACTTTAATTCTCAAAGTAATATCCTTGCTTTTCAATAAATTGGCTTGTGCAGAAGATTTAACTAATGCCTTTTGATCTCTCAGCCACTGCTCCTATGGATATTGATTATGGATCCAAGCAAGACAAAATCCTTGAAAATTCAACCTTTTCTCAATGTATCATGCTTTTACCTATTGTTCTAGCTGTGAGGATTTTGGTCTTCCTTACATTGAGTTGTCATCCATACTGAAGGTTACAATCCTTGATCATCATCAAAAAGGACTTCAATTCCTCCTTAGTTTCAGCAAGCAAGATTATGTCATCTGTATACCACAGGTTGTTATAAGCCTGCTTTCAATCCTGATGCTACATTCTTCATAAAATCCAGCTTTTCTGATGATTTGCTCAGTCTACAGGTTGAACCAGTATGGAGAGAGGCTACAACTCTGATGCACACCTTTCCTGATTCTAAACTACACAGTATTCCCTTGTTTGTTTCACACAACTGCCTCTTGATCCGTTGAAGTTTCTCATGAGCACAATTGAAGTGTTCTGGAATTCCCATTCTTCTCAGGGTTACACACAATTTAATGCTTTTGCAGAGTCAAGTAAACATCTTTCTGGTATTCTCTGCTTTCATTGAAGATCCATCTGACATCAGCAATGACACCCCTTGTTCCACATTCTCTTCTGAATCCAGTCTGAACTTCTGGCAGTTCCCTATCAATGTACTGCTGCAGCCATTGTTGGATGATTTTAAGCAAAGTTTTACTTGTATGTGGTATCAATAATATCATTCTATAGCTTGAGCATTCTCTTAAGTCCCTTTCTTTAGTTACAAATATGAATCTCTTTTAGTCAGTTGACCAAATAGTTGTCTTCAAAATGCCTGGCATAGACACATGACGGATTCTAGATTTTAGTGTTTCTTCAACCTTCTGAAACATTTCAATGGGTTTTCCATAAATTCCTGGAGCCTTATTTTTGACTAACACTTTCAGTGCAATTTAAGCATCTTCCTTCAGCAACATTAGTTCTTGCTTATATGCTACTACTTAAAATGCTATGTGTTAGTTTGGGTACACTAGAAAAACAAATAAATAGACAAATGTGTACAAGAAAGAGTTTTATATTCAAGAACAATTGAATATTGAGAAAACATCCCAGCTCAGTCCAGATCAAGTCCATAAGTCCAATATTAGGGCATCTGTCCAATACCATACGTCCAATATTTGGCCATGAAGTCCTCTTTAGACTCATGAAACACATGCAGTGATACTGAATGCAGAAAGATCACAGGCTAGTGGGTACAAATATTGTGGATTCAGTGATGGTAGAAGTATCTCAGCACTGGCAGAGGTCTCCATGTGCCTCCTCCAGCAACCAGGGCATGGACTATATCAATGTAGCACCATGTGTCTTGTCAGTAGAGCATCTCTCAGGCAGTGAGCATGTGTCCTGCTTCCAGGGAACTATTTATCTCCTTAGCACCCCCCAAGTGAGGTCGTCAATCCACTACCTGATTGACAGGCTAGCCTCCACCCCTTCACTCTGAATCCTTAAATTGACTCCAGATTATGTAACTACCACATGCTAGAATATCTACTAATTCTTTTTGGTACATTGACTTCGTGTATTTTTATCATCGTCATTTGATGCTTCCTGCATCATTCAATATCTTTCTTACATAATCATTCAAGATCACAACTCAGGGTTTGGATTTTTTCTTGAGTTTTTCCATTTCAGAGATACTGAGCATGATCTTCTCTTTTTGTTTACTAATTCTAGGTCCTTGTAAACTTCATTCAAATTTTTGGCTTTGTTTTCTTGAGCTTCCCTTTAAGATGTTCTATTTAGCTTTTTTTTTTCTATTTCGCTTTTTACTTCATCTTTTCTTCCATTTGCTTTAGCTACTCATCCATGAAGAGCAAGTTTCAGAGTCTCTTCCGAAATCCACTTTGATCTTTGGTTTATTTTCTGTAATTTTAGTGCCTTTTTGCTTTTTTCATGAATGCTAGAATTGATGTCCTCCAACAGCATCAAGTCTTCTGTCATTAGTTTTCAATGCGTCAAATCTGTCCTTGAGATGTTCTCAAAATTAAAGTGGGATAGACTTAATGGTTGTATTTTGGCTATGGTGATTAAAACAAAAACAAACAAACCTTCAACTTTATCCTGAAATGACATATGAGCAACTGAAAATCTGTTGTACAGTAGATCCATGATCTGGTGTTAGCTGCTGGTCTTCCACAGATGTAGTCGATTTGATTTCTGTGCATCCCATCTGGGTAAGTCCACGTGTATACTAGCCTTTTGTGTTGTTGAAAAACAGTATTTGCTATGAACAAGTCGTTGGATTGGCAAAATTCTATCATCAGATATGCAGCTTAATTTTTGTCACCAAGTTCATGTTATGCAACTTCTGTTCCTTCTTTGTTTCGAACTTTTGCATTTCAATCACCAGTAACTGTCAATGCATCTTGATGCCTGTTTGATCAATGTCTGATGGAAGGCAATGGCAGAATTCTTCAATTTCTTCATCTCTAGCTTTTGTGGTTGATGTATACATTTGAACAATACTTGTATTGATTGGTTTTCCTTGACGACAGATAGATCTCATTCTTTCACAGACAACACTGTACATGCTGGATTTAACAAGGTCCTTTCTGACAAGGGATGGCACTCCATTCTTCTTGATTGTGTTATTCCTTGTATAGTAAATCATATGATTTTCTGATTCAAAATGTCCAACACCAGTTGATTTCATCTCACTCATGCCTAGGATATTGATCTTCATGCATTCCATTTCATTAACCACTTCCAATCTTCAAATTCCAACTTCTAACCATTATATTGTTTGTTTGTTTGTTTGTTTTTGCAGCTGTTTGTCTTTCCCATGAGTCATGTCCCATCCGCAGATGCAAATCCTGAAGACTCTACTTCCACAGGTTTTACCTGACTCTTTCAACACAGTCAACTTCCCTCCAAGAAAGCAGCTCCTCTTCAGTTACATTTCAAATGCCCTTGGACCTGAGGGGTCCATCCTCTGGAAATATCTCCAGTACTTTCAGTTGTTGACAATGCTTCAAAGCTATGCATATGGTGTGCAGCTGCTTCGTCCTCTGAAGTGGGGATCTGAGTCCTTCACTGTCTGGTCTTCATCTGGAAGCTCCAAGGAAGCTTGTTCACTGTGGATGACCTGCTGGCATCTGAAATACCAGTGGCATAACTTCCAGCAACACAGCAACACAAAAGCCACCACAGCATGACTCACTGACAGACAAGTGGTAGTTTATGGGGTTAATGTGGTGACCCATTAACAACCCTGCTCCTAAAAGCCAGACTCACTGGCATCTAGTCAAGACTGGCTCGCAACAATCCTATAGGACACGGGAGAACTGCTCCAGGGAGTTTTGGAGACTGTAGCTCAGTGGTTCTCAACTTGTAGGTCGCGACCCCTTTGGGGATTCCCAGCATTAGGAAGTTTGAGAACCACTGCTCTAACTCCCTGTGGGAGTAGAAAGTCCTGCCTTTCTCCCTCGGAGTAGCTGGTGGTTTCAAACGGTCAACAGCGCTGATTGCAATTCAATGTATAACCACCATGCCAGCAGAGCGTCTCAACGTCCCTAATGAAGCCTCTTAATTGTGCATATTGGCTGTGAGTTCTGTGTGGCCCATTGCAACACATTACGAGCCCAGCACGGAAACAGAGTGTGGTGGGAGGAGCAATTGGTGTCAGAATAGTTAAAGGAGGGAGAGACATGGAGGCAAGTGTGACTCCTTCCCTGAGGCAAGAGTGAAGCGGGAGGAGGTCACGCATGTCCATGTCTATTTGCCATTCACCAAGAGATTAATGCTGCTGACGGCTTTGCACGGGAAAAGTCCCGCTCACCTTTTGTTCTTCTCCTACTGGAATTGGTATTTCCTTGATTGGATCATGTTTTCCTTTCAACTTTTCTGTGCCTGCTTAATACCTGCCTGTAGAGAAGAGCTGTCATTTGCTAATCCTCCTTGACTGGTAAAATGAAATCCCAGGGAGAAGAGGCAGGGCGCTGTACCCCAAATCAACTATTTCAGAAACAATCTTGATTCTGTACTTTGGTCCTCATCTGGTGCCTTGGGCTGATTCTAAAGTGTTTATAAACCCGAAGGATATTGCGTGTAATTTGAATTCATCTCTGATCGCCAGAACCATATATTCAAGGCTCTACCTTGCATGTGCATTCGCACAATTAAAAAAAAAAAAAAGAAATCGTTGCCACTGAGTGAATCCCAACCCACAGCAAATCTTTGGGCAGAGCAGAACTGCCTGTGGTTTTCTGAAACTACACCCAAAGAGGAGAAAACCTCAAAATTAAAGCCAGCAATATTGCGATTATTGGGTAATAACAATAAGATGTTTTTCTTCTGAGTATCTCCTACCAGAGAGGATTGCCTTTGCTCTAGCTGTGCAAGCCAAAAGCCAAAAAAAAAAGCTTCGCTGTGTGCATTCTAGTTTAGTTCACATGGCACCCGGTTCATCAATAAATGCAATCATTTTGTTTTCTAAACATATATCTCAAACTGGCCACATCCCTCCTTATCACTCCACCCTCAGCCAAGACATCATTCTCTCTCCAAAGCGACAGCCATTGCCTGATAATGGGTCTACCCCCATTTTCTCTGAACCCTGCTCTGTGAGTTCACAAGGTTATGGCCAGAGGCACCTTTTCTATACAACTGACTACATTATTCTTTCAATAAAGCCGAAACTCCTGAAAATAACCTATAACAAGTTTTTTTTTGCAAATTTTCTTTTGTTCTAAAAGTTCAGATAACGATTATTTTAGGCTTTGCATGTTGTACAGTGTAAGCCACCACTCCGCAGTGCTACTTGTGTGGTGAAGTGAGATTTCTTAATTTTACTCTCCCATCCATGTCTCTGTAAGGCCTACTAAGTGACCACAGAATGTGAATGTAATGCTAGTAGAAGGGATTGGTTAGTGTGGGTTACCATTTCCCTAACTGTAAAGGAACCACCTCAGAAGCAGGAATTTCTCAGAACAGAGAGAATTTCTGGGACCATTGAGGAAGAAACACTACCAGTGGAACATGTTCGAATTCTGCCTGAAGTCGCAGAAACGGCAGAGCCCATGCTATCCCAGTACCACAGTTTGAGGAAAGGAGACCATGAAGCAGAGCAGAGAATCAGTACTGAGACTATGAGACTGTGAGGCAGAGGAATGGCAGGCCTCCTGACCCACGGAGAGTGGAGGCCAAGGGACCACACAGCTGAAGACCAGAGAGAGAGAGGATGGGCTTCAGCAGGCATTTCTATGGACCAATGACTGGGATCTTAATGTTTTATGATCCTGACGTGCGGCAGTCTGATAATTTCCCCAATAAAATTCAAAAGCCAAATTCACCACCATAGTCAATTTTTACTCGTAGCGACCTTACAGGACTGGGTAGAGCTGCACCTGTTGGTTTTCAAGACTGCAAATCTTTATGAGAGCAGACACCTGATCATTCTTTTGCAGAGTGGTTGCTGGGTTCAAACTGCTCAACTTGGAGTTAGCAACTCAATGCATAACGACTGCACCACCAGATCTCTTCACTTCTCTAATAATTCCCCCATAATTATGAGTAATGTCTGGGAGTTCTGTTTAGCCACTGGAATGGATCATTGAACCCAACAGAGAAGTAAAGCTCTGAGGAAGAAATGATTGAGGTCAACATCAGGTGAAAGAAAGATGGTGTTGGAGGCATGCCTGACCTCTGCCTTATGGTAGTTGGCCTTAAGCTGGTGTGGAGATGGCGTCTCCCTCTCCCGTGTGTCACAGGAGGTTAGATGTGCCCTCTGCACTATTATCTCAACTGGTAAAATGATAAAACAAAACAAAAAGCAGCTGTAGAAAATATACTTACATACAGCTAATAGTAAACCACTAAAACATACATGTACACATATATAGAACATATACAAAACATATATATGTTATATGTAAACACAGGCAACATTTTCCATATATATAGGGGATAGTTTGCCAACCCTTGTCCTATAGCATACCTTGAATTTAAATTTATCCTCTGTAACTATCTGAGCAATATTCATTCCCTCGACTCCTACCAGTATATTTCCACTTTCACTTCCATTTCAATCATGTTTTATGCTATTGTGCTTATTAAGTCCTTCTGCTTAGTGAACCTAGACACAGCTCAATGACATCGAGTCAATCCTGCCTGTAAATGTTTACAAGAGCAAAGAGCTTCGTCTTTCCTTCTGGTGGATTTGAACCAATCTCACCGTGAGCAGCCCAATGTGCATCCCTCAGCACCACCAGACCTTAGAAATGTTCTTCTTCTGGCTTCAGGTGCCCGTCTCTCTTCTTTTTATCTGATTGCCTCTTTCTCATTCTTTGTATCTTACCCCAAAGCCCTTTCTAAAGGAAGACATCTATGACTTCCTTCCCCCTCCCAGCCCCAGAGACCCTTCTGCCTGAGCACTAGCTGCAGTTTCAATTTTTCTTGGCAATTATCTCAACAATGTTTGTTCCCTCGGTTTCTGCTACTAAACTAAGATCCACGAGAGAGGAGGTCATATTTCTCTTTTGCTTATCATTGCATTCTCAGACCTCAGTGCCTAACACATAATGGGCACTCAGTAAATTGTTGCGGATGGACTAAGTAAATTTTAAAAAGACACTGCTGAATTATCATACCCATTACAGCAAGTTCCAACATCTAATTGTGATCTTGTGCCAATTTATGTAAGCTCTTCTATGATTAGTTGTTTCTAACCATATATCTCTTACCATTTATCCATATTCATGTTCCGCTTTCAGCATGTTTGGATAAGTCCCTATTTCTGCAAATTGTCTCTGTACTTGGTATGTCTGCTTTTTTGTGTGTGTGAGTGTGTTGGCATTCAAATGTTATGCCATAGATTGGTCAAAGCCCTCTAGCCAAAATAATCTGGAACACACTTGCAATAAAATAAATCTGATTTTATTGACTTGGACATCCTCATAGAACAAATTCATAAAACAGAAACTGAAATAATGGGATTTGTAATGATAATATTGGGTCGACATCAAGGACGTAGAACTGTGCTTTGGAGGTATGGCCAATTCATGTGTTGAACCTCAATCATTACTATATTTATCTAAGATGAGGAGGATGGACTACAGCTAGAGGTAAAATTAATTCATGAAACAGAATTTCTCAGATAATCCAGGTTTGGGAAATATATGGTCTTGTTTCAGAGTTTGGACCATGTTCCCATTTTTGTCTGTGTTAGCATATAATTCTAGAGTGTTCTTGTTTTTGTCACAAATACTCAGAGACACAAAGTGGCCTTTTCTGATAGCAGTGCTCTGTGAAATTGTTTCTCTTCAGTTGGAGAATACCGTGGTCCAGCAAGGAGTGACAGGCCAGTTCTGAACAACACTAAGGCCTTGACACAGTGCCATGGAGTCTTGGCTCTTAGAAGCTACTTTTTCGCAGAAAGAACTGTTCCCAGGAAGAATGACTGCCTAGGAAAGATGTGCACACAGAGCTATTTCTGCCTAGTTTAGGGTCTGGAACAGGCACAGAGTGAATACTTCTGTTGATCATTTTTCATTTTGTCCTTGGTGAAAAGTCATATCATGTAACACAGATAAATAAATAAAATTCTTTACTTATTAAAAATGCATGGCATTCTTTGGCCCGTTCTCCCTATTTAATCACAGATAAGAATTTGAAAACACAACAGCTCTCAATAATCTCTTCCAAATACATAATTTTCAAAACATTTCTTGAGTAGTTTTCTGTATATGTTACCAACTGAGAAGACAAACAGCTGAATATTGGGGGGGGGGGGGTTGTTTGGAACTATTCGACCAATACCAATTATTGGCTGGGTCCATCTTCCCTGGGTGTAACATGTGAAAAGAATGGATGAGAAACTAAGTGTAAGGTACTGCTGGAGGCCCATGATACGAAGGATCTGTAAGGCCCGAACCCAGGTATCATAGGCGTTAAAGGCTGGGATGCTAATCGCCTGGCCAGCAGTTTGAAACCATCAAAAACTCTGTGGGAGACAGATGAGACTTTCTACTCTTGTAAAGAATTACAGTCTTGTATGAGCCCCTAATAAAGTGATTAAAAATAAGCAAACAAACAAATAAATAACATAAAAACAAAAAGATTGCCGAATGCAAAAAATAAATAAATAAAAGAATTACAGTCTTTGAAAACCAGAAGGACAGTTCTACTGCTCAGGAATCAGAAGCAACTCTGTGGCAGTTAGTACCTTGTATGTGGAGTTTGATGCTTCATATTGACAGTAGAGGGTTTCATGAGACCAGAGTTACATAAGCTGAAAGCACATCTGAGCAGAAAGCACTTGATTGACCCATATCATTTGGGGATAAGTGAAAGGCAAGTTGCAGAGGTTCCTGGTAGTCTCTGCTCAGCATTTATTTCTGAGAGAGGGTTGATCTTATCTGAGGCTTTGCAGTGGCTGGAATTGGTCTCCAGGTCAAAGCTCAGAAGAATAAAAATATTGCCATTGATTAGACATACAACTTTGTGAGCAAGGGAGATGAAGTGGACTTTGAAATAACTTAGGACTTCACACGTGTAATATCGCAACAAATTAGAAAATATAAATTTAAAGAAAAGTCTAATATTTAGCATTTCAAACTATTAAGAACTTTATTTCCTAAGACAAGAATGATAGAATAAAAACAAGCAAAATTATATGAAATTATGTGAAAGCAGAGTGTTAGAACAATAAAAAATGAAATAATGAACCTATACCTGAGATTAAATTTAATATTGCCTGATAGTAAATCTACAGGCCAAGTTGTACAATTTCTTTGTCTTCTGATATTTGAGTAAGAATCCTGTTGGTTGTGTCAGGTAAGTGTTGGCTTGTTAACCACAATATAAGGAATTCAAAACCACTATCCCCTCTCATAAACATTTATAGACTCAGAAACCCGGGATTTTGTTCTTAAGAGCCAGAGCCATGACTTGTGGTGGACAGATCATCAGAGAAGCTGGATGATTTGAAAAACAATATGGTATCAGGATTGGAGGAAGGCTTATTCACAACCTGAGATATGCTTGTTCAAAGTGAGTTGAAGCACTGGCCGATGAAAAGCAAGGGTGGAAGGCTTTAGTATGAATTATGATTAATTGTGAAGAAGACCAAAATCTACCTGCACCCTTAGATTTAGGATTGAACAACTTCACCCCAAGACTGGAAATGGTAAGATTGAACCTTGGGTGGGATCCCCTCCCTCTTGTCCCTATTAATTGTTAATAAACTTAGATATTTGCCTTTAGTCTTTTGCTGTAGGTGAGACAAAACAATATTTATCTTTTATGATTAGCTTATTTTACTCAGTTCTCAATATGACAAAATGTGTTGGCACAGCCAAATGTAATGAGCAGAATCAGAAGTTTTGTAGTTTTAAAAGCAATTGGAGTCTGGGCAGAGAAGGGAATATAAATAAAAGGTAGAGCCATAAACCAAGACAGATATTTAAAGCAACTTAAATCTTAAGCAGTTTAAAGGAAGCTAATTAGAGAAAGTGTACTTATTTTGGTATATTGGCAGGAGGGGATCCATAGTCCAATAGTAACTCTTTCTCCCCCATCCTCTTTGTACTGCCCCAAAATGATCTCTTCTTGGCTCCAAATTCAACCCCATTAAAATATGATTGTGAAGGGAGAAGGGGGAAAATCACCACGTGTTCTAAAGCAACACATTATACATTCTTGGTAACCACAAACATTGTGAATAGCGAGGCAGATGTGAGAGAGGTAAACAAAAAAGTCTCAGTCATTTTGTTTCTCAACGCTCAACCCAGCTTAGCTCCCTTTCTGGAAGGGAGAGTAGGACTGGGGGTTTGGTGAGGGGCTTGCTATTAGCTCTAAGTATCCCTTGTAGCCCTGCAAACACAACCACTGTAGAAGTACCTGGCAGCCTTGGGCCGTAAAGATTACAGAGAAGGAAACCTTAAGAGGTAGTTGCAATCTGTCACAGGGACTTGTTACCAATCAACGTCAGCTTGATGACTATACAACAACACTATACGAAGTAAGTAAGCATTCATATATTTTAATTTATGTTACTTTTATACAGAAATCACATCGTTTTCTGAGTTTTGTTTTTATAGAGCCAGTGTCATAGAGCCAGTTCTGAGACAAGACAACCCTGTGTATCGCAGAATGAAACATGGTTTGGCCCTGTGTCGTACTCACAATGGTAGGTATGTTTCAGCACATCATCGCAGGGTGCTGTGTCAATCCATCTCATTGTGGGTCTTCCTCTTTTCCACTAACCTTCTACTTTGCCAAGCAGAAGGGCCTCCTGGGTTTGGTCCTCCTTGATGATATGTCCAAACTAAGTAAAGTCTCCGTATCTACACTCAAGGAGTTTCTGGCTTAACTTCCCCAAGATAGATGTATTTCTTCAGGCAGCCCACAGCATATACCATAATCGTAGCCAGCACAGTACTTCAAATGTATGACTGATTTTTCAGTCTTTCTTTTTCTTTTATTTTTTTTTAAACATTTTATTAGGGGCTCATACAACTCTTACCATAATCCATATATATACATACATCAATTGTATAAAGCACATCTGTACATTCTTTGTCCTAATTATTTTCTTTATCTTTTTTTAATTAATAAATCTTTTTATTGGGGCTCATAAAGCTCTTTTCACAATCCGTACATACATCAATTGAGCAAAGCACTCTTATACATTCGTTGCACTCATCATTCTCATAATTCGTCTTCTACTTGGGTTCCAGGAATCAGCTCGGTTTCCCTTTCTTCCCCCCTCCTCCTCCCTCCCCACTCCCCCCTTCCCCCTGGTCCCTTGATAGTTTATAAATAATTATTATATCTTATCTTACACTCCCCGGTGTCTCCCCTCACCCACCTCCCCGTTGCCCATCTCCCAGAGAGGAGGTTACACATAGATCTCCAAGATCGGTTCTCCCTTTCTACACCCCCTTCCATCCTGGTGTCGCCACTCCTACTGCGGGTGTTGAGGGGTTCGTCTGCCCTAGATTCCCTGTGTTTCCAGATCCCTACTGCACCGCTGTACATCCTCTGGTATAACCAGGTCCGCAAGGTAGAATTGGGGTCATGGCAGTCTTTCTCTTTCAATGGACTAGTTTTCACATTCAGATGATGCCATTGAAAATACGGCTTGGGTCATGCCCATATTGGATACTAAAAAGGCAGATAGGGTCTCTGAGTTCATCCTAGAGAGAGGAAGGGGGCTTTCACTTCATGCACATGCAGACCCCTGGAGAAGGCATCAGGATACAATGGAAGTCAGGAATCCTGCATTCTCAGCTTATTAACATTCATTAACTTGTTCACAGCAAGGATTCTTAATGAATACAAAGCTTTACAGAGCAAGAAAAAAATACAAGTTTATTGGAATGCAGATAAATGATGCTCTCAAATCCATCAAGTCAATTGTTTTTTAAAATACATAACTTAAAATCAGAGATGGTTAAATTAAAAACCTAGAGCACTGTTTTTCAGTGTACCATGTCTTCTGATGCTGTTCCAATGTTTAATTATGGACTATGACTTTGCTAGTTAAATTTTATAGGGAAAAATGTCACAATCACTTAGGCATAACATAAGACTTCCAGAAAGCAGGAAGAGCAGTTGGAAGGGCAGAAGAATACAACATGGCAGCCTGATGGACTGCTGAGGGAAGCCAAGGTTTGACTTTTTGTTTTGGCTGTTTTTGTAACTTTTTTAGCAAATACTACTTTCTACCTCCCTTTTGACAAAAGCTTAAATGAATCAGACACTTTATTATTAAATTTCCTCTTCTTAAAAGGGCAAAAAGTAGTGAAAATGAAATAGCTGTACAAAGAACTAACCACAATACTATTGTTTAAAGTATTAAACATTATTCTATTATGTTATATTCATACTGCTTTGAAGAGGTTTCTGGTTTTGTTCTGCCAAGTCATTTTCTGGATGACGCTTAAATGGAAAACTCTGTCTCGCCTGGCTTGTGCTGTGTGCTTCAGGTCTTGGGTTAGTGCTTAGTCTGCCCATCCACCAACGGGCAGGTCAGGGACTAGCAAGAGACGTGGACCAAGTCTCCAGGCAGAAAGCGTGGTTCTCTGTGTCAAGGTTGATTTCTGACCTTCTTCCATCACTCGCCTGTAACGCCCGTTTCTCTCCTCTCTGCCTTATTCACTGGGCCAAGGAAACAGCAGATCTTCTCCCGGAGTGCTCGTGAGCTGATGCCACCACTTCTGCAGGTGAAGCTGTATGAAAAATTATGGCAATGTTGAACTCACCTCTACTGTTCACTTCCTACAAGTGTCAGCTCATCTCCATAATCTACCTGGATGAGGCTTCCTACCCCCATGAAGATGTGTCATCTCGCAAGTCCACAGCAGCAGTTCTGTTCTGTGCTGTAGGGTAGATGGCAGGGAGCTTAGTCTAAGAGAGTCCTCTAATGCCATTGCTTTCTGTTTTTGTCCAAAGTTTCTAGCTGTCATGTGCTACAGGTGTGGTTTGTTAAGCCATTCTTTTATGTACATGAAGAACAATTCTATTTCCATTTGGAAATGTGTGTGTGTGTGTGTGTGTGTCTTTTGGGAGTGATTGTGGAAGGGTGACTTTGTGACCTTTGTTAGCCAATCTCAGATAAGATTCCGTGAGTAAACTCTTTAACCTGCTGGGAGTCCATGATTGCGTGGACTCTTTGCAGACCCAGAGTCCCAAACTCACTAATCAGTGTGTTTCCCTCTGCCTCCTTCTTCCACAGAACATGTTCTGAAGAGCCCGCATGTAAAGGGGAGAAGCCCACCATGTAAAATAACCAACCAGACCTGCTTTCTGCATATTTTCTACAAATATACCACTGCTAAAAGGCCAGCCACATTTTCTTATTTTGGGGGGAGGTATTTTATTGTTTCTTTATTAGTTGAAATTTAATACATATATCATTCTATATTTCAGTCACGTCAAGTAAAATGTACAATTCCTACCAGAGTTTCCAAACATTCTTTTCCAACTACACTTTTAATATTAACTTTTTCTTCTCTTTTTTACTTGAGTACATAAATATTGAACATATAATGTTCAATATATTATAAATAGTTATTTATATTAAGTATATATGTTGAGACCCACTATCTTTTCTGATATCATCTTTGTCTTTTTTTAATCTTATGTGAATCCATATATGCTTAACTATGTTAATTTAGGTAACATGACATCCTAAACACTTCAATCAAACCCAAACAAGCAAACAAACAAACAAATTCACTGTCATTGAGTCGACCCTCGGTGACAGGGAAGAACTGCCCTGTGAGGTTTCGAGATTGTAGTCTTTATGGGGGTGAGAGCTCCATCTTTCTCCCTTGGAAACTTCGTGTTTTCAAACTGCTGACCTTGCAGCCCAACACCTAAGCACTGTGTCATTAGGGGTCCCACATATTTCAGTACTCACCTTAAATTTTTTCTGTCTATAAAAATATTCCACTTAACAAATTTAACACTCCATTCTTAATAAAATTTCATTGAGGCTAAAAACAGGGGGCTTTTAAAGCTTGTTGCCCAAACTAAGAATCACACGTGGCCCTTGTTTTGACTTATTCTCTTCTTATGGCAATGACCAGAGATTTCTCCCATAAAGCATGCCTGATTCTCCATTTGTTTACTTACTTCCTTGTTTTCTGTTAAACTCGTTACAAGGATTCCCATATTTTCAGTAAACAAGAAGTTGGACCCTCAGGCTTGGTAGGTAAAGAGAAATAATTTGGAGTCTAGAAATTCATAAAGGTAGTGGTGTGTGTTTCAAAGTGTATCACATCAAGAGGTACAGAATACTGAAAGTACATTTAACCTGCGGGGCTTAGAGATTGTAAAACATAACGGAAGCAGACAACCACATATTTCTCATGCAGAGCAACTAATGGGTTGAATCACTGGTCTGGAGGCTAACAACACTACCCAAACTCATAGTGCCAATAAGCTCCTTATTAACAGGCATCCAGGATTGTCAGTTCAAAGTGGTCCCACTAATATGGTGTCAGTGTTGTCTCCATTGTGTGATTGTGTTATCTACCTTAAAGACCCAAAAGTATTATCATGGTCTTGCTTTGGAACAATGAAAGTTCCATTTCAACTCAACTACACACATAAGATTCCAACTCCAACTTTTCATGATTGCTGAATTTAAATTTTTATTGTGAGTAGCAAAAGGATGTCTTTCTAATTCTATCATTATTTCTATATTACTAACTGGTAGTCTTCTAACTAATACTTTTTTTCTCAATAATTTGAGCCACACGGTTACCCTGGATTCTTGGTCATACTACAAAAAGTAGACTGAATGCCTGGTTGGGGACCTTAGACCATCAAGGTCAAAGCTAATCATCTGGTTGATTTGTCTCAAAGGCTTAAAATTGGTGTTTGTTTGTTCTTTTGTTTTCTGTCAGAGCAAAAACACTTTGTTTTAGATTTTTCCCTCCCCTCCCTCCCCACCTCTGGAATTCCTCCATCTGCTCAAGTACCCAAGATCAGAGTTACACAAATCAGGGCGGAGGACTGACTGGTAAGGATGAAGAAAAATAAAAGGGAAGGAAGTCACCACAAAAGAAAAAAAAATATATAAAAGGTGCAAAACTGATTACCTCAGTCCTCCTTTGTCTACTCCCAGACTCCTGGGTTAAAGCCATGTGTGCAACTGAAATATAGTGTAAGGAGAAAACCCCAACACGTCCCCTTCTTGTCACAATACCCACAGGGGAGTCTCAGATGGTTCAGTCCAAAGGGCACTCCCTCCAGGGAGGGTAAACTTGGTGTTTTATTAGATTATTTTGTTTTGTTTCGTGCCTTTCTTCCTTGAGTATGATTGTGAAATCCTGGATTTTCAAAGATTTAGAATACTTTCATTCACTTGGATGCACAGTCATAACATGTCCCAAAAGGGAACTTTCTAACAAGTCTCAATATTGAAATGATACACCTAGTTCCCTCTCAGCAGGCTTTTCGCTCCTTCATCACAACGCACAACTCTGTGTTCCTTACAGATGATGATTTCTATGATGTTGTAGCAATGCTTTTTGACTGATGCTTGTCTGTAATTTTATCTCTTTTGCTACATTTTAAACTTTCTGAAATTTTTATTTTACATTTACAGGCTCCAGAGGGCTTAGGAGCCTATGCTAAATGAACAGGACCCAAAGTAAAACCAGCTGTTGAATTGATTCTCCCCGATAGTGACCCCATGCATTGCTGAGTGGAGCTGTGTTCCACACGGTTTCCAAAGGTTATAACATTTTGGAAATGGATTCTTCTGAGGCAAATCTGTGTGAATTCAAACTGCTGTTCTTTTAATTAGGAATTGTGCAAGCCACCCAGGGACTTTAATTTTAAGAATAATAGCTTAAAATTACAGAGTACTTACTATATTTAAAAAAATGTGGTTGCACAGTTGATAACCATAAAGTTGATAGTTCAAACCCATTGGGGGAAAAAGACATGGTGATTGGCTTCTATAAAGGTTGCAGCCTATCGTAGAGAGCAAATGTTTTGAGAATGGTAAGGGCAATGAATGTACAGATGTGCTTTACACGATTAATGTATGTATGGATTGTCATAAGAGTTGTATGAGCCCCTAATAAAATAATTAAAAAAAAAAAAAGATCCCAGCCTAGCAATCTATTTGTGAGAGTTCTCTTCCAGCCTACAGGGGTCACTGTGACTGAAAATCAACTCGAAGGCAATGGATACTGTATTTCTGAAAATTTTCTTTGTGTTGTAGTTTTACAAGAGTCTATGTAGTTTTTACTTTGTTATTCTCATTTTTTACACAACCGAGTTCAAACACAAAAAATTCAATAAATTTCTGAAGGTGCCCACAACTTATAAATGGAAAGTTCAGAATTTGGACCCAATCAATCTAGTCTATGATCAGTGCTTTTAACCATTCTGCATTGCTGCTCATGGAGATTAATTAGCACTCTGTGAGATATATTCATATTAGTGGATAGAATTATTATATAATAAATATGCCTCTAAGAATGATTTCTCTATATGGTTATCAGCCTAAGACAAATTTATATTTTTAGATAAACCGCATTAGGGTCATACTGGAAGGTGACCATAAAAACCTGAGAAATCAAGTAAAACAGATGCTGAAGATAATTCTGGAATTCTGCACTTCATCTGAAAAGATAAAGAAGGATAGCAAATTCCAACTTGAAGAAGAAATAGAACAAAATATTTTAAAAACCTGATAGTATATATGCAAGTGGAGGTGCCATCTCAGCCAACCTGACACAGCATGACAATGCTGAGTTACAGGAAAGCAACTCATGAAATCCCTGATAAGTCAGTGGCAGTGCTGACAAACCCAGAGTGAGACAAGGTTAACAGAATATGAGCTTGGTGTAAGGAAAAGAACACAGGAAAGTGGGCTACAATTTGAGAGACTTGGGCTACTAAGATCAGGGAAAGCACAAGCAGAGGGAAAACCTCTTTTCAGAGAGTCACCGATCACATAGGTGGGGGACAAACACCATAAGAAGAGGCTGTAGAATGGCGCCTGAAGACACCAGGACTCAAGGTGCCCTCCAGCCTGCATTAAGTCAGGTCAGGAATCAGTGACCCCCACACTCCTCTAGTGACCAGAGAACATGCCCGTCACCTCCACCCCTCAGGAGATTGGTGCTCCTCCTCCCCCTGGTAATACACCTGCCCACCTCTGACCACCTACTGACCTCTTTCTTCTCTCTGCTTGTCTAGTTAGACAGGAAACACTAACATATTGAGCACAACAAGCCTGTCAACCCTGTGATCTGTAAGGTGCACTCTCACAGGTTGTGAACTATGTCCCACAACATCCATGGTTAGTGGGGTGCCTTCTTGCAGATTGGGCACTGTCTACTCACTATATATTCTGTGAACCACTGGTGCACACTTCCACAGGTGGCATTGTTGTGGCACAGTTTTCTTTTTTATTCCCTTTCCTCCATTTCCCACCCCTAATCACATAAAAGCCAGAACCACATCTACACTACCCAGGCACATGTGCCATGTCTGCTGCCCCATGCACTATACTAGTGACTCTGGATCAATGGCAGACAATGGCCAACACTCAACCAGCAAACCCTAAGTTGCTCTACATAGCCATTGAGCAGATACTACTCTGATACTTTTACTCAAAACCAAATCCACCCAGAGAATGGTGATGAGCATCCCCAAACTGCAGAACTAGTCACCAGAGACCACACTGTCCTCACCCACCTGGATATATCAAATAAGTACACAAAATTAAGATGAACCAAAATCAACATACAATTAACAAATAAATACAAAAATACTACAAAAGACAACATCAAATCACACACACACACACAAATAAGACACTATGTCTCAAATAAGTTAACAAGATACTGGGCTAGAAATCATCTGGAGGAAGAAATGATCATTGAACCTAACTGGTGAGTGTTCAAAAGATCTGTATCTATGTCCTTCAACAGATTAAGAAAGAGCGAAAGACAAACCAAGTGAAAAACTGAGGAGATAATAGTCAAAATGAAGAAAAATACAGATAAATTCTAGTAATTGAGATAAATAATGAATATTTTTTAGCAAAACAGATAGGCAATTAGAAACCATATGAAAATAGCAAAAATAATTCTAGACAATTTGCCTTAAAATTTCAGATATTATGGTGCATTGATAGGACAAAGAATTGAATTAATGGAAGACAAAATCAGTGATACTGAAGATAAATGACTTAATACCTATTTGTTAGAGGAACAACCAGAAAAAATTAAAATGAAGGAAACCTGAGAAATATATAGGACATAAACAAGAGAACTAATGTGTGTATATGATTGGAGTTTCAGTATAGGAGGAGACAAAAGAGCAGAGGGGAAAAAGTGTCAAAGATTTGTTGGTAGGAAAGTACTCTAATAAAATGAAAGATGAGAAGATATCCTTACAAAAGCTCAATGAATTTCAAATAGAATATATTCTAGAAGAAAATCAGCAAGACATTTTCCTAATCTTTCAAAATCATAATCTACCTTTCCAAAACCAAAGACAAGAGAGATAATCTTGAGAGATGCACCTCAAAATTAAAATATGCAGAAAGCTAATAACACCGAAGATCTCACCAGAAACCAACAGAATGAAGAGATAAGAAGAGGGGGGAAAACCACCAACCAAGCATTATATAAATATCAAAATTATCCCTCAAATGATTGTGGCATCAGATTAGTTCCAAACAAACAGAAATGAAGGACTTTGTAGTAGCCAGCTCACCTTCATAAGAAATACATAAAGATTTTTTTTTTCAGGCAGAGAAGCAACAATATTGGGCAACAACCTAATATTGTGATATCAACATTAAAAAGACTAGGAGAGTTCTTCTCTGTCACATTGGATATCTGTGAGTTTTAATTGGCAAATACCATCTGACACCACCACCAACATAATTTCTCCTTAGATTGCATTTATCAGCTTGCTAAAATGTAATTTTAAATTATGTTAGTGAATTCCCCCCTAGAAACAATATAGTCATGAATTTTGAAACATTGGTATTTTAAAGAATAGCTCTCAAATGTACTTCATACGCCAGAAATGTCTATCTTACCAAAATAAGATGAAAATTCCTCTTCAAACAAAAATTTAAACCAGTGTAAATTTATTTTCTACAGGATAATCATTCCATAAATTTTTAAATGGAAATAATAAATGATAGAATATAGCTTTAATCAAGTCAAAACTTGGAACCTTGTCCGTGTTCTTGACCATGAACATCACAGAACAAAACTATCTTCCAAAGGAAAAGACACTTGTTTAAAAACAACAGCTACAAATGCAAGCCACTGTTTAAACAAGAATGTGCCTGCAGCAGAAAGAGACCTTTAGAGCTCCATCCAAGATGAGTCCATTCATAAGTACAGCCCCAATGCCTAATACTTACTAAATTATATCATTGTTTAAAATACCAAATTCTTAAAAGTAATATATCTACAGGGCTTGGGAATCACACGTGGAAATGAACCAAATGTCTAAAAACTAAAAAAAGAAATACAAGCTCTTTATATGAAAGAATACACATAATTCTTAAATCTCAAAACCAAAACTCACTGTCATTGAGATGATGCTGACTTTTAGTGACCAGATAGGACATGGTAAAATTATCATCTGTGAGTTTCTGAGAGCTTAACCGTTTACAGGAATAGAAAGCTTTGTGCTTCTCCCTCTGAGCTTGCTGGTGGTTTTGAACTGCTGACCTTGTGGTTCACAGTCCAATCCTTAACCACTATGCCACGAGGGTTCCCTTAATACTCAAGGTTGGGGGGGCATTATTTATTTAAGAATAGTAGAAATTTAAAATAGTAAGCATATCTTCTAAATGACTTGAAAATCATAACTTAAGAATTTCAAATTTAGTAGTCAGCTCAAAATTAAATAACAGTTGCAGCACATTTAAAATAAAAATAGTACTAAATTCACAGTACTCTTATTGAAATGTTTCTTTAAGATCCAAACATCAAATCATTTCTCTAATAGCATACTAAAGAATCGTACTATTTCTATAAGCTTACATTTCAATAATAACTAACAATATAAGCCTAGCAAAATTCATCTATCCTCTGCTAGGTGCACACAACCAAATTTCAAATAATTAGTTTGACTAAAAATATATCCATACAGGAAACAATGCAAGTTATTATAGTAAGGTAAGAATAATGAAAATTATATAGACCTACCTTTTCAAAGAAAAAAACCCTGAATATATTTCCAAGGTTAATGAGCTTATTAGCCCCTACTAGGGTCTAAACTAAAGCCAATAATAATTCCTCAGGTCAGCAGTATACAGATTCTATGATCTTCCTTGTAGAGCAGCTTGACATGTTCAATATATTCAATAATAGATTGTACACCAGCGTGCACATGTATATCCTAGATTTCCCATTCTTATCAGAGTCCTACGCAGGAGAAAGAAGGCTCTATTCTAATCGATTTATCTCCATCCATCCTCTTTAGTTTGTTGTAAGACATCAAAGCTTCCATTTCCTTGCCTTTAAAAGAAACCTAGGTCTTCATAGGTAGGGAAGAAGCCCAGCTATCAATTTTAGATCATTTCCTTATAATTCTCAGAATTCCACTTTGGCTGACAAATTCATGTATTTAACAAACTTCTCTTCAAAGTAGTCTCTGAGGAAAAACAACAAACAAAAACAAAATGAATAAGCAAATGACAGGTGGAACTAGTGGAAAAGAAAAGAGATATGTCCATTTAAATGGAAAATTTCCAGCAACAAGAGCACAGGCACGCCTGCTCATCCTCCTCTTGTTCTTCCATCTGAAATGATGATCCAGCTGGAACACCTACTTGCTGGTTAGTTGACTCAAGCCATGGACTTCTGTCCTTGCAATAAGGGTATGGGCTCCCTGTTCCTGCATATCTAACTGAGCCTCTCATTTCACCGGGAGCAGCTTCGTAGGCTGGAATAGGATACATTTTAGCTCCTTGGCTGAGTGTGATTTGGGGAGCAGAGAGTTGAGGTAGAAGATCTTGCATTGCAGGAGAAAGCAGGATGAGTCTGAGGACAGTCTCATCCTCTTTGGGGACTTTATTTTTGTCTCCCTATAAGACTTCTTCTAAAATAGCTGATGCTGACTCACTGTGTATTTGGCCAACTTTTTCTGGTACTTTGTTGTGAGATCTTAGATTAGCAATGTTGCTTGGCAACATAACATCATTTCAGACTTTCTCATTTTGACTTACCAAGATTCAAGTTTTAAGCTTTGAAAAACAGCAGATGGTTTTACAATCTCACATTTTTAAGGAAAGAAATATATATGAAGAGGTTATTCTCCAAGCACATGAAATTCTAAGGCTTTGTGCAAAGAACAACACCCCCCCCCAAAAAAAACCCCACATTGGTATATTAAACATTTTTAGCATTTTCTTCGTATCCATTCCAGATGTTTTCATCACTACCCCACACCCAAAAAATTCTCTATATACATTTCCAGTCATAACTCAAAAGAATGTGGAGTAATCTAAACAATGCTCTCAACCTAACATTCTAGCACTACTGACCAAATAGAGAGGGGTGGGGCCAGGGACAGCGGGAAAGGGTCAAGGAGAAGGAGAGAGAGGACAGAAGAAAGAACAAGTTTACATCTGAGTTGCTTTACTACATGTGGTAAATGCTACTTACAAAAGGACATATATTGAACTACGCTCTCTAACATTTACACACAGTGCAATCAAAACAAAGTGGCATCCTTTTAAACAGATCATTTTAATTAATGTTTGCACAGAATTACCCTCAGAGATATTCCTCACAGCATCGTTAATACAATTTTTTTAAAGGTCCCAAACTCAGACAATAATTCATAAAGCCATTGGGACATCCTTGGGAGAAAGACTGGGATTTCTACTCCTGTCAACAGCTACAGTCTCAGAATCCGGAAATCCTTACTGTCACTATGAGTCAGCACTGACCTGATGGCAGTGAGTTTGCCTTTTTGATATCTATGTGTTGAGCAACACTTAACTTTGAACCCAAAGGTTGAAGGTTGGAACCCGCTAGCAGCTTAGCACAGGAGAAAGATGTGTCCATTTCTTTTAGATGTGCAGCCTTAGCAACTGTGGGAGCGGTTCCATTGTGTTTTGTACTGTTGCTATGAGCTGACATGCATCCAATAGCAGCAGGCTTTTTGAGTTTTGTATAACTATGTGATAGAATTCCATGGGGATGTTGACATTGATTCTACAGATGGTTTAATGACAAGCAGAGGTGTCCACGGGTGTTAACAGATGTTAACAGATAATAACTACAACGTAGATTTTTAATTGCTTGTAGAACATGACCCTAATTTTGCAAAAAGACAAGTCTGAGGATCATGCTGGACTGGACCGTGTTTCTTTCTGCTATACATAGTCACTATGAATCAGAACAGGCTCAATGGCATCTAATAACAGCAACAACAACAGGGGATGTGCAATCGTCTGCAGAAACATCAACTTTAAAAAATGATCAGATTACAGAGGGTTTTTAATTTATTCCATTTCATTTCTACAATTTCCTCAAAAAATAGTCATGACTTTTGTAATTGGAGCACAGTGGATGGGGTGTTGGACTGTACACTGACACATCAGGCATTGTAACCCAGAAGCCACTCATCCCAAAAAGACACGGCTATCTGCTCTCCTAAAGATTTATAGTCATTGAAACCCTAATGAGTAGTTCTACATGACTCTGCAGGGTCACGGTCAATCAAAAGTGACTCGAAGGCAGTGGGCTGGTTCGATGGCTTATTTGTTAAATTTGGATTAACGTAAGGAGGAAAATCCACCCAGTGGAAATTGGTTTTGTTGTTTTTAATGATGTGTGGAAATTATATCAGTATCATAATGTGCCCTTTATTAATCTATGGTGTATTGTCTCCAAACCCTTCTATTCTCTGCTGTGTGGTGACAATGTTGTGACCTGGCATATTAACTCTCGTTGTCCTGTTGATTTCCTGTTTGGGTCTTGGCTTCTACCTCTAGCCATACAAAAAGGTAAAAAGCTCCTCTGGGCAGACCTTTCATAGTATGCATTTATCCCACTAGAATAGCATTCAGAAACTCTCTCTGAGTTAGCACACCCAGTGGTGTCACTCGGGAAGGCTCTCTCTGGTCACAGTGAATTTTTTCGTAAAAGCAGTTTTGTTCAAACTTTGTTTTTGTGATGGTCGATTTAAGAGAACAGTGTGGGGCTGTGAAATTCTGTTTCCTGCTCAGGAAAAATACCCCAGGGACTGTTGGGAGCTTGAAGACCAGTGACATGGGAAAAACTCAAGTGTACGTTTTTCTCATTTTCAAAAAGGCAAAATGTTGATTGATGACAAATCTCATTCTGGATATCCATCAACTTCTCGATCAGCCCAAAATGTCCACTTGTACTGCATTTGGAGTCCATTCCACCAGGTCAGACTATTAATCAAGCTTTCTATGTAGAGGTTCTGAAAAGATGTGTCACAGTGTGAGACAAAAAGGGCCTGATTGTGTCAGAGGGGGGACTGGTTTTGCCACCAGAACAATGTGCCTGCTCATACAGCCATCTCGGTGCACCAGTTTTTGGCAAAAATACAGCATGCCTCTCTTGCTCCATGCACCTTACTCACCTGACCTCACTCCGTGTGACTTCTTTTTGTTTCCTCGAATGGAGAGCGACATTAAAGTACAGCGGTTTTGATGACATAGACGAGGTGAAGGAAAACATGAGGGAGGGTCTGTTAGCCATCCAAACAGATGAGTTTGAAAAGCTGTTTCCAAGAATAGAATCACAGTTTTGACAAATGCATTAAGTGTAGTGGAGAATACTTGAAAGGTGATAAGGTTGTTTTTTTTTTTTTTTTAAATCAATACTTAGCTTTAAAAATAAAAATCCAGTCTTTTCTGGGTACTCCCTCATATATTTATCACATGCCTGGCTCCGTAGCTCAAAAACATTCTTTTGTTTAATCCTTACAAGCAATGACCACAAGAGGAATGTATATCAAACCTAGATTTGAAGCCAGATGTGATTGATGAGAGAATGAGCAAAGGCAGTATATCCAAATAATGGAATCTTATTTTATTATGATAAAATTAAGTAGAATCTACTTCATGCTACACATTAGATGTGCCTTGAAAACAAATATGCAAAAGGTCTAGCAGTCAGACACAAAAGACAGCGAGGTTGTCTTTAGTTCTACTTGTATGAATGTGCAGCAGAGGCAAACTTCTGCATCTTGTAAATAAACCATTTTTTGATATATGTGTGTGTATTTTCCATGAAAGGCTCATCCAGTGAGAACACATTTTTAAGTTGATCTCTAAGATCTCACAAAGAAAAGTATTTGTTTTCTTAATGGAAGTGGGAGAAAGAGAGACAAGAAGGGCAATTGGTAGGAGGGGTGTGTTAGTTTGGGTAGACTAGAGTAACAAATTCATAAACATGCATATGTGTATAAGAAAGAATTTTATATACAAGAGCAGTTGAATACTGAGAAAACAGACCAGCCCAGATCAGTTCAAGTCCATAAATCTGATAATAGCCCATATGTCAGATAAAGTCAATCTATAAAGTCCTCTTCAGATTCATGAAATGCATGCAATGATGTCAAATGTAGGAAGATTTCAGGCCAGTGGGTGGGAAGTCTTGTGGATCCAGTGGTGGTAGAAGCATCTCACGCTGTCAGGGGTCTCCATGTGACTCCTCCAGTTCCCAGGGCACAGGGTCTATCAGCGTAGTGCCATGTGTCTTGTCGGTAGAGCTCCCCTCCAGGGAGACAGCATACAGTGAGGGAGTATGTATCTCTCTCCTCCAAGGAGGAAATCCAGGAGTTCCCAGAATTCTCAGGAGAAGACCAGGCCCACAAGAGACCTCATTGTCTATGACCCATCTAACAGAGTAGACCCCACCCCTTCACTCTTAATCCTCTCAAATCCCAAATTAACACCAGATTATGTAACAACCACACGGGGTGAGGAAGGAAGAAGGGAGAGATTAGGAGGAGAGAGGAAAGGAAGAAAGAAAGAGCAGAGAGAGGGAATAAACATTTTAATAATGTCTAATTTTTAATAATATCTTAAAATTATTCAATTCATGAACCTGTTTCCATCAAGTTGATTCTAACTCAGGATAACCCCAAGTGCACAGAGTAGGGCTGCTCTGTAGAATTGTCTTTGCTGTCACGTTGAGGGCAGCAATTTTCAGCTTCTGCCTTCCATGGACCTGCTGGGTGGGTCCCACCGCCAATGTTTAGGCTTGTAGTAAATCACGGACTCTGTGTGCTGAATGAATTGCCAATGAATGAGAGAATAGAAGATCACCTCAAACCCGCAGACTGGAAAACATTAGCGTGGCAGCAACAGGGCCAAAGAGCTCTAACACATTATTGATAAAATAGTAAATCGTGATAGCCTTTTAAGAAAGCACCTCGATAATGAAATGTGCAGCTTTGTGCTGTCACTACCACGGTAAAGAGCGGACAGGGATTGAATCTCTTCACAAACACCTAAATCAGATGCCAGTAATCTGAGAAGGTAGTAAAATCCTTAAAAAGCCTCTTAAAAGTTTCTCTTAAGCCGACTGATTTTATAACAGAGAGGAGAGAAGGGGTGAAAATAAGGAGAGGCTGATATTATCTTTTGTGCATCCCCTTAGGGAGGGATGTGTAGGACTTGGTATTTATTCTTCCTCCTGAGCACATCCCAGAATTCAGATTTTATTTTAGGGTCTACAGACATGCATCACGCTGTTTTTGAGAAAATAATTTAAGGGTTTCATGTGTTAACTGAAACGATGTGGTTAATTCACTTCTCTCCTCTCCGCCTGCTAATTTTAAAAGAAGGAAAGTTACGGTAGTGAGTTGGGACTAATACTTACAAACCCTCACAACATTATATATTACACTTGAAATGCACATGTTCTAATATTCAGCAATGCTAATTCTTGGTATAATTTTACATAGAAATAAAAATATTATCGCACAAGAATATAGTTAAAGGGTATATTTGACATCTTCAGAAGCAGGTGAACATCTACCCATGGGGGTGGGGTTTATAGAGAATATTGTAATGTGTTGCCATTTGTTGCTATCAAGTCAGCCTCAACTTGTATGTAGAAGAACAAAATGCCCCTAAGTTTTTGCCATCTTCTTTAAAATATTTCTCACTGAAGATGTTGGTAGGATTCTTCCATTTCTTCATCACTTGCTTTATGATTTGTGCATAAATCTGAATAATCATTGCATTGATTGAACTTACTTGTTTGCAGATAGATATTATTCTATCACAGACATCATGCCACTCAAGTTTTATCTTAAAGTGCATTTGGTGACAAGGAATCCAACACCACTCTTCTTGAATCTGTGATTTCCATCATAGTAAGCCATCTGACTGCCTGATTCAAAATGGCCAATACTAGTTCACTAACACCTAGGCTTACTATAATGCTATGGATATCAGTCTTTTATGCAGTGCATTCATTTTAATGACTCCAGTTTCCTAGATTCATATTTGTATACTCTAATTTCCAATTATTCATATATTTTTGCAGCTGCTTCTTATTTTGAGTCATGCTCCATCAGTATCAAGATAATAAGCAAGGAATACACCGAATTACTGTACCAAAGACATTGGTCAATGTTCAAGCATTTCAGGTGGTAGCACATGATCACGAAGAAGTGGTACTGAAGGAAGAAGTGGTACTTATTGAGGGTGGAAACCTAGGCTCTAAGAATTGACAGAATACCGACTGAGCTGTTTCACGAAAGGGAATCAGTGCTGGAAGTGTTGACCCGTCTATGCTAAGAAATTTGATAGAAAACTTACTGGAAGAGATCCATAGATGTGTCCATTTCAGAAAAGTTGAGCCAATGAAATTTTTAAAATTATCAAACAAAATAATTAATATCACACACAGAATAAAATTTATCAGTATACATATTTCACATGAATATATTTAATAGAATATTATAACATACATTCTTTAAAAATTTTTCAATAGTTCAAAAATCCTGTCTGAATAAAGTGTATTCTGTCTCTAAGCAGTTTATTTACCTGCCATTCCTTCAATGCCCAGTTTATCTGGCCGCTAATGACCAATGCAAAATCAAGTGTGAGAAAGGCTCAATGGCCTTTTGAAATGGGCTTTCCTTCTTTAGTTGCTGAAATGCATTTGCTGGAAAGTCAGGAAGTACATTCCAAATGGGTTAAAGCCATTGATTGGTTAGTGGTGGCCACTTTTAACACCCTGCTACCATCTGCTCCTTCACATTTATTCCCTTTGTCCCCAAGGCTTTACTCCATCCACATCATTATGGTCGAAGTTTCTTTGAGAAGACAACTCTTCTCAGTCATGTTTTGAGTTCCTCTAACCTGAGGGGCTCACCTTCTGGCACTCTCACTGACAATGTTCCCTTCTACTCAGAACATCCATCTCCAACAACGTTTCTCTCAGAACATCTGTCACCAACACCGTTTCTCTGCTGTTCTTAGGGCTTGCAGTGACTAATTCCAGCAACACAGCAATACGCACTGCTGCTAGCAGTAAGGTCACACTCATCTGTAGTATGTGTTGGCTTGCGTTTTGCTGTGGTGCTGGAACTAGTCACTGCAAGCCCTATGAATTTGGGGTATGATAGGTAATAATTACCATAATTGATTAACCATGACAGCGCCTATCAGAGGGCATTAGAAGGCTCCTCAAATAAATTAGCACAGTTTTAGCCTTCTAGGTATATTGATACATGTAAGCTGAGCTACAAAAAATTATTATTTTTTGGTTACTATTAATTACAGAGATTTTTAATTAAAAAATAATAAATGTCTGCTGAAACACACACACACACACACAAAGTTTTCATGATGTCACATGGAAAAAAGAAGTTATAAAATAACACATACAACATGACCAATCTATGGAAAGAGTAGTCAGAAACACATCTGTAACTTAATGGGGAAATCTTTTTAAATGACATTTATTCTGTCTCTTTTGAGCATGCATTTTCCACATTACATAAAACATAATTGCACAATTCTTAAAATAAAGGATATTTCTCAAAAAACAAACAAAAAAAGATAACAAGTAGGTGTGATTCTGTCCTGAGAGATGACACCTTCAAACATTTCAATTCTAGAATTTGCAAGTAGGTTTTACGGTCAAAATTTCAAAGTACATTTTTACTTAAAGTTAATATTAATATATGGTGGGATCTCTCTTTCAATTGCCATTAAAAAAAAAAAAAGACCAGAAGCAACAAAGCCCACATGGAAGAACACACCAGCCTGTGTGATCACATGGTCCCAAAGGGATCAGTTATCAGACATCAAACAACAAATAATCATATCATTGGCTGCACACCTCCATGATATGATCACTGAGGACAAACGGGTGCTTAAGCAAATATGGCGAAGAAAGCTGAAAGCTGATGGTGCCCGGCTATCATAAGAGATAGTGTCTGGGGTCTTAAAGGCTTGAAAGTGGACAAGCGGCCATCTTGCTCAGAAGCAACAAAGCCCACATGGAAGAAGCACCCCAGCCTGTGCGACCACGAGGTGCCAAAGGGATCAGGGATAAGGCATGATCAAAAAAAAAAATCTTACCATAGTGAATGAAGGGGGAAGTGCAGAGTGGAGACCCAAAGCCCATTTGTCAGCCACTGGAGACCCCCTCACAGAGGTGTCTAGGGGAGGAGATGAGTCAGTCAGGGTGTGATGTAGCACTGATGAAGAATACAGCTTTCCCCCAGATCCTGGATGCTTCTCCCCCCCCAACTACCATGATCCGAATTCTACCTTGCAAGTCTGGATAGAGCAGAGGTTGTACACTGGTGCATATAGGAGCTGGAGGCACAGGGAATCCAGGGTGGCTGATACCTTCAGAACCAGAGGGTGAGTGAGGGGCAATACTGGGAGAGTAGAGGGTGAGTGGGTTGGAAAGGGGAAACTGATTACAAGGATCTACATGTGACCTCCTCCCAGGAGGACAGACAACAGAGAAGGGGGTGAAGGGAGATACCGGATATGGCAAGATATGGCAAAATAATAATCTATAAATTATCAAGGGCTCACAAAGGAGGGGGGAGTGGGGAGGGAGGGGGAAAAAAGAGGACCTGATGCAAAGGGTTTAAGTAGAGAGCAAATGCTTTGAAAATGATTAGGGCAAAGAATGTACAGATGTGCTTTATACAATTGATGTATTTATATGTATGGATTGTGATAAGAGTTGTATGAGCCCCTAATAAAATGTTTTTTAAAAAAAAGACCCTTCTTTCTATTCCCAGTATACATCATCCTTTAGGGAATTGTAGAATTTTAAGCAGCCTTTTTCATCGGTTTTTTTAGTAATGAGTATGTTCGATGAGATGGAGCAGCTCTATGTAATCTCATTTCCTTCCTGGACACTTTTCAACATTCAGATATTTTTCAGTTTTATTACAGTATATTGTCAACTTTCAGATAAAAGGACAGATGTGGAAAATTTCCTGGAAAACATTCTTCTCTTGTCTTCTACTTACAAAAAAATGGGAACATTTGGACAAGTTATTTGGAAGTTGTATTTATTAAATTATCAATAATGAATTGCTCCACATTCATGTAGAATAAATGAATACAAGTTGCTTCCAATACATTTTCCATATTCCTTGTGATTGATGCTTTTGAAACCGTCTTTAACTGGTACATATTCATTTCACTGGAGAATAACAGAGGAAATTGAGAGGTATTACAGAAGAGTTGTAAAATCACGAACAAAGGAACAGAAGTAAATATTATTATGAATTTTAAATAATAAAATTCATATATATTTTGAATAAGTTGTCTTCAATTCTTCAATTGTTTTGTTGTACATTTACCTAGTAGAAAAATACAGTTTTAAATAAATTATCCTACCAATGTTAATCTTCATCAAACAAGAACGTATCTCCTCTTGTTACTTTGAAATTCTCATACAACTGAAAATATAATGTAAGTAATGAAATATTCATTGTCCATCAGAAAACCATGAAAAAAATCAACCTTTTCATATGCTTTACTTTTCTACAGCAAATTTCAGTATGTGAAAATAAGAGAAATGCTGCATGTAAAAGATTAATTGCTGCCATTGCAAATTTATATTCATAAAGCAAATAATATGGTATGCATAAGGTCTCAATCATATTCATTAAAATGTCTTTAATTAAGAAATTCTTGTGTCCCAAGAATTTACCATGTTCTGAAAATTCAAGAACGAACAAAATATCTTTCTTATTTTCCTAATCTTGAATTCACTTAGAGTGATGGTAATGAAATGAATTATGATTAAATGTGTAGAAAGGGCCTCAATGGAGCCTTATTAAAACTTGGATTTCATTTATAAGCTCATTGCTTTTCATTAAAGCTTAATATAAGGAAGTATATCTAAATGTCTTGAAATGTTCTTATGCCTTTAAAATAAAAAGTATGGGTGTTTTAAAAGTTTTTATTTGGGTGTAAAATACATTAAAAACATAATTGTTGGTATTGCTTTATATTTAAAAAAAGATTATAAAAGGGAAAACCTGAGTGACTTGCTCATTAATTTCTAAATATTACTCTTTTAAGTGGAGGATACATGTAGCATTTATTTATATATATCATTTTAAGAGTATAATTAACCAGCATTATATTTAATAGTACACTATATTTAAGAACACAATATCAAGTCGAATTTTCCTTTGAAACAGCTCTTTTAAAATGCTCTCAGGAATCTTCTCCTGCCCCCTTCTTCTGCTTTTCTTTCTACTTTCCTCAGTGTCAGTTATTCTATCCAATCAATGAGGCTTTAAATTACTTTCAAAAGGCAGAAATAATAACAATAACAATAAGACACTGGAGGTGGGGGCAAAGAAAAGAGAGTCAGAAACACATGAACAAAATGCATATTTAACCAAGTCTGGGAGATCAAGTCAGGCAGCACTTGGTAAATACTCTTTGGAGAGGGTAATTCTCAAAGGTTGTGTTTGCTGTTGTGCTTGAAGTTTGCTTTGCGTGTGATCTAAGGCACCAGATGACCAGTAATCTCCCTTGCCCTTTCTCTTCCTGCTCTCTGTGGGTTCTGTACATACCTCACCACCCACCAGCCTCTCCCCCCTCCACATCTGCCTTCCCTGGCCTTCTGACAGCTCCCATATCCTTCTAAAGATGTCTGGTATGGTTAGCATTCAGCCGCTCACACCTTAGCCTGTCAGGACATGGCGACTTAGCATTAGCTCGCTGCTTCATTTCTCCTCCAAAAGACCCCATGACAAGTCTGCCTTGTTAGACACAAAGCTTGGGGAGCCCAAAGCACCCAGAAGTTCCCCATTAGGTTACCTGTCAGATCCCCTTATGTTTTGGCAGTCTGAGACACACACAGTTCTTAGCAAGGACCTGGACGAGAGGAGGAGTTGCTGAGGTAGAGGACGTTTTGAGAGGGCTTTTAGATTCCATGTGCACCGAGTCAGCATTTTCAAACTGCATATGGTTCGGGCCAAATGCATAATGCATTTATTTTTGTTTTAGTTCCACGAAATTCAAATCACCAAAATTATTTATTAAGGATCTACAATGATGAGGGGCAGCATACATGGCACCCAAGTTTGAAGAGTTTAATGGATGGTGTATGAACACTTTTGGTCTTCCCAGCAGCCTGACAAGATGGAAGCCAAACCAAACTCAGTGCCATGGAGTTGATTCCAACTCATATTGACCTTGGAAGGGGAGTAGGTGAATGTGTAGTTCATTCCATTGCATTCCACTCCCTTATTCGTGTCTTCATTCATATAATAGACTTTTGCAGAGAATTAAGATCTACTCTGTATCAATATTCACTTTTGGAGTGGAGCTACCCCCCAAAAAATCTATTAAAGTAATAAAATATGGTCCTTAATCTCCATCTACTAAAGGTTTTAGGAGGGATGAATAGAATTAAGTGGACATTAGTCATAGTAAGAAGTCTCTAATTTGCTCAACTTCTGACCGAAACATCAAAGTTCTGGTACACTGAGTGATGTCCCTTAAAGAAAGGCCTATCAGTCCACCTCTTGAAAATAAGCCTTTGAAAACTAATGCGCATGGTTCTACTCTGATACACATGGATTGCCATGAATCCGAATCAAAGCACAAGCCGCAGGTAACATACAGTGACTACCATATTGGAGACAGTACAGTATAGAAGGAAGGTGTCCAACAAGGTGGGGCAAGAGAGTCTATTCAAGCTGGATGCTCAGAGGAGGGGATTTCTGAATTGAATCTTGAAGAATACATAAAATTTTGCCAGGAAAAAATAAAACAAGCAACCCCTCTCATAGATTTGTCTTCTACTTAAAACTTCTATTAACCCTATGAGGTTCTTTCTCGTTCATGATTGTCCCTTTTGAAAGGTTTCAGTTCAGGTTTAATGCAGTTATATGTACTGGACAAAGTCATTTAGCAAATAACTGGCAGAATTAGGACATACAGACTTCATTCGGTCTGACTCATCTCTAGCATTTATTCCATGAACCAATATTGTTTTCTTAGAAGAAACTAATTTAGTTTTCAATAAAACTTTGAGAGTGGAGAGTAAGTGAATTTGAAATTGAGATAATTTCAATATAATTATTTGTTAAAGAACAAAAAAGCTTGGGGAATTATTTTGTATGAAATATTGTAAATTTCTAACTCTGTGGTACAAACAAATGGACAAAAACATTTCATTTATACTTCCTATTAAGCTTATTGTGGAGTAACTCTCTCGTTAGTTTGCAAAACACAGGCCACTAGAGTTTGAAGAGTAGAGCTGAATCTAAAGTCATAGTCACACTGAAGCACTTTCTCCCACTATAGTCATTAGGGATGATTGAAGCATGCGCCCACCTGACACAGAGATATTTTAATGAAAATCCGGGATAAAATAAGAAGAATGTAAATGCATCCCTCTTACAAACATCCCTGGGAGAACAACAGGAAGAACATTACAAAGGATCACTACTAAAAATTGTACAAAGGAAAATTACTGTAGTAGGATTTGCCACAGATTTGCCGCATGACTTTGGACATTTCACTTCACCGGGTGAATCATTCTGTCTTCTACCACTAATGGCATCATGATTAATGTTCTATTACACTTGACAAGGTTTCAATAAATAAGCTACATTGCTACACGGGAAGTGATTTGCAACTTAAAATTCTCCATACGATCTGAAAAACATATTCACTATTACAGATCAAATAGTTTATTTGTTAAAAGTATGTTTATGTTACCAGATAGTCACAGAGAATTATTGATAAGGATATTATGGGAAACCCCAAATATTCTTATGGGTAGATTGTAACATCCACTGTAAGGCTGTTTGTAATACACGCTAAATTTTTTGGCAAGATATGTGAATGATTAAAAAAACTAAAGATATTACTAGAATTTGAATATCATAATTAGGAATCCAATCATCAAGGATGGTTAGATAATATTGGTTAACCAGTATACCAAAACTTAAAAGTAATTATTAGTATAATGACTTCAGATATTGGTATCTCCATTTATTTTGGAAAACAATATAATGTTTGAAATAATGTTTTCAAAATAAGTTTTATCATATTAAAGATAATAAAACTAGTTTACCATTCCATTATCCAACAAATAGTGATATCATATTCTAGTTCTTGTCATTCTGATTCTTCGCATTAAGCACAATTGTAACGAAGGACTCTCTCACCAACTAGCTGATCCTGCCTGAAGACTACTGTCGCGTGAAACTCCATCCTTGTGGCCCTTTGTATTTTGAAAGCCTTCCAGCCAAGGTTCAGAGAATCAGCATCTCACAGTAATATATAGAATAGTATTCTATTGATTCACAAGGGTTTTGTTGGCTCCTTTAGGAAGTAGAGGCCAGACCTTTCTTCCTAGTCAGTCTTTGTCAGTCATACTGAAGTTCTTGTTCTCTGTGGCTGGTGGCTGGTATTTGAAAGGCCAAAGGCATAACTTCCAATATTGCAGCAGCACAAAACCCACCACAGTAAAAGATACTGTAATATGGGTAGTGGGACCAAGAACCAGGGAACTGGATTACTGCAAGTTGAAAGAACAGATTGTTTGAATGCTCATATTTCTACTGCATAGGCCGGTTATCTTTTAGTCTGTTATTCTATGATGCTTATATGTTAGTATGAGTCTGGTACCTATGCCACTAGTATTTCAAATACCAGCTCTCATCACCCTTGGATGACAAATGTTAGTGGAGTTTCTAGACCAAGACACCCTAGGAGGCAGAACTGGGAGATCTAGTTTCCAAGAAAGATGATCAATGAAAATCTTGTGGGTATCAGTAGAACTTTTGGAAGATGTGTCATTCAGGTTGGAAGACTCTCAAAATGAGACTTGGAAGAATTTCTTCCTCAATGTAGAATCAAATTCATGATGTGTAACAATGCTTTCAGGAGCCTCATTTGCTGATGATAGGAAGAAACTGTTGCTCTCATCAATTTGTATTTTGAAGGTGGCTTGTACAAACTTTTAATCAAGGAAAATTTGGAGTTTGCAAACATGACAGAGAATACCCGATAATTGATAGTCTATGCATTACCAAGCTGAAATGGACTAGTACTGGCTATATTTAATTGGATGCTCATATTATCTACTATCATTGACAAATTGAAAAGGAACAGCATTGCATGTGTTTTCAAAAAGAACACCACAAGATGTAACTTTAAGTACAGCAAAGTCGGTACTGTAGGTATAGGACTTAAGTGTATCTATACATTTATAGGAAGAAAATTATCATGGAATTAGTCTAATTTTCACACCAAATACTAATGGTAAAGATGAAGAAGCTGAAGGCTTTTAACAGTTTCTACATAGATCAAACAGTCTGACATGACTCAAATAGGCAATGGAGATGAACTGATAATTAGAATGCAGAAGTTGATAAGGAAGAAGAAAGATCAATAGTTGAAAATCATAACCTTAATGGCCGAAATGCTACCAGAGGTCCAATTATTTGCAAAACTGATGATTTATTCATCAGAAATGCCATTTGCTCAGCATTATGAATGGCAACTATAAACACTGACCTCACCATATGGAATAAAGGAGAATCGAATCGACTACCTGAGTGAAAAGAGATGAAGAAACGCAGTATCACCAGTCAAAACAGGGACCGGGGCCAAATGTGGAACAGATCCTCTATCTGAAATATGCAAATTTAAATTAAAGATAAGTACAATTAAAACAAGTCCATGCAAGCTAAAGAACAACCTTGAGTATAGCCTACCAAAATTTAGACACCATCTTAAGGAGAGATTTGATGCATTCAACACTAAGGAAAAATCCATTGTCGAATGACATTGAGGACATCAACTATGAAGGAAGCAAATAGTCATTAAAAACAGAGAGAAGGTCAACAAGAATATGAAAAGTAACTCTAAAATTTCTTTCTGAACATAAAGTAGCTGAAGCAGAAAGAAGAAATGAAGTAAGAGTATTGCGATGTTATGTGCAAAGATCTGAAGTTGGAAAAATACAATATTCTGTGGATTCTGTGACAAAACACCAAATAATGCAAGAAGCATCTAAATGATGTGGAAGGAATATGCAGATTTACTGTACCCAAACACACTGGTCAACGTTCAACATTTTAGGTAATAGCCTCTGATCAAAAAGTAGTTCCTAAGGAAGAAGCCAAGTCTTCCTGAAGGTGAAAACCTCGCCTCTAAGAGGTGACAGAGTATCAACTGAGGTGTGTCAGCAAAGGGAATCAGTGCTGGAAGTGCTCACTGTTTTTTGCCAAGACATTTGGCAGACAGCTACCTGGCCAACACATTGGAAGAGAACCATATGTGCCCATTTCAGAAAAAGTGAGCCAGTGAAAAATTTTAAATCATCAAACAAAATAATTAGTATCACACATAGAATAAAACTTATCAATATACATATTTCACATTAATATCTTTAATAGGATGTTATAATACCAATTCTTTCTAAATGTTCTATGGTTCAACAATCCTCGCTGAAAGCAGTGTGTTCTTTTGGAAATCCATTTGTTTATTTGCCATTTCCACCGTTCTGATGCCCAGTTTATCTGGCAGCTAATGACCAATGCAAAGTCAAGTGTGAGAAAGGCTCAATGGCATTTTGAACTGGGCTTTCTCCCTTAGTTGCTGAAATGTTTTTGCTGGAAAGTCAGAAAGTGCATTTCAAAGGACACAAGGCCATTGATTGGTTAGTGGTGGCCACTTTCAACACACCGCCACCATCTGCTCCTTCACATTTATTTTCTTTGTATAGAAACATCTTTGATGTTTAAGATTAGGATTAATTTCTCCAGCTTCATAGTGTAGGACTTGTCATCTCTCTCATTAATTTAATTTGAGTTAACTAGAATCTGCACTTAGTCCTCAGTCTGTTATTGTAGAACAAGTGAAAAGAAAAGTACAGACACAATTATGTCACTCAAATGTTTAGGGTAGACATTAAGCCAGTGGGGGTCCTACCTGACTTCAAAATGCCCCCATCATACAAATGAGTCAGTTTACATTCGCAACTCCATCACTCCTTCCCTCAACCCCCTTACAATTCAATTATTCCAAAGGGATAGAAGTTAAGATGTGAAAATGACAAGATGCATGATCTGTCTCACAAAATGAGCAATCTGTGTGACAATTGTGAGTGAATTCATGCTTTTTGTTATAAAATAAATTGATTTTGTGGTGATTAAATATTTAAAATCAATATATAACATGTATGACTGAATAATCTATTTTGAATGACCTTTGTGGTTTGATAAGTAGGAGATGAAATAAGTATAAACTTTGGGGCCGACTGTCTAAAAATAAAATTTTATTTTTGAATTCAGGTTTCAGAAGCCAATTTAATATAAATAAGGGCATTGCATTTTCAAAGATAGATGTGGCTTTGACCTAGTCTGTATTTGAACAAACATATGCAATGTTTATTAAAAAAATCAAAGGAGACGCATCATTTCAAAAGTAGTCAAATTGCTATACATGACATTTACTGGGCTCTAGTAAGCTATAAGTCTTCAATTCACAGGTTAAAAAATAATAACTCTAAAGAACGTTATCAATATGGATGACGTACCAATGCTTAGCAAATAGAAGTTTATTTTAAAACATAGGTTCCAATAATATTTGTTATATGTATGGAAAGATCTTAAGTCTCAGTCCTTAAGAAAATTTTAATTGAAAACCAGTGGGATCCATTAGAATATGAATAAATGTAAAACAAATAAAGAACAGATTTGAAGGTACCAAGAACAGGTGGTAGGAAAAAAAATAAATGTCAGCTACTTAAGAAATCTACATTAAATAAAAGAAAATACTAATACCTTCCAAGAGGGATATTAAGGAATTATCTGAAAGATATTCTCCTCAGGGCCATCAAGATTCATAAAAGAGCATTAGCTAAAAAGCTTTGCCCCTTATCTTTAAGTAAAATATATAGCATGAAAACTTTATTTATTATGAAGCTGAAAGATACTTTGATGGAACATACTGTCCATTTGCTTTGCAAAGGCAGTTGTTTTCACGAATGTAGTTACAGGAGACTGTTTTTCTCATAGATTTAATTCCAAAGAATGATTCAGAAGAGATAATCACAATGCATTCATTAGATCTTTCTGAAGGGCACCTACCCTTGCCATTCACTTGGGGGCATTTGTAAAAGAGGTAAGGTGAAAATGGAACAGCATTGAATATTTTCATTTGAAACCAAAATTCCATGGTTGCTCACCACAGAAACGATATTTATCCTGAGCAGCCTATTTACCCCCAACAGTTATGTACATGGCATATAGGAGAAGACACTGAAGAGCAAGAAAATCGCTTTTTAAAGAATATCCCAGCTACTGTGATCCAAAGATGACAATTACAAAATTCAAATACTGTGAAGATAAAATTAACAGAGCTAAAATTATGAACACCCCATTTGTAGAAGGCGATGATGGCAGTTAGTGTGAGTGCCAAACCCATCTGCAAGGTATCCAGTCAGCCCCAGCTGCTGGCAGATCCTCAATAACCAAAGGCAAGAGCCCCCAACAACCTCCCTAGCAGGCAGAGGCCATTGTATCCTTAATGAGGCTGCATAGAACTCAAGACTGGGCCACTTGATCTCCCCTAGACATGACCTAAATTTTTTCTGGGGGCAAGTATCTCTTAGATCTTGCAAGACAAAAACCTCTTCACTGACTTCTTGCATCTTGATGGGGGGAGGGTCTTCGCCCTCTCACATACGTATTATTTGTATTTTTGCCTTTATACTAATGTGATCTTAGCCTAATCACCTTGGTGCGATTGTCTTTCATCGTTTTCTGTGGGGTTTCTCAGCTGGGAAGCGCAGGAGGAGTGGCGGTACAATGATAACTGGTACATCGGGTGAAAATGTACGGGTGGGGGTGGACCATAGAGGGAAAGGAGAGATAGGAGGTAAATAATGAAGGCGGGCGGGGAGAGGGAGAGCTGGAGCTGATGTTGATCCCACAGCTCACTTTGGGGACGAATCCACCATGGGAGAGCGAATGCTCTAGGATGGATGTGGTGGTGATTGTACAATTCCCCCTTGATATGTTTGAACAAAAGAACTATTCAATTCTATGATATTTAAATTATTTACCAATGAAATTGTTGGGGAAAAGAAAGAAGAGGCGGGCTGTTGACCCAATGCATTTCAGAGAAAAAAAATAACTGACCATCCCTTGCAATTGGAAATGTTGGGACAATTCTCCAGATAACAATCTGATGTGTCACTTTCCATTTGTAAGAAGTTTGGGACAGATGTTGACATTTTACTGGGACAATTTCAACTATTCTAGTATTCTTTTTCCAAATGAGATTTAAAATGTATATTTAGTAGCAATTTAGTACTTCTTGCTAACCATGAAAATGTATGTTATATTAAAGAAAATATGGCTAAACCCTTGATTACACTTCCAAAGATGAAACAGTTTGTTTTTGTTTTGTTTCTGTGGTCATAGGCAACCGATGCTATTTTCCTTCCCCAAATGCTTAAAAAATGATCAAGATAACATTTGGTGAGGGGTGAGTAAGAAAAACAGACACACCACCTACGAAAAATATTAGACAAACAAAAAATATAAAACAAACAAAACATATGTGAGGGGATTTCACGGAGCTTGTGGTAAAATTCTATTGTATTTTAATATCAGGCATGTACATGCCCTATGAAATTATAACTTCATATTGTACATTGGTAATGTTCAATATGTCAAATTTCTTTTGGAGATGGTCACTAACTGTAGTTGGCATGTACCCATGATCATATTTTGGGTCTTGTGTACTTGTTTCAATGTTCTTCGTTTTCACCCTGAACTTACATATGAGTAATTGGTGGGCGGGTCTACAGTGGGGCTCTGACCTGGCTTTGCTGATGATATTGAGCTTCTCCAACTTTTCTTCACACAGGTGTAGACAACATTATTCCCGTGCATTCCATCTGAAGCAGTTCATGAGTCTAGCCTCCATTGATGTTGTTGAAAAGGTAATTTGTAATGAAGAGGTCATTGGTCTTAAAAATGTATAACCTGTGATCTCCAGTTTAATTTCTATGCCCAGGGTCACATTTTCCAATTTTCCAATTTTCCATATTTGACCAGTTCCAGAATGAAGGTGATAGAATTTTTTGCTATCTTCCCTATTGACTATTTATTCACCGGTAAATTTGAATAATATTTGCATTAACAGGACTTTCTTGTGGATGTATAGATATTCTCCCATCACTGCAAGCAAAACACTTCAAGATAGACCTTTAAATGTTCTTGACAATGAATATGATATTAATTATTCTTGAATTTTTCATTCTCAGAACAAGAAACCATTTGACTGTCCCATATGAAATGGCCAACAGCAATACACTTAAGCTCAGGAGTATCCAGTTTATGTGTTCCATTTCATTTTTCAAGACATAATTTTTTAAGATTCATATTTCATAAATTCCATCTTTCAATTTTTAATGGATGCTTGCAGCTGGTTCTTCTAATTTTAAGATATCCCAAATGAGCCAATCAATGTCCCCTAAACTTTTTTCATTCACGGTATTAAAGTTGACTCTAATTTGATGAGGCAATTGTATTTTGAGAGCCTCCCAAAGGGAGGGCTCTTCTTTGGGCACGGCATCAAGCATTTTTCCAGTAATTTTCATAAGGTTTCCAGGGACGAAACCAATAGAAGCAAAGTGCCTCTTTCTTCTTCCTTCTTTCCCTTCGTCTAACACAGCCTGGAAGCTCTGCTGAAACGTGTTCAGCATGGGTGGCCCTGGTGCTATTTGAAATACCTATAGGATGGTTTTCAGTATCAGCCATAGTGTGACAGCTCACAAATGAGGGGTGGGTTTAAGTCTATTTACCAGTCTTAAGTTATTTGAAAGGGGTGAACATGGGATTGCTGGGTGTTTTACTAAAATAAGTACATTAATGTGGGCTCTGAATACTTAGTAACAATGGAAATAAATGATATCAAAATAAGGAGAAATATATGTCCTTGTGGTTAAATTATTGTGTCAATATAAACTGTTTTAGGTCTAATGTATATTCCCCAAATTGTTTATAATAAAAATTTACCACAAATTTAATCAGCTGGAGATTTATGAGGGTTTTTAAAAATCATTTTATTGGGGGCTTGTACAACTCTTACCACAATCCATAGCTACATCCATTGTGTCAAGCACATTTGTACATTTGTTGGCCTCATCATTCTCAAAATATTTTCTTTCTACTTGAGCCTTTGATATCAGCTCCTCATTTTCCCCCTCCCTCCCTGTTCCCACCTCCCTCATTGACTCTTGATAATTTTAAAATTATTATTATTTTGTCATATCTTACACTCTCCGACGTCTCCTTTCACCCACTTTTCTGTAGTCCGTCCTTCAGGGAGGAGACTATATGTAGATTCTTGTAATTGGGTCCCACTTTCCACCCCACCCTCCCGCCGCCCTTCTGGTATTGCCACTCTAACCACTGGTCCTGAAGGGATCATCCGCCCTGGATTCCCTGTGTTTCTAGTTCCTAACTGTACCAGTGAACATGAGTTTTAATTACCAGTTTACAGTATAGACCTGAACTTTCTAATAAAAATTATAAGGCAAAGAGTCTATGCAATTTTAAGTTTTGTAGGCACATTAAAAACGATATAATACAGTTTTTAACATTTCAGTAATAAATCTATATATTAAAACATTATCATTTTAAGATGTATTCAAAGTTTCTAAATTACATTTTTTATACTTTAATAAATCTTTCAAATTTTTATTCAGAGGTTAAATTTTGATCATAAATATTTCATCTGTATTGCTATCTCATAAAACTTACATTTGAAAAGTAAATTCATATACATACCATTTTTTCAAATATGATTCAAAATTTTCAAACATTAATTTGAAAAAGTAATTCTTTAATCAAATTAGTTACATTTCAGTGTTCAAGAGCCTTTTGTGTCCTATCACTACTCTATTGGAGAGCTCAGTTAGCTTCTGTAAATGCTTTAAAATATTTACTTATCTACCAAACAAGACCATTCCCAATGGTAACAACCCTATGAGTGTTACCCATTGGACAGAGTGGAATTGTGGATGCTGAAGATTGTAACTGTTTATGGAAGTAGAAAGCCTCATCTTTCTCCATTTATTTATCAACAGATGCACATTTAAAAAAATATATTTTAATGGTATAACATCTAAATCTATTCCAGGTGTGTTAACCTGGGTACTTTTGAGAAATAAATGCACAGAAACACATGTATAAGAGAGAGTTTGTTTATTTTTTTAACAATTTATTGGGGCTCATACAATTCTTATCACAGTTCATACATATACATACATCAATTCTATAAAGCACATCTGTACAGTCTTTGCCCTAATCAGTTTTTCTCCTCTTTTCTTTTTTTACATTTTATTAGGGACTCATACAGCTCTTATCACAATCCATACATATACATACATCAATTGTATAAAGCACATCCATACATTCCCTGCCCCAATCATTCTCAAAGCATTTGCTCTCCACTTAAGCCCCTTGCATCAGGTCCTCTTTTTTTTCCCCTCCCTCCCCTTTCCCCCCCTCCCTCATGTGCCCTTGGTAATTTATACATCGTTATTTTGTCATATCTTGCCCTATCCGGAGTCTCCCTTCCCCCCCTTCTCTGCTGTCCCTCTCCCAGAGAAGAGGTCACATGTGGATCCTTGTAATCAGTTCCCCCTTTCCAACCCACTCACCCTCCACTCTCCCAGCATCGTCCCTCACACCCTTGGTCCTGAAGGTATCATCCACCCTGGATTCCCTGTACCTCCAGCCCTCATATGTACCAGTGTACAGCCTCTGCCCTATCCAGCCCTGCAAGGTAGAATTCGGATCATGGTAGTTGGGGGGAGGAAGCATCCAGGATCTGGGGGAAAGCTGGGTTTTTCATCGGTACTACCTCGCACCCTAATTAACCCATCTCATCTCCTAAACCCCTCTATGAGGGGATCTTCATTGGCCGACACTTGGGCCTTGGGTCTCCACTCTGCACTTCCCCCTTCATTTAATATGGTATATATATACATATATACATATATACATATACATATATACATATATACATATATGCACGTATACACATACATACATACATACATACACACACTTATATATATATATTTTTTTTCATGATGCCTTATACCTGGCACCTCGTGATCGCACTGGCCGGTGTGCTTCTTCCATGTGGGCTTTTTTGCTTCTGAGCTAGATGGCCGCTTGTTCACCTTCAAGCCTTTAAGACCCCAGACACTATCTCTTTTGATAGCCGGGCACCATCAGCTTTCTTCACCACATTCCCAACCCAGTGTTGCCCAAGCCCACAAGTCTAATATTAACCCATTTATACAACAACAATCCACAAAGTCCTCCTCCATCTCACAAAACACATGCAATGACACCGACTGCATGAGGAAAGCCAAGTCAGTGATTGTGTAAGTATCTCAGTGCTGGCAGGGGTCTCCCTATGGCTGCTCCAGCCCCCAGGGCTGCATCGGGGTGGGTCCATGTGGCTTCTCCTTAGGGATGTCTTTCAGGAAGTGAGCCTTGTCAGCTGAAGCAGGGAACTGGCTAAGGCAGCTGTACCCTGGTCTGACCAGCACAAAGCAAGAGACCCGAGAACTCAAAAGGCGAGGTTCAACAAGCCATTTATTTCTCCACCCTTCAATTAACCCCACATGTGTTTATTGGCCAAGTTGGCACTATCAGTAAACTACTTCACCAGGTTTTATTAAAATTATATGTAGTTTTAAAATGTTATTAATAAACTATATAGAAACTATTTTTAACAAAATAGATAGTTAAGTAGAATATATTATAGAAAGAAATACATGCCTGCTTTGTTGAAATATTGGGTCCCTGTACTAGGATAGTAATGTTTTCTGATAATTGTCATCTGTTTTTAAAATAAAATGACTTTGACATATATAAGAACCACATGGCAATGGACCATGTAGCAGATACAAAGGAACAAAAACAATCATTGTGTGATCACCTTCCTCACATAATTACTAAAGACGAAAGTGTGCATAGCAAGTGTGGTGAAGAAGGCTGATGGTGCCTGGCTACTGAGAGATATAGCGTCTGGGGACTTAAAGTCTTGAAAGCAAACAAGCGGCCATCTAGCCCAGAAGCAACCGCGCCCACACGGAAGCAGCACACCAACATAGGTGACCATGAAGGACAGAGGAGACCAGGTCTCCAACATCAAAGGTGGGGTGGTGGTGAGAATCACATCACCGTGAAAGAGGGAGAGTGCGTGATGGGGACCCAATGCCCATCTGTAGACAGCTGGACACCCCTTCCAGAGGGGTAGTGAGGAGGAGATGGGCCACTCAGGGTTCAGTGTAGCAACAATGAAACTCAAAACCTTCCTCTAGTTCCTGAACGCTTCCTCCCCTCCCAATCATCATGACCCCAATTCTACCTTGCCTTGCGGACCTGGTTATACCAGAGGATGTACAACGGTGCAGTGGGGATCTGGATGCACAGTGAATCTAGGACAGACGAACCCATCAACACCAGCGGTGGGAGTGGCGACACCAGGAGGGAAGGGCGTGTAGAAAGGGAGAACCGATCTCGGAGATCTATGTGTAACCTCCTCTCTGGGAGATGGGCAATGGGGAGGCGGGTGAGGGGAGTCACCGGGGAGTGTAAGATAAGATATAATAATTATTTATAAACTATCAAGGGACCAGGGGTGGGATCGGGGATGGAGGGGGATGGGGGGAAAAAAGTGAATCTGAGCTGATTCCAGGAACCCAAGTGGAAGGTGAATTATGAGAGTGACGAGTGCAACGAATGTATAAGGGTGCTTTGCTCAATTGATGTATGTACAGATTGTGATAAGAGCCTTATGAGCCCCAATAAAAAGATTTAAAAAAAGAACCACATGAATAATATTTTGTTTTAGAAGTTAAAACGTTGCCTCAGTTAAAAGAAATAGACGTGTTTTTTTTTCAGCACATGATGCTCGCTACTTTAGATTTTTTCCAGGTTGAAGCTTGAAAAATGAAATTATGAACATGATTCTGAGTTTTTGCGATCAAACCTATTCCGTGTCCTAGTCCCCGGAATAATACAAGAGCTACAAACATCTGCTGAGCATTAACAAAATCAATACTCCTAGCAACTTCTGTTGAACTATTTTTTTCTATCTGTATATTCTTCCCATCGTTCTGGAGAACATCCACCTTCTCCAACTTTATCATTTAAATGAAAAAGTGGTTTTATTGATATGAAATTCTCATATCACACACTTCCAAAATTAAGTAGTTTTTGAAAATACATTATTCTTGTGCTCTCTCCCCACTCCCACACTCACTCTTTGCTCCACAGTCCCCTTCACCCCATCCCAATTCTCCACCAACAATGGTATCCATTGCTGTCTAGAGGCATCCACTCCTATGCTTCATGAACCAGGAAACCTCACAGAATAAGAAAAGAAAAACAATTAAATAGAAAGAAATCATCATAATATAAAAATAAAAGTAAGAAAGAAAACATCACGAGGAATATTAAAAAGCCAGAGAAGAATTTTCTCTCATAGAATAAGAGAAAACGATTTAAGCCTTGAGCACATTCTGGTTGAGTCAAGAGGGAGGGCACTAACCAAGAGCACAGCATCCTGTAGTTCAAGCCACCATGATCAAGTTGACAATGACCTCTACCTGACAGTAAAGCTGTTCGCATTGCTGCTTGTGGCCAAAAGGGATCTGCCAGAGGCTTAATCTGATGAGAAGCTCTGCAGATGGATTTTGGCTCCCACTGTCTTCCTTAACCTTCTACAAATGGAGTGCTCACAATTTAAACTCTGATTCTTCTCCTTTCAGCACATTTGGATTTTGTTAGTAGATCACACAGGCTGGTGTGCTTCTTCGAGTTGATGCTTCACTTAGATGGCTGCTGTTTCAATGCAACCAACTTTGCCATTTTGAGGGACAAAAGACATGAAGAGTTGTTCTCCTACATGGTTTGTAAAACATGTAGTAACAACAAGAGGATCTTTTTATTTTTATCATTTTACTGGGGGCTCATACAAATCTTATCACAATCCATATATCCATCCATTGTATAAAGCACATTTGTACATTCATTACTCTCATCATTCTCAAAACATTTGCTTTCCACGTAAGCCCCTGGCATCAGGTCCTCATTCCACCCCCCTCTCTCGCCTGCCCCCATGAACCCTTGATAATTTATAAATTATCATTATGTCATTTCTTAACTGTATTTTTCTATGTAAAAGTAAAATTGAATACTGAAAATATTTATGAGCATTGATAAATATCACTTTTTCTTGATATATTTTTATTCAGTTAACTTGGAACATTTGTGTTCATTTCACATACTAAGATCTATGCTAAATCTGGTTTAGTTGAGAGATTAAATACATTCATTTCATTTATCGAAATTATCTACACCTCAACTTTTTCTAAAACAATCTTAAAGTAGCTTTATTATGTTTAGCTTTTGGTGAGATAAAGCATATTAACATTTTTCTTTTTAAAAATGAATAGTTAGGGAAAAAATACTTTCCTTAAAAATGTTTGGGTTGTTTCAACTATACAGATTGAGAAATATCAGAGAATTCATTATCTGGATGCTTTCTATCAATTTTGCCTACCTGAAACTTACCAGCGAGAATGTATCTAAAATACTTTGAGCCAATGAATTATTAAAATTGCTATTCATATTTCACTTTGAAAAAATTGTACAGCAGTATGGCAAAATTGTTGTCTGGACTTGACTTGGAATGAACTGGAATGACTTTTATGGGTAAATGGCAGAGCTTGGTAGAGTCACAAATTATCCTCTTTCCCTTGCGCCAGAATCCAGCAGAGTGCTCCTGCCATTTCCTTCACAGGAAGCAGATGTCTCATTATGTTCCTGTTTACAATGTCCTCTGCCTAGGGAGGAACGCTAATATTTATTTAGGAATGTAATTCATGCCACCATAAATGCGCTGCACTCTCTTCTCTACGAAGAGGAAATAAACAGCAGCAGCAAAACAGGGCTCTCTCCCGAGAATTATGTGAAAATCAGAAAAGCCTGCAGCCTTATCCCGTCTAAAAGAAAATAGCTTTTACAAAACAAATTCCATCCAAGGAACTCCATTAATACACCTTACAATTAGTTGTTACTGGCATTTTATTGTGTGCAGTGCTGCTTGTCAGGAGGGGTGCATCCGTGTCAGGTAAAGAACACATCCTGCCTCACATTCTCCTGTTTCCGTGCAATACAATGACATGGCAGCGCCACTAGGCTTAAAGGCAGTGCCACCGTGATAGTCATGAGTGACCCGAGTTTATTATCCGCTTGGCTCTTTTTTACGTGTTTATGTTCCTAATGAAAAAGGCATCTTTCTCAATATGTAATGTCATATGTTGTCAAATCATTTGGATATTCAGTAATATGTGTAACAAATACTATGTTTACTCATGTTTAAATTAAAGCACTCTGGTTAAAGTGTACTAGTACTTTACATTATTTCTTTTAAAAAACGTTTTAGCAAAACAAAGCTGTAGAGTGGTTACTTTGTATGTAAAGAAAATTATTTCCTTTGTATGTAAAGAAAATATTCCTACCAGCAGGATAATTAGAGATAATAATTTCCCCTTTAAAATTCTGAGGGGCAATAAAACATTATTGTCAACACCACATACATGGTTTTTTCCCAAATTTTATTTAAATATGTCTCTGAACAGTGCATGACTGCAGACAAGTTCTCTTATCAATACTTACTTTAGTCTCGTTGAGATGTGTTCCATCAAAAGATGTGTTTTGGTACCATGAGGGATATATATCTATATATCCATATATCTATATATATGGATATATAGATATATTGCTAATACCAAATTTTTAGCCAAACTCAAATGGACATCATCACACACCATTGAAATCTTGCAACAGGTAGATAGGGCTGCTAACCCACATAATGTAAGGTTGTACCTGGATCACTTATTTTAAGGAGTGATTAGGCTGTTATCTGCAAGATCAGTAATTGTGGGAGAAGTTGGGGCTTTCTACTCTCTTAAAGATTTACTGTGTCTGCCCCTCAGAAGGGGAGTTTTACCCTGCCCTAGTCGGTTCACTGTGAGTTAATAATGACTCGCTGGCTATGTATTTGGTTTCGTTTTGGAGGATGACCTTGCAACTGATCCAAGAAAGGGGTGATGGTAAGTCTCAATGAGTGAAGAAGCTGACTGAAGTGCAGAAACAGGTCGAAGAAGGCAAGAGAAATTGACATTGACATTGAGATGTCGCGTGGCTTGGCCTTTTCATTTTGACAGAGCAACTTGGCCTTCAAGAAAGCTTTTGGCCTGATGGGATCTACAAGGATTGCGCGTAGATCCGTTAGCTCAAAGAACTGATCTTTTCATTAATCTTTCAGTAAGATCAAAGCTAACGAAGACAGCTTTATGCAATGAATCATAACTGGTGATGAGTCTTGGATTTACTAGTATAATCCAGAGAGCAAAGTCCAATAGAAAGAGTAGCTTCTAAGCGCACTGGTGGCGTAGTGGTTAAGAGTTAGGAGCTAATTGCAAGTAAAGAAACTGAGATTAGGGAAGTGGTTGTCAACCTGCAGGTCGTGGCCCCTTTGGGGGTCGAACGACCTTTTCACAGGGGTCACCTGATTAACTACAGTAGCAAAATTACAGTTATGAAGTAGCAACGAAATTAATTTTATGGTTGGGGGGTCACCACCACATGAAGAACTGTCTGAAAGGGCCTTGGCATTAGGAAGGCTGAGAACCACTGAGCTAGGGTCTAGTGGATCCTTTTCTTGGTCTCTCACTGTTTACCTGTCTCCCCTTCTATAAAAACTTAGTACACCCACTTCGTTGTGATACATTCCATTTTTACCCTGAGTGGTTCACTTTACAGGCTCAGCTACATATGAAAATCTAGAAGTTGAGATGTACAAAAAGGTGCCTGTGTTAGTCTGGGTTACTAGAGAAACAAATCCATAGAGACATTTATATGTGTATAAGAAAGCGCTTTATATAAAAGAGCAATTGAATATTGAGAAAACATCCCAGCCCAGTCCAGATTAAGTCTGTAAGTCCAATATTAGCCCATATGTCTGATACCAATTTATAAAATCCTCTTCAGTCTCATGAAACACATGCAATGATGTTGAATGCAGGAGATCACAGGCCAGTGGGTGGGAAATCATGTGGATCATGTGCTGATATAAGCATCTCAATGCTGGCAGGTGTCTCTACATGGCTCCTCCAACTCAGGGCACTAGCGTAGCTTCATATGTCTTGTCAACAGGAATGTCTCCCAGGGAGTGAGCAAGTGTCCAGCCTCCAGCGAGCTGTTTATCTCCTTAGTGCCTACACATGGCGTTCAAGCTTTGACCTGATTGACAAGCCAAACTCTAAACCTTCCCTCACAAGTCTCAAATTGACAACAGATTATGTAATTACCAAAGTGCCTCAGAAGAAACGCATGGCAATCTACTTCCCAAAATTCAAGCCATTGAAAATCCTAGGGAGCAGAGTTCTGCTCTGTCCCACATAGTGTCCCCATGCACTGAAGTCCACATGAGGACACTTGGTTCTGCGATCATCTCTGTATAGATCAAGAGGAGCAATTTGGAGAATAAGTGTGTTGCATAGTGTGTTTCTGGAACAACGAGAGCAGTGCTATCTGGGAGGTTATTAGGAAATGCAAGCTCCTGGACACTGCCCCAAACCAGCAAATTAAAAAATCTGGGGTACCACCCAGAACTTTGTATTTTAACAAATGTCCTCAGCGATCCTGAGTCTGATCATCTCTAGGTGTCTTGGTAGCACTCTCGGGTAAGCACTAGGCTATGAACTGCAGCTTCAGGAGGGCAAACTCACCAGCCACTCCAGGGGAGATAGATGTGGCTTTCCGCTTCCGGAAAGATTTGTTTTTGTTAGGTGGGATCCATAGCAACAGGATCCTATGAACAACAGATTGAAATACTGTCCAGCTCTGCAATATCCCAGTAATTGTTATGTTTGAGTTCATTGTTGCAGCCACGGTGTCAATCCACCCAACCAACGGTCTTCCTCTTTTACATGCTTGGAAGTTTTAAATAACACAGGCTGCTAGGAGTCGCAATGGACTCCATGTTAGTGTAGTGAGAGCCGTTAGAGGACTTACCCAGTAAAGTATCCAGAAATGGCCTGCATTGCATGTACCTTGACTCCCCTCACAGAGCAGTTTGTCTAAAATGTTAACTCTGTGTCACCTGAGCTCATTTTGCATCAATATTTAAAGTTTATTTGGATGAACTAGAATATTTTCAGGATTTTGCTCAAATGGAAGAAATTGACAGTAGCATTTGTTTTCAGGTCTTAAAATTTGTAGGCAACTGGACATCCCCTTACAGAAGGGTTGCGGGGAGAAGACGAGCCAGTCACGGTGCAGTGTAGCAATGACGAAACATATAACTTTCCGCTAGTTCTTTAATGCTCCCCCCGACACATACACTATCATGATCCCAATTATACCTTATAAATCCAGCTGGACCAGAGGATGTACACTGGTACAGATAGGAATTGGAAACACAGGGAATCCAGAACAGATAACCCCCTCAGGGCCAATAATGAGAATAGAGATACCAGGAGGGGAAGGGGAAGGTGGGGGTAGAAAGTGGGAGCTGAACACAATGATCTACATATAACCCCCTCCCAGGGGGATGGACAACAGAAAAGTGGATGAAGGGAGACATCAGACAGTGTAAGACATAAAGAAAATAATAATGTATAAAGTAGCAAGGGTTCATGAAGAAGGGACAGTGGGGGATGAAGGGGGTAAAATGAGGAGCTGACACCAAGGGCTCGAGTAGAAAGAAAATGTTCTGAGAACGATGATGGCAACAAATGTACAAATGTGCTTGACATAATGGATGGATGGGTGGCTTATGATAAGAGTTGTACGAGCCCCAGTAAAATGATTTTTTAAAAGAGCTGTATGAGCCCCCAATAAAATGATTGGGAAAAAAATCTAGAAAAACAAAGAGACTTCTACGCTATGAATAACTTTTACTAAATATGTCTTGGCCTTCAAGATAACATTAGTGGTAACAATGTTCTGATTAAACGCCATAATTTCTTTTTCTAGGTACCTCGGTCTCTATAATGTATTCAAAATGTGTTCAAGTATGAAATAAAACATTTATGAAGTTGGCTTCGGTGCTTCTGTTTGAAAAAAGGAAGTGTCTCTAGAACTACATTAACTTACTCCATCACAGGGATGTGCTCAGATACCACCCATAATTTTCCTTTTCTTGGCTTTAGCAAAGGTATGCAACGCACACAATAAAATATTGTATACAGCTCTGTTGACTCTGTAAGGTTTTCTAATGATTTAGTTCTATATCTTTTTGAAAAGCTTATCAATTTAGGGACACACAAGTGGATGATGGGTACCATGATAACCACTTTTGTCTATGCAACCAACATTGGCTCTTTATTACTCCCCTCATAAAATAGCTTCTTTCTCAATTCACTCCCATGTAATTCCATTTGACACATTTTAAGTCCATATACTAGTATGTCTCATTCTTCAAACTATTTAAAACTATTTTACAAGCTCCATCATTAGATAAAAGCAATTTTGATTTGTGATGTCTCACAAATTATTCAACAAATAATTTTGAAATTTATCTAGCATGAGGACAAGAGCCTGATTTTTTTTTCAAAGGGACTTGTACTTGAATCATTTCCTTGATACAGGTAAACCTGAAGTAACCAGTAAGACAACGTGTTTCTAAAGTCATGAGGAGTTGAAAGAAATGCTCTAGGCTGACTTTGTGTAAAGGCTTCATTTAGCTACACTTCAGCCATTCCTACCCAACTCCACTTCAACCCAGTTTCTCTAGGGAGGGTTTGCTTAAAATACCATGAAATGATCATCACTTTGGTCTTGCCCTGCCAGACATAATCCAGGTAAAGCACCTTTTTATAATGCAGCCAAGTATATGACTTAAGGCACTCCTGATGGACTGTAAATTGATCGGCACAGCCAGAGGGATTATGTAAATAATCAAGGGACTGACGTGCAAGGAAGAGGATGTAACTCTATCCCGACTGACAAGCAAAAGAGAGACAGAGTGTACCTGGCAGCTCGCTGACTGAAGTCAGGTGTCTAAAAATGGAACTGCAGCCACTTTGTATAGGTGCTCTGCTCTGGGGGTCTGCTCTGTGTAGTCATGCTAAAACATTTCTCCCTGCTTCCAAAGATACTGTGAACGGTTTCCTAAATCGTTCTGTTTTTTTTTTTAATGAAGTTTAGGCTTAGTCATTTACCACTAAGTGTGCTCTGCCTTTACAACAATTTGTTACACCAAAGAGATTCTTTTCTTCTTCCATGAAAACATTGATTTGTGTCTGAGGGGACTTCAGAAAGTTTGTGGAAAATGGAGTCTAAAGAAAATTGGATTTTCCTCCCATGATATTTATGAATTTGCCCCCCCACACACCGTATCATTTAATAACTCTTTATCAGAAATGGCTATTCCAAGGCTTGTGCCATGCAGCTTCTGGAGGACAACGCTAACGAGACACCATCCCATAACAGGTGTGTCGGCGAGGGAGACTCATGGATACCACACATGATAGATTCCATGTTTAGAAGACATTCACTTCACTGGTGTTCATAATTTTGAACTAATAGCTACCCAACAGGACAGTTTAACATTGCTCCTATGGATTTCCGAGGTTATAATTCAGTATAGGAATAGACAACCCCTTCTTTAAGTGCTGCAAGTCTCCACCTCCGCTCCCTAAATTAAAACAAACAAACAAATAAAAACCAGAAGTTATGGTAGAATCCATTCTCAGCCACAGTAGCCCCAGGTATATTCCATGGTGTTTTCAAAGATTGGTTTTGGAGAAATTGATTACCAGGCTTTTCTATTGAGGCAACCCTAGGCGGATTCAAACCACACACCAAGGTTAGAAACTAAGCACATTAACCATTTACACCCCTAAGAGACTCCCAAAAAGTATATAGGAAGAGCCTTAGCCTCAGTGTTAGGGAATGTGTTACAGTTTTCTACAATAAAGCCATATAGAGGCTGATATCATCAATAAATATTAACAAGGTGAAGAGCCAGAGGGAAGAATGCCAAGCAAAAGTCCTGGAGAGCTTCGCAGATAGGAAACTAGCAGGTTCTGATTTGCACACGTCAGAGCCGGAATGTGTTGTGGGAAGGAGAAAGGCAGGGTCGGTGATGCTCAGAGCTGATGGCCAGGATATGAGAACCAGGAAGATAAACAAAGCCTGCCGACATTGTGGCGGTGGAGGTTGTCCTTAAGAACCATTAAAAGTGTTCTGACCCTGTCGTGACAGAGTCAGGAATAGTGTCGATACTCAGTAAATAATGCGTGAATTAATCAAGAATTGTTGTGTGTTTTTTTTTTTTAATTTTAAAAACTTCCTCCTGTATTATACAGACTAGCATTCACTCGGAAAAATATAGAATTCTTCTAGAAAAGCGCTGCAGATCTCTTAGCTTTTACAAAAGTTAGACTTTCCGTAGCTCCCAGTTGCAAGCAGGTCAGAGCCTTTAAAAGCATAAATCAGATTAACTATGAACTTTAGCATCAAGGAAAGTAATTTAACCCTAATTATGATGTAATAACCACACACATTGGACAGGGCTTTCTCAAGTTAAGTTCATATAGAAGAAAATGTTTCACAACTAAGTGATTTTTCTTTGTTATCCAATAGTCTCACATCTATGTAATCAGCCCTCACAAATGCAAAGTCATTCTGTGATGTCTAATTTCAAAAAACATTTATTTATAAATTTATTACCTACACAGCAAGCATGTAAAAATCAAGAAGTTATCTGGTTCTTGGCTTTGAAATGAAAATTGCTCCAGGGACAGTGGAAAGGATCTTAATACAAATTGATTTTAATGATACGAGCTACGGATTAACGAATTTTTCTGTAACTTGGTATGGGGATCTGAGTCTACTGTTTCTTCATAGTATGTTGAATGGAGAAAACTTTGATTATTTTTCAACTTTTTCATGTAAATTAACTTTATTTTTTAAGTAGGAAAACCCATGCTGATGTTTAATTTGCTCACTTCAGATATGTAATTTGAGTGTAGTATTTATCATCCATGGAGAATACGTACCTTAGTAAATAGCTTTATCAGATCAAATACACATGGAGTCACTAGCTACAAACTTGTAGGGGAGATTCAGCTAGTCAAACATTGTTTGCCAGTTGAGAATGCAGAAGGTTTAAGAACTAAAGCACCCTTCATTTTTATAGGCTCCTATTACCGATGTCTGGAGGGCCAAAACTGGGACCCTGACCCCTGAACTAGAATTAACACTCTTTCCACTTGACCTGCTGTCCTAATTTTACCTTCAGATTTTCCATACTGGTCCTATGAATAGATACTGAATTTTAAAAGTATTAAAAGGACCATCTCCACAAAGAGATGATCTGTTATAATCATTAATCTTGAGGGGAGATGATTTTGAGCTTGTGCCCCTCCCTTTTGTAGCCCTCTGAAAATCAAGCAGGCAAATTTTCCCAAAGGCATATTTATTATATATATATTATTTTGCATTTTCTATCAGCTACATAGAAGACTCGAATCAAACATTTTTAAAATCATAAGCATATTTCTTATATTAATCATTCACTATTTTTATAGATCTTAATAAAGTGAGTAATATCTGGTTAATTGGTAACTATAGAAGATAGCAGCACTTGGCAATGGCTTAGTTTTGTCTCCAAGATCTTTTCTCTTTCAATAGCTTGACTTAGTTCAAAATTTGCTCAGAAGATATGTAATTTGTGTTTCAGGGTCCCCTAAGACACAGAGTGAAAGGTTCTCCAACGCATCTCCTAACCTTGTAGACGTGCACGAGTAGAATACATACATGAAGTTATCATCACTAGCAAGTGGATAGGGCGAAACAACTGAAAGGAGCTGGAGACGCTGACCTTATCTTTGTTTCTAAGAAAGCAAATTTTAGTGAAACTTCCCATCCTGAAGGGCCACCACTGTAAAACTGGTAGAACCAATGGAGCCTATATTATCAAACAATGGGTCATGACAGCCAGATTTGAAGGGGTGGGGTGAGGGAAGCTTGGGCAAAGTGCCCAACTGAAAATAGAAGCCTCACTTTCCTCCTTAGAAGTTTGTTCTTCTGAGTGAGTCATGGTGCTTCTCTTCCAAGAATCTACTTTTAGGATCCCCATGGCAAAGAGGCAGCAACCAGCTCACCATAAAGATAACAACCTTGGAAGCGATATATGTAGATCTAGTCAACACAACAGCAACAGGTACTTCTCTTTCGTTTGTTCATTTGTTTTCATCCCCCTGGCAGCTCTTTGTCAGGAGTGATGATTTCCAACAGCCTTCATCGCTTTAGCAAATATCTTTCAGCTGTTGCACAATATGCTATTTCATAGGACCTGTAATATAATATCATGGAAGCAGCAGGTAAAAGACCAAATGACGCTTTGCGTTGCATTGAGTAAAGTTGCCGTGTGAGTCCCCTTTAAAGAGTTGGAAAGCAAGGATGTTGCTTTGAGAACTAATGGGCACCTCACCCAAGCCAGGGTGTTTTCAATCACCTCATATGCATGTAAAAGGAAAACAATGGAGGAATTGATACATTTGAATTATGGTGGTGGTTGAAGAATATTGGAAATATTGTAGACTGCCAAAAGAACTACAGATAGGAACTGAAAACGCAGGGAATCCAGAACAGATGAACCCCTCAGGACCAGTGGTGAGAGTGGCGATACTAGGAGGGTGGAGGGAAGGTGAGGGAGCAAGGGGGAACAGATTACAAGGATCTACATATAACTTCCTCCCTGGGGGACGGACAGCGGAGAAGTGGGTAAAGGGAGACGTCGATGGTGTAAGATATGACAAAGTAATAATAATTTATAAATTATCAAGGGTTCATGGGGGAGGGGGCAGTGGGGAGAGAGGGGACAAAGTGAGGAGCTGATACAAAGGGCTGAAGTAGAAAGCAAATGTCTTGAGAATGATGATGGCAACATATGTACAAATGTGCTTGACACAATACATGTATGTATGGATTGTGATAAGAGTTGTACAAGCCACCAATAAAATGATTCAAAAAAAAAAAAGAACAACAACAAGCAAACTGTCTTTGAAGAAAACAGCCAGAATGCGCCTTAGAACCAAAGATGTCAAGAGAGCCTTTCCTGGACTCACTTTGAACACGTCAGGATAGACCAGATCCTAGAAAAAGACAGCATGCTTGGTAGAGTAGACAGGCAGCAAAAAAAGGAGAAGACTCTCAACAAGATGGGTTGACATTGTGGCCACAATCATGGGCTCAAACATAATGCTTCTGAGGATGACGCAGGACCGGACAGTGCTTCATTCTTTGTGAGTAGGTCGCTGTGAGTTAAAAGTGACTCTAAGACACCTCACGTGATATAATGTCATGCACCGGCGGGAGTTTCGTTCTGTTGTACGCAGAGTTGCTATGAGTCAGAACTGGCTTGATGGCACCTAACAACAGCAGCATCCTTGGAAGAAATTGTGAAATGATATTCTCCGTAACTGTGTGAAATACATGCTGCTACTTTAATGTTCTCTAGTTTAGTGGATGTAATACTTTAACATTCATTCACTCACGTTTTATTTTTAAATTATTATTTGTCAAGAGTGTGGCAATTGTTAGAAAGAGAAATAAAAGTGATATTTGCCATTGAAAGGAAGTGATATTTGCCCCTGTCTCCCAGAAAGAAAAAAACCCCACTGTTTTCTGTCTCTATTTCCTTTTGCTTTCCTCCCTGTAATTACTATAAAACCCACAGCCATGGAGTTGATTCTGACTTGTAGCAACCCTACATAAGATTTCTGAGACTGTAAGTCTTTAAATTTTTAAAGAAAGAGCCTCATCTTTCTTCTCAAGAGAGGTTGGTGGGTTTGATTCACTAACTTGGTGGTTAGCAGCCCTATGCTTAATGCACAATGACACCAGGGTTTCTTATGTACCTGCTATGTGTCTCTAAAAATCAAGACTGGTTTAGCTGTATTTAGAAGAATATGTGGTATCAGGGAGCAAACAAACAAACAAAACTTCTCCCAACCACCAGCACCATGGGAAAAGGAAAACTTAGGAGAACAAGTGTGGAATCACACGATACAAAATGAACCTCTCTATGGAGACTACTTTTCCAGTAAAAAAAAAAACCTTTTGAAGTTCTGGATTTTGTTTTAATTAGAGATCTGATATGCACTTAATCTTACATTATAATCTTTCTAATGCCTTTGTCCAAAATATGTTAGTTTCACTCTTAAGAAAATGGGTTGTTTATCAGGAAGAACCGAAAGATGAATGAAACTCATTCTCCATTATTCATAAATACATCTCCGTTAATGTACTTAAGCTATCAGTTAGTAAAGTTGGCAGCAGCTGAAACGAGTTTACAAAATACTGAGGGACGTAAGATAAAGATCTTAGCAGCAACATAGAACAGAAGTAGGGTTATTCAAGCACACTTTCCCCCAAGCTCTGGCACACACAATAACTCCCTCTGTGAGTAGCAGGCTTCGGTGGAAGATCAAAGAACTGACACTTGGGACAATATCAAGAAATCTAGTCGTTAAAGGGCCAAAAATGTAGATCAGAATCTTCTTTCAAGATTAACTCAGGATATGAAGTAAAAGAGAATGAACAAGATATCTTAACAGTGAAGATGAAAAACAGAAAAGGAACCAGGATTGTACATAAATGTATTTCAAAGTGGCCTCTGAAACATGGCCACTCAAATATTATATCTACATATTCTATTTCTCCCCCACCATAATTATACACCTAGTCTGATTATGTGCCCCATATTTCAGAAAATTATAACAGTATAATAGAAAATTCAGACTCCTAACCCTACAACACCGAGTGCGATGTTTTCATAACATTTCATTAAAATGTATATATTAATATATATTGATAACTATGAAATTAAAGAATATAAACAAAACCTTTTTTCCTGAAATTAAAAATTCAGGCGTTATAGGGCTAAATGAGAAAGTTGTTCAATAATCCTGGTAAATTAACATTATCGAGGGACTGAGCTCAATGAACACCATATAGCCCACACAGCGGCATTCAGTGTTTTTATAGGTAGTTTGCGAACAAACTCAGAAGGGCATATGCATGTTACGTATAATATATACACTTATAAATCTATATTCAAACATAAATCTATATTCAAACATATATATGTGTATTTCAAGTGGGGATGGTCTTTAAACCCTTTGTGGCTGTGAGTATTCATTCTCTTCGGATGACGTCATATGTGTGTGCCATGTTGTTATTAAATGCCTTCAAGGTGGTTGGTGTTCAGTGGAGCAAAGCACGGCCTACTCCTGTGCTAGCCTCAGAACCGTGGCCATGTCTGAGCCCACTGTGGTAATCATTGTGCCCTTCCATCTCCTTGAAGGTCTTCCTTGACCTTCCGCTTAACTAAGCATGACATCTTTCTCTAGGGATTGCTCCTTGCTGATGACATGCCGAAAGCCAGTGAAATGAAGGAGTGCTGTCCTTGCTTCTAAAGAACCTTCCGGCTGCATTTCTTCTCACACAGATTTGTTCATGCCCTTCCAGAAAGCCCATTGGATAGTCAATGCTCTGGACCAAACCATAGTTAACGCATCGATCTTCTACCATTTTCTGACTCAGGGCACACTTTGCACATGTATATGTGACAGTTGTACGTACAACACCTCACTCAGGTACACTCTAGTCCTAAAAGTGACATCTTTGCTCCTTCATGTCTCACAGAGGTCTTTCTCTAGTCTGTTTTCTCAACTCACGTCATCGTATACTTTCTTGGCTGTTTCCAGGGGCACTGATTGTAGATCCCAAACCAATGAACTCCTCAATGACTTTATATTTCATTGTCCATCCGAGTGTTTCTTATCAGTCCATTTGTAAGCATTTGGCTTGCTCTCTGTTGAGGTATGCTTTACGCTGAGTGGTCTAGTCTTTGATCATCATTTGTCTTCCACGTTTTCTTCACTTTCAGCAAGCAAGAGTGTGCCACGTGCATCTCCTCAAATGTCAATATATCTTCCTCCAATCCGGATGCCACATTCTTCCTCCTGAAGACCAGCTTCTTGAATTGGTTCTTAATTATGCAGATGTAGTGAGTATAACAGAAGAATGCAACCCCCTTCCAGAGCTTTCCTGATTTAAAACTATCACGGACCCCCCCCCTTATGTTTGAACAATTATCTTCAGATCCATGTAAAGGTTCTTTCCTAGTCAATAAAGCATAGATAAACATCTTTCAGGAATTTGCTACTTTCCGTCAAGATCTATCTGAAATCCGCTATAATACACCTCATTCCATGTCAACCACGTGTTTATTGGTTTGTCATTTTGTAGTAGCTTTTATGTTGCTGTGATGGAGCAATGTGTGCCAAAGATTTAAATAGCTTTGGGGGCAGGTTTCAGTTAAGGGAAGAGGGACTGGAAAAGGGGCATAATCTACATCTGAAAAAATGCGCCCATAAAAACCTTATGGATGACAGTACAACATTGTCTGACACATTGCTGAAATGTTGGAAGATACTCCACATATACCTGGGGAAGGCCTGGTTCCTAGCCATGTCTATTTTAATGATATAAGCATATTCAAGGTGTGGGGACCTCCATTTGCTGGCATAACACAATTTAACAATGAGAAGAAACAGCAGAAAATATGCACTATTAAATAGACCATGAGATGGATGAAATATGAATCAAGAAAAAATGTCCTACAAAAGTAAATGGGATGCATAAAGATCTATTTTCTCGGGACCAATGAGCTGGAATTGGTCCTTGTCAATCATGCATTCTATTACACTGGCAAAGATGACTTGAAGAGGAAAGACATCACATGCATCAATAAAAGATGCATTGCTAGATCTACCCTGAAGTCCAATGCTACCAATGAGAGGACAATATCCATATTTCTAAAAGGTCAAAGAAAGAAGACAACCACCACTCAAATTTATGCATGCACCACTAATGCCAAAGATGAAGATAATTTTTAAACCTACAATCAAGATGCCCTAATAAATACCAGTGATTGTAATTTGAAACGTGACTACAAACAAGAAGTATCAGTGGTTTGAAAATGCCACCTTAATGATAGAAATGAGGTAGAAAGTGACAAGATACAATTTTGAAAATACCTAACCACACACCTGGATGTTTCCAGATGTTGTACACTAGACTCGGTTTGACTACACCTCTGGAAAGAGACAACAGAGAAGCTGACAAGGCAGGACAAGCCTGGGGAGGACTGCGGAATAAGCTATCAGTTGAAATCGAAGCAAATTAAAACGAGTCCACAAAAACCAAAACAACATGGAGACAATCTCACCCGAATTTAGAGGTCATCACAGGGATAGATATAACAAGCTGAACACTAATGACTGAAGGAAGACCAGAGGAATGGGATGCTATTGAGACACCATGCACAAAGAAATCAAAGCTCATTTAAAACATAGGGAAAAAAGAACATTCTAAAATTAATGTCAGAAGAGCACCCAAAACTTGTTTTTTGAGGGCAGATTATGTAAAGCAAATGGAAAAACTGGTAATATAAAAAAAGCTAAACAGGAGATTTCAATGGGCAGGTTGTAAAGATAAATTATTATAATACTATTCAAAAACCAGGGATTAGAAAATCTTATGGGAAGAGATATCACTCAGCATTTCTTAAGATTAAATGACTGAAGAAGACATGCTAGCCTGTTGCAATACTGAACGATTCTATAGGCATAAAAAAGGAAAAATATAGCAGTCACCACGCTAGAAAGAATAGGCTGACATGCAAACGTTGCAGAATACAGTATATGACCAAGAACCAATGGTACTGAAGGAAGAAATCCAGGCTGCACAGAAGACAATGGGAAAAACCAAGCCTTCAAGCGTCAACTACCAAGTGGATCCAACGCTGCAAGGGCTCACTGGACTTGATTAGGAAATTTTGAAGAGAGCTACCTGTCAACCAATTGTAAGGGATCTAGGTCCATGCCCATTCCGAAGTAAAGAGATCTAACAGAATTCAAAAGTCTCAAACAGTACCATGAAAATGCAAATAAAATTATGCTGAAGATATTTTTTTTAATGGTTGATTCCAATCGAGTTCTGAAGAGGATTCAGACTGGTCTGAATCTCTGCTGGTTCTAACTCATACACACATGCATAGATATGGCAAATATATCCTACAAATCATACAACAGCTCTACATATGTTCTAATTTGTACGTTAAGTTTTGAGTTTTGTTTCTTTGCACAATGATTCAGCATATTTCATGATGGTGAAGAACATAAACCAATTTCCACAAGGGCTGTTAAATAACCCAAAGAAATAAAGTCTACAGCCTTATCTTTTCCCATGGCAGTTTTGTAACCTTGCACCTTATTATGGATTAAAGAGCCCTTATGTGCGGTCTCTTGCAGCAGAGTATACACCCTGTGCATACACCTGAAGTCTTGTTTGAATGTGGTTACAGTGGTGGAACTCAGAAGAGCATTTTTGCGGTAGGTGTTGCAATTTGCTCCAAAACTCTAATTCAAGCTTGATTTATAGACACGAAGCTAGTAAACACAGGTGAATTCCCACTGACTACATGCTATTAAATGTTAATAGCTCCTCCTAAAATTCTTGTGACCTATGCTCAAATCTCAGTGGAGACAAGCGTGTCTTGGTTAAGGACTTGAAGTATCTAATAGGGGTATCTTTGGAAAAGTTCACCTAGTAAACAGCTTCTCCATGTGATCACAGTAGCTCAGTCTTCCTTAAATCGGTATATTCTCTACAATCACCCATGTATATTTGTGAGAGGTAAGCATCATGAAAAATATTAGAATATTTCAAATATTATTTCATGAACATGCTGTATACCAATTTATCTAAAATGTGTGTCTTGAAAAGGCCATTCCCTTATAAATACAAATATAGGGTACTGGATGGAATCCAGAGCTCCTAAGTCCCAGAAGGAAATATTTTTAATATATTGCATTATTCAAGCCTATAATCTCTTGGATTGTTATATAATGTTTCACTCCATTCTTTGGAAATGTTTCCAAACCGCAGAATGTCTTCAGCATCGCAAATAAGTGACTGTGCCAACATGCTTCTGCCACCCTGCTGAGCCACCTTCTTCCATGAGTCGCCTTAGCACACATTAGTTCTTGAAGAACTAGATTTATTTGGTAGGAAATTTCATACTTTCAATAACCCTTTTAACACAACAATATGGAATCTTATTTCTGTATGTATTAAAGTACTCAAAATGTGTTTATTTGAATGTTGGTTAGAGGTTAGAATACAGAGTGGAAAATTAAAGGCAATCAAAAAAATAACCCAATCCTCAAGTTTCTCAAGTATAGGATAGGGAACAGACATTCAATCACAATTATAGAGCAGTATAATCAGGATTATAAGCAAGATAATTGTAAATTTATCACACGAAAGGGGAAACAGCAACTGTCTGGTAGAGCCTAGAAAAACTGAAGAGGTAACATTTGAATTGGAAATTGAAGTTAACTTTTATTCTTATCAAAAGAGAGTGTTTCAGGATTTCATGGTAGAGCATAAAGCACGATAAATCGCAGGAACTCGAAACAGTGAACTATATTAAGAATGTTAAGGCAATGACGATTTCTCTGACAAAGATGGCCTCTAACGTATTGGGAAACGTATGGCAGATGACAGGCAAAGAAGGATAGCCCTTATTCTCATGTGCCTGTGTGTCTGACCGGAGGATTGAGCTCTCTTGTGATAAATGGGGACCCTGTAAATGTTTATGAGCAGGCATGCTTATACTTTTATTTTCAAAAGGCATGTGTTGCAAACATCTATTACTTTTCAATTAGTTTCGCAACCCTTTTGTTTGTTAATTCTGCCTTGCCCTGCTCTTTATAATCTGGTAAGGCTAGAAACCAAGCCCCCCCCCCCCCCCTTTCCCTCATGGTATTAAGTACATGAAAGAAATACCGTATTAGGTTAGCCCGAGAGATAGTGACCAAACAGAGCTAAACTGGGCTTCTCGGGGATAGAGCATACCCATGTACACATGCTAGGGGGGAAGAATACCATGCATAAAAAGATCATGGATACCCGTGACTGCTCGAACCTCTTTGTCATTACATGTACAGAATCTGTCCCAAGGAAGTCTGCTGAAGGCAGCAGAGGGGAGCGATGAAGAGAGATCATTCTGATGGCATCACGTGATTCCCTGTAAACAGCTGGTTGACTTTGGACCCACCATTAAGGAACGCACGTTTTGTACAGAAGAGAAGAGGTAACCAATGAACGTGTGGGACATCCTCAGTGAAGTGGATTGATACAACCGCTGCAACAATGGACCCAAAGGGTCAGTCATGAAGACGGCAGAAAATCCAGCCAGCATTTTGATCTGTGACCCATATGGTCGCCATGAGTGGGAGACAACTCGACAGCAACTTATAACAACAACACACAACTCTCCTTGACGTCCACTCTCTTCTTATTACAGTTATTTGATTTAATAACCACCTTTAATTTTTAGTTTGCTAAGAATGTTTAAATTGGATTTCTGTACATTTAGCCAAAAAAAGATTCACTAATCTACAGAATTAAAGTCAGATCAGAATGGAAACAGGGAAGTACACTTAAAAAAATAGAATTCAGATCATCTAGGTGAATGATGATATGGGCCTGAACTAAGACAATGGAGCCAAAGACGTTAGGCTATACCTAAAATAGATGAATCCATAATTAATATGATTTGGTGGTGACATTCAAATGTGGGAAGAGGGGCATATGGAGAAGGTAGCTTCGAGGATGTTATCTATAAACATCCTCTATCCTAACACTCAGGCAAGTGAAAAGAGCGTATGTTTTACTGAAATGAATAAAGGGAGAAGCGGATATTCTATTGTCACCGAGCACATTAGTGCGAGGATACCTGCAAACTGTGTAGCACGTTGGTAAAAAGCCAGTGTGGCAATCAAGGGTTCTGGCCCCTCTCCGCGTCCTCCTGGAGTCGGGTTGCCATGTTGGTGTCATTAGCTCCCGTGGCACTTGCTGTGCCTTCATCTAAGCTGAGCGCTGTCAGATGTGAAGTGCAGGCTAAGCTGCGTGCCTGCAGGGGGATGAGCATGACTCATTGTGCTCTGCTTCCAAGCCTGCCACTGCTGTGAATGGGATCGAAACTTAAACCAGCATCTTTGAAGCCAGGCTTTGTGGTAACTCCAAGCCAAGCAGACATTCAATCTCCAGTTCCCAGGGGTGTAAGTGATAGTGGTTCAGAGAGATGAAGCCACATCTGTGCCAGGATACAGCTGGAGAAGGACTCTGGTGCCTCTATTCAAAAGCTTAAGATTAATCTTGGATGATTTGCCTCTATGATAGGATGAATACAGCAAAAAAACAAACAACAACAAAGCACAAGTTAGCTATGGGCTTGCAATAGATGTTAGTCCTTAAACACTATTCATGAATACCTGTTCAAGTACTTTCTACCAAATGAAATATGAATAAATTAATATATACATTATATGATTTTAGTATAGATCTATAATCTATAAAGAGCTCATTTAAATGTTAATGCAAAAGATAGAGACTCGAAAATACAGGGTATGAGCAGAAGGCTCAGTCATGAAGACTCTTGCACAATAAGTAAATGTAAATATGTTCCATCTAATCAAAAATCAAATAAGAGTAAATTAAACAAAGATAAGATAAAGTATCATTGCATGAATAACAATGTAGGACAGAAAATTAATATTCTAAAGCAAAATAATCACTTTGGAATTGAATATGGTAGCAATTATCAAAACCACAAAATATTCTTATTTATTCTCAGTATTCCTATTCCTGGGATTATATCATACAACTATTATGCAGTAAATGAAAAAGCTATGTGCATTAAATTTATATTAAAGCATTCTCTACAATAGCAAGTATTCAAAAGTTTAGTTGACCAACAATCTGGACAAAAATAAACAAAAATTGCAAATAGATGTAGAACATAGGTATTTTATGCATAAGAGAATATGTCAATAAGGAAATAATTATGACAATCCCCCCCAAAAAAATCAATAGTGCACAGAAATCCTTTCATATCTAGTAAACAGTAAGAATTTCAAAAAGAAAGTCAAGCATTTTCTATAAATTGGCAGAGTTCTCTGTCGCACGGTTGGTGGCAGTGGTTGTTGCTGTAAGTCACATGGCCAGATATACAATTGAATTGTTTCAAATATATAACAAATTTAATGAGAAATTGAGCCTTGCAACTAGAATCTTTCACCATTCTATTGCCTTTGATCAGGCTGTAATTAGGACAACAGTCTACAAGAGATCAGGTATTTTCATCAAAGTAAGATTTCCCAAATTGCAGCATTCTAAATTACCACGGTACTCATATCTTGTGCCCCTAAAGGTGCCTGTGTATGCAATGCAAGTTTGAAGAGAATCCCTCCTTTTTCACTGAGGTAATAAGGGGACCCACCCTGTTTTTCGTGTACTGAAATCTACGTGTATCATTTGGAATATGAGAACACGTCTGGCAAAATGGCGACGTGGTGACAGAGGAAATGTACTTGATGCAGTACCTTTTGAGGTTGTAAAAGAAAATTAAAAGAACTGGCTTTCCAAAGTTGTCATAAGTTGGGAAGGTGATATAACCATAGTCTCTCTGCCTCTGATGGCAACGAAACACAGAGTTTCATGGGAAGTCTTGCATAGGCACTGAAAATCAGCACAAAGATTCTTGTTTCTAAACCTGATTCAGAACATTTTTTGTGACTGAAAATTACGCTACAGGTGATTTTTAAAAAATTCGTTGAATCACATACGCTAGTTGGAGATCTTGGTTATTAACTATATAATGGCACCATTCAGTCTTTGCCAACTCAACTTTACCCATCACCAGGAATCCCAGAAGCAATAAGTTATTAGCTATTATCTCTTCCGGAAATACTGGGTGGACTACATCCAAACCCAAGTACTTCTCTTTAATACCAATGCCAACAATTTCAAAAAGTTAAAAGGAATCATGAAAGACGCGATTATATGCGGGGTGCTTCTTTCTACACATTTGATACAAAGCAGTGGAAGATAATCCAATCTCTCAAAATATCAGCTACCAGGAGGATGAGCAAGGGTATTTACGGGGCCAGTCAAGGTGGGGGATGAAAATTAAGGACATCATACACAAGGAGGGGAAAAGGTATTAAAAATCCAGGAAAGACTAAAAGCAATGTCTGAAAAGACTCTGAAACTTGCTCTTCAGTGGAGAATAGCTAAAGCAGAAGGAAGACATGCTCCAAGTGCAACAAGCTGAACAGAAGATTTCAAAAGGTGGGTGAGAAGACAACTTCGAGCAGCACAATGCAATGAACAAAGACCTGGAGATTGAAAACCAAAAGAGGAGGACACTTTCCACATTTCTCAAGCTGAAAGAAATGAAGGAAATCTTCATATTTCATATTGTAATATCAGAGGACTCTGTGAGTGTGGGAAACAGAAGGATTTCTCCCATTTTCTCCCCCCAAAATATATTAGACTTAGGACACTGCTTGCAGCTAATGGTAAGTAATTGTCAAGCTACCTCCCTGAAGGCAGTCAGTTGCCAGACTACAGGTAGGCCCTGCTCCCTGATGTTAAGGACAATGGGCTACTTCTCCCTGAAAGCTTGGAAACATGAGCTTGGTTCCCCTAGGTGAGATTTACACACTACTGATAATGGTTTCTATGGAGATCCAGAGATCAGGTCAAACCTGCTCAGTGACATCCAAAGTTAGGCTACCATCCTGAATCCAGGATCCGCCCTTCTTGTCACATGTATACTCCCAATCCCTCCTCTTCCTATTGCATGTATAACCCTACATTGTCCCCCTCATTGCTGTATAACCTATGGTGTAACTCCTTCCTGTGACATATGTCTTTACCTGTAATTAGTGGGCTTGCACTCCCCCCAAAGGTATATAGGCCTGTGTTAGCAATAAAGAGTACTCTTGGGCTCCCCTCTTGGTCTCTGGTTTCCTTCCCCTTCCTCTCCCCTGTCCCCTTTCCCTTTATTCTCCTCCCCCTCCCCTTGTCTCCACGTGAACCACCAAGCAGGGCTGAGGTGAGCTTGCTCCCATGAAATGTGTCTGACTCCATTATTTCAATCTCTCTTGTATCTCTCTTGCTCTCTATAACTTTATTATAATTTATATATATTAATTGTATAATTGTGCCTATAGAATGTGTGATTAGTGGTGGGGGGATGGTCCTCCCCGCCCCCCCCCCCATGTGAGCAAAGTATGGAACCACACAGGAAGCAAAACAAAGCAACATCCCACTGTCAGTGAGTCATTTCTGGTTCATGCAGGTTTTCTGAGGTTCTGCGATCTTTATGGGCGCAAGCAGCTTCATCTTTCTTACGAACAGTGGCTGGTAGGTTTCAAACACTGACCTTCTGGTTTGCCATACACAAACTACCCTTCCCTGTCATTAGGCCTCTACACAAAGCACATATTATAGTATAATCACTAATTGGTATATGATGTGGTGAATAACAGGAGGCAGGAACTTAATTTACGCAAATGTGTAGGGTGGACAAGGAAGATGGAAGGAGTTTGAAGATATTATTGGCCTCGCCAGACTTTATTTTCCTCGTCTATAAAATGGAGAAAATAATAGTACTTTCAATAGTACTTTTAATCTAGATATTAAAAAATTTTAATGAATAATTTAATTAGGGACTCTTACAGCTCTTAGAAGAATCCACACAGCCATTGTGTGAAGCACATTTGTATACACATTATCATTATTTTCAAAGGATTTTCTTTCTACTTGAGCCCTTGGTATCAGCTCCTCATTTTTTTCTCCTTCTTCCACCATCCCACACTCATGAACCCTGGATTAATTGTAAATTATTATTTTCATATCTTACATCATCTGCTGTCTCCTTTCACACATGTTTCTATTGTTCGTCATGCTGGTTGGTGGCCGGGGTGGGGGTAGATGTCTATCATGGCGATCAGTTCCCGCTTTCTCCCTCCCACATTCCGCCTGCCCTCATGGTATCGCCACCCCCATTATCGTTCATGATGCATAAAGCGAGAGCAGCGTCAGGCCCATTATACCTGAAAATGACTGTCAGATGTGTCTATTCTTGATTTATTGTTTTTAATGGTGAAAGTAATTCTTTGAAAGCATGAATTTGAATAATGAATAGGACTCCGACGTTGGAAAATGCTGACGGGTAGAATTTTAGGCTGAGAGAATCGATTCTTCTGCTACTAGGTACTCCATTGGCATGATTCCAGAAAGCAACAGGTTCGATGGATTTAGTGTGGATTTCCCCAGTTAGCAACTGCCTTCACTGAGCCAGAGCCCTGAACGGAACTCTGAAGCTCCAAGGTTTCTCTGACCTTGGATCTTTACCTACAAAGAATCATTTTATTTACCGTGACCTTTATGATTTTCCTCTTTTGTACTTTGAATGAAGAACCTCTTTCTATATCTTGGCAAGGATTAAAAATTAAAATGTCCCCTGTACATAACAATGACAGTCCAGACACGGTGGGAATTCTGCAGATGACTCAAGTAGTACCTGAAATAAAAATAGGTAAATAATGTGATTTTAATGCTGCTGAAGTGGTATATTTGGTTTATGTGGTTAGAAATGAGCACCTCATCGTTCTAGGGCATAGTGCAGAATCTGCCTACATAGGGATCGTTTAAAAACCCAATCTCAGTTTGACATTAGTTAGGTACCTGTTGGAAATTACCAATTTAGGGCTAACTTAGAGAGCTATTTTATACTCAAAAGGAAAGAAAAATTCTCATGCAATGGCAACTATTAAGTATCCATGAACTTCTCAAAACTCTTCTTAGGACTTTGAAATATTGAAATTTATTTTTCCCAAAAAAATAATTTGGAATGCTTACAGGTAACATTAGCTAGAAGCCTGACTACCTGTCATCTCCTACCATTCATAGGTCAATGTGTCCCACCATGGTTGCTTGCATGTTGCTGGTATTTCAAACACCAGTATTTCAAACACCGGTAGGATCGTTCATGGTTGGCATATTTCTATGAAACTTCCAGACTAAGACAAACTAGGAAGAAAAGACTGGAAATCTACTTCTTTAACAAATGGCCCAGGAAAAGCTTATGGTTATCTGCAGAACACAGTTAGATCCAATCCTGGAAGATAAATTCCTCAGGAGGAAGGCCCTCTAATGATGAGAGGAGAGCTGCCTCCTCAACGTAGAATCAACCTTAAAGACATATGAAGTAACATCTTCAGGACTTTCACGAACTAATGTGGCATTATTCAAACTGAGAAGATGCAGCTATAAACATCCATTAATAATCAGATTGTAGACTGTTAAAAGCTGTAACAAATAAAATAAAATGGAACCCTTGAAGAATGATGTCGTAAACATTAGTGAACTGAAAGACATTGTGCTAGGCATCTTGAACTGGACAATCATATGGTCTGTATGCCAAGAATTACAAACTAAGCAGGATTAGGGTGACATATATCATCAAAAAGAATATCTCAAGATCTTTACTAACATACAAATGTATCAGTAATAAAATCATAACCAAATCTTTGCAAAGAAAGCTAGTAAGATAACTATTGCTCAAATGCACCAACCCCTAATGCCAAAGATGAAAATCCTAAAGATTTTTACTACCGCGTATAGTTTGAAATTGATCAAACATGTAATCAAGATGTTTTAATAAATCTATATATCAATATAAATATTAGACAATCTACCGTAACCTAACATACCTCTTCTGCCACCAATCATCTCTCTCATAGCGCTCTATTTCTCTACTGATTTTGATTATCCATTGCGAAGGCTACACAGAACTCACGGACAGTATGGGGATTTATTACTGAAACATCAGTTTACAAAAGAGTAAGGACACATTTCTTTTGTTCCCAAACCTTATTCCTAGCCCTGCTGGCAGGTATGTCTCTCTATGGTCCTCGGCGTCTTAGTTATGTGGTCCCTCAGACTCTACCCTCCTCTGGAAAGCATTATCAATCTTGTTTAATGCTGCTAAATGTACAAAGGGGAACCCCACTCTGAAAATCATCTTCCCGCCCAATGGTACTCAATCTTACTCCTTTCATGAGCCCGGAAGCCCACCAGCCTGTCTCGTGGGCTCAGCACGGTTCCTCTTGTCTGCAGCCTCTGGTGTCTCCAGTGCCTCATGCTTCCTTTTGCTCAGTGGTTGTGGGATTCTTGTGTTGCTCCATCTGAGGTGGCTCAGTGTTATATCCAGCAGAATGGCAAAGCTGATCAAAACTAGCATTGGCGTCCGCAACACCTTGTAGCCATACCCCCACCCAGTCACTGAGTGGGAGTTACAAATACTATGGATATAAGAGCAAGTGATTTCATTTCATCACGGGCAATGCTGTGGTTTTCACCATACATAGTCAGTTTGTATCCAGAGCACTGACAAGTCCAAGTATATGCTGAGTGCAGCATCAGGATCGGAGGGGATGCTTTAAACCCCGTGATATGGTTTACTGGAAGCAACGAAGACTTGAAATAATTGCTGATGAGGATCAAAGTTCTTTGGGTATCATATGTGTGGTCATGAATGAGCTTCTCTCATCTTTATTGAAACACTTCCTTTAGGGGAATTGCTTACCAGGATTCTGTTGGTCTTAAGCTACCAGAATATACCTCACAGAATTAATACTCTAGAGACGTAAACAAGAAAGATGCAAGATACAAAAGACACAAGAGCTAAGTGTATCATCTCTGTAATGGTCACTAAACTTTAAGTAGCGACCTCTCTGCCGCTCCCTTCTCTCCTAGGCAGTGCTGTCGCTTTCACACAGGTCTTCATTAGCTGCCAATCTACTGGAGTTTTAAAATGACAATGATGATGTACTTTCTAGGTTTGTGAATGCTCTTAAACCATTCTTACTTTTTGCATTTGTCTCATCGTGGTGGTAAAGTGGGCAAAGTGCTCCTGAAATCTCTGCATGTGTTGAAGGCACGTACACAAATGACCGTTCATTCATTAATTTCAGTGCATTCTGTCCTTCCTATTAGAATGAGGACCCTAATTGGGAAAGAGTCCCAGGGGAAGGTGATAAGCTATGATTTGATTAATCTCCCAAACTCTAGCAATCACAGCGTTTAGTATATTCGCTGGATGCCACCTTCACTGGGAAAGGGGTACTCCAAAGGAGTGTAGTAACTTGCATAAAAATGTTCCCGAGGCCAAAATCATCTTGATACCAAAATTGGCTAATGGCATCATAAATTTTAAAAAGTCCTACAGACCAAATATACTTTCTGACTATGGATGCAAAATCTTCATCCAAAGAAAAGCATACCCAACAGCAGATTAAAAAGAATGCCCCATGACTAGATGGGATCTATGCCAGTGATACAAGCGAGGTTCAGCATAAGAAAGTCAATGTAATACATCACAGTAATAAAATGAAGGGGGAAAGTACACAGTCATCTGAACTGATTCAGAAAAGATATTTGGACTTCATCTAAACTTAAGATTTTTTGCATCAAAACCATTATCAAGAAAGTAAAAACAACCTGCAAGTGGGAGAATGTATTTAGTAGTATTATAACTGTTAGGGGGTTAATATCCTTAATCTCAACAATAGATAATAAACTCCTACAACTCAATAAAAAATGGCAAACAATGTTTAAAATTGGACAAAGACATTGGATACTTTCTAAACAGATATGAACGTGCCAATAAGCGTATAAAAAGCTGCTCACCATCATTAATCATCAAGGAAATGTAAAATCAAAAATTGTGAGATGCTGCTTCACACCTACAGGGCTGGAGTGATGGTGTAATCCTTCAGTGCCTTTGAGTCAGTCTGGACTCGAACCGGTCACTGCAGTGACCCCGTACACAACAGAAGGAAACCTACCCAGTTGTGCACCATTCCCACAATTGTTTGTCCTCTGTGATAACTCCTCAGAGGGCTATCACTCAGTGACGTGGCCAGTGTTGACTAGGGACTTAGGGACAGAGCACTAGGAACAGCTAGGTTAATTGGCATAACATAGTCCACAAAAGCAACATTCTACACTGTTCTGGGGTGAGCAGTGATTGGGGTCTTCAAGGCTAGTAGTGAGTGCCGAGAGGAATTACTGAAACTCAAATGAAGGTCAAACATGATAGTGGGACAAGAGGAAAGTAAAAGGAAATAGAGGAGAGAACTAGGAGGCAAATGACATTAATAGAGGTCTAAATACAGGCATGTACATATGTAAATACATTTATATATAATGATAGGGAAATAGATTTATGTACATATATTTAAATGTGAATTATTAAGGTAGCAGACAGACATTGGACCTCTACTCAAGTACTTCCTCAATGCCAGAACACTTTGTTCTAATAACCTGGCATTCTGTGATGCTCACCTTCCCAACACAATTGCTGAAGACAAAATGGGTGCATAAGTAAATGTGGTGAAGAAAGCTGATGGTGCTTGGCTGTCAAAAGATACAGCATCTGGGGTCTTAAAGGCTTGAAGATAAACAAGTGGCCATCTAGCTGAGAAGCAACCATGCCCACATGGAAGAAGCACACCAGCCTGTGTGACCACGAGGTGCTGAAGGGATCAGTTATCAGGCACCAAAGACCCAGAAAAAAAACCATATCAGTGTGAATGAGGGGGTGGGGTGCAGAGTCGAGTCCCCAAACCCATCTGTAGACAATTGGACATCCCCTTACAGAAGGGTCTCAAGGAAGAGTTGAGCCAGTCAGCATGCAGTATAGCACTGATGAAACATACAACTTCCCTCTAGTTCTTTAATGGTTCCTGTCTCCCCACCCCCATCATGATTCAATTCTACCTTACAAATCTGGCTAGACCAGAGCATAACACTGGTACACATAAGAGGAATTACAGGGATTGCAACACAGGGAATCCAGGACCCAGTAGGACAGTAATGAGAGTAGGGATACCAGGAGTAGAAAGGGAAAGTGCAGGAAGAAAGGGAGAACCAATCACAATGATCTACATATAATCTGCTCCCAGGAGGAGGGACAAAAGAAAAGTGGGTGACAGGTGACATCAGTCAGTGTAAGACATGAAAAAATAATAATAATTTATAAATGATTAAGGGTTAATTAGGGAGGGAGGGTGGACTAGGGGGAAATTAGCTGATAACAAGAGATCAAGTAGAAAGAAAATGTTTTGAAAATGATTATGGCAACATATTTATAAATGTACTTGACACAATGGAGGTATGTATGGATTGTGATAAGAGCTGCAAGAGCCACCAATAAAATTATTAAACAAGTGAATAAAAGCCAGTGAGTGGCCATTTAAAGCACAGCTAATGTCCTCTCCCTATCTAAAGATGAATGTAGAAAACCCACTACTCAAGGAAGCTATAGACAAGGAGTAAGGACAATGCGAACCGCCCTGAGACCAAAACTAGATGATATCCAGCTACCACTCTCAATCACTTTGCTCTAGACCACAGACACAGAAGGTCCTGGACTAAATGGGATCACAATGTAGAACAAATTACAAAATGCACAAAGACCAGACTCATCAGTCTGATAGAGACCAGGGGACCCCCAAGGCAGCAGCCCTTACACATCAGTCTCACCTGAAACTGAAAGCACCATAGATTTGCCAGGTAAACAAACAACATCTGTGCCTGTACAGTGCACAGTACTATCCATGAGTCACCCTGTACTCCTCACAAGATCAAAAGGGACATATTCGACCCAAAATAACGCTGTGGCAGTAGCAAGGGGCAGGAGAGAAGGACAAAAGGGCAGAAGTAGGAAGAATGCTAGCTAGTACAATGAGGAAAATGTGACTGATGTTAAACACTGACTGCGTAAAAAGAATGGGAAACTAATGTGCTGTGTAAACATTCACCCAAACCACACTTTGGAAATGTCTGTGAAAGAAATTCGTAAAGCTGTATCTCCGTGTTTTTAGTGCTGAAGGGATCTATGATTACATTTATATGAAGTGTCCGGACTAGATAACTCTATAAAGGCAGAAAAGCCATGAATGGTTTCCAGGGATTTAAAAAAAGGGCAGGGAGGAATAAGGAAGGACTGTTAATGGGTGCGTGTTTGTTTGGGTGCTAAAAGAATCTAAAACTGTGCGATTGTTGCACAATTTGGTGGTTATATTGAAGAAAAAGATTGGACCGTAGATTAAATGGGAAATTTTTATGATATGTGAATTATATCTCAATAAAGTTGTTTAAAATAGGCAAATGCATAGCCAGTGTCTACCATGGGAAGGGAACCATGGACTCTTGGAAGGAAGGAATGGAGAACTACTGCTCGTTGGGTGTGGAATTTCTGTGTGGGGCGATGAAAAAGTTCTGGAAATACATGGTAATGATCTCACCAACCCGTACATATAGTGATACTGAATATTGCACTTTAAAATGATCCAAATGTAAAATTGCATACACTATATGTTTGGCCGCAATTTTAAAAATTACCCGTGATAAGCCGACATGAGCCAGGAGAGTACTTACTGATCCTGCAGCTATATCCAAATGTGCCTGCATACGAGTGAGACGTAGGTTGATACTAGACTCAACATGGAATGCACAATACAGTTATAGTGCGCAGCATGGTGCTGATAATAAGCTGAGAGAAATTCATGATTTTAACACAGACTGAGGGCAACTCACGGCCCTACCTGCTGTGTGAGCTGCTCTTCTTTCCTTTCCAAATAAACTCAGCTTTCTGCTTGCATAAAAAAAAGATAGAAAAAAACACTGGCCAGAGTTTCTATGAAAACAAAAGGCTGAAAACTAATAAAAACATTCTTAAATTATCATATTGCATTATTTTGCATAATAATTATGTATTAATTGTAATGTAAAGAGAGAATAAAATTTTCTGATATTGTCATTCATAAGATTTAAAAAATATGCACCAACTAAAAATACCTGAATTGTAAAAATCTAACTGTATTTTCAACCAACAATGGTTTTTTATTACTGTGCCCTTCTTATCTGCTTGACAAAATAACTTCCAATTTTTCTAAAAGACAATTGAAAAAAAGTTTTTCAATTAGCCATTTAAAAATGTTTTCCATTAGAAGCTTGAATATATATATTTTTTTTCAATTATCTTTTAGAAAGAATCATATATACAATAGCTATCAGATGACTACTTTCCCAAGAACAATCTTCAGAAACAGAGAAGCAAAAGCAAGGAGGAAGCTAAAATTGAGAGTTGAATAAGCTGTTCTTAGCCTTGGGCATTATCGTCAAATGGTTGAAGAGCCAAGTGATGAGATCAGTCAAGATAACATGAAACCGGTGGTGAGAACTGAAGCCACACATCTAGGAATGCCTTTCCTCTCCCTGAAGAATGTAAGGGGAAAAGATACCTTCTCAACCACTAGTACTGAAAAGCAACAACGTGCCTCCCCATGGTCAGCTGGGTAGCCTGGAGTCTGAGTCCAGGGAAGGGCGATGGGGGTTGGGAAAGGATCTTCTTTAAGATTACATAAGCATAGGTTTATACTACTCCCACATTAAGTAAGGAGTTTCAGTAATTTGACTTGAAATACAACCTCTTTCAAGCTAATGGAAGAAATACAAGATAGATAAAAATAAAAGATGCTTTCCCTAGAATGAGAAAGAGCCATATATAATTTATGCCTTAAAATGTATTCTGATAAAATGAATGAAAACATTATATAAAATAAAAATATCGATATGATTCTCTGTCTCATTGTAGAGATTTGTATAAAAGGATATAATCCTAATACAGTTTTGGAAGTACTATTCTGATTTTAGAAATTGTCTCAGTGTTTTGTAAAATGTATCCACATCCCAAAATAAACATATTTGCTCTGTATCTGTTATAAAGTTTGAGAATGACATTGAAGTTTCATTGTTAGTTCAGAAAACCTTTAGAGTTTCTCCTTTACTTTTTATGCATCATCTGTTTATACTGCTGCAGTTGCTAGATGTGGGAGGCCAATTCTGACTCATCTGGAATTTCACAGTTAGAAGGTCTTATTAAACCAAGATAAATCATTACAAAATCATGATTTATAAAGGACATAGCAAACTCTAGATATAGGAAACATTGTCATTTGAAATTACAGACTCAAATGGTTTGGACAATAGGCTAAAATCAACCTAAAAGGATAATGAAGTGTAATAAGCATTTGAGGAATTGTCATGAGACGCAATCTAGAAATATAAAAAGATGGGAATTATGCAGCACATCTTCAAGGACACAGACTTTACAGTGTGGAGGTCTAATCTCTATCTAATAGATGATCTAGAAAGGAATGCAAAGAAATAAAACAGAAACCTCAAGTATGAACAAGCAGTTATGAAACCCAGATTTCTTTCTTTTTTTGAAACCCAGATTTCTTGATAAAATTGAATTCCCCCAAAAGATGGAAAGAAAATAGTACTTTAAACACTCAAAAGTAAAAATTTTGATAAAAGGAATACCAAAAGAAAAGCTTACAACCAACATCATAGTAAAAAATTGAAGACTTTTTCACAAGTCAAAGAGAGTTGCTCTCACACTTCATACTGAACATTTTAGATCTTAAACCATGAAATAAACAAGAAAAATTAAAAGGCATCTAGAATGGAATAGAAGAAGCCAAAACATGATAATCTATGCAGAAGATCTGGTGGAATCTACAAAAAAGAGGCAAAAACTAATAAGTAAGTTTGGAAAACTTTCAGTATATACAAAATCAATAAACAAAAAGGCAATCGCATTGTATATCCCAGCCACAAACTATATAAAATTGAAAGCACAGGATGTCATTTGACATTGCATAAAAATCTGTTAAATCCTTTTGATAATTCGAACAGGAGATATATGAGGTTTGTATAAGAAAAACTCTAAGTATTGCTGAGAGAAATCAAAGAAAACATAAATGGATTGAAGTATATCGTGTTCGTGAGTCAAAACACAAAAACAAAAAACTTACTACTGTAGAATCAGTGTCTATCAGACAGAGCAGTACTGCCTCTCTGGGTTACAGAGGCTATACATTTTTATGAGAGCACGAAGCTTTAATCTTTCTCTCCGGGAGCAGTTGGTGGTTTTGAACTGCAGACCTCATGGTCTGCAGCCAATGCATAATCCATTATGCCTTCAGGTGTGGGTTCCACCCAAACGGATCTCTGTTCTGGCGGTTAGTTGCCATCAAGTATCTTCTGGTTCATTTTGAGCACATGTGTGCAGAGTAATAAGAATGACCAAGGCTGGGACCTTGAGAAGCAGATTACCGGCTGTCTTCCTAGGCACTTGCAAGCGACTTTCAACCCCCGGACTTTCCTGATTCCAGTCAAGCACTTAACTGTGTGTAGCGCCTACGAACTCCAATATCCCAGTTAAAATGCCAGCAGGTTTTTTAATGGAAATTGCAAAACTAAAATGTCTTTAGAAATGTCAAAGAATGCAAACAAGCAAAACAACTTTCAAAGAGAAGAACAGAGCTGGAGAAGTAATAATATCCAAGTTTAAGGCTGGAGATAAAAAAAGGACAATAATTATGACAGTGTGATGTTGGTGTAAAATAGACGAAGGAACACAGGGCTTGGCTGCCGCAGCTTCCTGCACACAGAGGATCCTGAGAATGAGCCCTGGCAGATGATTCTTGAGCCTGGCTGAGAAACCTAAGGGAACTTGCCCGGCTGGATTGCAGACTGGCTTTGGACCAGTGATCCTTTAGATTACTTCCATTCTCTCCCTTTCAAAATGGTAATGTCTCTCAAACGTCTGTCTCATTGTTGAATTTTGTAAGCAGAGCATTGTTTCCGAGTTTCACAGGCACACAGAGGAAGAGGAATTTTGGCCCAGAATGGATCAAGTCTAGTGTCTCATCCAGGCCTAATCTTGGGAAGTTATTTTAGGTGTTTGATTGTGGGCAGCTGAAGTGATATACTAACTGATAGAATGATAAACAGAAAGTATAAAATATCAATAACTATAATAGATACAAAGGGATGGATAGGGACTAAATACAAATTTTAAAGGAAGAGATTGTCAGATTAAATTTTAAAATACTCCAGCTATATATTTTTAGTAGTCCCTTGACTATTTGATGAGAGCTTGGTGATTCAAATCTGCCTACAGGCATCTCAGAGGACAGGTCTGCAATCTGCTTCCCAAAGGGCACAGCCTGGAAACGTACCCTGCAAGCGTGGGTCACTGTGAGTCTGAATAGCTAGGTGATCCCCAACACCATATACACCTTTTTTGTTTATTGCTTTAGATTTTTAAGATCAGCTCTATTGGGGCATCATTTACAGACAATAAACTGCCTCCATTTAAAATAAGCAATTCAATGAATTTTCGCAGTTTTATATATCTGAGCCATTTAAAATATATATTTTTGTTGCCATGTGCCTTCAAATTGGCTACGACTCCCAGGTACTCTACGCGTAAGAGAAGGAAATCGTCCAGTCCTGTGCTTTCCTTACAATCACTGATCAATTGAAACCTGTTGTGGCAGCCAATGTCTTACATCATCCTGCTGAGGACCTCCCTCTTTTGTACTGGAAATTTCATCAAGCATGACGTCCTCCCCACAGGGGCTGATCTCTCCTGATAGCATGTCCAAAGTATGTGAGATGAAGTTAACCTACCTTTCCTTCTAAGGAGCATTCTGGTTGGACTGCTTCCAAGACAGATGCATGCGCTCTTTCAACAGTCCTTGCGACAATCGCTGTTCTTCTATATGATGCCACGAGCCACAGGTATCCACTCTGCTTTGACGCCCCTTATTCCCTGCCCAGCGTTCACGTTCATGTGAGATCAACGAACATAGCACAGTTTTGGTCAGTCCCCAGAGCGACGTCTTTGGTTTTTAATACTTTCCACAAGCCTTTTATAGCAGATGTAGATCTTGTGATTCCTTCACTGAAACTTCCATGGATGTTGACAGTGGATCCAAGTAAAACGAAATCCTTCACAACTTTCATCTTTTCTGCATTTACACCTCATTGTTGATTGGTCTCCTTATGGGGTTTTAAAAAAATGTTAAGGTGTAATACATACTGAAGACTGTACTCTTTGACCTTCGTCAGAATTGGATAGCTTGCCAATAATATAAATAAGATGTGTGGCCTGATTATAGAGGTAGGACCAGGTAAATAAGGTGAATGGAATCCAAACAAGGGGATTGGTCAATGTTACCATCCCACTAAACTTAAAATGGGTCAGCCCGCAGTTGTGAGGGAGAAGCTCATAATCACAATAGAAGAGCCAGCAATATAGTCTTTGTTCGCATGACCCTTGAGCTAGGACACCCTAGGCCAAGGAGACAGCGAGCGTTAATGCTCCAGAGAGGACAAAAAGGTGTGCCAGGGAACTGGAGGCAACAGGAGTAGCAGAACCCAGAAATAACCAGGAAATGGCATGATGGGCTTCCCCGTTGGTGGAAGAAGAAAGCTGAGTGCTTGGGGCAGGAAGCTGGCTGGCGAGTGCAGTGTCTCTGGGCACTAATTAATGGAGTTGAAGAAAATCATATCATTTAAAATGTGGGTGAGTGCAGAGTGGAGACTCAAAACCCAAGGGTAGCCAACTGGACAGCCCTTGCTGAGGTGTTGTGGGGAGGAGATGAACCAGGCAGGGTGCAGGGTAGCAACGATGAAACATCTAACTTTCCTCTAGTTCTTAAATGCGTCCTCCCTCCACTATCATGATCCCACTACTACCTTGAAAATCTGGCTAGACCAGAGGATGTACATTGGTACAGATAGCAACTGGGAACACAGGGAATCCAGGACAGATGACTCCTCCAGGACCAGTGATGAGAGTGGCAATGCCTGGAGGGTAGAGAGAATGTGGGGTAGAAAGCGGGAACTGATTACAGGAATCTACTGTAGGCTCCTCCCTGGGGGAGGGACAGCAGAGAAGACAGCAGGGGGAGACGTCGGACAGTGTAAAATATTACAAAATAATAATAATATATGAATGACGAAGGGTTCGCAGGGAGGGGGGAGTTGGGAGGGAGGGGGAAAATGAGCAGCAGATATTAAGGGCTCCAAGTAGAAGGCAAATGTTTTGAGAATGATGATGGCAACAAATGTACGTATGTCCTTGACACAATGGATGGATGTATGGATTGTGATAAGAATTGTACGAGCCCCCAATAAAGTGATTTTTTTTAAAAGAAATAGGAAAATTTGAAATTAAAAATAAAATAGTTTTGTAACTCTTTCTGGAGCAGGGCAGAGGCTGAGAGGCTGTGAACCTGAGAGAGTGAGGACCAGAGAGAGGGTGCCCGTGTTCACAGCCATGTAGACGTTGCCACGACTGAAGCAGTGTATTCTGCATCGTCGCATCTTGAATTGTAATTTGTTACTTCTCTGATAAACCCCATAAGCTGCAGTATGGTCTGTGAGTTCTTTGTGGTTATTATGAATTAATGAATCTAACAGAGAAATAGAAAGTGCTGGGGAGGGGTGGGCACAGTGGAAGTTGGTGTCAGGATTGATTAAAAAATGTTTGAACACCACCTCATAAGATTCAGTCTTGGGGAAATATTTTTTTTAATGTGTAGGACCATTCTCTTTCCTGCCGGAGACTTAATTTTCTTTCAATTTTCAACTTTTAGAGTGACTTTTCCTGATCGATTAGCTCTGGGACCTATCTTCCATCATTCCAAGTCAGGAAGATAGCAGTTTGTTTAGCAGTTGAATCACATTTGCAAAGACACCGTCAACTAAGCTACGGGCATCTTTGGGAGAAAGAAGAGGTCTTCTACTCCAATAAAGAATTAAAATCTTGGAAGTCCACACTATGTCTTACAGGGTTGCTAGGAGCAAGAATTGACACGATGGTAGTGAGTTATTAATGAGTTTTTGAAGGGTATATCCTGTGGATATTATAATTATGAAGATTAAATATAATATAAACCAAACAATTAAATATTTTTGATCATGCATAAATTCATGATGCCAGGAATGATACTGAAGTAGTAATTAAGCTAGCTACCTTTCCAAAGGCTGAAGCTCAATTAGTTCAAATCTAATTTAATAGTTTTGCCAGCCAGTAAAGAAGACACTAGTTTCTTATCTTCTCCTATACACAGCACATAGATTTACAATCTGCTTTTTACTAAGTGGCAATATATCACACAATTTTACCAGATTCTTAAGTATCCTGTTAAAATTTTTGTCTTTATTTTGTTTAATCAGGATTTATCTAACCATTTATTTTTTCTATTTTATAAATAAAATTGTATTAAGTAGAACGTTTGTTGCAGTTACATAATCTGTTGTCAATTTGAGAGATTTACGACTGAAGGGGTGAAGTTTAGTCGCTCAATCAGGTCTCAACTTGATGCCTTCATTTGGAGGCACTAAGGAGATAAATAGCTTGCTGGAGGTGGGACACACACACACTCCCTGGAAGACATTCTTGTTGAGAAGACACATGGAGCTATTCTAGAGCTCTGGAGCTAAAGGAGCCACATGGAGACCCCTGCCAATGCTGAGAGGTTTCCACTGCCACTGGATCCACAAGACTTTCCACCCACTGGCCTGTGCTCTTCCTGCATTCAGTGTCACTGCATGTATTGTGTGAGTCTGAAGAGGAATTTACAGATTGGTATTGGACATGTGGGCTATTATTGGACTTATGGACTTGGTCTGGACTGGGCTGGGATTTTTTCTCAATATTCAATTGCTTTTGTATATAAAGCTCTTTCTTATACAAACCTATGAGTGCCTATAAATTTGTTTCTGCAGTCTATCCAGATTAACACAAGTTTATAACTTAAACATATTTGATTGCTTCATTGAAATATAATCCTAGAAGTGGAATAACTGGGTTAAGAATTGTAGCATTTTTTTTATTATTTTGATACAATTTTCTAAGTGCTCCCACTAATGATGTAAAAAAAATAGAATCAGTTCTCTGCACTCTTGCATGTACTGTGTTTAGGGTGAAAAAATACTCTGTAGATAAAAATTCCAATCATTTCTCCTTCTTTACTTATTACTTATGTTTCTAAAGGGGAAATCGCTTATTTACCTAACCACTTATTGTTTTCTATTTTATAAATAATATTGTATTAAGTATAATGTTTGTTGTAGTTACGTAATCTTTCTGGGTATATTGGAGATGGAGGAAAACTTTCTTTATCTATCACTTAGTTTCACTGATTTGCCAGATGGGCACCTGTAAAGTCCATTTGTAAAAGCAATCCTGTTGTGTGGTTTTGTTCATATCGAGTTCAATAACAAAAAAAGAAAACAAAAACTGTGACATTAGAAGTTAGGGTACCGGTGACTTGGAGAGAGAAGAAAGAGATGGTGCTTGGGAAGGTATGCAAAGAGAGCTGTGGATTGCTACTTTTGTTCTACTTCTTGACCTGAATGCTGCTTGTTTTATTTTATTATATAGCTATTATTAAGATATATCTTGTGATTATTTTTCAGTTTTCTATATATGTGATAGATTTCACTTTAACCGTATTAAAAATTAATGCAAAAAATCACGCATAAAAAACATCAGTACAAACCAAAATCAAGAAAAACATCAGTACATCATGTCTATAAATGCTCAGATTAAGGCATTCAATTGTGTGCATCCTAACAATCTATGGATAGCAATGGCTCTTGTAGGGTACCTCCTTGGCACCTGCGCTCTCACCAAATCTATTGTTCTCTCTGTAAAGGAAGGAAATCTATGAGATAAACCTTAAGCCAATGTAACCATTCCTTAGAATGGATTCTTCCAGGAGTAAATTTCTAGGCAGAGGGTGATGCCAAGTTCTAAAATTAAGCCACAGAAGGCCTTGTGGTTCGGTGGCAGAAAAGACCTACCCTTCAAGTAAGGTTAAAGTTAGGGAATTGCTGATCTGCCAATCAACGTGCTTTATTTATAAGGAAATGCTTACTAAATATTTGCTGAAAGCAAATGGAAAGGTGTGGTAACCCGTCTGCCAGGCTGCTCTTTTTTGCCTATACTCCGTAATGCCTGGTATAACCAGATGCTTCCCAAAAAAATGGGATCAAGGATGAACACATAGGAATAAGATAATATGCCAATTCTATTATCAAGCCTGAAACATGCACTGCCTGGGCTAAACAGTTAATGTTTCAATGTACAAACAACTGGGTACTGGGAAGAGCAGAGAGCAGCAAATCACAGCTGCCTGGACACCGCCAAACATTGCTCTGCAAGTTAAGTAACAGCTGTTGTGTAATTGTGCATTTAACGCAATTTCCTGCTGAGTGAAATGAGCCACTCATACCAGGATCAATATGGTTTGACCTCACTTGTAACAAAAGAAAAAAGGCAAATGTCAAAGTTTATTAACAAGTAACAAGGATAAGAGTGAGGGGGAAAGAAGATCAGGCAAAACTCCTGGGTGATTACGGAATTGCTGTTAATAAGTTGCACCCTTGTTTAAAAACAATGAACTGGCAACAATTATGTGGTAGATGTAGCTACAGCAAGAAGAGCAAATACTAAAAAAAAAAAAAAGAAGAAGAGCAAATACTGAGGCTGTTTGCACACAACCAAAAAACTTGTAAGATTTAGTTCCTTGGTTGAGTGATTAGAATCCTGATTTCCTGGAACGACTAGGCAATTGGCATAATCATATCCCTGAAGTGCTTCTAGTCTACCTCCTATTTCATTGTATTGTGTTCAGATGCTTAAAAGCTTGAAAGCAGACATCCAAGAAACACCAACTGGTCTCTAGTCACCGGAGGCAGCAAAGGAGGCAAGAGTCAAGGCAGGGGATAGGTGCTTATTTTCAATAGCAACGCTCTCCGGCCCCTGAGACCAGAAGCACTGGACTGTGCTGGCTAGCATTATTGAACATTGTGATCAGATTCATGATAGTGTATAAACCCCTGCAAATATTGCCCTGAGATAATATTTAAACTAAATAAAAATTATTCCCCAAAGTCCAAACTTATTTTTGAAAGATAAAACAATTAGATTTGAGAGACAGTGAAAGCCCGCGAGCAAGGCAACCAAAAATCAACCAACCAGCCAACTAAACAAAACCCCACTGTTGTCAGTCAATTCCAGCTCTCAGCATCACTCTATAGAATTTCTGAAGCTTTGTACATCTAGATGGGAGCAGGCAGCCTCATCTTTCTCCTACAGGGTCACACATGAGTTTGAACCACCAATTTCATAGTTAACAGTTTAAGTAACCCCGAAGTTTCTATCTGGTCTTCACGTGTAAAACACAGAAGAAGCAAGAACATGAGGGTGGTGTTGCCTCAGGATCTAGGGAACTGGCAAATTACAGGCTTTGGAATAAATCTGGCCTAATATGTTTGTGTAAGGCAACTTTATCAGAACCTACTCACACCCACTCATTTACTTGTTAAATATCATTGCTCTGCCATAACTGCAGGCTCTAGTAGCTGCAACAGAGACTGTTTGACCAGGAAGTCCAAAATAGTATTTGTTCCTATGAAGAAAAAGTTTGCTGGTCCCGGCCTCAGATGAAGAGAAGATTAAACGCGAGTGCTTGTGAAGGTGACTATTAGCGAATCGTCTGGGAGGAGAGCGTTGAGAAGAGGAATGAGACCAGAGTATGAGTCACACTACCCTGAGACCAAATTATGGTCTTGCATTTGTTAGTTCTGTGACAGGAGCCACTGTGTGCCGCTTCAAACTCTGTGCATTGAGGCATGCCAGTGAAGATGAACGGAACATTTAGGATCCCGCAACTGATTTAGAGTGAATATTCCATAAGTCTCAATTCTATCTAAGTCCAGTTTTTCAGTGTTGCTGTCAATTTTCAGTAGGGAAAAATGTATTATTTTAATAAGCAGAGGTAAGAACCTCCAAAGTCGTACTTTTAATCTTGTTCTCATTTTAACTTTTTTTGGAGCTTCAAAAAAAATAAATAAATAAAGCATGCTCCTTACAGTGGAAGTAATATACTGTAGTTTCATAGTTTGTTTTTCTAACCTTTTCAGCTTGCAATATTCATTTTAATAACATGAATCATTTGGGAATCCTGTTTAAACGCATTCTTTGTGTGATGGCCTATGACTGTGGTGATAAATATAATCAAGTTCCAAACCCAGAAGTTAGGTTTAGGTTTTAACGATGAAATCTTGGTGGTTGTGATCCTTGTATTGATCAGCAGTCTTTTGGAATCCTCTAAAAAATCCCCCTGGGTTTTCTGTTCTAAGATAAGATACAAAATAAAAATAAGAGAGAGCTCCTGAAACCACCGGAGGTCTATTTAGCACTGAAAAAGAAAAAGGGGGAAATAGACCCACCTTGTTGAACTGATTGTTTGAAAGGTTGACTTGGGCTAGGTTCTAGAAAAAGAAGCTCTCTTTTCTAAACAACTCTCTGGCCAAATATCTGTCTTTATGAGCTTCAACTGAGAACAAGAGCCCTTTTAGATATTTTAAAATATCCTTGTAGTCTCTCAACCCAAGGCTATCAGAGAATGGAAAGTTACACAGTAGCATAAAAATGAAAGGAAAAAAGTTCAATAATCATAGCTGGCCTTAGTGAGCAGAGCAGCTGTGCTGCTTGTCCTTACCGCAGATTTCAGCTTTGTACATTAATCCGTCTGCAAATAGTGCACTGTCTCCAGGTGTTGCCTTGGTGCTAAACTACTGGTTTCTTAAGCATTTAAGTGTAGAGTTAAAAGCTTCCTGCTTTAGGTGTTACAAATTAGGTAGCGTTCTTTTCTTTTAGCTCCAAGTTATTTCATCCAATCACATCCCAGTATGCAAATCAACCTTAGTCCAGTCCAGATAAAAAGGGTCAACTAAAGCAAAGTGCTGTTCCAGAACCAAACTGCTGAGGCTGTCGCCTGCGTTTGAGGAGCCTGGGCAGCAATGTCATCTGCAGGCATGCCAGACTTACCTGTCCCGCTCACCAATTTGAAGATCCAATACACCAAGGTCAGTAAAATTTGTATTTGCTCTGCCTCGGGTTTATGAAAATTACATTTATTTAAAGCATAAAAGGTCAATTTAATTAAAGTTGTGTAAAAAGCCCGTTGGAAATATAGAAATACTAAAACTTGCCAGATGTTGGTCTGGATTTTGTGTTTGGCACAAAGAAGGAATTCTAATAACCTCAGATACATTTTTCATGAATTTGTTTCTTAAAAGGTTCAAGTGCAAGAATTCTCTTCTGCATGAAATGCTCTTGTGAGAGTGGGTTTTATGAAACAGTTCTATTAACTTCGGCATAAACTGGCAAACATGTATGATTAGAAAGGCAAATATTCAGCACAGAAACTTATTTGGAAGAGCTCTGAAAGTGGGCAATTTCATAAAATGTAGAAACACCAGGCAGGTTGAAATATCTTGACTTTTTCCACACATAATGCAACTAGTGTCAAAACCAACTGAGCCAAGTGTGATAATTGGGTGAAAGCCCCTGTTTCCAAAAGCCTCAAGTGGACTAAAATCAGTTTAGCACATTGGTAAAGAAAGCGGTGTGCTTATTTCTTTAGACAACTCTGTTACTAGTGGGAGCAGATGTGTAATTATTTAACTGATGAGCATTTACAGAAACAAGAGCAGGAACCAGACTCAGATGTAAAATTCACAGCTACAGAGAACTAGAGAATGGATCATCCTGGGGTCTTTGTATATTATCTCTGAACATTACCTTTTTGCATTATTACATATCTTGCTACCAGTTCCTAAAGCCCCCATGCAAAAAAAAAAACGTCCTGGACAAAAATCCTGAAGTTAGCTTTATGGTATAATGCAGAATGCATGGTAAGAGATGAACTCAGGAGAGAGCATTTTGCTTTCAGAATTAACCAACACAGAATCCAGAACATTAAAATACAATTAAAAAGAGAACATCACCCCCACGATTTATTCGTTTCCTTACTTAAGGGAAGTGGACGTCTTTCAGCTGATTAGAGCTCTTCCTTAGTGTCAGCACAGAGCAGCTTGTCCCTTTAAAACAATTATCCAGAACTAGGAAGTTTATCTCACGGTATTATTTTCACAAGGCTCATTACAGGGGTGTTTATGCCACTGAATTTTATTATAGATGGGAATGTGGGAAATGATGTGTGCCCCAAACCTCAAACAGTAAATACTTAGTAAACGTTAGCTTAAAAGAAGACAAGACTAGACTATCACCTTCTTTCTTACCTAAAGTTGTCATTTACAAAAAACCGAAAATTTTAAAGTCAGAACATTTAAAAATGCAAGAAGGTCAAAATTCGTGACAATGATTAAATTATTCCATCATCACCGTCATCATCATTATTAGATTTGGGGGAGAGTGTTTTGGTTTTAGGGGGCTGTTTTGTTTTCTGTTTTACCACAGTACCTGGGGAAGACTCTTGATGAGCTTAATGTTACTTTTTCTAAAATTTTGGCTTTGCAGTAGCTTTCAGAATCTTCCTTGCACGTGTGTCTCCATGAAGCACCAGTGTGAAATGCTTGTTTCTAGGGAACTAAGCCTGATTTGATAGTTACTAAGCAGGTAAGAAACAATGCTAGGCAAATCAGGTAGCCCTTACAGATCTTACAAGCACATATGTAGTAGTCTGTTAACACGGACAGATGTTTTTACGTTTGAAATCTTCTGCCAACTAAAAAGTCATTGCACAAGAATGCTCCTCCAGGGAAAATGACGGACCTAAGTGGTTAGAAGAAGACAAGATTCAAACAGCAGGCATTTGCTCTTGCTTTTAAGAATATTTCTGGGTGAAAATACCGAGAGCTAGTCGGTGGGTTTGTATTGCTCACACATCTTTATAATTTTGTTTTGATCACATTGCATTTTATTGTTTGATTCATTGCTTCGGAACTTTCATACTTTAGAGCACGGCAGTTACATATGTATTAATGCAAATGTTTGAGCATTTCTGGATGTCAGACGTTCCATATTTTCTCTGTCCTGTGTCCCACCAAAGAACAGTTGTCGATTGGCGCTTGTGTGGGGTGTTGGGAAAGGCACGGTTATTACCTGACTTTCATGGTTGCGAATCAAGAAAGTGAGACGTTACGGTGTGTGAGTTGCCCCTGAAACAATTCCTAAATTACTTTCTTTCACTGTTAATGTTCTTCTTTATTTAAGTCACTGGCATAAAGTTGGTGAGGCAGAGTGGAAGGAAGAGACAAGCAGGATTGAGTAACAAAAATTACTGCAGCTATGGCAGAAACACACGAACTCTGAAGCTTGAAATTGCTTTTCATTCAAACAAAAGAAGTCATTGATGCATTCCTTTTATGACTTCCCTAGTATCGTCTGATTATTTCTTTATTGGAGTGGATAAAACAGAGATCAGAGCTTTAAAAACAGTTTCTAAAATGATACTAGAGTTTTTTGAAATTTAAGACTTCAATAACATCATTATAATCCAAATAAACCCAAAGCCAATCCCTCTCCTTGTGAGCTCCCCATTCCAATTCTAAAGGAATTTCACATACCTGCCAACCCAACCGTTGTCTGAAGTCTTTAAATGAAGAACTTCTTGGAAAGATGCGTGATCCTTGGGAAAATCATCCTACTTCTTCCTACCTCCATTTACCATGATGGTAACAAAGGTACTCATTTCTGATGGTAGATGCAAGTTCTAAATGGACTTAATGCATGTAAAGCAGCTGGAATAGTGTCTGGTATGTGGGGCGTGATTGATTAATGCTAGCGATCCTTCTCCTTTTGTTCTGTTTTGTTTTGTTCTCAGCGTCCTTTCCAGTTGTCACAGAATTGTCTCTGTTGCCCAACTTTTCCTAGGCTAGACTCCCCAAACGTTCCTCTCCCCCCATTCTCTTCTCCTGGCGTCTCTGTCCCTCTTTCTTGCACAGTCATGTCCTGCAAGACAAAGCTTTCACTGGAGCAAAGTTTCTAGGCTTTAGCCTGGATTTTAGGGATCAAGAATTTTCTCTCACAGGATTTGGTAACTTATATAGTTTTCCATTCTCCCCTTACAGTGCTGTCCTTCTCCTTATTAAACGTAGAACGCTGTCCCAGACAGGATTCATTCCTAAACATGTGAATTCTTTAAACTTAATTCAGTAAACAACACTTTGTTCAAGCTGAAATTTGATCATTCCGTTTTTTGCCAGAGACACTTTCAAGCCCTCGTATAGATCTTCATCAACCAATAACATTTCACACGCATGAAATAGCGCATGCTAGAAGCCACTGTTTGCTCCGTGCCAGAGACCCTATTAAGTTCTTTACAAGGCTTTTACTCAATCCTCACACTACCCCTAGGAGGACATGGCCGTCCCCATTTTATAGATGAGGAAAATGAGGGACAGAGTCCGTCTGCCAGAAGGATTCTTGGGATAGTTTAGAGTGTTGTCTAAAGTCACCCAGCTTTTGAATAACAAAGATGGCCTTTGAATTCCAGCAGCAATCTGAACCCTCCTACCAATCAATGATGTGTCAAGGCAATGCAACTACTTGGGGCCGCACGCTGCCCTAAGCCTGTTCTGCCCTTTATTCTTTATTGTGTCCACTCCTGACCGCTGACCACGAGCCGCTCCAGCTGCTGCTCAGCTGCTCCCACACTGACAGGAAGAAGTCTTTCTGCGAGTTTACTAAAAAAAAAAAAGAAGAAGAAGAAGAAAGAAAGAAAAAGAGAAAGGCAAGCAATGAGGGAATGTTGGAAGCAAACATGTTCAACTTTGCTCATAGAGGTGGAGTTTGACCTGGGAGGGTCTGGGATGCAGGGGACTTTGAAATAAGCATGCTATTTATGCAGACTGTTTGTTTGTTTTTTAACTTTTATGGTTTATATTTTGGCTGGAGAACGAGCTTCCTAGTTTTCCAGTAGTATACTTTAACCCATCGACTTAAAAGATAGGGCCGCTGATGGTGCAGTGGGGTTTGTGTGAGGCTGCTAAGCACATTGTGAAAAGGTCAAACCCACGAGCCTATTCCGCGTGGGGAAAGTGGAGCTTTCGCCTCCTGTGACATTAACAGCAGTGGAAACCCCACAGGGCCCATCCACTCTGTCCTCTGGGGCTCTTGGGAGTCAGAGTGGTTTTCCTGGGTGTGAGTTTGGAGGCAAAAGGTGTATTTCTGACAGAAAAGAGTTATAAGCACTTAATTGAACACTGTGTGGTCATCCCAATGCCAAGTGCATTGCTCACTATTATCCAATTAAAATTCCTACCAAAAATTGTCCTGTGCATTTCTAAAACCTATGCTCTGTATTCGTTTCACTCGTCCTTGCTCCTTCCCCTTAATTAATAAGTCACTGAGTGATGTCTGGTGATTATCAGAAGGCACATACATGTCTTGCTCCATGGAGCTTACGTCTCAGAAGGGTGTGGCAAAGGCATGCGATACAGAATAAACACATTAGTGAACACTTGGATTTCACATTGTGATCACGCTAAAATGAAGGAAAGAGCCCATTTTTGATGAGGTAGTTACAGAGGGCCTTTATTCGGGGAGGGGCATTTAAGATTAAGCTGAAGGATTCGGCAAATAAGGTGGCCATGTAGACTGGGGGAAGCCACAGATAAATGTCCATGTGGTAACAATATGTGCAAAGACCCTGAGGACAATAGCTTTGTCCTCAAAACTGAACATCGTTGAAGCAAATGAGTAAGAGATAAAATAGGTGCGACTGGAGATGAGCGTGGGGCCAGAGCGGTGGAAGGATCTTATGGAGGAAGACCATGGAGGGCAAGCTGTATGTTCAAGGCAAAGCTGACTGGGCCAAGTGCTGCTTCCATCTGGAGCATTTTCTCAACTTCCTTGAGAGGGAAACATTTCTATATCCTTGTGGTCAGGAAGCAGTTGAACAAACAGGTGGGTGGATGACTGCGTCGTGCCATAGTTGAAGAAAATAAGCCTGGCTTCCAGTTTCTGTTCTTCACTTTACTTAATGCCACCTTCTCTGAGATTATCATCAGAGTTTCAGTTCTCTGATCTGTAAATTGGGAACATTAATGACGACCTTGGAGAGTAGCTGTGAGGATTCAACCGGGTAATTTGTGGAAAATGCCGGCCGATTCACCCTCTTCTCTCTTTAAACTTCTCTCTACCAAAATAGCTACAATATTGCAGAAATAATCTGCTTCCAATTTTAGCTGATTTGTATTTATGTTGCTTCTCACAATTCAAAGTTGCTCTCCTATTCAGCAAAAAGTCAGGACCCACGCAAGATAAAGGCCTTTCACACAAGGAAAGTTCAAATATTTTCCCAAAACAGAGAGCAATGGAAACGTGGTGGCTGCACCCATAAAGGAGCCCTGGTGGTATAGTCTTTAAGCACTTGGCTGCAATTCTTATGGTCAACAGTTCAAAACCACCAGCAGCTTCCTGGGAGAAAGACTAGGCTTTATCTCCCCCCCAGAGTTACAGCCTCAGAGACCCACAAAGTTTCCCTATGATTCAGCAGGGACTCGATGGCAGTGAGTTTGGTTGTGTATGGTACTGTATCAAGTCAGAAAGCTTATGAGACCCAGAAAAGTAAGGTGTCCTGTCACATACCAGCTCGTCCAGTGTTACTCTATTGTGTTTCTCATTTGAGCCTCACGGTTAGCCACTGGGAAGGACCTCTGGAGATGTTATTCATATCTCCTTTTAAAGCTGTGGAAACTGAACACAGAGAGTTTAAGTGCATCTTTAGGCTCACACAGCTCCTAAGGGGTGCCTGGATTCTGACGTTCTCGCCTCAGGTCTGATACTTCCCCACACGATCTCATCTCTGTCTTCTACAAGGCTAACATTAGCTGCATTGCCATCTCATTGAGTGGCTCTGAAATGTGCTCACAAAGCTATTGTTTCGCCTTTACCATGGATTCATTTTCCTGAATGGAGAATAGAAATGTGAAGGATGAGCGAGAAGAAGTGACCATCTGGGCACTGGATCCCAAACTGGATGGGATCCCAGGAGCAGGCACTCTGGATGGAGTAGGACTCAGGATTGTGCATTGAAGGGTCATTGAAGGGGCTGGTTGAACTGAAGATTCTGATTCCTTAGGTCTGAAATGAAGTGAGAGAGACTGCCTTTTAAACTTTGCTGATGTGACTCAAGAAGTGGTCAGCTCACCGGCAGCAAGGGGCCAGCCTTTTCATTTTCTTGCTGTGACCACACTGTGTTACTGAGGGAACAGGTTTCCAGTTCCTCCCAGAAACTCCACCACACCCAGCCTGTTCAGAGCCACTGACTCCCTCTTCAGAATATACCAGGTCATGGCCACAGCCTGGAGATCTCTGACCTCATGCATTGATTTAGCTCTGAGAGATAAGCTTTCACTTAAAAGAATTTAATATTATAATGATAGACAGATCTGTGATATTAAATATTTTCCATTTTAAGAATAAGCCTCTCAGGAGATTCTACAACAGCCCATAGCTGGAAACTGTGGCCTCGGAAGTGGTTTTCCCTCAGGCAAAGGTCTGGCTTTCTGAAAACCTAGTCTACAGAGTTGCTAGTGGTTTCTTGTTGGGCTGCTAAGTGCAAGGTCGGCAGTTCAAAACCACCAGCTGCTCCTTGAGAGAAAAACAGGGCTTCCCACTCCATAAAGAGTTAGTCTGGAAAGCCCACCAGAGCAGTTCTACTCTGTCCTAGAGGGTTGTTATGAGTTGGCCTCAACTTGATGGTAATGAGTTTGTTTTGCTTTCTAAGAAAAGGTACTAAGAAGGCACTATCCTCACTTCACAGAGACTTTGAGTACTACCAGTTTCCACGTGATTTCTTTAACATTCATCTCACCTACGATTTTGTCCCTAACTACTTGCCACAATGAGAGGGATAGGAAAATTCTCCACAGGTGTTTAAAACACTACACGTAAGAGCAGTTCAAAGTTAAGGGTACTCTGATTGCCAGTTGATTCCAAGTTGACTCAGACTCACAGTGATCCTCTCTGTGTGTCAGAATAGAACGACATAGACTTTTCAAAGGAGGAATTTTTTTGGAAAGCACATCACCAGACCTTTCTTCTGAAGGTCCCCTGGGTGGGCTCCAACTTGCAAGCTTTTCTATTGAGCATGATTGCCCTGTTATTGTTGTTGTAATTGTTGTTACTGTGAGTCACAGTAACACCTCTGTACAGAAGACCGAAACGCTACCTGGTCCTATGCCATTCTCACAATTTGTTCTTACCATCAATGCTGCAGCCACTGTGCCAAATCCATCTTGTCAAGGTCAGCCTCTTTCTCCCTGCCCCGCCACTTTATGGGGCATTAGGATTACCCTAAAGCCTCCGAAATGCCCTGGTAAAATATAGGCTGATGTAAGCTCCAGTCAGTATAAAATTAGCCTCATGGGAATATTTTAGACATCTCTAAAGCTGGCACACACTTTCCTTGGAATCGCAATTATCTGGTTTACAGTAGGTAGTGGTGGTGGTTTTGATTTCATGTGGTCATGGCATGCCTTTCATGTTTACCACATTTAAATGGCAGCCTAGATAGAGTCAGGTTCAAAAGAACTTGAGTGATGACATTGTTTCATAATCAAATATTTAAAATAGTTCACTACTAAAAAAAGAATTAGAAAATTAAATATCTGCCTAAATCTGGATTATACAACATTGGTATGTTTTGAGTTTGTGTGTGTGTGTTTGTGTGCATACATGTCAAAAAATACCCACAATTATTGGCCTAGCTTGTACAGGGCACAAAGCGTTGCTAATATGTGGGTTTCTAATACTGAAATTCTCAACCAAAGTTCGTTTGATGGAAAGCTGTATCATTATTGCAGCTCTCAAAATGACCTGTGAACAACCACTTCTCCCACCTCATGCTCTAGTGTCTACTTCATCTCTTCTCCCAATATTTTTTAAAAACTTCACTCATTCATGTGCTCACTCACTCACTCACTGTCCCAGTGAGTTTCCAAAACCGTAACTCTCGACAGGAATAGAAAGCTGCGTTAGACAGGGTTCTCTAGAGAAACAGAAGCAAGAAACAGCTAGCTAGTCCACACAACAGTAGAGAAGGCCCAGTTCAGCTCACTTTCGTGGGTACAGTTACAGTAGTAGTTTACTGAAGGGCCTTCGGGTCATGTGGGCTGTATTGGTCTAAGGTCAAGGCAGCAGCCAGCCACGTCTGCCCTCAGGGTGGGGCAGCAACAACAGGAAGATGATAAGTTGAGGCATAGCAGAAGCCAGCAGTGGGGGTCAAAGGATCCCCCAGAAGTGTGACAAAGCAGGTCACGAATGACCTGGAGCGCTGCAGAGCAAGGGGCCAGGGTTCCCAGGTGGCCTCCGCTCACACTAGCACAGTGTGCAGTTGTGGCAGAGGACTAGGTCAGGCAGCAGGTAGCTGGGCTGGCAGCACAGTTCTTACCTCGGCAGTCCTCCAATCAAAGGGTCACCTGATCAACCTCCTCCCGCATGCTCCTACGTAGGAGGCCTCCTTGGCGCAATAAAATAACTATCCCCAAAGCCCGTTCTCCGGGGGAGTGGCTGGTGGCTACGCACTGCTGACCTGTGGCCACAGCCCAACATGCAGCCACCTTAACACCAGGGCTCCTTTTTGAAGAACGTAAAGAAGACAAATGACTCATTATCTACATTGTATGTTTTCATTAGAACAAAAAGGACTTTACATGCCAGCAATCGCAGTGTTATGCAGAGAATACCCAGAACGCTCTGGCACTTCTACCTTTGACCTCTTTGAGGCAAGGTCTTTTCAACACACCAAAGTTGTGACCGTTGTGTTTGCTATCTTTGGTGCAAAGTGAAAAGATGGCTCCAAACTGGGATCCTTTGGCATCTTTCCATTTCCCTGAAGCCGATGAAAAGGCCGCAGAGATGTTTCAAACACAGGCAAGGAGGAAGAGAAGAGAACATATGCCCGCATTAATGAAGTCAAACTGCACGATAAAACAGAAATGAAAGGAAAATTAAGTGTTTCTTCATTTGTTTGGTTCATTCCTTTCCGCGGCCATTCAGAATTCCCCCCCAGTGCTTATTTCCTTTCTCGTTCCCTTTGCTGCTTCTACTTTGAGCCCCAAGGTTCCCCCTCTGCCATCTCAGGTCCTGTTGATGGGAGGTCCAGTGATACCTAAGACAGTGCTTCCAGAGATCCAGTTTCTGTTGTCACAAATGTGTTCCCCCTCATCTAACTCTCGTGCAGGCTGCCTTTACTGTCCGTTCCTCCTCCCTCGTCCTCCGCCATGCTCCTTGGGCTTGGCATGGCAGTGTGCTGAAAGCCCTCCACTGCTAGCAAAGAGGGTGAAGCTGGAGCCCACCGGCCTCGCCTCTGGAGAAAGCGAACGTGAATCTGTACTCTTAGAGGTTACACCCACGGAAACCGTGTGGGGAGAATTCCACTCTCCTGTCGGGTCCCTATGAGTTGCAATTGATTTGGTGATTATTCGTTATGAGGTTAACACTGAGAAAAACGATCACTTGTTGTTTGGGTGTTACAAATAGTCAGCACGGGTGGCTGCTAACCCGCTATTTGAAGGGTCAAGTCCAACCAGAAGTGCCTTGAGAAAAAGACCTGTTGATTTACTTCCAAAAGGAACTAGTCAGCAGGTGGAATTTCAATGATTCCCTAGGCTCCAAAATCCCACATCAGAAGATAAGGCTTGTAGGTCTTTATTTTTCTCATCATCTAAATCCATTTTGGTCCAAGCCAGAACTATTTTGTGGAAAGTGGATGTTCATTTGGGAGTGTAGCATTATACCCAAACCTAGAAGCCATGCTAAATGTTAATTGTGATTTATTCTTGAACATTTATTATTCTTGAATATTTGTTGTGATTTATTCTTGAACACTGAACTACAGCTAGCAAAGGCCTACTTGTTTATAATGTGTTATATGATACATCTTTTAAAATATGATATATTTAAATTTTACAGAGTAAAAGTCACATTTTAAGTCATCTCAACATTTTCACTGATTGTTTTCCCACATAAGAAAGGATTAAAACCCAAGAGTATGTGTATCTGTTACCTTCAACTGACTCCAATTCATGAAAATCCCATATGTTTCACAGCCGAACTACGTCCCACAGGGTTTCAGTGATTTATTTCCCAGATATGAATCTATAGTTCATCTTTCCGAGATGACTCTGGTTGTACTTGAACTTTCGATCTTTCTATTGACAGCTGAGTGTGTTAACAATTTGCCCACCTGGGGCCACTAGAGGAGGTGTAGCCAGCAGCTGCCGTCAAGTAGTTCTTCTATGGCTTCCCCATGACTGCTAAATAGAGGTGCCCGCCGCATGCATTCCACGGCTATCGGCTTGCAGAGACAGATGGCCACGCCTCTTTACTCTGAGGTATTCACGAGGGGGTTCAAGAGCTTTATTATCTCTAAAGTATGAACAGCAAACCCATTACCATCAAGTCAGCTCCCATTCACAGCCACCCGAAAGGTTGCAGTAGAATTACTAGTCCACAGGCTTTCTGAGCCTGTAACCCTTTCAGGGACAGAGTCTCTTATCTTTCTCCTTTGGAGCCCTGGGGCAGCTTAAAGCACTGATGTCATATGGTTTTCATAAAATAGTTTTCATAAAAAAAAGAAGTAGGCATTGGTGGTTACAGGGAGGCTTGGGGGAGGGAGGGAGAAAAAAGAGGGGAAAGAGATTCTCTGACATCTCCTTTGGGAGATATAGGGCCACCAGGAGTTAGAATGCACTTGCTGGTAGTGACTTTGGTTAATTGATTTATACTCAGCAAAGCTTCTCAATCTCACAAGGATGAATATTATGTGAGACACTATGATAATAGAAAAAAATCCAGAAAAACGGTTTTCACCCGAAAAGAAGTAGCATCGCCTCAGTGATTTCCCAAGACTGCAACTCTTGAAGGAGCAGCAAGCTTCATCCTTCTTCAGTGGAAGAGCTAATGTTTTGAACTGTTGACCATTGATTAGCAACCCAACATGAATCCACTACGTCATCAGGGTTCCTAACCTCTCCCACATTCTTCCATGCATGAGGTGTTTGACAATTTCCTAATTGCTCTTTATGGATGCATATGTATGTAGAGAGAAATTGATATCATGTAAACAGCACCCACAGTTGAAGAAGTGGGCACATCCAGTCTGAGTTCCATGGGGCAGATGTTAAACTGACTCGCATAGCTCTGGGGGCTGATGAACTCAAGATTGGCAGTAATTCCACAGACTGATGTCAAGCTGCAGAGGCAGATGGATCCAAGCTCTGAAGGTCAGGCCTGGAACTGGAGAGGTGAATGAAACCAAGACCAACAGGTGAGATGGCAGGCTGTTAATGGTTCCCAGGGTTGGAAGGCAATTTGGCAAGCTATTGGCTCAAATCCAAAGAACCAGATGCAGAATCCAGAACTCACAAAACAAAACCAAGTAAGATTTCCCATAGTATCTCGTTAAATCTCGATTGCATCAGGGTTGAGGCTTGTCTAGGGGGATTGCACACCACGCTAACCTTTTTGAAACTGCTCGGCTGCTCACAGATGATCCCATCACGGAGCTGACATCATGTTAGGTCATATCGGGGAAAATTACTAGGCCTCAACTGCCAAACCACTGAGAATCCTGGCCCGGCCAAGTTCACATAAAACTTATCACAGGCATCTACAATTGCCAATCAATGTTGTGAAACGAAATTTCATGTCTGTCGTAAATATGTAAATACTCAAAACTATCCTCAGTCTAAAATTCATCATTAGAATGCAGTCCGTTACTGTCCAGAGGGATAGACTGCAGTAAACGACAACCTGAAGGAAAAGACAGGCCATCGGACTGATGATCCAACGGCAAATTTTATGTTCACAGTACAGCTTTATATATAATGAGGCAAGGGACATAGGGTGCATACTGCAACAATAACTTCGTGATAAAATTGCTCTAAGCACAAATAATTCCTTACCTTATCTTATCTTAACACATGCAGCTGTGTTCTCAGTGGCCTCAGGGAATCTTGGAACATGGGAAAACATGACCATTGTCCCAGCAGTCTGGGTTACACAGTGTCCCCAAGCACCCCAGAGAGTCACCAATAAAATCAGTGACTCTCTATAAAAGTCCATCCAATGGTTAAGAGCTATGGAGTCTTGGTAGAGTAGTGGTTAGACACTGGGCTGTGATTGGCATGGGCTGTGATTCAAAACCATCAGCAGCTCTGAGGGAGGAAGACTGGACTTTCTATTGCCAGAAACAAGTAGAACCTCTGAGCCCCACAGGAGTCACTCTGAGTCAGCATTGACTCTATGGTAGTAAGTGAGGCTCGTTAAAAGGGACAGAAGCATTTTTGCTTTTGTAGAATACCTTTCCCCTACAACTTGATGAAAGCAAACAGCAAATGGAAAATGAATGTTCTCACTGTTGTAGTTCATTTCCCGGGGTCTAAAATCGGTTGTATAATTATTATAATCATTCATTAACCTACAGTTATCTACATAATCATTTTTATGGCTACAATAAGGATGATTAGCCAAAATATTTTGATCAAATGCCAAATGTGAAGCCAATCAAATTAAAACAGAAGAACGATATATAAATGAAGTCATTTCTGCCAGGAAAATCACTCTTGCTATCAGGAAGAACAGGCTATACCATAGTTGCCAGTGAAGCTCAGTGTCGCTACTATGTCCTTCTCCTCATTCGAAGACTGTGATGCTATGTCATCTACTCTGCAACCTGCTTGTCTCATGAGTGGATTATTAAAATCCTCTTCCCCACCAACCCTCTGAACTCCTTCAAATCTCTCTGTGTTCTTTCTTGGATATTCCTGAAGCACCCATGTGATGATCTTCCTCGCTTCTTGAACCCAGAACAAAGTCCATCCTTCTCGCTCCAGGCATCAATCGCCACCACAAATTGACTGTATTTCCCTGGTCTGATTTTGTTCAAGATTTATCTCCACTGGAAAGTTCTGTTTAAAGTTGATCTTTTTACCATGTTACAAATATTCAGATGTGATTTTCCCCCATTGTTCATTGTTTTTCTTTCCACTAATTCCAATTGCATTGTTCCAGGCTGTATTCTTTCAGCTCACAGCTCTCTCTCCCATCATTTCCTCTATGCTATTCATCGAAGCACTACAATTATGGTTTTATTCTACAACTATCTATTTTTACTGGCTGGTCTGGATATAAGCACATGGACTGCTTAGATAGTAAGCCCTAAAAAAGCCCATGATTCAGTTTATCGTAGCATATCCTTTTGTACCTCCCAGAATGCATCTGCTGTTTGCCCATCATATGACACACAATTTTCTGATAATACAAAAGTGAATGCTTGGGATTATGTGAGTGCAAGCACAAATTAAACAAAAGCTGGGTACATAGTGCCCTTCCATTGTTGAATATTAAAAGTGAATAATGCAGACCAGCTCCTAGTAATTTTGTTTCTCACTGCTGATCCTTTTCACTCACCTTAATGCTACCAGATAGACTTGCATTTTTACTTTAGGTTGATGATCCCTTACTAAGCATGCCCTGACTTTATTCTGAAGGAGGAATTATATTTACAGCTTAGAAACTAGATGCAAGATTCCAATAATGGAACACGATGGATCTTTTTCAGTAACAGTTCTTCAACCAAACCGATTATATGAAAAAAAAAGAAAAAAAAGCTACAAAAGAGAGAAAACATAAAATTGCAAATTAGCACAGTGCTGAGGATAAAGGAGCCCAGATGGAAGCTGGAAGTCTCAGAACAGAGCAAATAGAAAGTAACAAACGCTGTGACATGTTTTTATTAGGTTTGGGTGATATTATTATAAGCCTATTGTCCTTTAATTCACTTCAAGTCATAGCAACCATAGAGGACAGAGTAGACCTGCCCGACTGGGTTTCAAAGGCTGCCACAAGTTTCTCCCATGGAGTGGCTGGTGAATTCAAACAGCTAATCTTTTGACTAGCAGTTGATTGTGTAACCACTTACAATGGAATTCTATTTCTCAAAAGAGAAGAAGTGTGTTTTCTTAGCTTGAAGATACCACATCTGAGGAGGTAAAGCAAGCTTTAGGACAAGGAAGGAAGGCAGGACTAACAAACACGAACCTTATGTAAGTGTGCTAGGTTAGGTAAAAAACAGTCCAGGCAAGTCAATGCCGTGGTTTCTAAAGGTTTTGTTTGTCTGTTTGCCATTCAGTGAGCTGATATTTAGATATCTCACTTTAGTACAAGGCAAAGTTCAAAATCAATTTAGCAATAAGATCCCACAATGTTGTGTTGGGAGAGGAGGAAGAGGTTAAACCCTACTGGGGTGAGTAACAAAATCTTAGAGGAGATGACACACTAAGTTACGTTTGAAGTGTGAATAGAAGAAAAGAGTGAACACAGTCTGAGGATCATCGGCAAAGAAGGGCAGGGTGTTTGAGAGAGTGTACTCAGACCACGCCAGAGGCAGACTGGGGTTGGAGAGAGAAAAGTTTGGAAAGCATGTTTAAGCCAAAACATAGGCACTTTGACATTGGAGAACTAGCTAAGTGCCCAATGCCAGGAGTGGACAAAATCGGAACAGGCTGGGTATGATTATGATAAGTGGAAAAGATTACATTTTAATGAGGTAGAGAAGGGAGCAGGGAAAATAGGAAGGGAGTTTTAATAGACCCAGTGGTGACTGGAGGTTGTATGTCATTAACAAAATAAAGAATGTATAGTGGGAGAGAGTGAGAGAGAGAGAGAGAGAGAGAGAGAGAGAGAACACAATTTAGAGATGTAGTTTGGGGTGAGAACTGCATAAAACTAGATGTTACAATAAACTCAATTTCAGACACGTTGATTTGATGTGCTTCCCATGTGTCTCTTGGAAAGAAAATGCTAAGAGATAAGGATTGATGCCTATGAGAAAATATTCTCTCATGGTAATTACAGAGGCTATAAAACGATTTTCTGGTGGCTGGACTGCTGACTCACTCTAGTGAACCCAGGTGGATAGAAACTACCTGTTTTTTTGTTAGCTTGTTTGTTCCACCTGATTTAAGGTTGAACTAAGATGCTGATTATTTCTCTCTAAGGACAATGATGGGCACACCAGTCTTCATCCTAGTACCCTATCAGAGAAACAGGGATTGTTTCCACAGCCCCATCTTTTTCATATCTGCACATATGTATCTTCACACATTTAGTCTGTTTATCTAGAAAACTTTGCACCCACCCCCATTTAATTTTTACCCACATATTTTTTGTCACTTTGTGACTATCTTTATGATTCTTTTAATGTCTCTGAGTTCACAGGCTACTGCTATTTTATCCTGTGTGCTCAAGCTTCACAACAATGATAAGGATGGTGCATAACTGGGAGGCATTTACCTAACAACAGCTATTTTATTGTATGGTTGATTAAAGTATATGAACTAACAAAATATGCGACTATTCTCCTTGTTTTATAGCAAATAATAGCATTTTCATGTGCAGAAAATCATAGGACTTGTCCACACATAGCTACTAGGTTATAGGTTCTTTGATTCCATTTTATGTTATTCATTCAAGAAATGTAGAATGATGGTTAAAAATCATTGGGGGCTTGGATGGTATTAAAGACTACAGGTAAGCCAGAAACTATAGTCCTTGATTTGATGGTGCTTACAGGCTAGAAGGGAAGGTTGATATTTTTTTAATGTGCTATTGTGTTTAAGGTAGCAAATCTCATGGTAGAGAAAGTATGTTGCCTGAAAACAAGCTTAAGGAAATGCTTTTAAGAATTGGCTGTCTTAACAATTTTTTAAAAGAGAAAGTAGTGAATTAATTATGTGAAAGCATTTAAGAATGCATAATAATAAAAGTTTTACTAATTTGACAGCCTAATGGCCCCCACATGATAAAATATGTTAGTGATAAATTATTTAACTTACTTTAAAAGACTTCTTTCATTTGAATGTTGTAGAATGTGAATGAACTAATAATATATAATTTCAAAATGGAACATGGGGGAAGTGTTTAATAATTAAGTGGTTTCTGTTTAGTCCAGCAATTGATTTAAATCAAGGGAGGGGGCCTTTCAATCTATTGAAAGTCCTTCACATTGTGCTATTAATAACTTATTTTTATTAAAAATCAATTAAGGGGGCATCTTAATTAAATTTTCTATTACTAACCCAGAGTACATGCCAACTTTTATTTAAAACCACATAGATTAACAAAAATAATTCAAAATTAAATAAACCAGCTCATATTTTGCTAGAACCATACGACCAGAAAGTTGTAAAATAATACTACTCAAAACTGCAGGTGTTATATGCCAAGAAAGAATAAGAGACGGGAGGAAAAATAGGAAAGACATGGATAAGAAAAAGAAAATAATCCCAGGGGTTGTCAGAAACAGACGATGCAGCTCGTAGGGTCGCGAAAGGATCAGCAATTCCTCGGACATTGTCAAGTGTCTTTACTCTAATCAAAGCGTCTCAGCTAATCAAAAGGGGCTGGCAGAGTGCCATCAGGGTATTGGATGGAATGTGAACTTGAAAGCTGGAAACTGAGACTTCTAAAATGAACGACGAAGACTTTCCAATGTTTCCATTTGTTCATAGTATTCACGGAACAAAATTTCCCGTTTTCTGAGACCTTCTTTGTGTAGATGTCTGCTTCTTTTTCCTAGGTGCCAGTAAAGCGTAGTGCCCCGTTTTCATCTGAGAACAAATGAATTGTCAGATGTTTACACACAAGAAAGAAAACCTTCACGCCTTTAAAAAGTCAATCAAAAGAAATGTAACGAACCACTTTTCTTCGAAGTAAACTTCCATTCATTTCCTCAAAACTACCATCCAAATAGTGAAATAAAGGCCTGCGCAAGAATCATTTATGAGATCAAATCAGTAACACTAAAGGAGCCTGTTCAGAACTTAAAGTGGCAAAGGGAGCAAATGGTTTTATGAGCATCAAGGCTGTCAAAGCCTCTGCTCGTGCCTCAAATGTACGGCCTTTCCCCAGCCCTACCCTGGCCCCCATCAGATAAAGGCATCTTTGCCTAGATTATTTCCTTGAGTCCGTAATTTCAAGAACCAAAATAACCTCATAATTTAAGCAGTGTGTGTGTGTGTTGTGTGTCTTAATCAGTTCAAAAAAATAATGATAGTTGGGGTGTGGGGAGGGTGGTAAAGAGGAGAATTTGTAATGTTCCAGTTCTCAAAAGAAATGAGTTGTGTCGGTGTATTCCGACTACTCCTGGTGTCCATATGTGTTTCAGAATAGGACTGTGCTCTGTGGGGCTTTTCCGTTTTCAGTGTCTGATGTTTTCAGAAAGCAGATCATGAGGAGTTTCTTCTAGTTGCTTCTGGGTAGACTCAAACTCCCAACCTTTCAGTTAGCAACTGGGAGAGGCATTAACCTTTTCACCAACCAGGAACCCTCTTGGTTTGATGGACGATATGTAATTTGGGAGGGAGCTAAAGCTCTCTACTCTTCTAAAGAGCTACAATCTCAGAAACCCACAGAGGCAGTTCTACCGTGGCCTCTAGAGTGGATCTGAGTAGGTCTCCAGTGGATGGCAGTGCGTGAACTCTGTGAACCGTTTTAAAGACAGCCTGTACTTGATCTTAGCCAAAAGGCCAAATACAAGGTGTTGAATGGACCATGTAGCAGATACAAAGGAACAAAAACAATCATTGTGTGATCACCTTCCTCACATAATGGCTGAAGACGAAAGTGTGCATAAGCAAGTGTGGTGAAGAAGGCGGATGGTGCCCGGCTACTGAGAGATATAGCGTCTGGGGACTTAAAGGCTTGAAAGCAAACAAGCGGCCATCTAGCCCAGAAGCAACCGAGCCCACACGGAAGCAGCACACCAACATAGGTGACCATGAAGGACAGAGGAGACCAGGTATCCAACATCAAAGGTGGGGTGGTGGTGAGAATCACATCACCGTGAAAGAGGGGGAGTGCATGATGGGGACCCAATGCCCACCTGTAGAGAGCTGAACACCCCTTCCAGAGGGGTTGTGAGGAGGAGATGGGCCACACAGGGTTCAGTGTAACCATGAAACTCAAAACCTTCCTCTAGTTCCTGAACGCTTCCTCCCCTCCCAATCATCATGACCCCAATCCTACCTTGCCTTGCGGACCTGGTTATACCAAAGGATGTACAGCGGTGCAGTGGGGATCTGGAGGCACAGGGAATCTGGAATCTAGGACAGACGAACCCTTCAACACCAGCGGTGGGAGTGGCGACACCAGGAGGGAAGGGCATGTAGAAAGGGAGAACCGATCTCAGAGATCTATGTGTAACCTCCTCTCTGGGAGATTGGCAAGGGGGATGCGGGTGAGGGGAGATGCCAAGGAGTGTAAGATAAGATATAATAATTATTTGTAAACTATCAAGGGACCTGGGGTGGGATCAGGGAGGGAGGGGGATGGGGGGAAAAAAAGGGAAACCGAGCTGATTCCAGGAACCCAAGTGGAAGGTGAATTATGAGAGTGACGAGTGCAACGAATGTATAAGGGTGCTTTGCTCATTTGATGTATGCACAGATTGTGATAAGAGCCTTATGAGCCCCAATAAAAAGATTTAAAAAAAAAGAAAATGATTAGGGCAAAGAATGTACAGATGTGCTTTATACAATTGATGTATGTATATGTATATGTATGGATTGTGATAAGAGTTGTATGAGCCCCTAATAAAATGTAAAAAAATAAATTTTAAAAAAATTAAAAAAAATAAATTAAAAAAAAAGAGACAGCCTGTAGACGTAAATTCATTTCTGTTTTCTTCGTTTTCCAGATCTTCATCAACAACGAATGGCACCATTCCGTGAGTGGCAAGAAATTCCCTGTCGTCAATCCAGCCAACGAGGAGAAGCTCTGCGAAGTAGAAGCGGGAGATAAGGTGAGTTCCCAGCACCGGTTCCCTGCGTGGGTCCTCTGTCCCTCTCTCCAGTCTGAGACCCCACAGTCCACTGCTAGTTGACATAGACTTGTCATTAAAATATGACTCCTGAGGCTTCCCGGGAGATTTTTAAGTAGTTCTGGGAACATGGCGAACATTAAGCAGCCATTTCATGGTGATGAGTCTTTCCTTGAGGGTGCTCTGTTTTATTCGCTATATACTAATTGGTCTTGCTTCTTTTTCAATGGACATAGTATCCAGCGTAGCCATAAGAACTGTACACACCATGATTGAGCAAACACTCAAGAGCTATTCACAGAAAACTGCTCTTCAGTAAACCTTAATATATGATTTTTTAAAACATCCTGTTGCTCATCAAATTCATTGAATAAGCTGAATACTTTTAAAATTCAATTTTAAATTATTTAACATAAATAATAAATTAAAGATTGTGGTGCTCTAGCTAATAATAGTTTAAAAAATGGAAACTAACTTATTTGTTAATAACTTTTAAAAAATATGCTCTGCATGGTGTTTGAATGAACACTCAAGGCAACCCTAGGCAGAACATGCTATTCTCAACCCATGTAAGTTCTGAGGATGTAAGGGCAGAAAATAAAGCTGCCAACCTCCTAAGGCGATACTGCTAATAGGAAAATCATCCAAGTACTGATCTTCTGGCTCCAGAGCCTATGACTGGTAGGGCTACTACCTTACCTTGTAATTATTATTCTCAGTGTAAGTACCTATCACTCTCAGTGTAAGATACGGTGATGTTGAATACAATCAAGGGTGAGGCTATTAAAGGTTTTCAGAAATCTGAATGCATACCATCACATTATATTTTGTCCTGAAGTTTAAGTCTAATTTGAAATCACTGTTCTAGTCTTCAGTTGCCCAGATGTGACCAAGTTTCAAGTCCCTGTGACATAAAGTCTGGTCAGGTAACTGCATGAAAAGACTATTGGGGCAGATGAAATGATCAATACTTTTTCTTTCTTTTTAAAATCATTTTATTGGGGCTCATCCAACTCATCACACTCTATCCATCCACACATCCATTGTGTTAATGAGCACAGCACTATTTCACTGAGTGACAGAAAGCACCTATCCCAGGCCTGTCTGGGTTTTTTTGTTTGCTCGTTAGTTTGTTTGTTTTTTACTATTGCCCTTTTTGATGGAATCCCTGGTGGTGCATTCAGTTAAGCGCTGTGCTGCCAATGCTTAACTGCCAATGCAAAAGTAAGGTTGGCCTTTTAAACCAGCAGCTCGTGGTGAGAAAAAGAAGGCACCCTTAAACATTCCCAGCCCTGGACACCTATGGAGCAGGTGCAGTCTATCCTGTAGGGTAACTATGGCTTGAAATAGATTTGATGGCAGTGCCTGTTTTGTTGTTGTTACTTTGGCTTGCTTTTTATCCCACCAGTCAATAGATGACTACTTTTAATTACAGCGTGTCTTATAGCCTAAGAGTGAAGTGCTCAGCTGCTAAGGGAAAGACTGGTGATTTGGACCCCCTCAACAACTCTTGAGGAGAAAGTCCAGTGAGCTGATTCTCTTCTAGCGAAATCAGCCTGGAGAACCCGGCGGGCAATCTCACTCGGTCATCTGGGCTTGGTTTTGATCAATGACATCACCAACCACAATCTTAATGGTCTAAGCAATGTAGACCTATTATTCCATGATAGCTAAAGACCTGAGGGGCTCTTTGGAATTGAGGGAAGGCTCCCAAATTCAAGTTGCTGTATTATCAGAATGACATCAGGTTAATAACAGAAAGGGCTTAAAAATTGGAGTCAACAGTCAAATATAAACAGGATAGTCTGGTATCACATGACACTTGCTAACAGATTTCAATCTTGATCAGAATACAATAGTTCAAGGATTTATCAGTGCATAAATTCTTTGAGGATTTCTCACTATTCCCAGGAAAGGTTCTTTGTGATGTTATTTAACACTCGTTCCACCCACACCCCACCAACCAGAGCTCCCCGGGTGTCACATCCAGTGTTGGCTACCAAATATTCCACAGCGCAGTCAGTCTTCAAAAGGGAGGATAGGCCATCTGTTCCTTTTTTGTGTAAAATTAAGAGCTAGAAAACATTGAGGATTAAATAAGAAACAATGAAAAAGTTTTTAACAATGCTGGAAGCATTAATATATAGGGGTTTCAAAAATGTTGCACAAAAATGGAATGCAAAGACAAATATCTCCACTAAATGTTATGCTCCTTTATAACATTTTAATTATGACCAAGTCTTTCATTTTTGAAAGTTATCACTAAACTTCCCAGATATCATTGTTGTGCTCTGTAATATTAAAAAAAATCTCACTTTCAACAAGTTATGCAGATATTTCTGGTTGGGAGGAAGTAGTATTTTAAGAATCAGAGATCTAGGATTTCATTCCATAAATGTAATGTCTTCTGAAGTGTTAGCATTTAATGCAGCTGATGGACCTAACAAGTGAGAATGTTGATGACTGGAAACTATGTTGGGATAATGATTCTGCACCTCTATAAAATATTTTACTTGAAAACTTCTGCAGAAAAATAGTGCTGATTCCGGGAAAGATGGCATAAAAATCTCAAGAAACTGCGTCCTTTAAGCTATTCCCCCAAATTGGGAAACATTTAGTCTTCAGTGTCATGGCTTGAAATGTGCTTCCCAAAAAATATGTGTTCATTTGGCCAAGTCATGATTGTCATCAATATGTAATCGCTCTGTATTTTGTGATCTGATATAAGTATCCTCCGTTTTGTGATTTGATATTATTATCTTCATGTGTGACTACCATTAAAAAATAGATCCTAATCTTCATGATATTAATGAGGTAGGATCCAAAGAAGTTCTGTGAAGGACGCAGAACAAATTCTATAGGATTAGATTCTATATTGAATCAATCTTGTTTGAGGTCTAAAAGAGATTGAACTGTCAAGCAGAGAAGTCAGAGGGACCTGACTATCAACAAGAGAATGGAGCTTAGAGTGCAGCACCTCCTTTGAACCTTGAATTCCTACACCATATTCTGCTACACCATATACGACACCATATTCTGCCTCCAACTGCCAAGTCCCAGCCCTGGCTGGGGCAGGACCTCTGCCTGGACTCAGTGTACTCCCGTTAAGCCTTAAAAATGTATTATTTTTGTACTTTTTAAAACAAAAATGTGGAGAAGGAAAAACATAAAAAGAACTCCTGCACAGGTGAGTGTGGACGTGGTTGCTCTCAGGAACACCTGGTCCTCTCCAAATTCCTGGCCTGCATGCCCAGGGGACATTACATTCTTGTCTGGGAGCCTCGGGGTGACATGCAAGGCCAAGCAGACCAGGACACTCAGTGCCTTCTTGCGGGGGCCAACCTTGTGTCTCAGAAATGTGCCACCTCACCCAACAGGCCCTCCCGCACCCCACCTCATCTGAAGGGACCTGGGAGGCGAAAACAGTGGATGGAGGTCACGGTGGAGTTCCGGAAGGCCACGAAGGACGAACATACCTCAAAGAGAAGGAAGATCGCAGATGCTATCTCCAAGCCATCTTCTAAGGATGTGGTAGAAGAACCAGACCCAACTTGGATGAAAAAGTGCAAAGGACCAATAGCCCAGACCTGGTTCTATGTTTCTGGGCCCCCCACACAGCCAGGAAGCTGCTGTCCCAGGGGAGAACCCGGCCCCTGAAGGTGATCATAGAAGCGAGGCTGGTCCTTTATGCTCAGTTGCAGTTCTTGGCAGCCTGGGCACTGACCACCATCACCTCGGGGCCCTCGGAGCTGACCCAGACTGGCATGGATGCGGGCGCCATCCAGCCCCAGACTGCCCTCCTGTCTTCCACCAACGTGTCTGTGTGTGAACAGGCAGTGTGGGCCCTGGCTAATAGAGCAGGTGACGCCACATACTTCACAGACATGGCTAGCTCAAGCAACGCTATCCCACATCCACTAGCCAAGACTTCAACAACTATACAAATCGCGTGCCCCTTTTCCAACCTATGTCGGAGCCAGGATCCACAGCCTGGTGTAGAAACAGTAAAGGCAGTGCTGCCCACCCTCTTAAACTTCCTGCCCACGATGACCTCAAGGGTTTCTTAGACTCCTGCTGGGCCCTGTCCTACCTCACCGATGGCTGCCAGGAGCGCATTGACCACAGGGGCTCTCCCCAGCATGGGGGAGCCCCTGATAAGCTCAGAACCCCATAGCATGACCCCCTCTCTCCGCATGGTGCGAAACACAATCACGGGACCTGGTCAGCAGACCCAGAAGGCCATCGTCGCGTGGGCATGCTGCATGTGCTGGCCCAGCTCCTGAGGCACCCGGCCTAGTCCTCCATGCAGAAGGAGGCGGCCTGGACTCTGAGTCCATCGAGCAGCTGATCAATCATGGCACGATGTCTGTATTTGGTGTCTTTGCTGAACAATGGAGAGTTTGACGTCCAGAAAGAGGCTGTGTGGGTGGTGACTTACTTCACTATGGCGAGCACCACAGACCAGTTGCCTAGGCTCGGCCAATCTGGAGATCGGGATTCCCTGAGCAATCTGCTCACTTGGCATGACCACATCATCCTTTAGACCATCTTCTGCTGAGAATTCTCAAGAGATGGAGAAGCTCCGTCTTATGCTGGAACAACCAGGCTCCACTGAGAACCATCACCTTGGGCAGACTGTGTTCAACATTATCGAGAACTTTCTCGTGGAGGACGAAAATAAGGGTGTTCTCCGAAACCCTGAAGACGGCATGCACTACAAGCCTGACACCCTAACCGTCCCAAGGCCACACAACTTCCAGGCCAACACTCAAACCCTAAATGCGAAGGCTTGCTTCAGAAGCAGTACTCCGCATACCTAACAAGCCCCAGGTAGAAAACTTTTGTAAGTGTTAAATAAAAGCGTTGGGTTTTTTTTTTAACCTTCAAAAAAGAAAAAGCACTCTTCGGTGATGGCGTGGATAGCAAGATGTAGAAATAAAGAAGCAGCCACTTCTTTAGAACCAGGAGATCTGCATGAGATGATTCAGAAGCTGCGCTTTAGAGAAAGCTAATTGCATGGTGCTGATGCTTACACACGGCAGCAGAAGCAGAAGAACGAGACCCGACTGCCACCAAGAAAGAAGAGCTACGAGTGGGGTTGGTGCTGGTGCAGAGAGGAAATGTAATACCAGAGAAACATCCATTGGAGAACCAGGAGGTCTGCATGCGATGACTCAGCAGAATCGAGCAGAATTGATGACTCAGCAGATGTAGAGCAGACTTGAGTGACTTCGTGGCTATGACAAGGCAACATAAGGACAAGACCTTCCAGGCTCAAGGGGACATGTTTACCAGCAAATTGGACTATGTGAGTGTGGCTGGTCACAGTTAAGGGAGCAGAGTTGCCACCCAAGTGGTCCTGGAAGAGGGAGCTGAAGCCCAGGTCTGAGGGGCCGCTACCCAGAGTCCAACTGGCAGGCCACACTCCACGTCCAGAAGACAAGGCCATTGCCTAGACCGCCTCAGAGAGCAGAGGGTGCTCCTCAAGCCCTGAGAGCTAATGCAAATTGTCTCTTCTTTTTTCAATGTGCACATACCTGGTGCATATTTTCCTTTTTTTCTCTCCAATCGCTCCTACTTACAATGTGCTTTGGAATTAGAAAATGTGTACTCTAGATTCACAGATAAAGGGGAATTTTTGCCCCGGGTTAGTCACTGGACTTGATTTAAAGCGTTTGATGATATAATAGGGTGAAAGTATTTGGCAAGAGCAGGAATTCTGGGAAGCAAAATGATGAACCATCAGGGAATGAATTGCATTCCTCTCCAAAACCCATGAAAACTTGACTAGACCATGTTTTGTGGTTTTATGTAGTATTTAGCAGATCCATTTGGTGATCTGTTTTAATTATCCCGATGTGTCATGATCATTGCATTAGTGAGTCAGGTTTAGAGAGAGTTATGTTAATGAGTTAGGACGTAATCTAAAGGATTAAGTTCAATCTTGATTCAATCTCATTAAAGATATATAAGGAATTCAAGAAGACAGAGATCTCCATGGAACCTCCTATAGAAGAGGCAGGAATAGCAAATGTCCTCACACCCAGGATCCCTGTGCTGAGAAACTCCCAGACCAAGGGGAACAGTGATGCCAATGCACACAGTGCTCTCCAAGGAAAGCACCGGCCACAGACAGAGATGGGAGATAAGGATCCTCCTCCAAAGCCCACGGAGCAAGGAAGCCTTCCCTAAGAGCTGATTGGTGCCTGGAGTTCCTATTTCTAGACACCTGTGAAATAATACTTTTTGTTTGCTAAAGCTATCCATCCACTTGTGGTATTATTGCTAGTTAGTAACACTAGATCGCTAAGACATCCACATTCCATCTTTCACCAAGACTTCTAGTGATCCCCACAAGCCCAGCTGACCTCAAATGGCCTAGTTGTTTGATAGCTCTGGCAAGTCGGAAGACTGTGTCGAAAGCAGAACAGGGCAATGTGAGGACACATGTCATCCCTGAAAGCTGCCTACCCTTTCTCGCCATGCAAGAGGAACGCTGCAGGTCCCTTCTCGGTCCCAAATGAACAGAAGGAAAAACATCCCTGACGTCTCAGCACCGAGATCCTGCACAAGAAGCTCTGACACTGGTTTGGAATTAATTTCATCTCTAAAACAAATATGCACTGAGGTCCCGATGACTGCATGTAAGGTAGTCTGAGGACATTCTTGGCGCAGTTGGAGGAATTTATCTGGTTTCTCAAATACACTAAGGGAAAGCCGAGGATCATACCTTAGCCTTGAAAATCTTTTTCATTTATTTGCTCTGCACTCATTGACAATTACTGCTGCTCTGAAAAGAGCAGGGCTGTCTGCACAAAGGTAGATTAAGGGCACTTAATCTACAAAAGACCTTAAAAATCTTGTCATATGGCTTCTCTAATTGGCAGATATTTCGCGTCCCTCTCCCTCGGGTTAAATTGTTCCTGACATAAACTGCCCGTGGAAAGCATCACTTTGGTTCGACTATCAACACTCTTTTCAAACTATTCCTTTTGGGGGTATCTATGAACTTTAAAAAAAAAGATAATTATTGCCATTCTCAGCATTTTGTATAGAAGCCTCCAGCAACATTGCTTACGGGAAGGTACGAATCTAGTAAATGACATAGTCAGAGTAAACCTAATATTCTGGAACTAACCCTTTTAGATAATGAGCCAAGAGGGCTTAGGAGTTTCATTTATGAGCTGAGTTATGCTAACAATGGGCCATATACTGCCTTTCAGTGGTCTGATAAAGGAGGAGGCGGGCAAGAACAAATGGAGGTAACAAAGCAAAGCACAGATGTGGGTGGGAACTGTTTTCTTTTCACTTCACTGGTTCTTTTAGGCTCTTCTGACTAATCCTGAAAACTGCTTTTCCTACTAACGCATGACCTAGCAAATGATGGTGGAGGATGAAAGCAAATGTCCATTAAAGTAAGTGCCCATGGCAGGTGTAAAAGTAAAGCTGCTCTGATAACGACTCTCTCGACTCTCTCGTTTCTGAATGAATTTAACGTGGAAATGTACAGTCTTGCTGTAATTGAAGAGTCGGGCCTTTCTTAACCATACTTAAGAGGCATTTGGTGTTTCATCCTCATTTCAACTGTCTTCATACATTCAGGCTTGTGGCACCTTACTTAAAAACAAAAGTTTTAAACATTACAGGACAAACTTTTTATGGATCATGGGAAATCTGAGTTATTATAGCAATTTGTTTCTGATGAACTCAAAAATTGCTGTCCCTGGAAATAAACACCCATGAAATGCTAGTTCTGCAATTAAAAAAAAACCCGTACCTCTAATATTTTTTATGAATTTAAAAGCTCTCACTTATATATTGTAATTTATTAAAATAAGATGTACCACATAAGTGTTCATATAGTGACATGTCACTAGGATTATAACTTCTTATAAAATCAATATGTTTATAATATAAGCAACAAATTACTAAATATTTATTATGTGCCCTTTGTATGCCCAGAACAGTAAGAAATATTATACTTTATTATCCAGATAGCCCTAAATACGCATTGTAAAAGAGGTCACTATTAGGAAGCAAATTTGCGCAACTAGAAGAGTCAAATTTTGGGGTCACATGTGGAATCAAATTCTGCCAGTACCATTTGCTGGCTCTGACATTTAATATCAATAAACTATCATTTATTCAATGTGAGACCAGTTAAAATGATAATGAAAATAATAAGAGTGAAATGATGGGAATTGATAGGCTAATAGTTGTAAAAGACTTAGTTTAGTGTCTGGAGTTCAATGGACACTTAACTATTAAGTTGTAATATTTCAGGTGGGTCCTAAACAATGTGAAGTATTTTGAAAGCAGCAAAGGATTCTAAGGAAAGAGAATTATGAGAGTATAGGTGAGAGGAAGTCGGGCTGGACAAAGAGTAGCACGTTGTAAACAAGATATTTTTATAGGTTCCATGGGGCCCAAAGTCTGTAGTTCTTACTAATAGCAACACCAAAAGGCATATGGAAATGTGAGAGAAAGGGCTCTACTCAAACACAGTTCTACCATTTTTCTCTATTGCCCATGAGCAATTCTCCTCTCTCACTTTGCCGCAGTGTCATCATCAGTAAAATGGGGAATATATTTCTCTCCTAAAATTACTAAGAATTGATGAGTTAATGTGTATTTGAGAACATTACTGGACATGTAGCAAACATTTTAATGATCTACCACCCTCTCACCATATCACCATAGAGTTGATTCCAACTCACAGTAGAATAGGGTTGGTATAGGGTTTCTGAGACCATACATCTGTATGGGAGCAGACAGCTTCATCTTTCTGCCATGGAGTAGGTGGTGAGTTTGAACTGGCAACTGTGCACTTAGAAGCCTGATCTGCTGCACCATCAGGTCTTCTGCTTCTAATAATAATAGCTGATAAAAATAGTGACCACAGTGGTTCTATTCTAAAAGACCAACCATATGGTGCATTCATTAAGCCCGTCATTCCAGAGACCAGGAAATGGGCATTATGTCAACATTCAGTTGTCAGTATTGCCTACAATATAGACATTCAAGTCCATCAGCTGCTCAAAGGGACAAAGAAGAGACGATCTGCTTCCATAAATGGGAAACGTTGCATAGTCTTGAAAACCCAATCTAGGGTTGCTGTACATGGGAATTGACTTCATGGCAGCAGGCCATAAATGTGTCAGACTCTGGGCTAATTGAAAACGCAATGCCCACTGATGAGAAGCTTCAGTCTCCCCTATGTGGTCATTGCCCCTGGATTTCCTAATATGTTAGACCACCGAACTGAAGTAGTATTTTTTTTCTTGCAGGAAGATGTTGACAAAGCGGTGAAGGCTGCAAGACAAGCCTTCCAGATCGGCTCTCCGTGGCGTACTATGGATGCTTCAGAAAGGGGCCAACTACTCTCCAAGTTGGCTGACCTAATTGAAAGGGATCGCCTTCTGTTGGCAGTGAGTAGTAGCCAAATTGAGCCGGAAATGAGAGCTCTAGAAAACATTCCTTCTTGGAATTGGGAAGTTGTTAGATTTCAGTGGCTGTAAATGCAACAAAAGATTTCATCTACATTTTCTTAAAATCATTGTATTGGGGGCTCATACAACTCTTATCACGATCCACACATCAGTTGAATCAGGCACGGTTGTACATAGGTTGCCCTTATTCTCTTCTAGACATTTACTTTCTACTGAGCCCTCAGTGTCAGCTCATTTGCTGTTCTCCTCAGGCCCCTGCGCTCATAACCCCTGATAGATTGTAGAGTTAATGTTTTCATCTCTCACACTGGCCGCTGTCTCCCTTCCCCGGTTTTCTGTTGTTCTTCCCCCTGTAGACGGATGCTGGTTATGTGTCCATCGTTGAGATGCGTTCCCCCTTTCTCCCTTCCTCTCCCCACCTTCCACCTACCCTTCCGGCATCACTAGCACCACTCCTGGATTCTGTGTGTCGTGAGCTCCCATTCCTTTCTCTACCTGTGTACATGGTCCAGTCTAGTCTGAACTGGGAAGCAGCACAGGGGTCGTGGTGGGGGGGGGTGAGGAATGGAGTGTGTTTCATTTTGTACAGAAATGTTACCATTAGAGTTATTCTCAAGTCCCAGTGCGCACGCTATTTCTGAATGGAGTGATTCCATCCGCAACCCTGTAATAGAGTCTTTAGTCCAAATTTTTCAAGCACTTGGAGTTTAACCACATCTAACATATTTCTTTCCATGAATACAGAGCTGCTCAGAGCTGTAAAGAGGCCACATGCAGTAGGAAATTCTTAGGTTGATCTGCTGGGTTTCTAAACTTGTTTGATATCTGACCTCATGAGTCAGGGATTTCATGGAGTTTGTTAAAGATCCCCCAAATGTCTTTCTAGTCCATTAAGGCACATAATGTCCACTTTTCTCCTACCAGAAATATTTGATTAAGATAGAATAAAACAAAATATTTTAAAATAAAGAAAAAAAATCCAATTATATATACGCTTACTGTTTATATGATTTTTTTCATTCATAGTAGTACATGTAAATAAGGTATGATTTATTACTCAAAGATTCGCATAATTCAAAGTATGCAAAAATACAGACTGAGAAGCCATGTGCAATAAAATTATATTAGCTAAAATATGGATTTTGGATTCTCTTGTTTATCTAAGCGGCGGATTATGGAACAGTGACTATATTTGTCAACACAAGTTTCTAAGGTGAATACTTGCAGACATATAGAAATCAAGTTTGATTTCAAGGTTGAGGTGGCGGGCAGTGTAATAGAGAGGCAGAAGATGGTGTGTAACAGAATATTCCATCAGCTACACATTCCTGCCAGGTGACTATGCTGTCCATAGCCGCACATTCCCGTTGGTAACCACGCTGGCAGAACAATAGGCTACAAAGAGTTTAGGAAGAGAAGGAAACAAGTAAGTGGATTATTCTTTAATGTTAGGATACCAGAAAACAGGCTGGACTTTAAAGCCTGACCATCAAACGTAATTACGATAATAGTAGCCAAGAGTGAAAGTTTCAAGATTAAAAGAGAGAAAAAAACGTCTATTTTGTTGAAAATTCCATGTGTCATAATTTGCATACTAAATACAACCAAATTTGAAGGCTTTCAATTCATTGATCTTAGTTTCCAATGTATTCTCTAAGCACTATGAGTCTCATTCGAAACTGAGCACTTTTGGATGAAAGATCTAGGCATTCATGTAAGTTTGTGTGGCTCGGTTGTTTACACACAGATGGAATGCAAAACCCAGAAATAATTATTGCAGCGTCATTAATAGTCACTTGCACGAAAGAGTCACCCTTAGTTGTATCGATGAGAAGTCCTGTTGGGATTTCAATCTAAGGATTTTAGGTGCCGTTCTTGACTCGTTCTTAGGAAATGGGTTTTTTGAAGCACATTTATGGTGTGAGGGAGGGGGGCTGTGGTTGAGAAACCAGAAACTAACTCTTTCTCTACTCTTTCTCCCCGAGTCTTGCTACAAAACCTTATGCAAGTTATTTGAACTATTTAAGGTTATTATTATTTGCCTCTTTTTAAATGGAGCTTAGATATGATGACAGAATTTACTTCATATCCCAAATTCTGTAACACAAACACTCCAGTCATTGCCATTGAATCTCTTCTGATGCTTATCAATGCTACCTGACAGAATAGAATGGCTCTGGACGGTTTCCAGAGCTGACATATTTATGGAGAAGCCTTGGTGGCAATGTGGCTAAAATTCTTGGCTATAACTGCATGTTCACAGTTCAAACCTTCCTGTGTAAGCCCTTCGGCTGCTCTGTAAGAGAAAGAAGTGGCGGTCTGCTTCCATGAAGATTTACCACCTTGAAAACTGCATGGGACCATTCTACTCTGTCTTAGATGAGTTGGAATCAACTTGAAAGCAATAGGTTTTGATATAGATCAATATATATGCACTGAGAACTGTATATATATGTGTGTGTGTGTGTATGTGTGTATAGATAGATCTATATAATTTCTTTTCTGGGAAGCAAACCACTATATCTTTCAACGACAAACCAGGTACTGGGTTGGAACTGTAGATCTCTCAATTAACAACCAGATGTTTTAACCATTGTGCCACCTGGCATCTTCCCAAAAATCTATAATACTTTCAAAATGTTAGACAGATATTCAAAAGAAGCCCTCGTGGCCCAGTCATTGAAACTCTCTGCTACTCACTCAATGCTTGGGAGTTGGAACTCCCAGTCATTCCCTGGAAGTCTGTCATCCCAAAGGTGGCAGCCCTGGAAATTCTATGAAGCAGTTTTCCTCTATACTAATGGGTCACTATGAATTGGAATTGACTCACTGGCAATGAGTTTTGGTTTGGGGGAGTATATATTCACCTATATCCTTTCATCTGGGACTTTAATGAATATGTAGATGTAAAGTTTGTTCTCTTTTGCAGACACTCGAGTCAATGAATGGTGGAAAACTATTTGCCAATTCATATCTGATGGATTTAGGAGGATGCATAAAAACATTACGCTATTTTGCAGGCTGGCCTGACAAGATCCAAGGCCGAACAATTCCGATCGGTAAGTTGCTTTGGGAAAGTGCTGAGGGAAGAGAGAGCGATTACTGTAGGCTGCATAATTTCAACCTCCCCTTTAAGAAAATGTCAGCCAAATAGGCACATGTAGCTCCTCTTTTGACTTGAGAAAGTTCTATTTGAAATTGAAATTTCTGTTGAGATCATCAAATGTCTTTGAAGATGTTTCAGCGTAATCACATAGAAGATAATCACTACTGATTTAAGAACCAAACTTTACAAAACTGACCTCTGAAACTATGTATTTGAATTTTAGTCCAACGGTCACATTTATACCCATCTATAATATACTTATTTAAGCCTTTTGTTCCATTGTGAGTCAATCATGGCTATTTGTCCTCAGGTCTAATGCAGCGTAACCCATGTAATTGCACCAGGCTAATTCAATAAACTAATTTACACTGATTTGTTTAAAGAACAACCCTAAACAAAATGGGATTATATTTATAGCTGACTTAAGAAGATGTGTATATGAATATGCCTGTCTACATTATTTGAATGGAACCATGCATGTACTGAAATAGAAATGGGAAAAAGACATCAATCTGGAAAACAGTATGGGTAGAGTTTAATTCCTGTAAAATTATTAACTATATAAATACAACAGCCTCCTCTCTGGTCATGTGTATCTCCAAACTCATTGGAGTGCCCAGAAAACTAGCAGGAATACCTAGTAAGTTAAAAAGAGGAGAGTGAGGTCAGGGCGGTACAAAGAAAATTTATCATCATAGTAATTGTTCATCTCTAGAAAATTAGCAGAAGTTATTTCAAATACAAATAGATCTTGAGTTGTGGCTCAGTCAGCCCAGAGGCATCTGAGGGAACTTGATGAAGCACAAAGTCACTCCCAAGTTTACCACATCAAACTCCCAGGGATATAAATCAGGTTGAAAGAAGTGCCTTTTTAGCTGGGATTTTGTTTTGTTTCTATGGCTCAGTAGGTACAAAAGGAATATTTGAGAACAAACCACTAGAAAGGATGCATCTCATTGCTTTCACAGAGGTTTTTTATTATCATTAATTTACTTTTAATTCTATTTTCTAAATTTACCATTTTTTTATATTCTATTACTTTACGTTAAAGGGAAAAAAAACTTTTGTTAGGAGAAATTTTAGCTGCTTAGCCACCCACCTCCTATACCTCTTTCCCATGCCTTGTTTAGAATGTTATGATATAGAAAGTCTCCTAGACAATAAAATATAACTTTTACCTTTCAGATCTGTACTAATAACTTCACCTATAAAAATCGGCGTGAAGTCAATTCCTATGCAGTGCCAGACACACTGCTGTCTTCCAAACTTTTTTTTTTAACTAATCCAGACACTAACCATGCCTCCATATCACTCGCTAGTTTGCTTCTGCTGTTAGCAATTTGTGGTAACAGTCACCCAGAACTCACAGAGGATAATGAACGTTCAGTAGTTGGTTAAGGATCGGGGCTCAACTCTGGATCAAGATCAGCAGGCTAGAAGTCAAGCAGTCTCCCTTCTTTGTTCAGCGAGGCAAACCTCCTCTCAAGCCTCTGAGGACAAGGCTCCTCAGGTCCTGCCATGTGTCACTCCAGCTCTGTCACTGGGCTCCTGGGGGACATTTGGTGTCTTCGGTGTTGCCACCCTTGACCTCTTTTACTGTTCTCAGACCCTTTCTTCTCGCGTCTGTTTCTTCTTCTCCCTTCCATCAGCTTCTGCCTACAGATTCTCTTCCTGCTTGCTTCTTTCTGCTTCAAAAACCTCTGAGAGATTGACTGCTTCTATAAACAGCTGTCTGTCAGCTTCGAGGACCCCTGGTGGCATAGTGGTGATGCATCTGGCTGCTAGCTGCAAGCTCAGCACTTCAAAATTCTGTGGGGGGAAGATGGGGCTTTTAACTCCTGTAAAGAGTCAAAGTCTCCAAAAATCCCAGGGGTGGTTCTACTCGGTCCAATAGGGTCGCTGTGAGTGAGCATCCACTGGACGATGGAAGTGAGCTTAATTTCTCCTGTTGTCAATCTTGAGGCATGTTTTGTCTCAACAGGGACCACAAACTGACCAATCTCTTGTTGATAGGTCGCAGACACTGTTTAGAGCCACGTCATTTGCATAATATATCGGCCAATCTCTGGAAGGTGTACACCCATCACTGGGTAGGCTGTAGCTGAGCCCCACACGAAAAAAGATCAAAGCCAAGTGGTTTGGAGTTTATCCAGGACAAGACCACCCACAGCAAAGACACACTTTCTGGGCTAAAGAGTTAGGACAAATGTAACTAACTTCTCAGGAGTTAGGAGTGAAGGGGAATCTTTCAAAGAGTTTTTCCAAAGACCACATAGGGAACTCATTTTACCACAAGATCTTTTCTAACTTTAAGGATTTCTGCTGTGGTCTAATTCAAGTTCATGATTCTATCCTCCTAAATTACTATTGTGAGGTGTTTTTATTTTCACTTATGGCCTACGCCTTCCTCTCACATAAGCCTTATGCGACCATCCCATGAATGCCATATATGTTTGTCTAAATATGCTTGTGTCTGCTTTTTATTTTCCAGATGGAAATTTTTTCACGTATACAAAACATGAACCTATTGGAGTATGTGGACAAATCATTCCTGTAAGTCAGTCCACCGTATCATTTTCTATGTTAATAACAAAATTCTAAGTAATTCTAGATTATTCCATTTGGTTATGAAGCATTCTCCACACAAGTTAATCTGTATATATTCGCTAAATGCGGAGACAATCTCTGTGCCTGGATTTATCACCGTAGCACACTTCTACATGCCTTACATTCCATACATACAATAAACCTTACACTTTCACTCATATATGCTATGTATGACCCATGCTTTACATGCGGGTGGCAACGTGGTAATCAGTGGGCCGTGTGTTGCAGGATGTCACTTTAAGAAAACAGGATCGACTAGCGTGATTCCCCAACACATTTTATCTCCTTGTTGGGACCGCTCATCACAGAGAAGGTAGCAACAACATTGTTCAAATCCTGAAAGAATTGTTTTTACGTGAAAAGCTGAACAATGGATCATAGTCTGCCTTAGATAAGTAAATCTGAAGTACTCTAAATTCTTCTTAGCATCTCTAATCATGACATTTCTGTTAAGCCCAGCAGCCAGGATGCTATCTAAATGATTTCACTTTGGCTGGCATACTCAAAGCTGCCAAATTAGAAAACAATTTGGCAAATTAGAAGTCCGTTGCTCAGGAGCTGGCAATGACAAATCTTTTGCTTCAGTAATACTGAAATATATGCACATCGCATTTGTAATGAATCATTCATTTTTTGAAATAATCTGAAAACTACATTGTCCTGAATCCTAACAATAGCTGATCTTTATTTTACTGTGATGAACTAGTCACTATGTTAAACCACTTGGCCTACTCCCTTGATTAATTTTGGGGCAACCTTCTGAGGTACACAAGGCTCTGATTTTTGCACAAAAAAGTAATTAACTTGTTTGGATTCATATGACTCCTCAATAAGTGACTTCTTTGTGTTTTAACAACACATTTGTCTTAAAAGAAGTGCTATTTAAGAATTCCACTAGGTAAATCACTATAGGAGTGGCCTACTAGGAGAAAGGGGAGAATTCATTTGTTAAACACACAAAATTTACAGTATTATTTAATAAAAAGGTCCAACTTCCCAGCCACGTGGTTGTATTTCTCTTAGTAGAGAAAAAGCTGAAAATGACATGCACAGACTAAGTTTAATTTATTTCTGGTCCTTTCCCATACCTGATTTATTTGGAGCTTTATAGCAATTTTTTTTCAAAATGTAAAGCTTTCTACAAGTTGCTGTCAATGCATTTAAGTAGACTACGCCAGATTACTTCAAAAAACTACAATTACTCTTCAGCATCTACCAGTGCGCAGAATGGAGAAGTCAGATTAGCAAATGTGTTTTCCAGCAGGACAAAGCCTCTATTGTTTCTCTCTAGTGGAATTTCCCGTTGGTTATGCTCATCTGGAAGATAGGGCCCGCCCTCAGCTGTGGGAACACGGTGATTGTCAAACCTGCCGAGCAGACGCCTCTCACGGCTCTCCACGTGGCATCTCTGATCAAAGAGGTAGGTATCCTAAACCAGGTCATATACAAGTAACTCAGGAGTCCTAATGTAGAACAGGAAGATTCCGTTTGGTGCTACTGTAAACTATGTACTCAGCAGGGATATGCGCTCCTGTCCAGGGATATGAATGCCTTTTGGCATGGCGACTGGCTTGCTTTCCTGGCAGTTAACCCAAATGAGCCTCTGCCCATGGGTGTACGGGAAGCCAAATGCAAACACTTGGTGTCTAAGTCACCCGATAATCACTTATTAATTTCTTTCGCTCATCCCTTGTGAGCTGCCACTAGTAATCTGGTGGTTCTCCAGCACTGTTTAAACTACTATGTCCTAGGAGTTCTTTGGTGGTATACCTAGAGAACTTTCTTGGCTGATAATCAAGAGGTTGGTGGTTCGAGGCCACACAGAGGGGCCTCATAAGAAAGGTCTGGCAACCTACTTCCAAAAAGTCATCCTTCAAAGACACATTGGAGTACAGTTTTATTTAGTTGTACAGGGCATCACTATGAGTCAGAATCAACTCAATGGGAATTGGTTATTCCACCGAGGTACCAGTTCGGCATCTCATGACATTCTTCCTCTATGTGTCTCTGTGATTTTTTCCTCCTCTTTATGAGATGGCAGTCATACAGGATCTGGACCCACGCCTCTCCAGTAGGAGCATGTTCACCTGGTTAATAACATCTCCAAAACCTGTTTCAAAAAGGAATTTTAATACGTACAGGAGTTAAGGCTTTTCCCCCCCAAAGACAAAATTCTGTTCCTAACACCATCAATACATTTTTGAGTTACTCTTATGAAAGTCATGAGCTCTCGAGGGGTAATGGTTGTGTGCTCATGTGAAAGCCAGAAGGTCAAGGCTTTGAAGTGCACAGTGGCGTGGTGCTGGATAAGACCCAGCGATCCGCTCCCTTGAAGCTAAAAGTGCAGAAACTCCTGCGAGGTGTTTCCATTCTGACCTACAGGTAGCTAGGAGTTGGGTTTGACTCAGCAACACACAACCACAACATTATGAAATTTGAGACAGCTGTCTTTAGATTTGTGATGTATAAAAGCCAAACATGCCTTTACCATTAGCAGAATGTTCCCCAGATAATGGCACATTTGCAGTTATTCTCTAGGGGTTAAGAAATAAAATGATAATAAACAGCCAAGCCCCTTTGATGAATTATGCTTTGTATGAGGCTCAGTAGTTCTCAGCTGCAAACAGAGAGGGGGGTGGTTTGAGCTCATCCACTGCTCTGTGGGAGAAACAAGTGGCAGTTTGAGGGTGTAAATAAGCTTTACAGATGTGGAACCCCCGGGTTGCTTCTCTTCTGCCCTAAAAGGTCTCTGTGAGTCTGAATCAGTTTGGCAGCAACAGGTTTGGGAGGAAAGATATGACAAGATCAGCGTAAAGACCCCGCTTTAAGCCGACAACTCCTCTTTGTTTTATAGAATTAAATTCTCTGTTCTGCTGTAACATTCTTTGCTCTGGCCTTTTAGGCAGGGTTTCCTCCCGGAGTGGTGAATATTGTGCCCGGTTATGGCCCCACGGCGGGAGCGGCCATTTCTTCCCACATGGACATCGACAAAGTTGCGTTCACAGGATCCACAGAGGTAAAGGTCATTTTCTCAGGCCAGTAATGTGAACGTCCAGGTCTCCGGCTGTCAGCAGCATGCTTTATCTAGCAACTTTTTTTTTTATAGCCAACGCCTCCTTAAAACAAAAGTTCCCGCTAATGATTTATTTCTTATTCTAGCCTTCACGTATGTTTATAGAACATAAGCAGATGTCGTTTGGAGGAGACGAAATAGCTGCCACAACCTCAGGGCTGCTCAAGTAAACCATCTCTGCTGTGCTCATTATCTTCCCTGCCCGTCACACACCATACGGTTGATGGTGGAAAATGAATTGGGCCGGTGCTTTGTATGAATGAATATAATTTTACTGTGCAGGTTATGAAAATGAAATAGCAGAGCCTCACCCTGGCCACCTTATAGGGGAGCTCTCACGTCCATGGACATTTTGAGAGGGAGCTAGAAGCGCTGCTTCCAGGTCGTCCATACTAGTCTGGCCTCACCTCTCTATCCCACGTCGGGCTCTAGTTTAACCATCCAGAACTTTTAAAGAGCAAGACCCAATAGCGGGCAATGCAACGAGAGACCTGGGGACCAGGATGGAATTATTTACTTCTCCGTCTGAGAGAATGAGTTCCTATCCACTGGGATTATTCTCTATCCTAAGCAAACACCAGGGCTAGAACCGCATTGTATCAAGCAGAACATTGTTGGAGACCTTCTTTTAAAGCAGGTGGCACACCTGTTTCAGGAAATGCAGAGTGCATTGTCTTTTCTGTGCGTGAGATAGAAATGAGGAGTGGATTTTTCTCCTTTTTGTAACGCTGCCCATGCAAATCAGAGCCAAGTCAGCACATGATAAGATTGGTGCAGGGCCCTGGGAGGGGAGTGACAGGATGGAATGAGGATGTTCAACTGTGTGTTAAAAGCTGTTCTGGGTTTTGACAAAAATGATTCTGACAAGGTCTCTACGATGCAAGCTTGTATTTAGTCTCCATTTATTCATTTACTTTTGGAAGGGTTTGATCTACTCCCATGAAATCTTGAGGCAAGATCAAAACATTAGCAGACTTAGCAATGCTATGTACTGCCCAGTAGCCTGTGCCGGGGTGGCACAGTAGTTAAATGCTCAGCTGCTAACCTAAAAGACAGTGGCTTGAACTCATCACCACGGTGGAAGAAATGGCTGGAGGAAATTCCAGACACTCCGGAATCCTTGTTGGACAGCCCTCCTCTGTCCTCCAGGGCCTCTGTGAACCAACTCAGTGTCACTGGGTTTGTGCTTTTGTTTTAAAAAGTAGGTCAGTGCCCACATACAACTTACACATATAGTCAGTAAGCATCCACTTCTCTTTCACTTTTGTCTTAAAATCTGATACAGATTTGTGAGTTTCTACGCAAGTAGATTCCTATAGTCTAAAGCTAAGTCTAATTTGAAAAGTACCTTGCTGAGGTGCCTCATGTGAACAGAAAAAAAAAACCACTTCATTTTGGTTGTTATTGAACAAGCTTATGCAGCAGAAACACATATCGCTTAGTTTTTTTGTAAATCCCTAATACTTTCCCTGGGGCATTAATGTTAAATATTCTTTAACCCAATGAATAGAAGTAAAATAAAATGGATCATCTTTTTAAAAATGATCATTTTAATTGATTTAGGCTTCAATAAAACAATGAAGACTGATCAATTATGAACCATGGGAAAGTTTTATAGATGAAAAACAGAAGTAACTACAGAGAATAATCTTGATGGGAAGTGATACACAGAGAAAGAACAATTTGGAGACAAGTCTTTCCCTGAAGAGAGGCAAGTAGCACGAATGGAGTCTAGCACAGCAGGACTCCTACCAACTGAGGTAGCAATACAGAGCACAGATCCAATGACTGTCTTCTACCTCGGTTGTTCAAAGACACAGCAGAGAAGAGAGAAGTGTGCAAGTGACCACTGGTAGTGTCCACAGTGACCACCACAGGAAATCCCCGATGAAGAGAGATCTGTAACGGTAGGACTGATCACCGCCACAGAGGAGGTGACAGTGTGTTGATGAACCTCTGTGGATACAAACAGCACACGCTGACATCCCCTCTTGAGGTAGTCCTCCATCAGGTCCTATAGGCAGTCCGTAGAAGAAAAGGTCCTTTTTGCCTGGGATCATTCGAGAAGAACTCATAGGGAACTGAAGATGTGAACTCGGTTCTAATGACTTGAAGTCCTTCCAGGTCTGAATGGGCACTTAATGCGGAGCACAGAGGTGAGATTTGAAGGATAGAGGCTGTGAGTAGATTGCTTTAACCCAACAGGGTTGTTTGGGGAGTTGAGAAAGGAGTACAACAGTTAAAGAGATCATTTGTGGTTGGGTCATTCTGGTCAATTTATGAAAGGTTTGAGGTTCTGATCGGAAGGAAGGATGATGTCCCTTGTAGCCTTGTACATCACGATCCACAGTCATGAGCTGTACTTCTTGCGCGTGAGCATTTTTGGTTTTGTTCTTTTTCTAACTCTGTCTGTCTAACTCACCTATGGCTCTCCTTCTTTAAATGTACAGACAACAAACCTTGAATTTTCACTTTTAATGTTTCTCCCAAATGAAACTGAACTACGGTGCACATATCCTGCGAGTTCAGAACACTAGGTAAGCCTGTCCTTCAGGAAAGCAGATTATGCCCTCCTTTGCAATGCTCCGCTGCAGGTTGGCAAGATGATCAAAGAAGCCGCCGGGAAAAGCAATCTGAAGAGAGTGACCCTGGAGTTGGGGGGAAAGAGCCCCTGCATTGTGTTTGCTGATGCTGACTGTAAGTGTAAGCCCTGGGCTGATTCCCCACCCCCCCACCCCCCATCACCTTTGGTGATATCTGATAATGCCATTCAGTGAACTTGAAGTCTACAAAAGGGCTTTCTTTGAACATCAAAGTGTAAATCTTCAATCACAGCACAAAATTACTCTTGAAAAATCTCATAAATTGTTCCACAGCTATATTCTATAGGCAAGTCTAACTTACCGATCATCTCTTCCTGCCTTAGAATAGCTTGTACTTTCCTCAGTAGGGACTATACGAGTTTTCTAGAGATGCCTTATCAAAGACTTGTAAACTGGGTGCCTGAGAATGATAGAAGTGTATTCTTGCACAGTTCGGGAAGCAAGAAGTCTGCAATGAAGGGCTTCAGGGCATTTTTCCTCTTCAAGTATCTAGCGGAAGATTCTCACCTCTTCCAGCTTCTTCTCGCCCGAGGGCTCTCTGGCTGTGGTGACACAGTTTCATTCTCTGCCACTGTCTTTGCCCGGTCATCCTTCCTCTCTGCCTGTGTCTCTCACTGTCTCGTCCCTTCTTCTTATTAAGACATCAGTTATTATTAATCATCTTAACTTTTTAACAACTGCAAAGACCCTGCTTCCAAATAGGTCATATTCACAGGTACTGGGGATTAGGATGTGAACCTATCTTTTGGGGGGACAAAATTTAACCCATAGTAAGGGCTACCATGAATATATTTTTCACTCTGCACTGTTACACTTTGCATTTAACAGGCTGACACAGAGGCTCATCCTCAGACATATTGAACAGAGACCAACTGCAGAGATAACCAGTTCATATCTGTCCTCGCCCTTAACTCCAGGCCACATACTCATGACATGACATGATCAGAAGATTAGACCTTCCTTCAAAATAATTTCTTTCTCTCCCCTCCACAGCAAATATAATATATATACATATACATATATATAATCATCTGTTATGATGACTGTACTCTACGATAATACCCTAGGTTCATTCTGTGTATACTGCCACGTAAAATCCCAAAGTTATTTCCTAAATTAGAGCCAGCAGCAAAAATAGCCATCTTTTTCTTTAACAATTGCAACATCTGCATGAGGCTATAAATGCAAATGATTCCTGGAACTACTTATCAAGCTAAAATGATCTCAGTTTTTCATTTTAAATAGAAAACATTATGTATGCTACAAACATGGCAAGATTCCTGAATTTGCCAAACTGCTTCTGCTGCAACGTAAACAGGTGTGACTAGTTCCTAATTAAACAATACCAAAGTTGTATAATATTGAATTAAACCATCAGCATTTAGAGAATTGTATAGAATGAAAACAGTTTTTCTCTCTGTTTAGTATCTATTAAAGAAATCAAAATCTTCCTTTTAAGAAACATTTTCACCATCCCCAAATAGATAATAAGTATTTATAGATATAAATGAAATAATATAGCATAGGCTTTGAAATCTCTTTCCTCGAAGAAAAGTGGTAAGGTTGAGAATAGACTCTGAGGATTAATTTTTATTATAAATATTTGAACTGTTGATAAGGTCATTGAGCAATTCTTTATTTATTCAGTGGAAATATCAGCTTTTCTTTGTCATCCAAATTAAAATCTGAGGTTGGAAAAAATGTTCAGTCTTATAGCTAATTTTAAATAGAAATTTCTGGTGAAGAACATTGGCAACATTTGGTTTATGAAGCTTTCCATCCACATTCTTGGGAAAGACATTATTAAAGTCACAATAATAGTTGACATTATCCCCAAACTTTACTATATATTACTATTTTCTTTGTAGCAATAATAGGTCTGGGAGATTAATTTGTCACTTGGCTGATAAAAAGGTGGCTATATTGAGCCACGATCCACCTACCCAACTGACATTCTGTCTATGAGTTCAGAGAAAGTTGGTCTGCCTCTTGGGTACCTACATAAAATGATACAACCTTTCGAAATGTCTCTTCTTTGGCCTGGTGTCTTTTTCTGCAGTGGACAATGCCGTTGAGTTTGCACACCAGGGATTGTTTTACCATCAAGGCCAATGTTGCATAGCTGCCTCCAGGCTGTTTGTGGAGGAATCCATCTATGATGAGTTTGTTCGGCGGAGCGTTGAGCGGGCTAAGAAGTATGTTCTTGGAAACCCTCTGACCCCAGGAGTAAATCAAGGCCCTCAGGTGAGTACAGAATAGAAAGAATAACTTTAATATTAGACAAGAAAAAAAGTATTATCTTTTACTTTCCTTCTTTGGCCTACCTTTTTATTTGGCAATATTTTTTCCTGCTTGTATATCTTTCTAGAAAAAAATGCAGTGCCAGTCTGGTAATTAAAGGAAATGCATCTACTTTTCAGTGGTAAAAGAAGTGTCTGTTTGGGTGTTGTCCAGTTCTCATATCTGGAATTTTTTTATTATTAATAATCCTTTTGCTGGGGGCTCTTACAGATCTTATAACAATCCATATTTCAATTCTTATCATCAAGTGTCTTCTTCTTTTACACTGTCCTTCTCCTTTGCCAAGCATAGTGTCCTTTTCCAGAGACTGGTGAAATGTCCAGAGGATGTGAGATAAAGTCATATATATATATATATATATACACACGCGCGCACACACACAAAGTATATAGTGTGGATATATGGTATATAGTGTCTATATGTGCATATACTAGATATGTGCACATACACACATATATACCTAAACATAAATCTATATGCATTCTGATATACATACACATATATGTATGTTTGCATGTATATGTGTATACAGGTATATGTATGCAACTACAATAGTATCCACTTAATATCCATCCTAGTCACATGACTTGAGAAGCGCATATGGAATGAAAAGCCAGATTCATGCTTCAGAGGGCACAGGGAGATTAAGGTCCTAAAGTAGACAGGGGACTTGACTTCACATGGAGGATGCGGGTCCTTGACTTTTTATTGACAAGCCAGAATCCCTTGGCTGGGTACAGAATACCTACCACCACTCCCTCTTCTGATTGTATGAAGTATCTTGTGATGATGTAAATATAACTCCCCGTGAAACCACTTGCCCGTGAGTCCATCTCGACTTCATGTGTGTCAGACTGAGCAGAGTGTACCAGAGGGCTTCCAGTGGCTGCTTTTTCAGAGCTAGGTCACTGGACTTTTCTTATCAGGTGCCGCTGGGTGGACTCAGACATGCCATCAGTCCGTCAGTGGGACACATCCTTTTGCATCACCCAGGGACCCCCAACCCAACACCTAAGTAGTTTCCTTCACCTGCTGGAGATGAAGGAGCATTCTCTTTTTAATGCAATCCAATGAAATCGTGTATACCCAGTGTCATGCCACGCTATAGAAAATGGTCACCAGTGCCCGCAGCACTTACGTTAATTTGAGTCTCAGGTTGGTGTATTCAGTCACTCAGTGCTGTGGGGACCTTCTCTGTGGCCTCAGAAGACAGACAGCCCGAGATGAAGGCGACAATCAAGAATGCCTATGTGAGTCAGGCGACAGGAGTACACTGTCAAGGGTGCTCCAGGTTTCCCCCCTGGATATGCTACTTTATTTATTTTCCCTTTCATCCATGCCTCTTGACGCCACCACACCTGAGCAAGAGATGCAGCATTTACTAGGGATTTGGACTCAGGGAGTTTCAGAAACTTTCCATCACCCAAAGTAAGAATTGAGGCAATGGTGGTTGTGTCATGCCTCTGATCCATTCATATCAACTCAACTCCTAGCAACCCATGGGACAGGGTTTCTCATAGGGTTTCCAAGGCCAAAATCTTTGAGGGTGAATGCTCAAGTCTTTTCTCCCACAGAACCACTGAGAGTCTCAACCTTGCAATAGGCAGGCAGCGTATTCTAACCAGTGCACCACCAGGGCTATTTTGTGACAATAAGAAAACAGACAAAAATACCAAATTCCCACCCAAAAATAAAATTAAACACGATCATCAAGTTGTTGCTGACTCATTCTGACTCAACAGGAACCTACAGAACTGGCCACCTGAGTTTCTGAGACTGTAATTCTCTATGGAATTAGAAAGCCCTGCTAATGGGTGGCACCCAATTCCAATGCACAAAGGAAAATCTTCCCCAGTAGGAATTCTGGACCCATTTCCTCCCTTTTTAAAAGAAGTGTTGAACAAACCACTTCAATGCTATCATGCTTGCCATATATTTGATTTGATGCATCAAGATTGTGACCGTGAAGTCCGATCAGAAATTGCAGACTTATCTGCTGACCAGTCCAGGCAGCCCGGAACTGGGGAGATGGTCAGGCTGTGGTCAGTGAGATAGATCCTGGTACCAAAGGGCATAGGCCAGGCCACAAGGCAGAAACAGACGGAAATAGAAGAATCTACATAGAGTCCAAATGATCTGAATCCCAACTGCTGTAAAGATATGAAATCAAAACCACTTTCTTCTTTCGCTCCTTTCACTTGACTAAGGACAACTGCACCCAGGTAAGTGTTTCACGAGGTCCACGGGCATTTATTCTCCAGGAAAGGAATGCGAGTTGCGTGGAAAGGTCTCCGTTCTCACGGCCTGATTTGTTTTTCTTACATAACGATAAGACAAATGTCAAGCGCAAGTATCTTTAAAGGTTTCTTTCCAGAAAAGTCATGAGAATAAAATATATCCAAAGAGTGAATCACAGCCGCTGTTTTTATTCAATAGTTGCCATAATAACAATGTGTTAGCATTTTGAATCCTGCGCGAACAGTTCCCACCCCGTGTTGTTACCACAAATCACTCACCCTCCGCCTGCCTCTTTTCTGACAATGTGTTCATGTAGATTGACAAGGAGCAATATGAAAAAATCCTTGATCTCATTGAGAGTGGGAAGAAAGCAGGGGCCAAACTGGAATGTGGAGGCGGCCCATGGGGGAATAAAGGCTACTTTATCCAGCCCACAGTGTTCTCCAATGTTACGGATGAGATGCGCATTGCCAAGGAGGAGGTAAGTCATTCCATTCTCTTCTCGTCCCTGGGTGGCCCCGCTTAGTCTGCACGTGTGCATACAACGTGTTCACTTGGGACATTCTTCTCGGCTCGTGTAACATCTTTTCAGTAAGTATTCTTCTCCGCATTTATCAGTGATAAGAGTTTCAGTAATTGGGGAGGCGGACTAAAGATGACATAGATTCCATTTAGCTGACCAAGAATTTCAAGCCAAAGGCAGGTTGGGAGGCAGAGCGGTGTCGAGGGGCTTCCTTCACAGCCTGAAAGTCATGGAAAAGAGAATTTGGTCTTCATATTGCTTTTTTCCCTCCCTTTGAGATGATAAAGTATTTATGTAATTGTGACAGTTTGTAAGTTTTATGGTGTTATCATTGTAGATTCACAAGCTGAAATAGTCCAGAAAGACCTCAAGCACTCACTCTCTACTACATTTCTCACTCTGCCACATCCCTGGCCCAGGGCCATCCCGTCTCTTAGACATAAGTGATAGATGGGTCACTAGTTCTTGAGAAACATCTGTTTGAGCAGTTCTCTGTTTTAGAAAAGTCTGCCTCTGGCTGGCTAGGACTCTCATAGTATGCATGCTGTCTCTGTTGTTCCCATATTTGCCTGCTGGTCCTTCTTATTGTAGTACTCTATGGATTGAAAAGTGTATCCACCCTCTATATTACTATCCACTTTCTGGGTTCTCTCAGCTCCGTATGTTTTTCTCATTATACTTCATAAGTTTCCTAGGCAAATATATTGTTGATAACCATTGGATGATCACAAAATATTTTAAAGCATGGTCCAGAGATGTGATAAGTAACTTTAACAAGATAGTATGCAGAACACACTGCAATCGAGTCGAATCTCTCCATCGGGTAAAATAGAGCTGGTCCTTATAGTTTTCAAGACTCTAAACTGTGAACTGCCAAAAGAATAAACAAATCTGTCTTGGAAAGGATAAAGAATACTCCTCAGAGGCAAAGATGGTGAGACTCCATCTCTCCTACCCTGGACATGCTATCCAGAGAACCCAGACCCTGGAGAAGTACATCGTGCTCGCTCAGGTAGCGGGGAATGAAAAAGAAGAAGGCCTTTGACAAGACGGGGTGAGCCAATCGTGACCCAGTCAGTGGCCTCATTCATGGGCTGCAGCATAAGAACAACCGCAAGCATAAAACAGGACCACGCAGCGCTTCATTCTGTCGTACACTGGGGTCGTTGTGAGTCAGGAACAACTCAGTGACTCCTAACACCAACAACTCTTTGGGGATCAGAACTTCTTTTGGGCTGGTGGGTTCAAACTGTTGACCTTGCAATTCGCAGCACACTGTAACCAAGGATGTCACAAGAGCTCTTTCGTTTGCATTAGAAGCTGTAAATAATCAGGACCATGGTGCTACTACATACTCTGATGTGGACATTAAAAGCGTGTTTAGCATTTATGATATGGCAGAGGACCTACAAAAGCTACTCAGCCAGAATGCTCCTTAGAAGCCAGGATGGCGAGATTCATCCCATGTACTATGGACGTATTAAGAGAGACCAGGTCCGAGGATATCATGCTTGGTAAAGTTGAGGGGCAGCGAGAAAGAGGAAGGCTCTTGATCAGATGGATGGACACAGTGGTTGCAACGATGGACTCAAACATAAGAACAATTGTGTGGATGGTGCGGGACCAGGTGGGGTTTGTTCTGTTGTGCTCGGACTTGTGACCAACTCCGTGGTGCCTAACAACAGCACCAGCAAGAACCAAGGAAAAACACCTTCACTGGAGAACGTATTTATTGTATTACTATCATACATATAGTAGAACAGTTCGATTGCTATTTCAAAGTAACAGCCTAGGAATGTATGATATATTACATCCAGATTTTGTAAGGTGCAACGGTAGTTGTAATCTATATACTTCTCAGGTTGAAATGTGAGTATAATGGTAAGGTTTACAACTTTTGGTCTCATACACACTCTCCATTAAATGCCATCTGCTACACCTGTGATTCTTTGATCAGTGGTGAACATCAGACAATGATTTCTCTTTTCAGGTTTCTGCCTCCCTCTCATTTACTTTTCCAAGAATTCCCTAGTCAGGCAGTAACACTCAGTCAATCCTCTTTTGTTTCAAATGTTAGCAGAAATCTAAACTAAATGGCTTTTAAAGAAGTCTGATTCTCTTTGTCCCACTTGGGACTGAGATGATGCTCAAACAAGTTCAGTGAGGCTGTGTGAATCGAAGAGTCTACGGCCAATGGAGCTGGGTTCAAGCTGCACTCCGCCAAGGGTAGAGATCGTGTTCTGGTCTGTGATTTCACCCGCTGCCAATGAACTCGTGCTTTGGGTAGGACACATTGGCTGGGGATTTAAACATTTGTAGTAGTAAATCCTCCCTTTTGGTATGTGAGAACTGCATAAGATTTAGCTACAGAATAGTAGCAGAAGGAAAATTCAGGTCGTCTCACTAGCTCTGTTTCCTTAGCATTCCGATTTCCCTGGCGCCTAGCTAATTCTCTGATACCCTGGTCCAATAGAATAACGGATGCACTTATCACTGGTATACTGATAGATAAAGCAGGTATTATTAATAATATTTGCCTAATATAATAATTTATTCAGTAGAATAAGCATTGTTTTCTCTGGTTTGATATTTATATAATAATTTCAAAGATAAGTAAAACTTTGGAAAGAACTTTAAATGTTACTACAGGGCAAATAAATGCTGAAGTTAATGGCTTAATATATCTTCCTAAGTTCTTAAAAGTCATATAACATCTAGAAATGTATTGTTGCTTTAATTATGTATATAACCCACCCTGTTACGAAAAGAATTTAACAAATGACTGTAAGCTGACTTAACTTAGCATTCTGATACACACAGACTTAAAAAAAGTAGGAAATTCTTAACTATTTTAAGATATTTTGTAGAGGAAAGTGAGCTGTACAGTAATTTAATCTTAACCTATTGTTTGATCCACTTCATTCCCTTTTCTGTGGTATAGATATTTGGACCAGTCCAGCAAATCATGAAGTTTAAGTGTTTAGATGACGTAATCAAGAGAGCAAACAGCACTCCCTATGGTCTATCAGCTGGGATCTTCACCAAGGACCTTGACAAAGCAGTAACCGTCTCCTCTGCACTGCAGGCTGGGACAGTGTGGTAAGTCAGCCCTAAGTAGCAGAGTATCCACTCACTGGTGACCACATTGAAAGATGACCTTAAGTTTCTCAGACTCCGATTGTTCATTTGGAATCATGTGATCTGCTGGAAACATAATTGCTGCCTTAAAAAACCATCACAATAACAATTAAAAGCTCATTTCTAACTTCCTGAAATTACTCATCTAAAGTATTTCATTGATGGGATTTTTTTAACCGCAAAAGAGAATTGATCATTATTTAATATTGACTCAATGCTAGGCACCGTCTGTATTCATTTAGATGACTCACTTTCTCCAACGGGACATTTCTCAGCTCTCTGTTATTTACATTGAGGTCATCCATCTCCATTGTAGACTAAAAACGATCAAACCTGTTTCTAGGCTTTTGAACAAATACACATATTAAGTTGTGTTTTTGTTTGTTTTAATTTTGGAATAAGAGACTTACATTGACCTTTGCATAAGTATTTCATTATGGTATCATTGCACTCAATGTCTAGGGAATCCTAACATAAGGGTCTATACCATCAAAGCAGACAGGACTGTGTTCTCATCGCTTTATGCCCTAGAACATAATTCCTTCTGCCTTTGTCCCAGGATATTAAAGCGTCTATAGTTATATCAAGCCAACTACTTAATTGCAGAGTTTCTGAGCTCCTACCCAGTAATTTCAAAATACCTTATTCTATAACTTTAAGAATAATTTCTAAAAGCTGAGATAAGCTATGTTTTTAAAAAGAAAATCTTGTGTTTTTGCTGAAAGTTTACATATCAAATTAGCCTCTCATTTAACGATTATTAAATATGGTTCAATGACATTGGTTGCATTTTCCATAATTTTTCAGCGTTTTCATGATTTCCCTTCTGACTATTTCTATGAAGCTCGCTTCCCTGACCTCCTCCCCTTTAATCTCATCTTTGTTTTAGAGCAAAGGTTGATCACTGGTTTCATAAAGATAATTACTTCAAGAGAACAGCATATTGTTTATAAACTAATCTGCCATTGAACCAAACGATAACCTCTGGGAGGGCCTTCTGTCCCAAGCTGAAAGGATATCATAGGGTGGTAATCCCACCCAGTTGAGGAAGTTGGCCATTTGTTTTAGGAATTTGAGTTTGGCTCTACATTTTTCTGCTGCATCATCAAGCTCTGTGGGCTCAGGATGGATGAGGCCATAGTTCCTGTGGGCTGTCTTGCAAACTAGTTTATAATTTGAGTCTTTGATTCGCTCCTTTCTCTTTTTTTCCTCCAGAAAAGTAAAGACAAATATTAGCAAGCTGGGTTTCTGCAGTGTGTTTAGTTCAATGACTCTCTGCCTAGTGGAGAAGCATGGATAACAAATACTCCAGGAATTGGGAGAGCAAATGTTTTAACTGAGAAAACACGGGGATGTTATCTTAGACGTGATGCAATGACCAAACTCTGCTATCGACATGAGGCAACTGATTTGAAAATCAACGTTTTCCACTTAAAATAACGGCATGAAAAAGGAAAACGTTAACAAACAAACAAAAAAGATTATCTATTTCTACACACATCATAAAACAATCAGCTACTGGAGATCAACATGGCAGCATTTATTTATTTATTTAAAATGTCAAAAGGGTGAGGACAAAAGGAGGAATGGGGACACGAAACACAAGAAGGAAATGGGATAAGCGAGGTTATGCTGAGGGAATTGCAACCAATAAGATGATGCAAAATGTGTTTCAATTGCTGAATGTAAAACTGATGATCTGTAAACCTTCACCCAATTCAAAATAAAAGTTTTTAAAAACATGTTTTCTTCTCAACACTAAGAATTATATTGTTAATTAGATGTTACTGTTTCACCCAAGAAGATTTAAAGTTAAGATACTGTTCATGATCCTCATAATTGCATTGTGATTGCACCCTAATTTTCATCTCATATCATAATATTGATGTTTAATTAAAATTCTTCAAGTTTTTATAATTATAATGTACATATATGAGCCTATTGAAAGACTTTTGGAAGTATGCCAATGCATAAAGAAATTACTGATTATATCCAATTTCTCCGGAGGCCTTTAGCTATGCAAGTTAGGTCATTAACCAAATAATGAAAACCTGGACTGAGTAACTCAGTACATATTCAATTTGCAAAACAATTTTGACTTTCAGCTTAAATTTCAAGGCTCACTAGAATCACAAAACGTATCATAAAGAATAAAGAACCCCTACCTAGCAGGCTCAACTCTCTATCAAACCATATCCTTCCCTCCAAGACACATTGACTCTTCTTTTTCTTCTATTGTAGTTCAGGTGAGATTTTACATATCGCATCACCATTATTATATTTAACAATCTAAGTAACTTAGCAAATCTTCCAACCTCCTGTCCTGCCCTCTCCCCCCTTTTCCCATCTGTCTCTTAAAGAGTGGTATCTTCCCCTTCACTCGTGTTATTCCTACTTCTATAATCCAGATCGCGGCTTTTCATGAACATAATACTACCAGGATGTCTGTCCATACTTACAGATACACCTGTCTCTTTATTTTGATGTAATATAGATGCATATACATCTAGTTAAGGTGATGACTTCTTTTTACATTGTATATGTATTCCTCCACAATTAAGGGGATTTATTAGGTAAGTTAGTAGGTTAACACAAGTCAGAATCAGTGAACAGTCAGGGGACAGTCATTGGTCCACAGCAACACCTCTCCTCAGCCATTGGCCAAGCCTCCTCTGGTCCTCAGGCCCCCTCAGTCATGTGATCCCTTGGCCTCTGTTATCAGACACCAGGAAGCTTGCCTGTCACTCTGTCTCTATTGTACATTTATCACTGTACTTAATGATGCATATTGAAATTAATGGAATTTTTAAGATGCTCTTTGATATCTAAAATTCCAAAATTAGGAATTAGTAAAAGGTTAAATATGTCCTAAATAGATCTCCTTTCTTCTCCAGGGTGAATTGCTATAGTGTGGTGACTGCCCAATGCCCCTTTGGAGGATTCAAGATGTCTGGCAATGGACGAGAACTGTAAGAATCACTTTCTATTAAAATGAGCCCTTATCTAAATGCAAACATCTACCATTACTAGTGAAGTAATCCAGACCAAACCTTTTATACATATTGTGTCTTGCTCTTCTCCCTAGCCCTCCTCTTCTTTCCTCCTTCCTTCTTTCTTTCTGTGCTTTTTGTTGTTGTTGTTTTTGTTGAGATCTAGACCACCAAATAATTTATCAGATGCTCATTGTCCCCAAAAGTTTAGAAAGGTAATGGGAAATATAATTTATTAAGGTCCCACTTTTCACAAATGACCACATCAATGCACTTTGCATGAATATTAAAATATGTGTCTGCTTTTTGAAGTGTTTGTCGTATAAATGAATGCATATCTATTTGGAAAAATATTTCCAGAAAATAAATAGAATCTCAAATTGACAATTTTTCTAGAAACTCAACTCACTGTCATTGAGGTGATTCCAACTCACAGAGAGTCATGGAGTAGGGTAGAACTGCCCCTGTGTGTTTGGAAAGTATAGCTCTTTGCAGGAATAGAAGGCCTTATCTTTCTCCCACAGGGAAACTGGTGGAAACCAGCTTCTTCTCAGGACAAAGACAGGGCATTGTACTGCGGGTACTGTATGAAACACACAGGGGCCATTCTACCCTGTCATGCAGAGCCACTAAGAGTCAGAATTGACATGATGACATTGAGTGAGAACTTTGCAGTTAGCATGACACATATGCCACCAGTGTTAGAAGTGTACAGATATAAGTGCATACTAGTTCTTTGAATGTAACTCTTCAATAAGTGGATTATATACCTTTAATGAATATGTGTGTATGTAAGACAATATATTCTCATTAGTTGAAATGTTATATATTGATGTATATTCTAAAATTTTAATTATTCTGGATGAACCAGTTTGGGTACTAAAACATAAAGTTAAATTTGACTAAGAAAAGTATTGTATTTTATAATCATAGTTACGTTGAAACTACATACACAAATAATTATAAACCAGTTGCTTTCAAACCAGGATACTCAGATCTTTTTTTAATGTGTACACACACAAATGTATACACAGAAAGTAATTTTGTTCACTAAATTTTAACCACTTTATGTCTTAAAATTTTTCTTACACTTAAATGATATTTAAAAAGTCATAGACTCATCCTATTAAACATTATAGAATGAAACATATTGAAACTACCTGTCATAAATTGCAAGCAAAGATGAATACTCAAGATCAGGACCTGTTTCAACCCAAGTATGTCAATAATCACACTTATTACTCTTGAGAATTGCAAGTGCCTATTAACTCAAAATTCAATAAAACCCCTATTAACTAAATTAATGGGGTCATTTATCTAAGTCTTAGAGATAAAATGCTTATTAAATAATATATTAGAATAGGGTTCAGAAAACCGAGGCTAAACCCTTTAATTACTTTAAAAGAGCATGCTCACTGAAGCTTTAAAAAAAGGTATTTTCAGAAGTTCAATTGCCCAAGAAAGTAATCAGTGTAAGAGGATTAGGTTGCCCAGAAGATGTCTTCTACAGACCTCTCTGTACTATAAAGACAAAGGAGGTAAAGGAGGATCAAGATCATTTTCTTCTTTAAGCCTACATGTGCAGGGGTTGCATCATTTTAAGAGTACATCTATAGACAGTCATTTGATCCTCCCATCAAAACAATACAGAGAATAATTTTGCACAGTCACTTTTGTTTCTTCCACGGAGGGCAAATTAAAGTCAGTTTTCAAAACTAGTAGGAGGTCCCAATAAATGTAACTGATAACAAGGTACCAGGGTCCAAAAAGGTCCACTTTGATTAATTCTTGATCCTTTGCTTGTACTGAAAAGTCACCATCAGGGGGAAAGTTATATAGGCCAATGGAAGGCACTTCAGGAGAATGTATGAAGGGAAAGATGCAAATGCAAAAGGCTGCAAAGCTTGACTAGTCCACCCTGTTAACAAGAATTCCTTCTCTTGATCCCTCCTCCTCCTCCTCCTCCTCCGTCTTCTCCTCCTCCTCTTCCTCTTAAAATCTAACAATACATGTCAGGTTTGGGTTTGCCAAGATTAAAGAAGATTGTTAAAAGCATGACGATAAAAATATGTTTAAATCCCTGATAGGACAGGTTGACACACCTTAGCAGAAAAGCAGGAACATAGTCCAATTGTGCTACCTCACTCACTGCTTCTGTGCCGCTCACACATGGCAAATACAAGCTGCGCTTGAGCTTAGCCTGTTGCTGTTGGGTGATTATATATGGCTACTTTACCTAGGAACAATGGTAAGGATGATGCAGGACCAGGCACTGTTCCATTCTGTTGTGCATCAGGTCGGTGTGACTTGGAACTGACTCAGTGGTACCTACCACCACAAACAACATCTGCCCCTCTTGTGCTATATCTCTCTTATCTATTTTCACCTAAAGACTAGACATTATAGAAACTGGGTTGGACGGAAATGCTTCAGTGGTTACCTCTCTTTTAGTCAAGCAGAAGAATGTAAGAAACTGGCAATTTGTGTGCCCATCAAGTTAGAGTGCATAATTACTTAAAATGCAAGACATTTTGAAAAGAACGTTTCCCACAGCAGGATTTATCTCATGGTTGGCAAGTCACTCTTCCAAATGCCTTTGTCCTCTGCACACATTTCCCAGTCTCCCTAGCCAGATAAGCAAGAACTAACTGGTGCCAAATCATGGATTATAAACTATTTATGGCTTGTGCTAACAAATGCGGCCTCTTCTTTCTAGGGGAGAATATGGCCTTCACGAATACACAGAGGTCAAGACAGTAACAATGAAGATTTCTCAGAAAAATTCATAAAGAAATCCCACCAGAGTGGAAAGAAGAAACTTCAATTACGAAGGATCTCCTTCAGTCGCTAATATAGTGGATTTTACATAAAAACCATATGTTCTTGATATTTTCAAATAAGTGAATCACATTAGCATTAATACCACATGTAAGAAATTTGACATGTAGCTTATTCTGAATTATTTGCCTTCTGATATGTGATCCCAAGTTCTATCCTACAAAGCAGATGGATTGGGAAGAATGATCTCTGTTGCTGGATAGTAGTCATCACATCTCTTTTCATTGTAGCTACTTTTCCAGAACAATCTTTGTATAGAGAGGAGGACCAGCTGTTATTTAGATTCTTTCCCGTAACCATCCCTGAACGTACTCAACACACATGCTAACTGCTAAGTCAGGGTGCACTGCCCCTAATAGTTGTGAAACCATTCCTGTCGCATGAGATGTTTCCTAGAAGGTGCTGCCTGAAATACTTAGCTGTAATCTGAATAGAAACCTCAATAAAAACAACCTTGCATGATTTTTTTAAGTCTGATTTTTTTTAAGTAGAGCTTTCAGTTATGGTGATTTATTCTCCCTATCAGTCGACCACGGTGTTACAGTTAAATTGAGCATAAACATGTATTTTAAAATAAAAGTCTAGCCCACCCATTTTTAAAAGAATGAGTAAGCATATTTTACTTTCCTTAGGAAATATATTTCACGTCTCTGAAATTTCAGGTTTAAAATGGATGGCTTCAGTCATTCAGGTTCTGAGAAGCATGCTTGGTGTTGTAAAAAGCAGAGGAGAAAGGCTAGTATATTTTCCCAATATATGATTCTCGGAAAAGAAAAGTAAACATGTATAATTAAAATGAGACTTGTAAGAATCATATTAGCATACATAGTATCATACCAGCAAAGTAGTAGTAAAATCCTACTGGAAATATGGATTGATCTTGTAAAGGAAATTTGACTGAATGTGAGCCTTACAAATAAGCACATATGATGATAATAATGAACATAAGTCAAAATCTCCTCTTTTCCACTGCTCTACCACAAACTGCCTATGTATCACTTCATGTGGCCATATTGCTTGAAGCTAGGTCAGATCTCACAAGTTTAAAGACACAGTCCTCTAGACAATCACGTAAGCCCAAGACTCATATACCAGCTATTTTCGGGGAGTCCTCACTGCACTCTCCTCTGACCTACCAGCTTCAAATTTGGGGTGTCCAACTACTTCCCTCAGGAGACCTCCTATTAACTCCAGGACCCTCAGCATCTCCTCCTGGTCCCACTACTCCCTTAGGTCAAAGTATTCACTACACCAACTCAAAGGATTCATAAAAATGTACTATGCTCACAATTGCAATCGTATTAAGGAAAAATAGGATACCATTTGTGTTAGTCTGGGTACTTTAGAGAAACAAAGTCACAGAAACTCATATGTATAAGAGAGAGAGTTTTATATAAAGGGTAAGTGCACTTCAAGAAAACATCCCAACCCAGTGCTGCCCAAACCCACAAGTCCAGCATTAACCCAGTTGTCTGACACCAATCCACAAAGTCCTCATCCAACTCACAAAACACACAGTGAACCATGTAAGCATATCTCAGCGCTGGCAGGGTTCTCCACACAGCTGCTGCAGCACCCAGGGCTGCATCGGGGTAGGTCCATGCGGCTTTTCCTCGGGGATATCTTGCAGGAAGTGAGCCTTGCCAGTTGACGCAGGGAACTAGCTAAAGCAGCTGCACCCTGGTCAGACCATTACAAAGCAAGAGACCTGAGAACTTGAAAGGTGAGGTTCACGGAGCCATTTATCTTTCCGTCCTTCAATTAACCCCACATGGGTTTATCAGCCAGGCTGGCACAATAAACTTTAACTAACTTTAACTAACTCACCATTGAAGAGATGCATGGGACAAAATCTGAGTGGGTTCTTAATGAAAGTGTCCATGTCCCATAGAAGAACATGACACCCTCCTCTGTACACTGATACCCTACATGAACCATGAAGTTCATGAAGCTTCTATGTCAAGGGGTCTAATTATGTGTGCATAATTGACTGTATTAACCCACCTCCCTTGAGATCAGCTGAGATAGTACCTTTTGGCCTCTTGAGCCCCACCTGAATCATCATTAGCATAACTTCTCAGGTGTAGTCTTATGTTATATGTAACCAATCACCTCCATTACTCAGAAAATGCCAAGGACTTAACATCCTTCCTTAGGAAGCAAAGACAAAGACCAAATTACGCTGGGTAAAGTTAATGAAAACCCATTTATTGTAGGTTTGCAATAATTAATAAGGAAAGAGTCTCCCAGGAGAGGGTGGAGAAACCTGGAATAATCTTATATGTTCTCCTATGGAATATCAAAATGCATACTAACATATCCAAGTTTCTAAGAAATCGTGCAACTCATTTAGCTTTATTTGAATGAGTATTCCCAAATGCATTTGATTAGAGAACCTGTCTTTATCCATCCTCATTGACCACCAATTCACATGAAAAAAACACACATGGGAAAATGCTATTCTACATAATGAATTAACATGTACTGCTTTGTGGAAAAGCTGGATATCAAAAGAGAACTGAATATTGGTTGCTTCTGAATCACATCAACCCTTCAGGGCAGAGTAGAACTTTCCCTGTGAGTTTCCCAGAGTGTGTAAATGTTCACAGAAGTAGAATGATTCAGCTTTCTCCTGTGTACAAGGTTGTAGTTTCAAACTGCTGACCCAGCAGTTAACAGGCCACTGTGTAACCGTGTTGTAAAATTAACTGGCTCATAAGGACATACTTATGTCCCCATACAAATAATGTCCTTTTTGCTCCCCTACTTTCTCCAACAAGTCACAGCTCAAGTGAAATACATTGTGTGCATTCATACCCAAAGTCATCGAGTCAATTCTAACTCATAATGGTCTTTTAAGACAGAGTAGAGCAGTTGCAGAGGGCTTTTGAGATTGTACATCTTCTCTGGAGCAGGCAGCCTCTGCTTTCTCCTGAGGAGCCTTGATCCGTGCTCTATTATTTACGGCAAACTTACAATAAATGGGTCTGCATTACCTTTGTGCAGATTAATTTTGTCCTTGGTTTCTAAGAAAGGAAGCTAAGTCCTTGGTGTTTTCTGAGTAATAGAGACCCTTTGGTTACATAGAAGCATAAGACTACACCAGAGAATTGATGCCAATGATGACTCAGGTGGACTCACCAGACCGTCTTTGATCTTTCCCATAGCAGCTGAAGACTTACCTGCCTCACATCCGGTCTCCTATTTCTGTGTTTTTATATGTATTCTAAAATGACCTTAGATCATGACTGTAAAATTTAAGTCAACAAATTCTTAAAATACAGGCGTTCATTGATGACTCAATGGCAGAATTCTGACAATCACAATTTTTAGCAGAATAGGTGTTTTATCACATTTCTTTAGAGAATAAATAAATGAATTAAAATAAATAAAGAATAAATAAAGTTGGTTTTTCAGTTGTATTTTGAGAAATATGTGAATTGATTCACATTAGCAGACCCAGAGTGCTACTACATTTAGAAAACAAAGTTCGCTGCCTCGATTGAGTGCCACACTAAGAATAGATTAAATTCACTAGAACGCTTATTTTATCGGAACATTATTATTCTGAAAGCTGGGGTAATCGAAATCTTAGAGAAAATTGAAGTGTGTTTGGACATCTAGAAAGGAAAATGCCCAAATAAAAAGAAGGATGGTGTCCTCCTAAAGCCAGACCATGTTCACCCTTTTCAAATATGTGTTTAAAACCATGAATAAACAAATTAATAAGTAGACAAGTTAATATTATAATGGCACCACACCAGAACATGTTTAAATGTACAACAAAGAAATCTGAACACAGAACAAGACAAAAACCAGAAGCACGTTTAAATATTTAAAAATTATATCCTCATGTGTTTAAATAAGACATTGGAGAATTAAACAGAAAATACCTGTTTTATATTGTCTCATTCCAAGCTTTGGACATTATTTGTATTCTTTACCTTCAATTTATAAAGCCACGTGGCAATAAATCTTAAAACCTTGAGTTTTCAAAATTAAAGAATATCTTAACATCTATAAAAATAAGGATTTTTATTGTGAAGAATTTTGTTTAGCACTCATAAGTAAGATATTGTCATCCTCAATAGCCACATGGTATTTTCTGCTCCAGAAAAATGAAATTATGTTGCAAAAGTTACAAGAAATAGAAGTAATTCTTTATCAAGTCACTGCTATTTAGGAATGCCAGGTCTCAGCCTGCAGTTTCCTAATATCTAGTGGCCTTTTATTTTCTGTTCTTTTTTCCTTTCCAGTTTTTATGATAAATTCTTGGGTATTTGTTTTTAAATAGCCAAGGAGAAGTGGGTTTTAGACATTGAAGTCACCTAGGAGAAAATGATTTTTAAACTTGCATATTTGTGTAAAAGGGGATGTGTGTCTCTGAACAACACATCTAATTTGCTTAAAGGATCTCTGATTTTCTTAAAGGACCTTTAGAAATGTAATCATTCACAGTGTACCAATAACTCAACTCCAGTCTTTTGGCAGATCTTGGATGACATTGCAGAATTATCAAGTTATATTTTCACTTAGCCACAAGCCCCTGTTTAGAGTTTAGTTCACGTGTTTGCTTCTGGATTTTTAAAAATATTTTGGAGATGCTTTGGAACCTTCTGTTTTGAGAGTGAAGGAGATGATGGCTAAATATCCTGAATACCAAAATTCAGCCATGACCAGACAGAGTGCAAAGCTTTCTTTCTGTGTAGTTCAGCGCAATTGTAGTTATTCTGGAAGACACTGTTGTGAGTCATGGAACAAAGAAGAGGCATGAGACCAATGTCCACTTTGACATTCTGTGCAAGAGTAGATATGGTATCTCTGTAAAAACAAGGCCACAAAATTCTCAGTGGACACTTGGGACAGTTCTAAATCAAAAATCTAATTGGCCCTCAGATTCCTGGTGCTATGTGTATCCCAGAGAGACACAAAAACATCTGTGTAATTCCCAAATCAATGGAAAGTCGGCTTTATCTGTGAAGGCCTCTCTATGCTAAAGAGATAGCAACTATTTTTGGCAAATATACAGTAGCGCATATGTTAACTAGTTTCACAAACAATTAGTGTAAAAAAATAGATATCTTTAAATTTTGTGGATACATTCCCAGGAGACTCAACAGTGCTATCTTAAAGAGATTTCATTGGAGTTTTAGGATGTTGATTTTGTTTGTGCCAAATTAGAAAATGATTTTTGAATGTCTTATTTTAAAATGCCACTCTCATGTTTTTACAGGAGCTATAATAACCACTCTTTTATTCACTAATTTTCAACATTTGCCAACATTTTAATCACTCATTTTCTATATTGATTTTCTTTGTTGTTTATTCTCTTGAAACATTTGAGAATTACATTTGAGATCCTGTGACCCTTCAAAGTCCTTCAGCATGGGATTTCATTTATTTTTTAACAATGCCATTCTTTTACCAAACCATAGTACAATAATCTACTTCAGGACATTTACCGCTGACAAAATATGAGTATTTAATACACACGGCTACCAAGTTGATGTCGACTCACAGCTGCTCGATAGGTCAGGGTAAAAATGGCCCTTGATTTTCCAAGATGATAAAACTTGCCAGGCCTCTTCTTTCTCCCCCAGAGCAGCTGGTGGTTTTGAATTGTTGACCTTGTGGTTGGCAACCCAATGCATACCCACTATGCCACTAGGGTCCCCCTGCATATCCAATACACCATTTTTATTCAATTGTATTCCACATCCCCACTAATATTCTTTATGACATTACCCCATTGATCCAACTCCCATATCATGTATTATATTTTATTATCATTGTTTCCTTTGGCTCACTAGTAATTAATAATTAGACTATATCTGAGTCAGAACTCATATTCAGTCAGATTGGTTATCCTAATCTTGGCATATGAAGAAAAACTGAGGCATATAGTAAAGTTGCTTCAGAAGGTTCCAGAGTTGACTAAGAATAAGTACAGGAGTTGAATGGGGCTCAAGAATAAATATATAGTTTCAAAATGTAACTGTTAACCGACTGCCACCATATTAACAAAATGACAATGTCTGTGTAGGCTAAAATAAAAATCTTAAAAGAACCTTCCTTCTGAGGGATCACATGGTATGGTGGTTACAAATTGGACTGGGATCCAGAAGATCGGCTGTTTGAAATCACCAACTACTCTGAGAAAGACGGGACTTTCTATTCCAGTTAACCAGTTCAGAAACCCAAAGGGGGCAGTTTTAGTTTGGCCTAGAGGGTCACTATGCGTCACCATTGACTGAAGTGATTGAACGAGAGACCTCCATCCTGGATAATTTCGAAGAAAATTTACATGTTTTTCTGAAGGGCATTAGTCCCTACCTTGGTGTGTATTCTTTCTCTTTGTCATATAATTTCCTAAGCTTACCAAATTGACTATTACTACTGGATACCACTTCACTCACTGCCGTTGAATTAATTGTGACTTCTAGAGAACTGTGCCCGTGAGTTTCTGAGACCGCAACCCTTATAGGAATAGAATGTCTCATTTTTCTCCTCGGAATGACCGATGGTTTCAAGCTGCTGACCTTGGAGTAACCAACCCCAAATGTAATCCTTATGCCACCAGGGAGTATGATACTCAGGTTGCGTGTATTGTTGATGACACCTAGCAACCTTAGTTTCAAATAGTTTCTAATTCCTTACCCAATCACCCAGTCGCAGAGGTATTTAAATGACTGCAGTGCACACAGTAGAAAGATCTTTGTCTTTATTTTTAAAGAGAAGCCAAATTCTCCTTTCTCACTACCGTATAGGATGAACTTAGATAGGTAATGGTAGCAATCTAATATTGAGAAACAATATAATCCTCTATATAATTTATCTCATGGGGCTTTGGAATGCACTGATCTGGCTATAGATGTCTGTTCTTCACTCATAGGCCTGTGGCTTGGGACATGTTACTCAACATTCCTAAATTCCAGATTCTTTAAGTATAAAAGGGAATTGACAATGGTATCTGTTTAATGGGAATACTCCATAAAATAAAATAGCATTTGAAAAATGCTTAACAGTGTCCCTAGAATATAAAAAGTGCCTAGTAAAATTCATTGCTTGGCTAGTCAATGCATAGAGATTAATCTACCAAAGCAATAAGGATTCTTATAGACACCAGAGTTGTTGGCCTTAATATTGTGTCTCACATGACCTTCTCTAAATCATCCTTTGTCCAAACTGGCAGAGTAATAGCTACCCAGTTTTCATCAAGTTGACCTTGACTCTTGGCAACCCCACATGTGCATGGTGAGTAAAATTGCTCTACGCTGGTTTCTCAGTCACTGATTTCTGAGACGTGGGTTGTCAACTGGTCACTAGCGTCTGTCCTTTCTGTTGGCAGCCTAGGACATAACCATTTTCACTACCCAGCAACTCCCTGCATTGTTGCTGCTGAGTGCTGGCAAGTTGGTTTTGATGCCTCGCTATTCTACGTACAATAGAATGAGACAGTGCCTGCTATTGTACCATCCTGGCAGCAGATTTGCCCAAGGAAAGGTCACATTTGATTTCCCACTCAGTTTCCATGGGCACTACAGTAAAAACAAATTCTTGATAACTTCAGTCTTTTCCTTTTTAATGATATTATGGTTGATTGGTCCACCACTTGTGAGGCTTTTTTGTTTTCTTGATATTGGAGTTTCTTGTCGCAGCCACTGTGGCAATCCCTCTTGTTGATGGTGTTCTTATTTTGCACTGGCTCCCTCTGTGACCAAGCAAAATGGCCTTATGCAAAGTCCGGTCCCGCCAAACGGCAAGACCAAAACATGTGGCATGAATTCTTGCCACCCTTGCTTCTGAAAAGCATTTTGGCTCTCCATTTTCCAACACAGATTTGGTTGTTCCCTTGGCAGTCCATGATGTATTTAATACTCTTTACCAACATCATAAACAAATGCAGTGCCTACCGCAATGTGATTTGCTCTACATTTTTTCCCAATATTCCCTTGAGATAAAATTAAAAATTCATCATTAAAAAAGAATGAACAGAGTAAAGAAAGTGAGCAAACAACTTGGCTTAGAGGTTAGATATTTAAATACATTAATGCCAACATAGGGTTAGTTCTAATTAAATGAACTTAACTGGCTTTCATCTTGAGTTGGCAGTCATCACAATTAAACTTCAAGCTAATAGTTAGGGACAGCAAGCTTACATGAGCAACAAACAAGAGATGTTAGTTTTTAATCCAGACCAGGAGCCCATAATGACATTGGCTGTTTAATGACTGACTCAGGGACTCAACCCACATGAATTCAATGGAAAGGATTAGCAAACTTGAAAGCACATAGCTTAGAATTTGTGTTCAATGTTCAGTCAACCCACATTCACATAACCACAAAATGTCAGAGCCAGAAGATCTTCATGTTCTTCTAGCTCAGTAACTTCATTCAGCAGAGAAGTAGTGAAATCAAGTGACACTTGAAAGGTCATTAAATCATCAGTGGCCATCTGGCCAAATACTCTTTGTAGTCTAACTCCTAATTGTGAATTTCCACCTTTATGTACTCTTAAGAGTTTAATTAACATTTTATTAAATATGTAACACTCGTTACCTTTTATTTGTATATCTTTCATGTATTATATCATATTGTTTTGTCTTTTAAAAGTCCTCAAATAATGAAAATTTGTGTTATTCACTTATAAATGTGATTATCTTACTGATATCATGATAACATTGATATAAAATGAAATCTAGCACATTTAATTATTAATAGTTTCTGAGAGCCTATTATGTACAAAATACTGTGAACTGAAAATCATCATGACTGTGAACTCCTTTTTCTGTGAAATGTAGTTTACAAAGGTCACTTGCTTTACATAAAAGTGAAAGATTTTGCCCTCACAAGGTATGCATCTAATACATAACAGATAGAGCACACGGAGTGTCAGAATGATGACAGTCACAAAAATAAACAATCATCTGGAAGACAATGACCTTCAAGGAGCTTACAGGGTTTTATCTGATCTCTAATGTAGGGTAGAACTTGACTGTGAGTAGATGAGTCAGAACAAATATTCTGGTGTGAAAACAAGAAGTAAAAGTGGGTTGAGTGTCTGCTTTCATTACATGTATTATATACTATTATTACAAATGTATTATGTATCATATATTTCTAGATACAGCAGACAGCCTACCACATATTAAAAGCCTAAGTAAATATATATAGATGCATTTATATTATGAATTTTTGCAAGTTCCTGATTACGCTTTAAAAAGAAAAGAAAACAGGGTTTACATGTAAAACCCAAAGTCAAATTTATTGGATTTTCTGGGGCTCTGATTTCTGCTCTTTTCCCCTGTAACACTTCTAAGTTTAGAGGTAATGGAAAGGTTCTGGGTACCAGTGATCAAAGAATCAAGAGGAATAACCACTATATATCTACATCTTTCTCATCACCCCACAGGCTACCGGTGAATAAAGACAGCATGAGGTGGTCAGAAATGCATTCCTCACAGGACAAGTAGGCACACTGATCCTTAATAAAAATAGTTGAAACAACAACAACAAAAGAGAGCTAATTTCAGTATCACATAGATTTATTTCAGGATCAACTCCTGTCTCTGGTGTAAATAAATATGTTACTATGGGTATTCAGCCCTTAGTACACGTTTATGGAAAATTAGTTATGATAATTAGCTTAGTCAATTTTACTAGCTAATATTTTTACTTCATTGTACATGACACATATGCACATTAAGGCAGTGGATGATGCTATTGGGTAAGCATTGAACTGGTAACTGCAAGGTCAGTAGTTCAAACTCACCAACTGCTCTGCAGGACCTAGATGAGGCTCAGAAACCCTACACTATGTATTGGAATCAAATGGATAGCAGAGTTTTTGCTGGTTGTTGTTGTTGTATGCATATTATTGTACTTGATCCTTATAATAGTACATGAAGTGAGTGGGAAAGGTATTGAGACCAATGAGGAATCTTCTCTGTAAGAGGCTTATAGTTCGCACAGCTCCTGCATACACCACTCGGTAGTCATGGTATTAATATTATACTGCAATCTTCTGATTTCATTAGTCTACTTGCTGGATCCACCTCCACTGAGTCAGTTCTGACTCATGCCAACCTTATCATGCAGGGGTCCTCAAATGTATTAAATGGGGGCCAGTTCACTGTCCCTCGGACCTGTTGGAGGGCCAGACTATAGTTAAAAGCAAAACTATGAACAAATTCCTATGCACACTGTCCATATCCTATTTTGAAGTAAAAAAACAAAACGGGCAAAAACACCCTGGGGGTTGGATAAATGTCCTCCTCGGGGGCCGCGTGTGGCCCGCGGGCTGTAGTTTGAGGACGCCTGCAAGAGTGTTTACTTGTTTATAAATCTGTACAGTAGCAGATAGGCTCATCTTTCTCCTGTGGGAAGCCAAGAGATTCTGAACCACTGACTTAGCAGGTAGCAGCCCACCGCCTCACCCACAGTGCCACCAGCACCTTCAAATAGGCGATTGTTCTTTTCTTTACTGTGCTTTTAAAACGAGAAGGTGCTGGTTAACAGCTAAGGAGGTAACCATTCGGGTTAGGAATGAGGGCTAGAGGGTAAGGGTGACTGCGCCAAAGGGGAAAAAGACCAGGGTAGAGGAAGAACAACATTTCTTCTTCACTGACTGTGCTGGGTCAGTGCACGAGGCACGCTGACAGTAGTGACAGTAGTGACAGTAGTGACAGTGCACGAGGCACGCTGGCTGAGAATTGCACCTTACAGAAGGCAGGAATTCTACTACTGAGTCACTAGTGCCTCAGTAGGGCCTCATGTTTCTCCCCTGACCATTGTCATTAGTAAGAGATTAGATCCAAGCAGAAGGGTCAAAACAAGCATAAGAAAGTACAGGCAGGAGGGTACCTGAGGTAGTTAGTATATTGTGCCAACCTGACTGATAAGCACATGTGGGTTAATTGAAGGGCAAAGGGATAAATGGCTCAGTGAGCCTCGCCTCTCAAGTCCTCGGGTCTCTTGCTTTCTGATGGTCGGACCAGGGTGCAGCTGCCTTAGCCAGTTCCCTCCTTCAACTGGCAAGACTCACTTCCTGCAAGACATCCCTGAAGAGCACTGGGTGCTGGAGCTACCCCGATGCAGCCCTGGGTATTGCAGCAGCTGTGTGGAGACACCTGCCAGAGCTGAGATGCTTACACATTCACTGACTCAGCTTTCCTCCTGCAGTCTGCATCACAGTGTGTTTTGTGAGATGGAGGAGGACTTTGTGGATTGGTGTTGGACATATGGGTTAATGTTGAACTGTGGGCTTGGGCAGCACTGGGTTGGGATGTTTTCTTGATATGCACTTACTGTTTGTATAAAAGGATCTCTTATACATATGAGTTTCTGTGGATTTGTTTCTCTAAAGCACCCAGACTAACACAGTACCTTTAGCAAATATCTCTGACAACAGCACCCCTAAGGCCATCCCAATGCTTTCTGATACATCAGATGAGAAAACACTTCAAAGAAGGTCTACATGGTGTTCACAGTGGGACAAAAATGAAGTTTCCAGCCCTTTCCTCCAAACAAATATGGGAACTAAACTGGCGATTATTAAAATTCCATAAACATCCCCATAATAGAATTTATAACCAGAGTATTTTCCAAAAGGTAAATGTTAGCCCACAAACCTGGCAAATCTAAAGACCTTTGCGCTTTACTCAAACTAGGAGATTTGCCCTATTTCAGTGTAGAAAGGAAAGACAAGGGAGAGAGGGAATGTTTAGCAATGACCTGCCCTGGAAATCACTGCATGTTTTTACACAACTTCAAGCAAAAAGACAGTCGTGGTTTTATTGGCATGGAGTGTGATTCAACTGTCCAGAATCCTATGATTCCCAATTTCAAGACTAGACAGAATGTGACTGTGGAGAGGACATGAAGGACTTGCCGGCTATCCCTTCCATGATTGCTTTATCATTTTCTCTGTGTGCATGAGTCACATTCTGGAGAAGGCAAATCAAAAGAAAAACAGCTAGACATGGTACCCTCACAAGGGAGATGGTGAGACCTAAATAAAGAGAGGTGCTTGCTAGGCTTTGAAAAGTCCTTTCTCCTCTTCTGCTGGTCTATTTAATAAGACTCAAGGAATTGAGGACAGGTGTGAAATAACCATGAGCAACTGATAAAAAGGAAATTTTGACCTTACACGTCTGTAGGTCATCTACATTTCAATGCATTTTCCAGGACTTTTTTGGTTGTCACCAGCTGTTTGCCATAGATTTGCTAAAGAAGGAGACCTGGGGGGGGGGCACTGCTGGGCAAACATTGGACTGGTAACTGCAAGGTCACAGTCAAGCCCACCAGCCTACCCACTCAAATGTCTCCCTTGAGAAATAAGCTTTCCTGCTCATGCCACAGAGCTATATAAATGGGAAGGAATCCTATCTGCGCTTATCCCAGCTCTGCCACTAGATGACAATACTGAGATCCTGAGAGGTTTTAAGTGGAATGATTATTATCACATACCCATACCTAGTTGTCACATACCCATACCTATTGGTAGATGTCTCAGGACTAGAAATCAGTATTGCTGATTTGCAGGCTTAAGCAATCACCCACCTACTAACCAAACGTTTAGCTTTTCAAACTCTCCATCCCCTCCCCGAGCAAAAGGATACCTGTTCCCATAGAGAGTCTACCCATCCACTACTAAACAGAACTTTCTGACACACAGTGACCCTAAACAAGTGTTCCAAGATTGTAAAATGTTAAGAGAGCGGATAGCTTCAACTTTCTCTCATCACGTTAACTGCTGACTTTCAGTGACAATCTAACTGGACAACCCCATGAAGGTGCTGTGTTTCTCCAGGTAGACTAGAGAAACAAATCCAAGGAGATTCATATGTGTGTAAGAGAGAACTTTATTTTTGTTTGTTTGTTATTTTTTTATTTTTCTAATAATTTTATTAGGTGCTCATACAACTCTTATCACAATCCACACATACATCAATTGTGTAAAGCACTTTTGTACATTCATTGCTCTCGTCATTCTCAAAACATTTGCTCTCCACTTAAGCCCCTGGCATCAGGTCCTCATTTTTCCCCTGACTCCCAGCTCCCCGCTCCCTCACGAACCCTTGATTATTTATAAATTATTATTTTGTCATATCTTGCCCTGTCTGACATCTCCCTTCTCCCACTTTTCTGTTGTCCATCCCCCACGGAGGAGATCACATGTAGGTCCTTGTAATCGGTTCCCTCTTTCCAACCTACTCTCACTCTACCCTCCCAGTATCGCCACTCACACCACTGGTCCTGGAGGGATCATCTGCCCTATATTCCCTGTGTTTCCAGTTCCTATCTGTACCAGTGTCCATCCTCTGGTCTAGACAGACTTGCAAGGTAGAATTCAGATCATGATAGTGGAGGGTGGGGGTGGGGGTGGGGAGGAAGCATTTAAGAACTAAAAGAAAGTTATATTTTTCATCATTGTTACATTATACCTTGATTAGCTCGTCTCCTCCCCTAGGCCCCTCTGCAAGGGGATCTCCAGTGGCCAACAAATGGGCTTTGGGTCTCCACTCTGCAATCCCCCTCTCATTCACTATGGTAAGATTTTTTTTTGTTCTGATGATGCCTTATACCTGATCCCTTGGACACCTCGTGATCACACAGGCTGGTGTGCTTCTCCCATGTGGGCTTTGTTGACTCTGAGCTAGATGGCCACTTGTTTCCCTCAAGCTTTTAAGACCCCAGACACTATACTTTTGATAGCTGGGCACCATCAGCTTTCTTCACCACATTTGCTTATTCACCCGCCTTGTCTTCAGCAGTTGTGTCGGGAAGGTGAGCCTCATAGAATGCCAGGTTATTAGAAGAAAGTATTCTTGTGTTGAGGAAGTACTTGAATGGAGGCCCAAGGTTCTTCTGCTACCATAATATTAAACCTATAAATATAGGCACATAGATCTATTTCCCAATCTTCATATAGAAATATGTTTGCATATGTACATGTCTTTATCTAAACCTCTATAAATGTACTTTGCCTCCCAGCTCTTTCTTCTATTTCTCTTGCCTTTCCTCCTGTCCCACTAAAAAGAGAAATTTATATCAGAGTAATTGAATATTGAAACAACATCCCGGCCTAGTCCAGATCAAGTTCATAAGTCTGATATTAGCCTATATGTCGGATACCAGTCTATAAATAACTCTTTAGAATTACACAGCACATGCAATAACACCACATGCAGGGAACTCACAGGCCAGTGGGTGGAAAGTCTTGTGGATCCAGTGGCGATGGAAGCGTCTCAGCTCTGGCATTGATCTCCATATGGCTCCTCCAGCTCCAGGGCTCTGGCTCCATCAGCGTAGCTACATGTGGCTTGTCAACAGACATGTGAAGCAGAGCATGTGTGTCCCGCCTCCAGGGAGGAAGACAGGAGTTTCCAGAATGCTCAGAAGAGAGCCGTGTCCACACAGAGGCATCATTGTTTATGACCTGATTGACAGACTCCACCCCTTCACTCAATTTGATGGGAGATTATGGAACTGCCACAGGCGCCTTCCTGTGAAAATTATCAAATGAATACAAAGAAAACTAAAAATGCTTCCATCAACTCAAATCTTACTCATAGGGTAATCTTACTCCCTTTGGGTTTGGGAAAGTTTAAATCTTTTTTTAATTAATCATTTTATAGGGAGCGCTTCTAGATATTATAACACCCCATGGTTCAATTAGATCAAGCATAATTGTACAATTGAAACCACAATCAGTTTCCAAATATTTTCTTTCTTCTTTAACTCTTTGATACTAGCTCCCTTTATCCCATCCCTCCCCACCAAAACCCTTATTATTCTTATTATATTCTCATTATTATTATTATCATTCTTGTTAGTCTGGTTTTTTTGCTGTATCTTACCCCATCCAATATATCCATTCATCTACAATTCTGCTATTTGTTCCTCTAGAGTGGGGTTAGACAGTCATCCTTGCTATCAGCCCCCCCTACCCCTCTTCACCCCCTCTCTTCCCATAGATTCAGGGAATCATTCCTCCCTTTACTCTTTCTGAAGAGTTATCTATCTTGGCTTTCATGCATCAGACAATCTTAATTATACAAATGAACATACAGAGACTTAACAAGATTAATGAGGTAAAACAAAGACCAAAACAGTCAAGGGAGGAAATATTAAAGAACTAGAGGAGAGTTATGTGTTTCATCAGTGCTATACCTCACCCTCGATTTATCATCCCTTCTGTGTGGTCCTTCTGTGCGGACTGCCCGATTATCTTACAGGTGGGTTTGGGGTCTTCACTTTGTCCACGCTCCTTCTCATCAATCTGATTGCTTGTTTTTTTGTATTTCTGATACCTATTCCCATTGACAACTCATGTTAACAAACTGGTGTCCTTCTTCCATGTGGGTTTTGCTGCTTCTCCACTAGATGGCCCTTTGTTTAACTTCAGGTCTTTAAGACCCTAGATGCTGTATCTTTTAATAGCTGGACATTATCAGCTTTCCTCACCACATATGCTTATGCACCCATTTTGTTTTCAGCGATCCTACCAGGAAGGTATCATACAGTGCCACAGTATTAGAACTGTTCTTATACTAAGGTAAGATTTAAATAGCATCCCAAAATCCATCTGCTTCCTTGTATTTATATATATATATATAGACAAATACACACATATACATATCTATATTTATACCTATATATATAATTTTACTTTCTTTTTTTCTTTCCTCTTGCCCCACTGTAATGTTTACCCATCATTAACTTCTTAGTAATTCCTCTTAGATACATTTTCATTGATCAAACACAGTGAGAAACAGTATACACTCCTCACGATCAATTTTAGAATGCTTGCACTACCCCTGTCCCTGTCATTATTGGCTTACCACCACCTCTCCCCACCTCCTCCCCTCCCATGATGCCCCCCCAACCGTCGGTCCATTGTTGTCTCCTTAGACTTGCTTATCTTGCCTATCTTATATAGATAGACACACACGAAGAAGAAGAAGAAGGAGAAGGAGAAGGAGAAGGAGAAGGAGAAAAGACTATGTAAATAGTTGTAAGGCTAACTGGCATCCTAACCAGAGTAAATGGATATCTGCCTGTTAGGCAGTGAGCAGGTCCTGTTATAATTCATCCGCCCAATCCTCTTTTCTTTCAGGTCTCCATATCTTGGGACCACTTACCTAAGAATGCTTATACCCTTTCAGTCCTCAGCATCCATGTATGAAAGGCGTGCATCCTAAAGCTCCCCATTGCTCATCCTGCAGCCAGGGGTGAAGTACCACACCCATCATCCTTTACACATTTAGGCTTTCCGTGTGGCCCTCATTTGAGTAACCCCCACTGTTTAGATATGGAGCCAAGCGCCCCAGAGTCAGAAACCTGCAATTGAGATTCCTAGGGAACCTTGAGGTTTTGCTCCCATTTCTGGTCTGTTGCACCCCCCTCTTGGTTTGCCCCATGTGGCCATGTCAGACCACCCTCTGCCTGAGCTGCATCTTCAGGACCCTCCTCTGCAGTGCTGTTATGTGTGTCCTCTCTGTGGATGAGTTTCTCCAAGCAGAGACATGGAACTCTGGGATCTGCACCGGAATGAAGTTTACTATCTCTCACTTTCTTGTGGAGACATAAACAATATCATCCCCATGAGTGGATTAGTGCTCTGCACCCCTCCCCCATTGCCATCTGTGCCCCCCCCCCACACACACGCACAAACCGCCATTGCTTTTAAAGACATAAGAGAGTGGAGGGAGGTCTTTCAGCACAGGTGCTATCTGCATCTTCTAAAAGTTATTTATTTGTTTGCTTGCTTTTCATGGCGTATGCATCATTTGTTTGCTCTGGCTCTTCTCAGAGTATCTGATTCTCAGCCCAAGAACTGTGCGAGGTGTGCATTTTCCCTTCTGCCTGTTCTGCTGTTTGAACTTAAACTCAGTGGACTCATGTTGGACTTGTCTTTTTGTGCTTGGCTAACTTTGCTTAGCATGATACCCTCCAACACTTTCATTGAGACAAAGTACTTCACTATATTTTTAGAGATGCACAGTGTTCTAGACCATAATGTGAATATACCATCATTTTTTAATCCATTCATTTTTGATGGAAATTTAGGCTGTTTCCAATTCTTTGCTATTGTGAACTGCACTGCAATGAACATTGGAGCACAGCTGTCTGCTCCTGGCCGGTTTCTTATTCTATATGCCTGTGGAATTACTAGGTCGTAAGGTAACTTGGTTTCCATCTGTTTTAGATATTGCCAAATCGCTTTCCAGAAGTGAATGAGAGTGCCTGTTTCACCACATCCCTTCAACATTTGTCGCTTTCTGTTTTGTTTTGTTTTTAATTGGATTGTTTTTGTTGGTGTTGGGTGGTATCTTATAGTTTTTTTTAATTTTCATTTTTTGGATGGCTAATGATCAGGAACATTTTCACATATGTCTATTGGCCATTCGTGTTTCCTCCTTTGTGAACCTTCTGTTCAAGTCTTTTGTGTACCTCCTCATTGGGCTATTCTGGGTTTTTTTTTTTCCCTTGTTGTAAGCTTTCAAGATTCCGTAGCTTTTAGTAATAAGCCCTTTGTCTGATATGACCTTACTAAATATCTTTACCCTGTCTGTGAGCTGTCTTATTACTCTCTTGAGGAAGTCTTTCAATGTACACAAGTGTCTTAAGTTCAATGCATCCCACTGGTCTATTTTATCTTCCTCTGGTTTTGTATCCTTCCTTCTTTCCGATAGCTCATATATCCCCTGTCCTAAGATTCTTCCTTTGTCCCAATTTTCTCATTCTGATAGTTTGAGGTTTTACCATGAGGTCTGTGATCCACCTTCAATTTGTTCTTGTGCAGGTTGATATCCATTTTTCCCAGAACCATTTGTTAAAAAGGGCATCTGCTTCCCATTTGATATTTTAGGGGCCTTTATCAACGATAGAGTCTGTACAATGTTGTTTTTATTTCTGGATTTTCTCTTCTTATCCATTGATCTGAGTTTCTCTCATTATACCAGGAACATGCTGCTTTGAGAACTGTGGCTGTATAATAAGTTTTAAAGTCAGGTAATGCAAGCCTGTGCACTTTATTCTTCTTAGGAGTTCTTTGCCAATTCTGGACTTTCCCCTTTCCGTAGGAAGTTGGTAGTCCATTTTTGCATGTCTTTGGGGGAAAAATGCTAGTATTTATATTGGGATTGCACTGAATTTATATAGTGCCTTAGGTAGGATTGACATCATGATGATATTGAGTCTTCTGCTCCAAGAGTATGGAATATTCTCCCATGAGTGAAGTTCCCTTTTGGTTTTTTATAATAATGTTCTGTAACTTTCCTTTACAGATCCTTTATTTTTTGTTATGTATATTCCAAAATATTTCAATTTATACTTGGCTTCTTGAACTCTTTCTGAAATCCAATCAGTTGTACCAGGGGCTATGCAAAAAAAGAGGGGAAAAAAACCATGATTGCACTGGGGGCAGTGAAGCTTTCGTAGTACACATTGTTCCTGTGAGACAAGCACTGAACAACTTTCTCTGAGTTAGTGCACGTAGTGGCATTGCCTGGGAAGTTTCTCTCTGGTCACAGTGAATTTTTCTATAAAAGCAGTTTCAATGGAACCTCATATTTTGTGATGGCTGATTTAAGAAAACAGCATGCAGCTGTCCAATTTTGTTTCCTGCTCAGGAACAATTCTGCAGAAAATGTTGTGATGTTGAACACAAGGACAGCATTATGGAAAAAAACTCAAGTGTATGAGTAGCTTTCTTATCTCAAAAATGGTGACATTTTGATTGATGACAAACCTCATTCTGGACGTCGGTCAACTTCCTGAATGAATGAAAATGTCAACTAGTAATGTATTTGGAGTTTGTTCCACCACATCGGATTATTAATCAAGATTCCTATTTAGAGGTTCTGTAAATACAGCACAACAGTGTGCAACAAAAAAGACCTGATATGTGGCAGATGGAGAACTGGTTTTGCCACCATGACAATGCACCTGCTCACGCATCCACCTCAGTGTACCAGTTTGGGGCAAAAAAAACAGCATGCCTCTCTTGCCTCATACACCTTACTCTTCTGATCTCACTTTGTGCAAATTTTTTTGATTCCATGAATGAAGAAGGACAGCAAAGGACAGTGATTGATTACTTAGAAGAGGTGAAGGGGAAAAAAACAAGGAAGGTACTATCATCCATCCAAACCGATGATTTTGAAAAATGTTTCCAAGAATGGAATCATAGATTTAACAAATGTATTAAGGGTAATGGAAAGGACTTTGAAGTGGTTTGTTAAAAAAATTTAATTCATAGAATGTTTTTAATCTGTTTTTTTTGGGGGGGGCTGATATATAACAATTCAATTAACTTCTGCTTACTGATCTATCCTGCCACTCTACCATATTTCTCTATCTCTTCCAGGACTTCTATTGTGGAGCCTTTGAAGTTCTCAATGTATAAAATCATATCATCTGCAAAGAATGATAATTTCACTTCTTCTTTGCCCAGATATATACCTTTGATATCCTTCCATTGCCTTACATAGTTAGCTACGACCTCCAGGATGATGTTGAATAAAAGTGGGACCAGGGACATTCTTGTCTAGTCTCCTTTTTCAGTGGGAACATTTTCTTCTTTTCTCCATTGATTGTAATGCTGACTGTTGACTTTTCATCTATAGCTCGGACTATATTGAGGTGATATCCTTCCAAGCCTATCTTCTTGAGTGTCTTAATTAGGATTGAGTGTTGAATGTTGCCAAATGCTTTTTCTGCATCTATTAATATCATGTGGTTCCTGTCCTTTTTCCTGTCAATGTGGTATATGATACTGATGGCTTTTGGGATGTTGAACCACCCCTGCATACCTGGTATGAATCCAACGTGTTCACTATGGATAATTTTTATGATCTACTTTTGTATTCTATAGACCAAAATTTTGTTTATGATTTTTGTATCAATGTTCATTAAAGGTATCTGTAGTCCTCTGTTCTTGTGGGATCTTTGCCTGATTTGGGTATCAATGTCTTCCTAGCTTCATAGGAGGTATTTGGGGGTCTACTGTCCCTTTCTATGTTCCAGAAGAGCTGGTGGAGAACTGGTGGCAGTTTCCCCTGAATGTTTGGCAGAATTTTGCTGTAGAGCCATCTGGGCCAGGGCTTTTTTTTAGTAGATAGTTCCTTAATAACCTTATCTATTTTTCCTTTGACTCTGGGTCTGTTCAGGTTCATGACTTCTATAGAAGATAATCTGGGGAGGGTTTATTTTTCCAAATCTTTTTCCATATCTTCAAAGTTGTTGGGTAATCCTTGGAGTACACTCCTTCATAGGACTGTGTAATTAGTTTTAAAATTTCATTAGGGTCCATTGTCATTTCACCTGTTGCATCCTTCATCCTGGATATTGATGCCTATTCATTCCTATCTTTTGTCAAGTTTGCCAATGGTTTGTCAATTTTGCTAAGCCTTTCAAAAAACCAGCTTCGTACTGAGTAGAAAAATTTCATCTTTTTTTGTTTTGTTTTCCCACCCATTTATCTCCACCTTAATTTTATAATTTCGTTTCATTTGCAATTAGAAGGATTATTCTGTTGGCTCTGTTCCAACTTCTGAAGGGAACATAAGCCACTCTTCCTTTTTCATAGGTGCACGTATTGCTATTAATCATTATCTGATAACTTTATCCCATAGGTTTTGGTATGTTGTATTCTCATTCTTATCGGTTTCTAGGAATTTCCTAATTTCATCTTTAATTTGGGCTAATTCCCACTCCTTTTGAAGAGCTATTCATCTTCCCAGTATTTGCCCTTGTTTTTTTATCTTTCTTTTGTTGATTTCCAGCTTTATGGGATAGTGGTCAGAGAAGGCCTTCTGAGTGACCTCTATATGTTTGAATTTACTCAAATGTTACTTGTGTCCCAGAATTAGGTCTATTTTTGAAAACAAACCATGTGTACTTGAAAAGAATGTGAATTTTTTTTTTTTTTTTGCCGTTGGGTGGAAAACTCTCAATATGTCTATCAGGTCGAGTTGTCTAATTGTGGCGTTTAGTTTTAAAGCCTCATTATTGAGTTTATTTCCTGCTGATCTATCTTTCTCGAAGAACAATGTCTTGAAGTCTCCTATTATGATTGTCGATCCTGCCATTTCTTTTTTCCTCTTTTGAAGGATTTGATTGACAAATTTGCAGGTCTCTCATTGGGTGCATATATGTTTATTAAGCCCATAGGCTCTTGGCCTATTGCTCCCTTAAGCATTATATAGTGTCCATAGTTTTGTTATGTGTGCACCTTGAAATTGATTTTGTCAGAGATTAGAATTGCAACTCCTGCTTTCTTCAGATTGTTATTAGCTTGGTATACTTTTTGCCAGACTATGGCCCTCAACCTGCATTTGTCTGAGAGCTTTAGATGTGTCTCTTGAAGACAACAGATAGATAGGTTTTGTTTCATAGTCAAGTCTGTTAGCCTTTGTCTTTTAATGGGGGAATTCAGAACATTGGCATTCAGAATTATTACATCCATTTGTGGATTCTTTCCTGACATCTTGTGCCTTTTGTGGTATTTTCCTACCTCCCTCCTTAGCAGTGTGTTGTCTTTCTGTGTGTGTTTGGGGGAGGGAGGATTCATTCTTGCTTTCTTTTCCATATTGGATCAAGGACATGTTGAATGATGCCTTCAGTGTGTTAACTTCTTGACAATGTAACATTATGCAGTTGTTTCATGTTTGTGCTCTGTGGATGTTGGTTTTCTGCCCAAAGTGAGTTGGAAAGTAATTTTTGTGGTGCTGTTTTTCTTTTAATGTATTCTCTAAATTTTTCCTGATCTGGGAAAACTCTTACCTCTCAATTTATTTTGATGCATAGTTTGGCAGGATAGAGGATTCTTGGGTTACCAATATCTTCCTTCAACTTCTGGAAGATGCTATTCTTTCTTTATTTTTCTTTATGGTTTCTGTGGATGAATCTGAGCATATTCTTACGTTTGCCCTTATAGGTGACTGCATTTTTTTCTCTAGCTGCTCTGATGATTTTATCCTTTTCCTCAAAGTTGGATAATTTGACTACTATATGCCTTTGTGTGTTCCTCTTGGGGTTCAGTCTGATTGGTGTCCTCTCTGTTTCCTGGATGACTGTCTGATTCTCCTTCATTATACTGGGGAAATTTTCCTCCAGGAATTCCCTTGCTATTTTGGCTGTTGATTTCTTCTTTATGTCTTTCTCCGGTATACCAGTAAGTCTAATATTATTTCTTTCACAGCATTGCTCATTGTTCTTCGGTTTTCTTCAGATTGTTTGATTGCTTTTCACGTTTGTTAGCTTCTGTTTGCTTAGCCTCGAGGCCACTGATATGATTCTCCACCTCTTCCAAACATTTATAAGGTCTTTGACTATTTTCTTTGCTTCTGTTGAATTGTCCTTTAACTCTTGTATTTCCCGTCCACAAGTGGACTCTATCCTCTCTGTTTTTCCATCCTTCTTCTCTACCGATTGCCTCATATCCTCAATGACCCTAAGCAGCATTCTGAAGATTTCTTCCTATGGTGGTTCCAAATCTGTTCCTTCTATATACGCCCCTAAGTTCAGACCCTATTCAGACATCGTGGTTGGTTTGTTTCTCTGGCTCTCTTATAGTGACTGCTGATATGGGTAGTAACTTATGCAATATTTTGGTGCCTCTGGATGAGATACTCTATGTGCATTTTGGGCAGTACTGAGGACGAGGCTAGCCAGGTTATTTGTGGCAAGTTTGGCTCCATGTTTTGGGCTAGCCTTCTGCACCGGCTGTGTGATCTGCTAAGGCAGTATTGGTTGGCTGAGGACACCAACCACCAACTGCTCAGGCTATACTAGCGGGTTGACAGAGGGGCTGGACTGATCACAGACTCAAGTCTCAGACAGCTCTAGCAGCTCGGGCTGCTAGGATTGGGTCATCTAGATCTGCCCCATCTGCCAGTCACAGAAACCCCAGAATGGAGCAGGTAGAGGACAGAGGTCTCTGCTTCCAGGTCTCACCACCTCTCCAGCTCTCTAGCTTTCCCCCAAGGTGCTACAGGAGAGCAGGGCACTCCAAGGCACAGGGACAAATGATCCACAAACAGCATGGGCTGTGCAGATCCAGCTGACTAGAAGCCCAGACCCAACTCAGAATCTGCCTGCATTATTGCTTCTGGGGCCTCAATCATGAATCTAGGGGGTGCACAGACAGCAAGGCCAGTTAGTGTAGGTGGGGAATCCCAGCGCAAGCCAAGCTGTTAGATCAGTGTGTGGCTGTAGACACAAGGCAGAACAGAGTCATGGGAATGGCAGCCCATGGCCTGGGACTGATCCCTGGTGTGTTGCAGGAAATGAATGGGCTTCCTTGACACTCCCTCCCCCACACTCTCACTCAGCCTCCCTATTCCCAATCCTGCACTTACAGAGAGTTTTCAGCTTCATGGGAGGAGTCAACTTCATCTTCCGCCCAGGGAGTAGCTACTGGGTTCTAACCTTGCTACACTGCTAAGGAAACTCTATTTACTTTGTAATAGTGGTTCACTCTAAGTCAAAATCGACTCCATGACAAACAGCAATACATTTTTTTTCCTGAACTAAGCTACTTATCACTTTTATAAACATATAAAATTTGCACATTTTGGTTTGGAAGTGACTAAAGAAATATTGATATATATGTTTGTTTGTTTTTTGTCAGCTTAGCAACTGTTTGAAAAACCACTTTTCTTCCATTCCAATTCCATATGGCTTGGGAAAATCTGCACCCACCACTCTCATAAAACTTCAGGAAGGCAGTAACCCAGCTCAGGTCATTGAGAATATTCATGTCTCTAAGCCGGGATATGTTTAGAGCTAGGCACATGGCCCCAACTAAGTCAACTTGATTGCTAACTGGGCTTTGACTGGAACAATAGAGAATATTTGATACTCTAATGGGCATGTAGGAAAAATGAGAGCTAAGGAGAACAATTGATACAAAACTCTCATTTTGCCTCTTATTTTCACCTAAGTATAAGTTGAGTAATAGAAGCTTTTCTGACTCTGGATAAGAAAATCCAAAAGTTTTATTAATTTTGTTTTCATTCTCAAGGAGTAAAATGTTCTTTGCATCTTAAGATATAAATTATGTTTAATACTCAAAGCCTGAACATCATTCCAAGGCACAATCATTTGTTTTCCCTAGGTGGGAGATGTGGTAGGCAAAAATGTACAGATTGGAAAAATCAAACAAACAAATGTGAGGGCAGACAGAAAACCAAACTTACTTGTATCCAATTGATTTCTTACTCATAGCAATGTTATAGAATGTGAATATGTACTATCCTTCGTACTCTTCCCTCACAATTTGCACCTTTACACTCTCTTCCCCTAGTTGGTTAAGATGTGGGAAGTTAAGGTGGATTTATTGGAAGTAATAGAGGAATATGGCAGAGTGGCAGGATACAAGATCAACAAACAGAAGTCTCTTGGACTGCTCTACACATCAGACAAGATCACAGAAGAGATTATTCAAAAGGGAGTACCCTTTAAAATATCCAAGCACAAGTTGAAATATATAGGGATATACCTGACTAAAAAAATGAAAGATTTGTATGAGGACAATTATAAAACATTACTACAAGAAACCAAGAGTGACCTCAACAAATGGAAAAATATCCCATACTCATGGATTGGCAAACTCAATATAGTGAATATGTCAGTTTTACCCGAGGCACTATGTAAGTTCAATGCTATCCCAATGCGAATACCACCATCATTCTACAAAGAATTGGAAAAACTTATTACCAGCTTCATATGGAGGAGGAAGAAGCCCAGAATTAGCAGAGAACTCCTCAAGAAGAAGGAGAAAGTTGGAGGTTTTGTGCTACTTGACTTTAGCACATACTATAGGGCCACAGTAGTCAAAGCAGTGTGATTCTAGTATAACAACAGATATTCAGACCAATAGAAAAGAGCAGAAGACCCAGAAATGAAAACATCAGCATACAGGCAACTGATCTTTGATAAGGGCCCCAAAATATTAAATGGGAAGCACATGCCCCCTTAAATAAATGGTGCTGGAAAAAATGGATATCTACCTGCAGAAAAATGAAACAAGGTCCTTACTTCACTCCATACACAAGAATAAACTCAAGGTGGATCACAGACCTTGAGATAAAACCCAAAATAATTAGGGCCATTAATGAGGGAATTGGGACAAACTTGAGAACCTTGGCACAGGGAATACATAGGCTATCAGAAATAGGGAAGGATACAAATACAGAGGAGTCAAAAATAGACAAGAGGGATATACTGAAGATAAGACACCTGTGTACATCTAAATAATTCAGCAAGAGAATAATAAGAGAACCCACCAACTGGGAAAACATCTTTAGCAATGACACATCCGACAAAGGCCTTATTACTAAACTCTACAATACTTTGCAAGCTTACAATAAGAGAAAAACTAACTGCCCACTGAGGAGGTGGGCAAAGGACCCGAACAGAAGTTTCACAGAGTCTGAAATCTGAATGGGCAATAAATATATGAGAAAATGTTCCCAATCATTAACCATAAGAAAAATGCAAATTAAAACAGCTATGAGATACAACCTAACACCCTCAAAGATAGCCCAATTCAAAAAATCAGAAAGCAACAGGTGTTGGAGGGGCTGTGGTAAGATAGGAACTCTCATCTACTGCTGATGGACCTGTAGTTATGTACAGCCACTACGGAAATCGATTTGATGATTTCTAAAACAAATGGAAATTGAGCTACCATATGACCCAGCAATCCCCCTACTGGGCATATATCCAGAAGAAGCAAGAAACAAACCACGGCCAGACATGTGTACTCCAATAACCATTGCGGCACAATTCACAATCACAAGGAGTCGGACAACCCAAATTTCCATCAACAGACGAATGGATTAAAAAACTGTGGTACACACATACAATGGAGTACTACATATCGCTAAAAAGCAGTGATGAACACATGAAGCATATCACCACATGGGAAGAACTGGAGGAAATTATTCAAAGTGAAGTAAGCCAAGCACAAAAGGAAAAATACAACATGCATCCACTGAGGTAGGTTTATAAAAATAAAAGAAAAAATGCTAAAGGGGCACAGGGAAAAAGTTACTGTATAAAAACACTCCAGGGGTGAGGTCCAGGTGGTATGGCAGGGATCAGACCAAATCCAGGGGTATATATGGTAGCCAATTATAAAGGGGGAGATGGCAGGGAGGAAATGGGGAAAAAAATAAAACAGATGTGTGAAGGGGGTTAGGGAACTGACCGACCCAAGGGGAGGGTATAGTTTGTGTCTCCACAGGGAAATAGGGACCAGACTTAAATCCAGTGTTCTGTGATGTGAATACAGCATGTCATCATGGAGAGGGGTACCAGTGGAGAGGCCTGAGGGCTGAGGGCTCAGTCCCTATATCAGCTAAGTAGACAACTGCCCCACCCCCCTAGAAGAATTTACTTTAGAGGATGGCACTGAAGCTGCCGCTAGTGGACAGGGTCATGTCTGAGCAGAGCACACGGGAGCAAATGAAAGGGGAGGAAGAGAGGGTGGAGCACATGCTGGACCACCAGGCTTGGACGACAATATCCTCGCTCCAAATAGTCAATGCACAGAGTGGACCCATATGGCTGATCCCAGTTTGAGTCACGAGGTTCCTCGCTGACCCATGGCCCTACTGGGGCAACACTGGAGACTCAGTATCTGGATTGGCCCGGACTGACCCCACAACACTGAGGCAAAACACTAAAGGCATGTGGCAGAGCAATGGGGAGCTCCCAGGGAGCAGAGCAGGGAGCGCCTGAGGGAGTGCAAAAGATAGACTCTGGGTCCAGTGTGAAGCATGCCATAGGAGTTGACTGGAGGACACGCCTACATGTCAAAAATCAAACCTGGATCTATTTACACGTTTTTATTTCTTTTTTAAATTTAATTTTTTTCTTTTTTTAAATTAATATATTCTTTTATGGGTCATTGGTTTTCGTTTATGTTGTCATCATTGTGTTCTCTTTTGTTGCTTTGTCTTGCTATGCCTTGTTTTTTTATTTGTGGTGCATATTATCTCTACAGATCTATCTAGATAAGATAGGCTGGATGAACAGTCTGGAGGAGAAAACAATGGGACTGATGGTTCTGGGGGACATGGGAAAGGGGAAGGTAGGAGTAAGGAGGTGGTGTTGACCAACCCAAGGACAGGAGAGCAACAGTGATCCAAAATTAGTGGCAAGGAGGGTGTGAGAGGCCTCGTAAGGATTCAGCAAGGGCAGTGTAACCGAGAGAAATTACAGAAACCCACATGAAGGCTGAGCATGATAGTGGGGCAAGAGGAAAGTAAAAGAAAATAGAGGAAAGTACTAGGAGACAAAGGGTAATTATAGAGGTCTAAATACAGGCATGTGAACATGTAAATATATTTATATAGGATGTTGGGGAAATAGATCTATGTGCATATATTTATAGGTTTAGTGTTAAGACAGTAGATGGACATTGGACCTCCATTAAAGTACTTACTTAATGCAAGTACACTCTGCTCTATTAAATTGGCATTCCATGATGCTCACCTTCCCAACATGATCGCTGAAGACAAATGTGTGCGTAAGCAAATGTGGTGAAGAAACGCTGATTGTGCCCGGCTATCAAATGATATAGAATCTGGGGTCTTAAAGGCTTGAAGATAACAAGCGGCCACCTAGCTTAGAAGTATCAAATCCCACATGGAAGAAGAATACCAGCCTGTGTGACCATGGGTGTAGAAGGGACCAGGTATTAGATATCAAAAAACAAAAAAACCATATCAGTGGGTGCCCACCTTCCCAATATGATCACTGAAGACAAATGTGTGCATAAGTAAATGTGGTGAAGAAAGCTGATGGTGCCTGGCTATCAAAAGATATAGCATCTGGGTCTTAAAGACTTGAAGATAACAAGCAACCATCTAGCTCAGAAGCAACAAAGCCTACATGGAAGAAGCACACCATCCTGTTTGACCATGAGCGGTCCAAGGGATCAGGTATCAGGCATCAAAGAACAAAAAAAAAGTCATATCATTGTAAATGAGGGTGAGCAAAGAGTGGAGATTCAAAGACCATCTGTAGGCAATTGGACTTCCCCTTACAGAAGAGTAATGGGGAGGAGATAAGCCAGTCAGCGTGCAGGGTAGCAACAATGAAACATACAACTTTCCTCTAGTTCCTAAATGCTTCCTCCCCACCCACCCCCACTATCATGATCCAAATTGTACCTTGCAAATCTGGCTAGAGCAGAGGATGTACACTGGTACAGATAGGAACTGGAATCACAGGGAATACAGGGAGGATGTTCCTTTCAGGATCAGGTGTGTGAGTGGTGATACTAGGAGGGTAGAGGGAGAGTGGGTTGGAAAGAGGGAACCAATTACAAGGATCTACATGTGACTCCTCTCTGGGGGATGGACAACAGAAAAGTGGGTGAAGGGAGAGGTCAGACAGAGCAAGATATAACAAAATAATAATTTATAAATTATCATGGGCTCATGAGGGAGGGAGAAGTGAGGAGGGAGAGGAAAAATGAGGACCCGATGCCAGGGCCTTAAGTAGAGAGCAAATGTTTTGCGAATGATGAGGGCAATGAATATACAAATGTGCTTTACAAAATTGATGTATGTATGGATTGTGATAAGAGTTGTATGAGCCCTAATAAAATGATTTAAAGAAATAATGAAATCCAAATCTGAAAGAGGGAATGGTCTCAGAGAGCTTAAATTGTGTACACCCAGTTTTCAGAAGGTTATGGATGACAGTGGAAGGCCAAAATCCATCCTACATGTATTAGGCCTTTGATGAATTCCAGGGCCATGAATAGTCTTGCCATCATGCAGAGAGCACTGTAAAGTGGATTAGGGCAGATATAGCTAGGTTAAAATGTAACACCTTATCATTTCATCGCCCTTTTGACCCATTTTAAGCTGTTTCAATTTTTAATCGTTTCTGCTTTGTTTTTGATTGAAGTTATGTGCAGTCATTGTTGTTTGTTTGTTTCCTGTTTGTGTTTTGTATGATGCTGTGAATATGAAATCCAGGATAGGCAGCTCTCTGGAGACAGTGATCGAACGATAATTGCCTAGAGGCAGGGAAGGATGGGGGGAACGAGATGCTAACAACAATGAGCAGGAGAAGAAAATGTTCTGAAATTGATCGTGCTGATGAGTGCACATATGTTAATACCATTCAATGATTAAATTGCATGATATGTGAAGTGCATGCCAATAAAACTATTTTCAAAAAAGCAACAACAAAAAAGAATTGTATGAGCCCCAAATAAAATGATTTAAAAATAAATAAATAAAGGGGGAAAAGGATGCAGAAAATTTCTAATTTGACTGCTATTGCTATGAACTGACTTTGTACTCTGTTTTTAAATGATACTTAAAGCTGACTCTATCTTAGGTTGGGGTTGTCAGCTGGATCCACTAGTTAACACTCATTGTTGCTAACTGAATGATTTGGGGGTCAAGTTCAATCAGAGGTACCTCAGAAGAAATACATGGCAATCTGGAAAAAAAAAAACAAACAACCCTTGAAAACACTGTGGAACAAAGTTCTACTCTTTGACACTTTGACAAACCATAAGCTGGAACATCCAGACTGTAATTGGTTTGAATCTTGAATGGTTTTCTCTTTTTCACTGACCCTCAACTTAATAAAACATGATGCCTTTCTCAAGGTTCTGGTCCCTTCTGGTGACCTATCCAAAGTCTGTTATGCTCACATCTAAGGACTATGTGTCCATTCTCTGCTTCACCATTAGAGTCCCATCAGCAGTATATGAGAGTTACACACAAAGGAACTCTGCTGATGCTATAGGATAAACATTGTACTGCACAATGCAAAGTTGGTCATTCAAACCCACCAGTTGTTCCTCGGGAGCCTGTTGAGACTGTCTGCACCTATAAAGATTTACAACTTCTGAAACCTTATTTCCCTTAGCCATTCAGTATGGGGCAAAGAAATGGATTTCTACTCCCATAAAGAATTCGTCTCAGAAACTCACAGGGGCAGTTCTATTCTGTCCGATAGGGTCATTGTGAGTTGGCATCCACTCATTGGCATTGAGTGAGTCATTCACTAACTTGTCTTGAGGCTTGAAAATTTTCATCAGTTATCTCAGTTTGAAAAAATACCATGTATGTCATTCTCTTTTGGTTCTCTAACTCTAGGTTTTTTTGCAGATTTTAATTATAATACTTTATCTTCTTAAGCTTCTGAAGTTTACTGCTCAGCTCTTTTACTTCATCACCTTATCAATTGGCCAGTCTGTGTTCAAAACAAGACTCAGAGTCTCTGCTAACATCCATTTTAGCCCTTTCCTTCTGTTTAAGTAATTTTTGTTTTATTTGTATATGACAACAGCATTCATATAAGATTGTTTTCTCCAAATTATTCTGGTCTCTGATCATTGAGATTCAATATGTTAAATCTATTTTGGGGATGGTTGCTAAATTCAGATGGGATATACTCAACATTTTACTTTAGAACTTGTGGATTTGTTCCAATTTTTTTTTCAGATTCAACTTGAACTTGCTGTGTTCCTTAGTTGACCCCCAACCTTGTTCTAACGAATCCTATTGAGCATCTCCAGTGCTTATTTACATAGATGTAGTTGATTTGGTTCCTGTGCATTCTATCTTGTGAGGCTCACATGTAGAGTCACCATTTACTGTTGAAAAAAAAGCTAAAAACTAAACTCACTGCCATTATGTTGATTCTGAGTCCATATATTATTTCTAAGGTTGTAAATCTGTATAGGAGTGACTAAGGAGTGCAATAGGAATGACTAAGGGGTGCAATGACTAAGGCACTGATCTTGCAAAATTCTATCATCCAATCTCTGACATTGTTTCCATCACCCAGTTATATTTTCCATCCACCAATCCTTCTTTGTTGTTTCAAATTATTGCATTCCAATTACCAGTAATTGTTCATTTATTTTGAGTGCATATTTGATTAATTTATGATATAAATAATCTAATCAAACAGAATTTAAAATGCACAAACATCAAATTATAAACTAGACAACTGGGACTTGCTAAAACTTAAGGAATTAATGTGTATCAGAACACTGTAGGCTTTCTATACCTAGGCAGCCTTATGTTTAAGTTCTAATGTCACTGATTCTAATTGTGGAAACTTGAGCAGGTTGTAAAAGTTGTCACTTGTAAGTGAGGGTAAAGAAGGCACTGGGCCCATAGATTCAAAGGGTTAAATGAAGTCATGCTAAAAAGCACATGTGGGAAGTATCAGTATCTTTTCTAGGTGCTGGGCCACAGTCAAGAAGATAACTAAGGAATACCATGCTCATAAAACCCGTTACCTTTAATGGATTCCAACGCATAGAATGCCTGTTGGACAGAGTAGACCTGCCCACAGTTCTCGAGACTATAATCTTTATGGGAGCTAAGGGCAATATCGTCCTCTCACAGAGTATCTGATAGTGTACAGGTAACATCGGCTTGCTAATTTCATGGTCAATGGTTGGAACCAACCAGCCATTCTGCAGAAGAAAATATGAAGCTTTCTGCTCCTGCAAAGAATTACAATCTTAGAAACAATATATGGAGTCAGAATCAACATGATGGCAGTGAGTTTAGTTTTTTTGTTTTCAGGGATTTCATGGGGAGCAGTGGTGGTGCTGTCAGTAAAGCACTAGGCTGCTAACCGCAAAGTGAGCAGTTCAAACCAACAGACTGCTCCATAGTAGCTAGATGAGTCTTATGAGCCCTTAAAGATTTACACACTTACAAAACTATATAGGGTCACTATGGGTGAGAATTGAATAATGACAATGGGTTTGGTTCAGGGCTATCACACCTGTCTGGGCATCCCAGAGTTCCTGCGAGATGGGACACACAAGACTGCAATACACTCATGGCCCCTAGAAAGAACTTGGTAACATCATTTAGTAAGGACTTAGCAGGTGTGTCTCAAAATAACCAATAGATAATGATGATTTTGAAGCTTCTTTTTCTCCCAAAATAGGTTCCACCACCACCATAAACCCAGTTGCTAGGAAGTAGGTGTCCACTCATGGCAGCCCATGTGTTGTCGAATTCAGCTGTGTTCCAACAAGCTTTTCATGACTGTAATATTGCAGAAGTAGATGGCCGGCCTTTTATTCCAAGTTAACTGTAGGTGAATTTGAACTGCAATTTCAAAGATCAATGATGAGACAAATTTGTTCCACCAAGGACCTTCTATGTCCCATAAGAGAAATAAGCTCAGTCTTATGGGAAAGGTTTCCACTCCCTGATCAAAATAAGGAAGTAAGAAGGAAGGAAGGAAGGAAGGAAGGAAGGAAGGAAGGAAGGAAGGAAGGAAGGAAGGAAGAAAAAGAGGAAAAAGGAGGGAGCAGAAAAGGAAGGAAAAGAAACAGAAAGGCCAGCTTAACAAGGCACCAAGATGAAGCAATGGCTTTCTGCTCATTTTCCTCTTGTTTTCTGCTCTTTTGCTCAGCAGAGATAAATGCCATTGCATGAAGGAACTCTCTAGGCCCTCCAAGGAATCTTCACTGCTCGCCTATCACCAGAGGCTAAAGCAGTGGTTCTGCACCGAAGTGACTTTGTCCCTTGAACATTTGACAATATATGAATCTTGAATACTAGGGTTGATCACAACTAGGTTAGTGGGTGAGGGTGCTGTCAGCATTTAGTGATATAAGAATGGCTTGGGGTTCTGTCTAACCTTCGCTGACATAATAGGGGAGAGAACCACCATCATCAGCATAAGGCCGATTTATATGAGACAAAGATCAGGATGCCTCCACCCTCCAATCTTCTTACTGATTCTGACATCAACTGTCTCCCCAACCCCCACCCACCCCTGCCACCCCACCCCCTACCAGGCACTTTTCTTACTGGGTTTAATAATTCATTCAGTATCCACAGAGAACTCACCATATTCATGATTATGTGACTTATTAGGGAAGTTAATAGGTCATAATTCAGGATCACAAATGCTCAGAATTTAGTTTTTTGGTTAGGAAATTTCCCTCTCTGTTCGGCTCACAGAAAACCACTCTCTGGGCTTGGTCTTTTGACCTGGCTGCTGACTTTCTCTGGGAATATTACAAAGTTATTTCAGGCCTGTTGTTAAATACCCAAAGGACACTCCACTCCACTAGAATCCTCAGCCCCAAAGTGCTCAGGTCTAGCTCCGTGGTACCCAATTAAGTGCTTGCTGTTGTGGTTAGATGCAATTGAGTCAGTTCCCACCCATAATGATCCTGTGCACAACCAAACAGAACACCGCATGCTCCTGTGCCATCCTTGCAATTGTCCCTATGCCTGAGCTCATTGCTGCAGCTATGGTGGCAATCTATCCATCTCATAGAGGGCCTTCCTCTTTTTCACTGCTCCTCCACTTCACATGATGAACTTCTCCAGGGCCTGGGCTCTCCTGAAAAGATGTCCAAACCATGTAACATGAAGTATTGCCATCCTTAAGCCCCAGAGGCCCCCTATTATCTGCAAATAAGCATCCTGACCAAAGGCACTCAATTTTATTTGCTTCTTGGGCTGAAAAGTTCAACACTCGGTTTTGCTTTCTCATCTCACAGCTTTATGTTATTTGTATCTAGTAGTTTCACTAGGCAAGGTTCTTGGGGCTCAAAGGACATGCTCCACTCAGTGATGGTAGTAAACTCCCACCCTCCTGATTCTGAGATGGTTTATCTTTATACCAGGCAGAATGGCAAAATTGACTAATCCCCAGGTTAACATTCCAAAATATTACACTCACAATCCACCCTCTTGAAAATCACTAAAATGGAATCCTATCAATACTTCCCCCACTATCTCTGACCCAGATCCATCAGGAAAAGAAAATCCTTTGGTGGGCTTGCAAAGACAATGACTACAGGAGCCATACTAAGCAATTCACTGCACTACAGTAGACAGCCAGCCAGCATGCTGCCTAAAATCCTACAGTACAACTTTGTGTCTCAGGAGAAAAAGTCAACTCAGCTGACTTTCACTGACATTGGATCTTGAAAGAGTAGTAAGATTTATATTTTTGTAAATTACCAGTCTGAGGAGCCATTGTATGAAGAGGGTTATGTAGGGATGAAATAGAAACTTTTATACAGAAGTCATGGCTACCAAAGCCCTTGTCTCAGCTCTGCCACTATTGACACTGGATGCTTTGCCAATGCCTTAATCACCTGAAAATGAGCACCAAAATTTATGATTTCCTCTCACACGCCGTAGAAAATGAACAATTATTTGTGGAATACTTGAATACTTTGAAGAATGGGTCAGAATTGAACAATGGCCATAGGTTTGGTTCAGGGCTATCACGCCTGCCTGGGCATCCCATAGTTCCGAGAGATGGCTATACAACACTTTGCAAAACCCACATGGTCCCTGAAAGAACTTGGTAACATCATTTAATAAGTACTTAGCAGGTGTTTCTCAAAAATAGTCAATAGATAATGATTTTAAAGTTTCTTTTTCTCTAAAAATAGGTTCCACCACCACCATAGACCCAGTTGCTAGGGAATATGTCCCTACTCATGGAAAAGAAGAATGGCCAAGAATCACAAACAATGTTTATCCATGCCCTCCATGTGCCAAGAAATCTACAAAGGCATTCAAATATTCTTTGGAAGAATGCTTTCAACTAATTCATCTCACTATTTTGGAATTTGTGAGAGATATTTTCAAATGTGTTATCTTTAGTTTCCTTGTTTTCTTTTCTCCCTGCTGCTCTAAAGGCATACAATCGGAAATGGCATAAAAGAAGATGGCCAAGAATGGTTTACAATCTTCAATGTTTTGCCACTGATGGAAAAAGGCAGCAACAATAATCATTTGTGCTATTTACTACCAAGAACAATGAAATCAAATGCTTCCTTGCCCTGGGGCATCCGCATGATTGGTTACAGCTTGGGCTTTTGAGATCCATAACGTTTTCACCAGGCCTTTCTTCCTGATCTTGCATAGTCTGGAAGCTCCACAGAAACCTCTTCAGCAACATAGCAACACGCAAGCCATGTTGACAGATGGGGAGTGGCCGTGAGTGGGGTGCACATGGTACACTTCAGGGAATCAAGTGTGGGTCTCCTGCTTGAAGAGTAAGAATTCCACTACTGCCCCATGATCACAAAAGTCTCTCTTTATTAAGTGATGTTAAACATGCCATCCTCTCATTTAATTATTGCATCAGTATGCAAAATAGGTGGTCACAGGGAAAGGCTGCAGTTTTAAATGACGTCTTTTACTGTGGAGCTTATGAAAGCAGTTTAAAATGCCCTTGGTGTGCTTAAGGAGCTCTGGTTGTACTTTCAGGTAATCATTGACCGACGAATCACAAAGTCAGTGACTCAAACCCCAGCAGTTTCTCCACTGGAAAAAGAGGAGGCTGTCTTTTCCCACATAGTTGTATCAACTTAATGGCAGTGGGTTTGGATTTTGAGTAAGTTTGGTATGCATTTAGTGCAGCTATATCTGGAACTGCAGAGAAGGCTGTGAGAGACAAGGACCCAGACTTTACTTGTCCTCCAGAAATTCAGAGAGTAAAGAGAACATGTAGATTATGGAAAACACACATAATTAGATTACATAGTCACACACACACAACACATGTCTAGTAACAAAGAGGCCCACTAAATGGTTCTCCACTTAGTTGAGGCCCACTAACTGGTTCTCAACTTTTGACAGTTGAGGCTGGTTGCATCTTTGCTGTGGCACACTATTCTTTCATTGTAGATGTTTATCACATTTCTGAACTCTGCGCAGTGGATACAAGTACCACTCCCTTCACCCATTATGACACCCCAAAATGTCTCCAGACACTGCTGATGTCCTCTAATAGGCAAGGTCACCATCAGTTGACACTCTGACAAAGATAAGAAATGAGAGGAGGAGTCTGGGGAAAAGAAAGGGAAGTCAACAAACTCATGGACAAGGGAACAACAAGAGATCTAAAATCAATGGCAAGGAGGCCATAGCATGCCTGGTGGGGTTGGATCAAGTCCAATGTAGCCAAGAGGAATTACTGAGAGCTGAATGAAGGTTGAACATGATAGTGGGATAGGAACAAATTAAAAGGAAATAGAGGAAAGAAGTAGGAGGCAAAAGACATGTATAGAGGAATAAATATAGGTATGTACAAATGTAAATAAATTAAAATATAATGATAGTGATATAGGTCTATGTACTTATATTTATGTGTTAACTGTTAAGGTAGCAGATGGACATTAAGCCTCTAGTCAAGCCTTCCCTCAATTCAAAAACAATTTGTTCTAATAACCTGGCATTCTGTGGTGCTCATCAGCCCAACACAATCAGTGAAGACAAAAGGGGTGCATAAGCAAATGTAGTGAAGAAAGTTGATGGTGCCTGATTATTACAAGATACAGTATCTGGGGTCTTAAAGACTTGAAGTTAAACGAGCGGCCATCCAGTGGGGAAGCAGCAAAGCCTACATGGAGGAAGCATACTAGTCTGTGTGATCATGAGGTGTCAATGAGATCATGTATCAAATATCAGAAGATCCAAAACAAACAATCATATCAATGAGAATGAGGGTTGGAGTGGAGACCCAATGCCCATCTGTAGACACCTGGACATCCCCTCAGAGAAGGGTCACAAGGGAGAGACAAGTCAGCCAGGGTGCAGTATAGCACCAATGAAACATACAACTTTCCTCTAGTTATTTAATGCTTCCTCCTTTCCCCTCCACCACCCACTATTATGACTCCAGTTCTAACTTAAAATCTGACTATAGCAGAGCATGTATATTGGTACAGATAAGAGCTCTAGATACATGGAATCCAGGACAGGTAAGATCCTCAGGAGTAGTAGTAGTAGTAGTAGTAGCAGCAATACCAGGAAAGTAGAGAGAAGGTGGTTGGAGAAGGTGGACAAAGGGGGAACCAATCACTATGATCAATGTACCACCCCCACATATGCCCCAAGGGGGACAAACAACAGAGTTGTGGGTGAGAGGAGACAGCAGACAGTGTAAGATATGAAAATAATAGCAGTTTATAATAATATCAAAAGGTCACAAGGGTAGGAGGGAAGGGGCAAGAGAGAAAAAGAGGAGCTGATACCAAGGGCACAAATAGAAAGAAAATGCTTTGAAAATTATGATGGTGGAGAGGGGGAGGTGAGGGGAAAGGTAGTGGTGTTAACAAACCCAGGGAGAAGGGAACAGCAAGTGATCCAAATTGGTGGTGAGGAGGGTGTGGAGGCCTGGTGGGGCATGATCAAGGGTAATTTAACTGAGAGGAATTACTGAAACCCTAATGAAGGCTGAATATGAACATGGGACAAGAGGAAAGTAAAAGAGGAAAGAGCTAGGAGGTAAAGGGCATTTATAGAGGTCTAAATACAGGCATATATATATATATATATATATATATGGATGTAGAAATAGATCTACATGCTTACATGTATAAATTTAGTATTAAGGTAGCAGATGGACATTGGACCTCCACTCAAATACTCCCTCAATACATTGTTCTATTAAACTGGCATTCCGTGATGCTCACCTTCCAGACACAACTGCTGAAGAAAAAGTGGGTGCATAAACAAATGTGGCTTGAAGATAAACAAGCGGCCATCTAGCTCAGAAGCAACAAAGTCCACATGGAAGAAGCACACCAGTCTTCATGCTCACGAGGTGCTGAAGGGATCAGTTATCTGGCATCAAAGAACAAAAATCATATTGTGTGCTCACCTCACTGATAAGATCGCTGAAGACAAATGGGTGCATAAGCAAATGTGGCGAAGAAAGCTGATGGTGGCCCGATATCAAAAGATATAGTGTCTGGGGACTTAAAGACTTGAAGGTAAATAAGCGTCCATCTAGCTCAGAAGCAACAATGTCCACATGCAAGAAGCACACCAGCCTGTGCGATCATGAGGTGTCAAAGAGATCAGGTATCAGGCAGGCATCATCAGAACAAAAAATCATATCATTGTGAATGAGGGGGAGTCCCAAGTGGAGACCCAAAGCCCATCTGTAGGCAATTGGACATCCCCTTATGGAAGAGTCCCGGGGAGCAGGCGAGTCGGTAAGGGTGCAGTTTAGCAACAATGAAACATACAACTCTCCTCCAGTTCCTAAATGCTTCCTCCCCCAACCCATTATCATGATCCCAATTCTACCTTGAAAATCTGGCTAGACCAGAGGATGTACACTGGTACAGATAGGAACTGGAAACACAGGGAATCCAGGACAGATGATCCCTTCAGGTCTAGTGGTGGGTGGAGAGAGGGTGGAGGGAGGGTTCGGTGGATTACAAGGATCTACACATAATATCCTCCCTGGGGAATGGACAACAGAAAAGTGGGTGAAGGGAGACATCAGACAGTGAAAGATATGACAAAATAATAATTTATAAATTATCAAGGGTTCACGAGGGAGGGGGAGCGGGCGGAGGAGAAAAATGAGAAGCTGATGCCAGAGGCTTAAGTGGAGAACAAATGTTTTGAGAATGATGAGGGTAACGAATGTAAAATGTGATTTTCACAATTGATGTATGTATGAATTGTGCTAAGAGTTGCATGGGCCCTTAATAAAATAATGTTTGAATTTGAAATAATTTTTGTATATTGAAAGTTCAGAAACCTTTTACCCATTTTTTTTCATGACACCTACATTCCGTTACATGCACCCATTGAGACCCACAGTTTAGGAAACTTGTCTATGTTGCAAATTTATTGGGTAGAAAGGGGTTGCAAATGGGAGATGTTTAAGAAGCTCTGACGTGGGGGCACTAAGGCACAAAAAGCCTAAGTAATTGACCTAAAACAGCACAACAGTGACTGCTTTGACTGGGATTTAAATCTAAGTCTGTCTTCCTAAGCAGTACACTAAATAAAATAGGAAAAAATTTTCAACGTTTTGCTCTGCTGGCTAATTTCCTTTCCATGTCCACCCTCTGAATTTTAACCTAGCTGAGATAGTTAAGGTTTATTGGGCCAACCTGGCCGATAAACACATGTGTGCTTAATTGAAGGGCGGGGAGATAAATGGCTCAGTGAGCTTCGTCTTTCTGGCTCACTGGTCTCTTGCTTTCTCATGGTCAGACCAGGGTGCGGCTGCCTTAGCCTTCGGCTGGCAAGGCTCACTTCCTGGGCGACATCCCTGAGGAGAAGCCACATGAACCTACCCTGATATTGTCCTGGGCACTGGAGCAGCCACGTGGAGACCCCTGCCAATGCTGAGATGATTACATGCCCACTGATTGGGCTGGATTCCTGCAGTTGGTGTCATTGTATGTGTTTTGTGAGATGGAGGAGGGTTTGTGGATTGGTGTTGGACATATGGGCTAATGTTGGACTTAAGGGTTTGGGCAGCACTGGTTGGAATGCTTTCTGAATATGCACTTGCACTTTATATAAAACTCTCTCTTATACATCTATGAGTTTCTGTGGATTACTTTCTCTAATTTACCCAGACTAACACACTAACAAAAACAGGTGGATAGATATTTAAGAGCTGATCGGCAGTATAATTCTTTGGTGAATGTTTTGTTTTATTTATACTGGACTTATTTAATCAATTTTAGATGATTGGATTATAGGAATCTTCTCTATAAGTCTTGAGAAAATAATTTTTGAATCTGAAGAATAGAATAAGTTTTATATCTTGGTTTAACTTTGGCAGTGTATTGATTGTCTAGGTGTAGGGGAAGCACACACACACACACGCATACACATTTCAAACAACAAAACAATGCTATTGGCTAAGATGAAATACCCCCAGTTATGTCTCTCAAAATGATTCAGCAACAGACAAAGCAGACCCAGAAACTGCCACACTTTTGAATCAACACCTTCCAGGAATCCCAATGGCTACCGAAGGCAGTGTTTAAATGTGCATTCCCTAATTCAAGTAATGCCTATATATTTCCATTGGTGACATTTTCTGTGTAATTTTCAGGAAATTTTAAGTGGAGTATTTTCCTTATATAAAAAGTAAATGAACTCACTGTTAATGTATCATTCTATCTCATAGAGACCCTATAGGGTAGTGTAGAACTGTCTCTTAGGTCTCTGAGACTAAATCTTTATAGTAACAGAAAGTCTCATCTTTTGCCACAGAGAAACTGGTAGGTCCAAACTGCTGACCTTGCAGTTAGTATTCCAACATGTCACTCACTACGCCAACAGAGGCAGACATGGTTTCCAAATATTTTATTTACCAGGATTGAAGAGTGACCATTTTACAGACATTGCTTTATTCTAGTAGGCTATCAGTATCTGCACTCTCTCATTCTAGTTTTTATATCAAAAAGCTTAATGAAACAATGGAATTGAAAGATAATGGAATTTCTCTGTACAATTTTGAAACTACTCTATATGGTCTATTTGTATCTTATCTCAAATATTGTCAGTACTTGAGTATCAACAAAGGAATCAGAAACTGTATTGATGCGTACATCAGTGGAGCCCATGGTGGATTGTGGTCTACAGGAAATTAAAGGTCACTAGCATACAGACTCCAGGTAAAATACAGGCAACCCACATGTGCAAACCTCATGCGTTCAATAGTACAGCTGTGCCCCATACTGTCTGTGCTGTCAGAGTAGATAACCGTATGTTATACAATAGAAATGGGCTTTGCAGGGTTTTCTTGGTTTCTAATCTTCAGAAGCTGACCTCTGGGCCTTTCCTCCACTGATAAAAACCAAACTTACTGCCATTGAGTCCATACTGACGCATAGCAAACAGTGATGAATGCATTCCGTTTGCCACACCCGGGGGCCCTGTAGCTGGGAGTGCTGACCATGCTGGTTGCCATACAGCCAACTCTGATTCCTGGTGGCCTTCCTGGTACACGGGACAGTTCTTCAAAAGCTTGTAGAAAATTCAATGAAAAGATAGTGGTGTTTTTCCATGAACCTTTTGAAACTCTTTCATAGGAAAGGTCAGGAAAAGGCAGTATGCCAGACATCTAACTGTGGATATATATTAGCTTGTACAATTGCTGACACATGTATTCCAGATGATAGCCTATAGATTTGACATTGGCTATTAAAGAAAAATAATCTGTAGCTAAGATGCTGTTTACATCACTGGCTCAAATTTGACTTTGTGCCTCTTAAGTGAGCAAAAAATGGGTCAATTCGACCCATTTAATAACCCAGAAGAAACAAGGGCATTTGCCTAAATAAAATGCAAGGTAGATGGATTGTGTGCACTTAAAATTATATTAAGAAAAAGTGTTGTGGAACATCTGTACTAGCACCACATGAGGAAAATATAAAGAACTAACCAAAATATCATTAATTATATATCAGTTTTGGTTGCTGTTTTTCATTCTTGATTTTTTTTATAACTCATTTTATTGGGGGCTCTCACAGCTCTCATAATGATTCATGCATCAATTGTATAAAGCACGTTTGCATTCATGTGGCCATCATTTTCGAAACTTTTCTTTCTACTTAAGCCCTTGGTATCAGCTCCTCTTTTTCCCTCCTTCCCTCACACTCCCACCATCATGAACCCTTGATAAATTATTATTATTTTCATATCTTACATCATCTGCTGTCTCCCTTCACGCATGTTTCTGTTGTTGATCCCTCTGGTGTGTGTGTGGGGGGGCAGTTGTACATCAATCATCGTGTTCAGTTCCCCCTTATTCCCCCCCCACCTTCCCTCTACCCTCATAATAATGTACTCCCATTGTTGTTCCTGAGGGTTTATCTGTCCTAAATTCCATGGCTGTCCAATTATCTACCAGTGGGCTTTGTGTCTCCACTCCAAACCCCCTCTTGTGAATCAACATGATTGTTTGTTTTCAGTCTGATACCTAATACCTGATCCCGTCAACACCTCAGTGATCACACAGGCTGGTGTGCTTCTTCTATGTGGGCTTTGTTGCTTCCCTGCTAGATGGTTGCTTGTTTAACTTCAAGCTTTTAAGACCCCAGACGCTATATCTTGTAATAGCTGACACCATGAGCTTCACCATATTTGCTTATGCACTCATTTCGACTTCAGTGATCACGTCAGGAAGGTGAGCATCACAGAATGTCAGGTTATTAGAACAGAGTGTTCTTGTGTTGAGGAAGGGCTTGAGTAGAGGCCCAATCTCCATCTGCTACCTTGATACTTAATATATAAATATATGTACATATAGACCTATATTCATATCACTATATATTCATAACTTTACAGATTTATATATTCATATATATATTTACAGATGTACATGTCTATAGTTATACCTCTATACATGTCTTTTGCCCCCTAGTTATTTCCTGTATTCTCTTTTACTTTCCTTCTGTTCCACTATCATGTTCAACCTCCATTCGACTCTCAGTAACTCCTCTCAAATACATTGCACTTGATCAAACCTCACCAGGCATTCTATACCTTTCTTGCCATCGATTTTTGATCTCATGTTGTTCCCTTGTCCCTGAGTTTGTTGCTTGCCCCTCTCTTTCCCACACCTCCCCCTCTTCCTGCCCCCTCCCCCAGGAACTGCTGGTCCCATTGTTTTCTCCTTGGTATTGTTTATCTTGCCTATCTTATATAGATAGACATTTAAAAAGGGAGGAAAATAGGGTCTATGAACAGTTCCAGGTCTGTCTGCTGACCCTTATACATGTTTTATGATCGAGTCTGATGAGGTGTCAAGCCCTGCCCTCCGAGTCTGAAGTCTATTTTCAGAATTCCTCTGGGATTTCTTGCTTTGCTCCCCTTGCTGCTGCAGGGGACAGCACTGTAGACACAGTGAAGATATTGTGCCCGATCTGACTCCTACACACACACACACACATGCACACACATACACACGACAAAACTCTCTATCTTTCATGGATTTCCTCAAGTGAGTTAGGACTTTCCTCATCCACCACAAACATGTCTACCCCATTAAGTAATTGCCAAACTATTAACCTTTCGATGAGTAGTCCAGCATGAACCTTTGGCCACACCCAGGGACCTTATAGGAATCCTAAGTCTATTATTTAAACCAAGGAAACCCTTCAAAGCCCATTTCTACGGTGTAGCGCATGGTGTCGCCATGCACTGTCACAGCTAGCTCAGCAACATTCCCTTGTTTGAGTCTGTCTTCATGCTCATGTAGGCCTAGGAAGCTGCTCAATTCTTCCTGGATCAAACCTTTTCCAGTGGATCAAACCACCTGTCCCCTCCTCATCTGATCAACTCCTACTCATCTTTTGAGGACTATATTGAAATATCACTTCCTGGAAAAGTTGGTTGCTAATACTGTAATTGGAATCATGTTCTCATGTTACACTCTTCCTTAAAAACTACAACATGTCGAGCAATTAATATTTTTGTGTTTGCTTTATTGGTTTCATATCTGTTTTCCTATTTAATGCCTAATCTGTTACTACCTATCCAAGCTCTAGCCTCATCCTGCCTCATAGTGGGGATTCAACACAGAGCTCATGAAGGAATCACAAATACCGTATATGTGAGGCAGAAGGAAGAGTGGCCATATATTCTCAATAAGAAGTGAAGATGAGGCACACTCCCTGGTAAACCCCAGCTGTATTTTGTTCCTTTGCTCAAAAAATATCTGTGATGTGTCATTCTGTATATTTATAAAGTTCTTTATTCTGGAGCCAGCTGAAACGGGTTCCTTACAACATATCTGTCATAACCTAAGAACAGGGCTCAATGACACAGTGAATATATTAACAAAAGGGGAGCGGGCCAGCAGGAAATAGCATGGGAAAGGAGTCACTGTTGGTATTGCTTATCTTGTTTTTTCACATCCAATCAAAAACTGAACTCCTTAATCAAATTTACTTCCTAAATGTAACTCTTTAATAAACTGAACTCTGACTTTGCCTAACAGAGATGCACAAACCTTTGGAAGCAAATCAATCTGTTTGAAAGGAAGCATGCCACGTACATTGAGTCCCAAACTGACTCACCTTGCCATCCAGTCAATGCCAACTCACACAAGCCAGGAACCTGCAAATTCCATGTTCCCAGTCACTTTCCCTGGCCTGTGATTACTTTCTACCAATGAGAAGAACTATCAGGAGTTTGGAAGGCAAGAGTTGGAAAGGAATTACTTTCTTCTCAGCTGTTGGTGGCCCTTTCCCAAAGCTAGCGACAACTAAGAACCTTTCTGCCATGCATGGCAAGTTCTTCATGTCTGAGCAGCACCCTCTCAGCAGTCCCAATATGTGTAGATGGTGCTCCATGGGTGGTTTTCTGATTGGCCCAGGCAGGCACCGTGCTGCTCTATGGTCCTGGATTCTAGTGACATCATCCCCTTCATATGCATCTTCAGTCAGTAGACACTCCTAAAATAACCTGGGCATGACCATTTTTCTAGATTAAATTCTTTGCGTTGAAAAATCTAGGGTGTTTCTGATATACATCTATCTTAAGACATGGGAATCTCAACTTAGATCAATTTCAGAAAATGAAGAAAAACGACCTTATAAAAATATTAAATCTCATTCACTGCCAGCGTGTTGATGCCAACCCACAATGATCCCAGAGGACAGGGGAGAACAGCTTCAGGCAGTTTCCAAAACTGCCACTCTATGGCAATAGAAAGCCCCATCTTTCTGCTGAGGAGCCACTTAAGAGAGAAGACAACAGATATGTAAACATATATAAATTCAATTTCCACAAACCTTTTCTGGTCCACATATGTGTGTGTGTGTGTATGTATATATATGAGAGAGCGAGAGAGAGAGAAAGACCTGGTGATTTAGTGGTTGTGTGTTAGGCTGCTATCTGCGTAGTCAACGTTTTCAAAACACCAGCCACTCCACGGGAAAAAGACTGGGTTTCTACTCCTGTAAACAGAGTCTCAAAAACCCAGAGGGAGTCACTATGAGTCAGCATTGACCCAAGGGCAGTGAGTTTGTTTTGGATATAAATAAATAAAATTTAATGATATGGTGCATGATGCCATCAATTCTATTATAGATTATATATAACTATATTATATGTAAGTATATAATTACTTATACGTAATTACCAGCAATCCAATTCTGATCCATAGCGATTCTAGAGGACAGAGTAGAATTTACCCTGTGGAGAGTCTGTGTGCTCTGCTCTATGGGATAGCTTTGAGTTGAAACAAATCTCAACTTTCTGTGATGGAGCCAATACACAGAGCCATTTTTTTACTCATTTATGTAATAATCCTACACCTGAACTAAGACTCAATTGATCAATAGCTCAAATCCTAGGCAAGTTTGAGAGAGTATTCTTTTCATTTTGAGTCTTGAAAGATTATTTCTACCTTCAAAAAGATGCCTAAACCAGTATTTTATAAAATAAATTATTGCAGTCTTGAGAAGGCAAAAGCATAAGAGCAAAAACAAGAAAGTGGTCAGTAAAGATACTGGTTAATGACCAACGGCTTGCTATTTAGTTGAGCTTCACTCACGGTGACACAGGCGCACCAAAGTAGAACTGTGATCCCTAACGTTCACAATGGCTAATTCTGGAGAAGCACATCACCGGACCTTTCTTCTTAGATACCTTAGAGTAAAATTGAACCTGTAACCGTTTTGTTAGTTGCACAGAGAAATAGCCATTTCTGCTACCCAGACATTTTTTAAAGGCCAAGTACACTGCGATCAAGTACAATGCGATCAAGTACACAGTGAACCTAGAGGACAGGGAAGTGAGTTTCTGAGACTGTAACTCTTTACCAGACTAGAAATATCTTTGACAGGAGTAGAAAGACTCATTTTTCTCCTGTAGAGCAGCTGGTGGTCTCAAACTTCTGACCTTGCAGTTAGCAGCCCAACACTTAACCACTATTCCACCAAGGCCACCCATATATGATCAGAAAGAATTCATTTACAGCTGTTTTAGATTTATTGTAACATTCGTATTGATACAATGCTTTGTGTGGATCTTATCTGCTTCATAAGTTGCCTAAAACACTTAGAGAATTTTTTGTGTTATGTTTTCATTTTAGTTAAATATTTAGAAGAATGAAACTGAGCTCAGTCTTATTTGAATATTTGGGATGTGTTAGCATACTTAATTTTTTACATCATCAATATTAGAAGTAGCATAAGAAATACTTAGAGGGACTGGCATGGTTCAATATTTAAGTAAATATGAAATATCAAAAATGGTTTAAGCTTAATGAATTATGCATCAAACAAAAAATAGAAGTAATCATTTTCTGTGGTAAGGATAAATGCTTTATCAACATGTTCGACTCTGTTGATAACACCACACATGGCTTGATTGCCACATGCATGCACCTTCACTCATTGGGAGCATATGAAGTGTCTGTCAACACATTTGTTCCTTTGTGTACCATTTCCAGCCATACAACAACAACCCAAACAGATGGTGTAAAGTGTATTCCGGCTAATGTCAACCTCATGCATTGCCTATGCAAGGCTGTGACCTTCAGGAAACAGATTTCTAAAACGTACTTTAGGTGCATCTTGGTGGATTTGAATAAATTTATGACATATGTCCAAAAATTTCACCAAGGATGTGATTACACAATCTACTTTTTTTAGAGATTAAGCCACCATTTTACTATAAGTGGCCAAGAGAATAGCATAGCCCCTTTAAAATCTTACTGCAAATTCCTCAGACTATCAAACTTCATCACTTATAAATTCCACCTTCCATCTACTTTCTAACATAATCCAAGCAAGTTCTTTGCCACTACATAAAAAGTATTTTACCTTCTTCTATTGTCAAATAACATGTTCACCATTTCTTCACTAGAAACACATTTAACACCCACATTTCTGTCAATATTCTCTTGTTAGTGCCATGAATCATCTAAAATAATAAAGACTTTCTCAATACCCTCCTTTGGAACCCTCACCAAAATTGCTTTTGCTGTCAAGTCTACCAACAGTCTCTTCAAAAAAAATTAGATTTCACTATGTTAAAAGCCTCCACATTCACTGTTATGGATTTCTACCCAGCACATCCCATGGGGTAGAACAGAACGACCTCTGTGGGTTTCTGAGGCTTGAAATCTTTATAGAAGCAGTAGCCTCGTCTTTCTACTGGGGAATGCCTGGCGGGTTAAAACCACTAACCATTTGGTTAGCAGCTGAGCTCATAGCCCACTATCCCACCAGAGCTTCTTCAGCACCTTAAATTCCCCAGCCTATACCTATCACAACTTTTCAGTACCAAATTTTGTCTTAATTATCTACCGCTGCCATGACAAAATACCTACAAGTGAATGGCTTTAACACACACAGATATATTTTCTCACTGTTTAGCAAGCTGGAGATCAGAATTTAGAGTGCCAATTCTAGAGACAGCCTTTTTCTGTGAGTTCTAGGCAACAACAAAAAAAAACAAAAAACTGTTGTCTCTTCAACTTTTGCTTCTTGATTACTTTGAGAACTCCAAGTTGGTTGACATCTATTTAACCTCTTTTCTATACTCTTTATTTTTTTAATCTCTTTGCATATCCTAAAAGAGATTGATTTGAGAGCAACCCTATACTTTTTCTTTCTTAAAAAATAATTTTATTGGGGGCTCTTACATCCCTTATCACAATCCATACAGTCATCCAGTGTGTCAGCACATTTGCACATATGGCGCCATCATAATTTTCAATGCATTCTCTTCCTACTTGAGCCCCCGATATTATCTCTCCGTTCCTTCCCTCTCCCTCCCTAGTCCACCCTCCCTCACGAACCCTTGATGGGTTATAATTATTTCCATAGCTTACATCATTACATCATCCTCCATCTCCATTCACCTACTTTTCCATTATTCGTCCCCCTGGGAGGGGTTCTAAGCTGATCTTTGTGACCAATTCCCCAACCTTCCCCTAATCCTCCTGGTATCTCTACTCTCACTGTTGGCCCTGAGGGCTTTATCTATCCGGGATTTCCTGGGTTGCGGGCTCTTATGTGTATCAGTGGAAATGCTCTGATCTAATCTGATTTATAAGGTAGAATTGAGGTCATGATAGTGGGGTGAAGGAAGCACCAAAGAACTAGAGGAAAGTTGTGTGTTTCATCGATGCTATACTGCACCCTGACTGGCTCATCTCTTCCCTGTGACTCCTCTTTGAGGGCATATCCAATTGTCTACAGATGGGCATTGGGTCTTCATTCCATGGCCATCCATCCCCCATTAACAATGGGTATGATTTTGTTTTGGGTCTTAGATACCTGATCACACTGAAACCTCATGATCACCCAGGCTGGCGTGCTTCTTCCATGTGGGTTTTGCTGCTTTGAGCTAGATGGCCTCTTGTTTATCTTTAAGCCTTTAAGACCCCACACACGATATCTTTTGATAGCCAGGCACCATCATTTTTCACCACATTTGCTTATGTACCCATTCTGTCTTGAGCGATCATGTCAGGAAGGTGAGCATCATGGAGTACCAGATTGTTAGAACAAAGTGTTCCTGTGTTGAGGGAGTACTTGAGTCAAGTCCCAATGTCCATCTGCAACCTTAATTCTTAACATATAGATATGAGTATATTCCCCCCTCGTTAAGGCAAACTGTTTCCAAAGGAGACTATAACCTCAGGCATAGAGGTTATGATTTATAACAACTATTTCTGGGAACATAATGCAATCTATGCCACACCCTTTCCTCCTCATCTTTGCTTTATGGTAACTGTTTATCATTTGGTTTCACACACACAACTTTCTTTTAAAGAGAGCAGAATACATATAGGTGGTATTTTTTTTATTTCCTGACCCAATCTATTATTTAGATGAAAAGTGACCTCAGGAAGTAGTTTTAGTTCAATGGTTAGAGGGTGTTCTCCAGACAATAATCTTGGAAGCGTCCTCAATTCTTGATAGACCCAATAGAAGTAGTTAAAAAAATTTTTTTAATTCCGTTTTCTTGTACACTATTCTCCCCTTCTATCTGGAATCGTTTTTCATTGTGTTCCTGGTCAGAATGGTAGGTAACCAGGCAAGAACGAATTCTTCTTTCTCAGAGTAGATGAGATCTTGTCTCCTGTAGACTGTCAGTCCTGTTGACTAGTTTCTTCTTTGAGTCTTTGCTTCTGTTCTTTCTCAACTGCTCTGGACAAGGATAGGCCAGTAGCTGTAATTTAGTTGACACCTCACAAGCATTGAAGACTTCAGATATTATTCACCAAACTAGAATATACAATATATATGAAGGGGGAACCACTCCCCAAAATTGAATTTTTTCAAAGATGTGTATTTAATTTAAAAATAAAAGGACTTTATTGCCTTCAAAGTACTCTCCATTACACTTAATCCATTACTCAAATCAGCTATTCTATTCTTGGAAACATTTTTCAAGGTCATCGTTTTTATGGCTAACAGCATCTGCCTCGTTTTTTTTTTCCCTTCATCTCGTCTATGTTGTAAGATTGCTGTCATTTCTGGTGGAACGAACCCCAAATGCACTATGATTTGACATCTTCATCCATTCAGGAAGTTCACGGACATCCAGAATGAGGTTTGTCATCAAATGACATGCCACCTTTTTTGAAACAAGGAAACCACTCATACACTTTCGTCTTCTCCTATAGCTTGTAAGGTGTGTACAACATCACAACAGTTTCTGCAGTGTTTTTCCCTGAGCAAGAAATAAAATTTAACAGCTGCACAGTTTGCTTAAATCGGTCATCACAAAAAAATGAGGTTCAAGCAGAACTGCTTTTATGAAAAAAATTCACTGTGACCAGAGAACACCTTCCCAGGCAACACCACTGAGTGCACTGACTCAGAGCCAGCCATTCAATGCTCGCCTCGTGGAAAAAATGTGTACCACTCCATCCTTTTCTGTTTTTTTGGGGGGATGCTCCCGCATAATTTATCAACAATTTTATGCCAGTTGACTACTTTGTGCCATGAGACTATGGTAAAACCTAGTACACCCATCTCAGAAGTTCCCCATGCGTGCATTTGTAATTGTGCCCCATTTGTGCTTCAGCATATACATACTGGCACATATGTGTGATCTTATGTACCTGCTCATTTTTGAGGGTAGAAAGGGCAGCTGTTTGTGAATTTGATTGGGTAACTCTACCCCATCCAAGAGTGTTCTTGCCCTTCAGAGGTCTTCTTGTCCCCAAAGCTCAAAGAACATTTAAAGGGAACATGAGACTCTCAAGGAGGCCACTACTACTGCTGTGATGGACTGTAAATCAGAGTGTAATATTCCTCAGGGAAGTTTTGGAGAAATGGAAACACCATTATCAGAGGTTTATAGACCCAGAGGGAGAATACGTGTACAAACACATTTTGATGTAGTTGTTTAATAAAGGTTTCTAAGGTTTGTAGTGATACTTTAAAAATTTACCCATGAATACACACACATATACCTTCCTATACACAGATAGACCTATATATTTAGCTATGTAACCATGAAAATATTTTTAGTTATTATCGCTGCTGTTACAAAATTTGATATGTTATATAGCATTTTATTTTTGTGTACTTTTTAATCTCATTATTTACGTCGGTCAAATTGAATACATTTTAATTACATTTGCTATTACTTTCCCATCATGAAAAATTGCAATGATTTTTCCTCCACCCCACTTGTCACTGGTCACAACCCATTAATATTGTGTACCTATCATTAGTAGTATATATACATATTCTGAAAATTTTCTCAAAGTAGCATTGTACAATACTTGGGAGTTTTGTTTGTTTGTTTGTTTTTAAGATGACCTCATTTCACTCGGCAGTATGTCCTCCAGATACATGATTAGATTTTCTATGTACTAATCATTTTTCATCTTTTAATTTTTATCATTGTTCTTTATGGGAGCCTAGTATTTCATTGTATGTATGTGTTAAATTGTACTCACCCTTGAGGTGCCATCACGTTTTTCTCTAACTTTTTGTTATTGTCTATTCACCAATCTTTTGATTAATTTTAAGACAATTATCTGCACCACCCTGGGTATCCTATACCAATGTCATAGAGAATTCATACTAGAAACCAGGAACTCAACAGGGCTGTGTACCCAGCTGCATTGGATTCTGTAATGTCACTGTGTATCTAAAGTTTACATGTTACCTAACATTGTTACATATTTTAAGTAGGTAAGGCACTGTAGTAGTGATTGTCCAGTGCTCTCTTTACTGAAAATCTCTCCTAATCAAATTTTCAAACTAAACTATAACAGTTTTGTATCAATCTCCCTCTCTACTTCTTAGTAATAAACTCTTTCAGGCTTCATTGACAAAGTCAATTCTCTATCAATATTGTTGAAGTGATCAGAGTAACATGTTGTGAATTCAGCAAAGGCTGAAAAAGAAGTCCAGAGAGTGGTACCAACATGTCATTGATGAGAAAGTAAATTGATGTGACACATGAAAATCTTCTTAAGTTAAGATAGCAATTCTAGAAATCTGGGCTTAGGAAATAAAAATAAATGAACCAGCAAAAATATTGGAAACAAACTTTCTGTCCATCTCTGGGGAATCCATTAGATAAATTCTAGTTCATCCATCAGATGGAAAAATTATTTTCCAATAAAAATGTTGTTTAACCTATTATAGTCATATGGAAAAATGCATATTTATAACAAAAGCATATTTATTTTAAGGACAACAGTGAGAACAGTTAGAACAACAATATTCTCATGGATTGAAGTAGGTCCCCCCAGATAGGTATCACCTTGATCAGTCATGATTCCCAGGGGTGTATCATTACCCTTTCTTCAATTATCTGATATAATTGTTCTCCAGTTTACCATCCTCCCTTTCATGTGTTAGAATTTCTAAAGCCTCTAAAAAACAGATTAGCCTATGTGGATTAGTTGTTTTGACTCAAATCGTGTTGAGTGTATCTTAAATTGCACATTTATGAGAAAGTGTGATTCAAGGCACACCTTTCTTTAAAACCCACTGCCACCGAGTCAGTGACAACTCATAGTGACCCTTTTGGACAGGGTAGAGCTACCCTGGTGAGCTTGCAAGCCTATAACTCTTTACAATATTAAAAACCCTGTCTTTATCATGAGGAGCACCTGGTGGTTTTGAACTGCTGGTCTTGAAGATCTCAGCCCAATGTGTAACCAATGCCATCCCTTATTCAAGTCACCCTCTAACTCTAGTCCCCAGCTGAAGCCACATCCTTGCATGAGTCACAATTTTTATCTTATAATAGAGAGCAAGAGCTGCCACCATGAAAGAAGAGCTTGGAGTGTATTGTGTGCTTTGGACTCAGCAATCCCATGCTGAGAACCTCCTGGGCCCTCGTGGATTTGAGGCCAAGAGCCAAGGCTGGCTCCAAGAAATGCTGGGCCCACAGTTTTTAAGAGGCATCAAGGACCTTCCTCCAGAGCCCACACAGAGAAAGGTTTCCCCAAGAGCTGACACCTAAAATCACAATTCTAGCCTCTTATCTTGTGAAAAGATAAATGTTTGTTTGATAAGATTACCCAGATGTGGTGTTCCTTCACAGTAGCAATTTAGAACTACGATAACTATTAAGTACACATGAATTAAAAGAAGGAAATAAATTACATCAAAATTGTAACTTGGTTCTTTCCACACATCCTTATTTCTCAAATTATAAAGAATATAGTTTTATAAACTTCTCTTCCTTCTGTCTTTAAATATGAAGCAAAATAGATGTCTGTTTATGAGTTTTGTTCTCTCTAACTAGATAACCAGTTGTAGAAACAAAAACAGGATACTTATTTTAGACAATGTTATAATTAATCTGGAAATACTGTTTACTGATTGCATTTATGAATCCAAAGGCCCTATTACTTTTAAAGAGCAAAGATAAAATTCTGTGGACTAAGGTGCCCCTGACCCAACTGTGATATTTTTAATAGACTCATATGCATGTGAAAGTTGGACAATGAATACGGAAGAAGAATTGGTGCATTTGATTTAGAGGTTAGCAAAGGATCCTGAAAATACCAGGGACTTCCAGAACAACAAGCAGATCTGTCTTGGAAGAAGTTTAGTCAGAATACTCCTTAGAAGCATGGATGGCAAGACTTTGTCTCACGTACTTTGGACAGATTAAGAGGAGAGCCTGGTTCCTGGAATAGGACATCACGCTTAGGGTCAGTGAAAAAAATAGAAGACCCTCAGTGCGCTCAAAGAGATGAATTGACATGGCGGTTGCAACAATGGGTTCAACCACAGCCAAAAGTGTGAGGACAGTGCAGGAACAGGTGATGTTTTGTTCCTTTGTACATGGGGTCCCCGTGAGTCAGTGCAGACAGAATGACACCTTACATCATCAACAACATTACTTGGGATATATTTTTACAAGTTCTTTATGCATGGTGTATTAGGTTGGGCTCTCTAGAGAAGCAAAGTCAACGATGTTTGTTTAGGGGCACTGAATTGGCTCTGACTGAATGGCAGTGAGTTTGTTTTGTCTTTTTGTTTTGTTTTGTGTGTATGTGCATATATATACATGCTCAGAAAGAGCTATATATCAAGAAATAGTGCACACAATTGTGGAAGTAGGTAAATTCAGTATGGTTCAAGTCCATTGGTCGAATGTGTGAGCAGAAAGCATCTTTGACTTGTGTAGTTGTGGAAGCTGATGAATTCAAAGCAGGATGCAGAAGCATGAGGGCCACATGCTGGTGGATGCAGAATAAATGAATCTGAGTTTGGCAGTCTGCTGGTGACTCCTGGGATCATCAGGAGATACAAAAGGAGTTTGGAGAACCAGGTGCAGGATCCAGCTCCAGCAGAAGGTGAATGGCCAAGGAGAATTGGACATTTCTCTCTTATACAAAAGCCACACCCACAAGAAGGGGCTGAGTTCTACCCCTACCTTCACCCAGGTGTGTCTAGTTGACATAAACTCTAGCCCATCACAGCCCACCTCTTGTTAGCTGGATATTTGTACTTGACACTTTAGCCACATACAATCTCCAAAATGTGTGAAAATATACTAGCCCCATTTCTATCTTCTATTTTATAAGTGAACAAAATGTGTGAAAATATACTAGCCCCATTTCTATCTTCTATTTTATAAGTGAACAAAACAAAAGTTTGAGGTGCATACATACAAATAGTAATTACTCATAGCAATGAAAATCCTCGTTTCTACAGTTAGTCACTTAGCCATAGCTGGTTTTTACAACCACCTCCTTGACTACCCATTCCATATTGCCTTTTCCCTAAGCAAGAACCTCGGCTACTCATGATTTTTGCCTGGTAGAGTGACCCAAATATTCATTCCTGAAGAGTCTGGCCTCCTAGTAATCATGTCTGAAATGGGGTGCTGCAGTTTACCTTTAGCTTTAATCACAGAACATGGCAACACTAAGAGATGACCTGAGGACTCTCATGGACTACAGACATCTTCTTCCTTACCTCCATTATAATTAATACTAATCTAATTTCCTCTTGGTATTCAGTAACACCCTTCTTTGCCTGCTGACCCAGAGACCTGACGAGTCCAAAATGGCCGGGAGCCTTTCTCAGCTTCCAGTTCAATGGATCCAGGTGGGAGCATTCCTCCCTTTGGAACTAAGACCCCAGACCCAAAGAGCAGAGGGTGGCAGGAACTGGAAACAGAAATATGGTGAGTGGGTCATTAGGAGTAATAGTGAGTGGTGCCATTCCCATTTCCCCCTTGATTCTTTGATCCATGAATCCTGGCCAGTCTTTCTAGATCATTCCTACACTTGAAAGTCATGCCGCAGATGCTCTCTGAAGGTTGGCTTTGCAGTATTTCGTAGATGTGATATGGTCTTTTATGACCTCAGCCTTAGTACTGGCAACTCTGAATGAGATTCTTACCACGAGTTCAATGGGCACTACATTCCATACTCTCTCCAGTTCCATCCAGTCTTGGGGTGGGAACTAGAAACTCATCTTTTCCAGACTCCTAATTTTGTCCCAAACCTGGAGGGTTCAACCAACTAATGCCATTGGCTGTTAACAAAAAACTGAAGTCCATCTGAGGCAGTGGTTTTCAACCTTCCAAATGCCGCAACACTTTAATATAGTTCCTTATGGTATATTGACCCCCCAACCATAAAATTATTTTCATTGCTACTTTATAACTATAATTTTGCTACTGTTATGAATAGTAATGTAAATATCTGATATACAGGATTATTTTCATTGTTACCAATTGAACATAATTAAAGCATAATGATTAATAAAAAACAACATGCAATTATATATTGTGAAATATTTATTTTTTATTACAAATAAATGAAATTTTGTCTTGAAGCATGGTGTAGCATGGGTAACAGTCTTCACACCAGACACTCGTATGTGGGTATAGCTGCATGTGGGAGGACCCACCTGGAGACAGATAGAGGAGTGGTGTCTTGGTTTCTAAGACCATCAGAAATAATGTGTTTCCCAATGGTCTTAGGCGACCCCTGTGAAAGGGTCGCTTGACACGCCCCAAAGGGGTCATGACCCACAGGTTGAGAACTGCTGATCTAGAGATACCGAAGGTCTTGAGTTCTTCTTTCAAAAAGTTGGCCATTGAAAATCCTATGAAGCATGTTTCTAAACTGACACACATGGGTCATCATGGATTGAAACTGATGTGACAGCAATAAGTATATATTTACAATTTTATATAGGATCCCTGATTGTCGTATATGTGTAGGTGTGTATATGTGTGTATTTGTACATTTGTGGGTATATATGTCTCTATATATTTCATATATATAAAGAAAAAGTCAGCAATTATTTGTTGTTGCTTTTGTGGAGTTGACTCCAAGACAAGGCAAGTTCATATGTGTCAAAGTACATGTGTACTCCACAGGATGAATACTAAAATTAAGCATCACCATATTAATAATTGCCATTGTCATCAGCATCGAAAAAATATTTATTAGATATCTATTATATTTATTTTAGGTGCAAATACATTTATTTTTATTCTCACAACAATTTCATGATGAATGTATATTAACTCTGATTTATGCATGAGAACATTAGATAGTGACTCTTTTTTTAAAATCACTTTATTCGGGGCTCGTACATCTCTTATCATAATCCATACATACATCAATTGTGTAAAGCACATTTGTACATTCATTACCCTCATCATTCTCAAAACATTTGCTCTCCACTTAAGCCCCTGGCATCAGCTCCTCATTTTCCCCTTTCTTCCATGCTCTCCCCACCCTCATGAACACTTGATAATTTATAAATTATTATTTTGTCATATCTTGCACTGTCCAACATCTCCCTTCTCCCACTTTTCTGTTGTCCATCTCCCAAGGAAGAGGTTATTTGTAGATCTTTGTAATCAGTTCTCCCTTTACACCACCCCCTCCCTCCCCCCTCCTGGTATCGCCACTCCCACCACTGGACCTGAAGAAATCATCTATCCTGGATTCCCTGTGTTTCCAGTTCCTCTCTATACCAGTGTACATCCCCTGGTCTAGCCAGGTTTGTAAGGTAGAATTGGGATCATGATAGTCGGGTGGGGGAGAGGGGGGCGGGGAGGAAGCATTTGGGAACTAGAGGAAAATTGTATGTTTCATCATTGCTACACTGCATCCTGACTGGCTCGCCTCCTCCCCCAGACCCTTCAGTAAGAGGATGTCCAATTGCCTACAGATGGGCTTTGGGTCTCCACTCCGCACTCCCCCTCATTCACGATAATATGATTTTTTGTCTGCTGATACCTAATACCAGATCTCTTTGACACCTCATGATCACACAGGCTGGTGTGCTTTTTCCATGTGGGCTTTGTTTCTTCTGAGCTAGATTGCCACTTGTTTACCTTTAAGCCTTTAAGACCGCAGACACTATATCTTTTGATAACCTGACACCATCAGCTTTCTTCACCACATTTGCCTATGCACCCATTTGTCTTCAGTGATCTTATCAGGGAGGTGAGCACACAATGATATGCTTTTTTTGTTCTTTGATGCCTGATAACTGATTCCTTCGGCACCTCGTGATCATGCAGGCTGGTGTGCTTCTTCCATATGGGCTTTGTTGCTTCTGAGCTAGATGGCCACTTGTTTATCTTCAAGCCTTTAAGACCCAGGCGCTATATCTTTTGATAGTCGGGCACCATCAGCATTCTTCACCACATTTGCTCATTCACCCACTTTGTCTTCAGTGATTGTGTCAGGAAAGGCGAGCATCATAGAATGCCAGTTTAATAGAACAAAGTAATCTTGCATTAAGGAAGTACTTGAGTGGAGGCCCAATGTCCATCTGCGACCTTAATACTAAGCCTATAAATGTAGGCACATAGATCTATTTCCCCATCCATATATATATATATATTTACATATGTACATGCCTGTATTTAGACCTCTATAAATGCCCTTTGCCTCCTAGCTCTTTCCTCTATTTCTTTTGACTTTCCTCTTGTCCCACCATCATGCTCAGTCTTCATTTGGGTTTCAGTAATTCCTCTTGGTTACATTACCCTTGATCAAGCCCTACCAGGCCTCCTACACCCTCCTCACCACTGATTTGGCTCACTTGTTGTTCCCTTGTCCCTGGGTTTGTTAACACCACTACCTTTTCCCCCACCTCCCCCTCTCCCTTGTCTCCCAGGAACTGTCGATCCTATTGTTTTCCCCTCCAGATTGTTCATGCAGCCTATCTTATTTAGACAGACCTATGGAGATAATAACATGCACAAAAATGAGACAGAGCAAAACCAAGCAACAATATACAGCAAAACAACAACAAAACACCAATGACAAAACAAAGCACAACAAGAAAGAAAAGCTTGTAGTTAATTCAAGAACTGTTTGTTGGCCTTTAGGTGTGTTTTCCAGTCGAGTCTGTTGGGGCACCAAGCCCTGGCCCCAAAGTCTATTTTTGGTAATCCCTGGGGACTTCGTTGCTCGGTTCCCCTTGCTGTTCTGTTGCATGCCCTTCATGTTTGCCTCAGTGTGGTTGGATCATATCAGGCAGAATTCCCACATTGTGCTTCCAGTTTTGTCCCCTGTAGGGTATGGTTCAGTGAGCAATGTCGTGTCTCATGGTGGGGCCGGCCAGGTGGTCTTCTCTGTGAATTGGCTGCTCTGTGAGGGAATATTGCCCTCAAAGCATGGTGGGCCAGGATGTGCTCCACTCTCTGTTCCTCCCCCTTCATTTGCTCCCATGGGCTCTGATCAGACACGTCCCTCTCCCCTACCTGCAGCTTCCATGCTGTCCTCTGACATAAATTCTTCTGGGGGCAGGGGCAAGTGTCCACATAGTTGGGATTGGGGCCGGCCTCTCAAGATAGTAACTCTTCTGCTTTTTTCATAACATGCACTGAAAACCTCCTTAAAGGAAATTCCATAGAGTTGTAGCCTGGGGCCAGGTAGTTGTTACTTTTCTTTAAATATCATCAATATTTTACTTATTTGTACAATGCAAAATGTGTATGATTGTTGAGTTCACGTGTTGTAAGAAAAACTCTATTACCAGGAAGATTATAAATCTTCAGTCAAGTTGCATACGTCTGAGTATTTTCCTGGATAATACACAATTGTGGTGCACTGGTGCAAAGATGCTGCAATCACATTTATCCAGTCTCTTTTGTAAAATCACATCATCACATTTCAAGAAGTGGTGTCTATGCCCCTTCTAATCATTAAATCTGGCTTGGTCTTGTGACCTGCTTTTAAAAATGCAATGATGAGGAAATGATAGCATGCTAGTTTCAGGCTTAATTCTTAAAGATAGTTTTGCTAGCATGAAATTCACATATCATATAATTTAGTGGTTCCATCATCGTAAGGAGAGTTGGGAAATCGTCACTACAGTCCATTTGAGAACGATATTCTTCTTCGCTGTATTGCTTATTGTTAGCTCCCCATTTCCTCCCACCCTTCCCTGCCATGGCCCTAGACAATTAAAAATCCATTTGCTGCTTCTCTAGATTCACCTATCTTGGATTTTACACACAGAAAATCATACCAAACAAAACCCCAAAACAAATATAGAAACAGAAAAAAACTAACAATGACAAAATAAAACAGGAAAAAAATCAATTAAAAAAAGCAGAAAATACTGAAAACTGAAACAACTTCAAAAAGGATCAAAAGGGAGATCAAATGATGAGGGGTTACATTTTAACCTAACTACATCTGCCAGGCCTGGTCTTTAGGAAGCATCTACTTTCATCCTCTTGGAAGCTTGAGACCAGTGTGTTGTGAAGAAATCTAGTCTAGCTTGCAGAAGGATGAGAAACCGCATGGAGGACAACTGAGGCCCCTGTCCCTCCACAACCCACACCAACTGTCAGACAGACTGAAGCCAAGCCCAGTCCAACCACAGCTTAATGCAGCTGCCGGAGGAAATCCAGGCCAGATCAGCAGACCCACCAGCGCCTGAGAAAGAATAACACACTAGAAATGAAAGGCGCTATGTTGCAAGAGCATCTGTGATACCGCAGCATTGTTAGATGTAATCAGAGAAACCTCACGGGTGCAGAGTAAAACTGCCCCATAAGATTTTAGAGCTTGTGACCTTCAGAAAGCAGATCCCTGGGGTTCGAATTGGGTGGGCTAGCAGTCAAGGGTGAAAGAATAACGTGATAGATTCAATAAGAAGTTTTACAGCCATTGAGTGGAGGCTGACTCAAAGCCAGCCTAGGGGACAGGGTAGAATTTCCCCTGTGAGATCCCCAGACTGTAAAAAAAAAAAAAAAAAAAAAAAAAACCAGTCATATCGCATGAGCTTTCACTTATGTGACCTTTTGTATTTCGGAGTAGAGGGGGCGGGGGGGCAGGGCTTCCACGCCATTGAGAAGCAGATCACAAAACCTGTGCAGGCTCTCCCGAGTGGATTTGATCCACTCACGTTTTGATTAGTACTTGAATGCTTAAGTGAGCTGTGTGTTCCAGGTTCGCCTATAGACAGGGATACTGTCGACAATAGCACAATTTTAACCAGTTTCTTACTTTAAAAAAAATTGTTTTTTCAGCTTCCTTCACATGGCAATGCAGGTGCTGTCAGAGAAGAAGGTTTTCATGTCAGTCTGGATAAGGCCGTTCAGGAAATAAGTCACAGGAGGTCACCCTCAAAGGACAAGGCGGAAGAAACTTCCTCTTCTTGGTCAAGAACTGTCCTGCAAACTGTTTTCTTACCAGCAGACCTCTGAACATGGCTCGGCTTCTGATAACTGGACCTCCTACCATTCTTTCACTGGGCTGGCCTTTGGGACATCATCAAGCAGATGTCTCACTTGCAGGCAACAATAGTTCGTTTGTGGAAAACAAATTTTTTGTGAGAAATCAGACTTGCAGGAATTGGACTCAGGGACCAGACCTAACAGGTGGAGGAGCAAAGAGCTGAGCTGAGTCAGGCAGAAGAAACCACTGTGGGGCTTCAGCAATTGAAACCGTCTGGGCTATGGGAATCATGGCCCTGCCACGAATACATGTTGTATCCTCATGTCGGAGTCTAACTTCCTAAAGATCTACTGTGACAGGGGGAGCCCAAGCCAGGTGTCCACCTCCTGGCTACCTGAGGACAGAGAGAGATATGGTGTCATGTCCATCAAGGAGCGCTGCCACCTGCAGAGTGTCTGCAAAGAGAAGGCAGTGCCCCCATTTGTACTGCCAGGCAGGGTGATTGAATTCCAGGCAGCCAGAATGTGGCAAAGGTTGGTGGCAGGAAACAACTTCTCATCATTCTGAATGTCTTCTTTGGGGGGTTTCATCTCTGTCCCAATGACATAGCTCATTGAAAGACTGGAAAATGTAGAAGCAACACCAGGATACCCTAAACTGCTATTTCAATGTAGCAATTCTTCCCTACTACTTCTCGGGAGAACATGTGCTTTTCAGAATCACAACAAAGATCGCTTGAGAAGTCAAGAAAAGGAGGAAATGATTAGGGTTCTCAAATAAAAACTGGACATTAACAATCAACATAGAGGTCGCTGGCTCAAAGGTGTCCTGTGAGGCTTTAGTTGAGTGTAGCTCAGGGGTTGAAGGGAAAGGCCAACATTTCCAGGAAGCTGCAGGAGGAGCCATGGCGGTGCCATGGTGAAGCATTCCATTGCTGACTTGAAACAGCAGAGGTGTGATTACCCGGATGCTCCATGGCAGAAAAATGTGGCAACCAGCTTCCAAAAATCCCATCCAAACCAAATCAATGACCATCAAGCTGATTTCAACTCATCCCAAGCCTAGATAAGGTTTCCAAGACTGTATACATCCTATGGGCATGCTGGTGTATGACGCTTTTACCTTGCAGCTGGTGTACCAACATTTAACCCTGAGTGCCATCAGGACTCCACAATCTTGGAAACCCTATAAGGGAGCCAAGGCAGGCCTGCAGGATCCACAGAAGACCTTGATGGTGCTGTTTTTACCTTTGTTGTTAACATTAAGAGAGAAATGAGACTGGTCTAATTAAGTGAGGCCTCTAATTAGAGGTACAGCTGTTCTCATGTTCTTGGTTTGAAAACCCATTAGACATCTAGTGCCCACCTGCATTGTCAACTTACAAGGGTTCAGTGGTCATCTGATATCCCACCCTAAGTCTGTGCTGCCATCTGGTGGGAGTTTGTATAACTGCTCGAATCTGAAGAAAGGCCCTTCCCAATAACTCCCCCTCTTCACTCAGTCACTGCCATCAAATCAGTACTGTTTCATAAAAGTTCATTATCATTTAATCACATATTTCCAAGAAATTTCTAAGCCGTATTGTATGTGTTTCACAAATTGTATCAAACTTCACATCACCTCAGAAGTTCCCCCCCCCCATTTCATTTAGAATGCTTTCCATTAATGAAATCACTTGGCTTCAGCTGCAACAGAATTTAAAGCAGAGAACAATTATCTTGAAAAGGTTATAAGTTGATTTAGTTTATTGTGCCAACCTGGCAATTAAACACATGTGGGGTTAATTCAAGGGCATAGAGATAAATGGCTTGGTGAGCCTCGCCTTTTGAGTTTTTGGGTCTCTCGCTTTGTGATGGTCGGACCAGGGTGCAGGTGCCAGTTCTCGGCTTCAGCTGGCAAGGCTCACTTCCTACAAGACATCCAGAAGGAGAAACCGCGTGGACCTACCCCGATGCAGCCCTGGGTGCTGGAGCAGCCGTGGGAAGAACTCGGGTTTCCTCCTGCAGTTGGCATCATTGCGTGTACTTTATGAGATGGAGAAGGACTTTGTGGATTGGTGTTAGACATATGGGTTAATGTTGGACTTGTGGGCTTGGGCAGCACTGAGTTGGGATGTTTTCTTGATGTGCACTTAACCTTTATATAAAAATCTCTCTTACACATGAGTTTCTATAGATTTTTTTTCTCAAAAGTACCCAGACTAACACATAAGTGAATATTATAACCCTGCTAATGATGAGTCATTTTCAAATAAGATGTCAGTGGGTTTAGCCACAGTGGTGGGAGTGGTGGTGCTAGGTGCTATGAAGCGCAGCTCAGGCAGCCCTAGCACTGTCACCCATGTGATTATATTCAAGCTCAAGGTTGCAGGTGTTGTATCAATCCTGACCCTTAAGGGACTTCCTCTTTTATGCTGATCTTCTACTTTACCAAGCATAGTGCCCTTTTCCAGGATATGGAACATGTCTAAATGACATGAGATAGAGTCTAAATGACATGAGATAACGTTTTGCCATGCCTCATAACATGTCTAAATTACATGAGATAAAGTCTTGCCATCTTTTTTATGTCATTTTAGTGGGAGCTCTTACAGATAACTTAGCATTCCAAAGTTCAATCGCATCAAGCATTAATATGTAATTGCTACCACAAGCAGTTTCAAACATTTTCTTTCTTCACAAACTCCTTGATATCAACTACCCTTTGTCCCCTCTCTCCCCCATCTTACCTACCAGGAACCCTTATTTATTTTTTTATTTTTGCCATATCGTTTTTTAAAACTCATTTTATTGAGGGTTCTTATAGCTCTTATCACAATCCATGCATACGCCCATTATATCAAGCACATTTATACATTTGTTGCAATCATCATTTTCAAAACATTTTCTTTCTACTTGAGTCCTTGGTATCAGCTCCTCATTGTATTCCTCCCTCCCTCCCTCCCTCCATCTGTCAGTCCCTACCTCCCTAATGAAGCCTTGATAATTTATATATATAACACTGATTGCTGTCTCCTTTCACCCACTTTTCTATTGTTCATACCCCTGGTGGGCAGGAGGGGGAGGAGTTTAAGATGTTGATCATTGTGATTGGTTCCCCCTTTCTCCAACCCCCAGCCCCACCTTCTCCCTACCCTTCTGGTATCACTACTCTCATTATTGGTCCTGAGGGGTTTATCTGTCCTGGATTCCCTATATTTTGAGCTCTTAGCTGTACCAGAATACACGCTCTGGTCTAGCTAGATGTATAAGGTAGAATTGGGGTCATGATAGTGGGGAGGGGGTAGGAAGCATTCAAGAGGCAGAGAAGAGTTATATGTTATGTTGGGGTGCTATGCTGCACCCTGGCTGACTTGTCTCTTCCTTGTGACCATTCTGTGAGGGGATGTTCAACTGTCTACAAATGGGCTTTGAGTCTTCACTCCATCTACCCCCTCATTCACATCGATATGATTTTTGTTCTGGGTCTTTGATACCTGATCCCATGACGCCTCATGATCACACAGGCTGGTATACTTCTTCCATGTTGACTTTGTTGCTTCTCAGCTAGATGGCTGCTTGTTTATCTTCAAGCCTGTAAGACCCCAGATGCTATATTTCCTGATAGCTGGGCACCATCAACTTTCTTTAACACATTTGCTTATACACCCATTTTGTCTTTAGTAATCATGTCTGGAAAGTGAGCATCACAGACTGCCAGGTTATTAGAATAAAGCATTCTTGTGTTGAAGGAGTACTTGAGTAGAGGTCCAATGTCCATCTGCTACCTTAATACTGAACATATAAATGTATATACATAGATATATTTCCCTATCATTTATATAAATATGTTTAAATGTGTACATGCCTGTATTTAGACCTCTATAAATGTCCTTTGCCTCCCAGTTCTTTCCTCTATGTCCTCTTGTCCCAGCAAAAACAAACAAACATAAGAATTGTGTGTGTGTGGGGGGGGGAGGGTTCCCCAAAGTGGACGCATGCCAGATAAAACATCTTCCAGCACAACAGTGTTTGCACACCAAAAACCAACAGACAAACTCATTACCATCGAGCTGATTCAGACTCATAGTGACCTGATAAGATAGGGTAGAATTGCCCCTTTGACTCTTAAGGAGAGTGGAAAGAATTCTACTGTGGCAAATAAAGTAGCATATACTCACAGTGGAAATCCGAATATAATTGACAAGAAAACGGGAATTTAACTTTTACTGGACATTTTCCTGTAAGTCAAAATTATGCAAATGTAATGAAGCTACCCGTTATGATTATTTAGAGTTTGATTCCCTCTTATGACCTTGCTGAACATTCTTTTTTTTTAAATATATAACAGAACATACCTGAGTTCCCGTGCTGACTCCAGACATACCCCATTCTTAGCCTCTCTACCTTTTAGGTCCCTGACTGAGGATGGTATGTACTGGAGGTCCTGAAAGCAATACTTGAAATCTGGAAAGCCTGTCTAAGTAATAAGACTTCTAGGAAGATATCAGATTTAAAAAAAAATATTTTTATTAGGGACTCATACAACTCTTATCACAATCCATACATACATCGATTGTGTAAAGCACATTTGAACATTCATTTTCCTCATCATTCTCAAAATATTTGCTCTCCATGTAAGCCCCTGGCATCAGCTCCTCATTTTTCCCCCTCCCACCCCGCACTCCCTCCCAAGATATGAGATGTTAGCTGCACCTAGAAATAAGAGTTTTTGTTTGAGGAAAGGCTCTACTTGGGTGCTGCCCACGAAGCAATTTCTGGGCAGCAGAAGCAATGAAGGAAATAAAGTAGAAACAAAGCACATCTTAGTAAGGGACATAGTATTGGGGTGGATTTGGAGAGCGACATTAATGTAAATTCCTACGGAATCCTGAGGAAGTAAGATTGGAACCTTAGGAAAGGACTCAAACTCAGAGCCCAGCTCATAACCTTTACACAAGCAGGACTAGGTCCTTAACAAGGACAAGCGTTTAGGTACACAGCTGTTGCTCTTGTTAGGTGCCCTTGAGGCGATCTTAGCCTAGTAGGACTAATTATTGGTTTTCTCTCACCTAAATGATAGCCTCTTTCTCATCTCAGAGACCTCTATTTGTTTTTTTAATTATTTTTTCTATTTTAAGTTTAAACATATAGCCTCTTCCCACCCCCATAGCTCCAAGCTCTATATCCTTCCATTTTTGCCTTCCCACAGCACATCTGAACTCCCAAACCCAAAATCACTGTCATTGAGTTGAAACTGACTCATGGCGACCCTATAGGACAGGGTAGAAATGTCCCTGTGAATTTCCAAGGCTAACTCAGTACAGGAGTAGAAAGCCTCATCTTTCTCCCCCAGAATGGATGGTGATTTCATATTGCTGATCTTGGGGTTTGAAGTTAAACAAGTAACCCACGTTGCCACCAGGACTCCTCATGGTTTAAAAATATAATAATAATTTAATGTTTAATAAAAAGAGACTGATATATTGGCTTTGGACTAGAAGGGCATTTAGTGTTGCTTTTTTATTTTTAAGGTGAGTGAGATGATTTTGAGCCAACACAAGCCCTCTCCTGAAATGCCATAGGACATTTCATCTATTAATGCAGTCATGAGTTTTGGCTTCTTGTGAAGGAAAACGAAGTTTGAGCTCCCCCTTGTGGTAGTAGATTTTGAAAGTGATTTGATGAGTAAAAGGGGTGTTGTGTTGCTGTCTTCAAGGTCTGTAGTTTGAAACCACCAGCCCCATCCCCTGGAGAAAATTGAGGCTTTCTGCTCCTCTGAAGACGTACTGTCTCATAAACATATGCAGGGCCGTTCTACCATGTCCTATAGGGTTTATATGAGCCAGAAAGTGTTGGTAACTAAAACCTGACGTTTAAAAATGTTTGAATGTGAATTCGGGGAATATTTACAGAGCATATTATCAGTTAGTTATACATCCAACAATTTATCAAGCCTCCCGTTGTCTTTCCCTGTGTGCATCATTTCCCCACATCTTGTTCTTGTTGGATCTCCCGCCCCCCCCCCCCCACCACCCCGCTCCCCACGCGCCCTTCATCCAAATAAGACCGGTGTAGATGGTCTTGTACAGAGAAAGCATGCCATTTTTTACATCCATTAGATCTTGCTGGGCGTTGCTTGTAGATGGAATACGTGAGGATGCTACTGTACAACGCCAGGGATGTATTTTGTTTTTCTATTTCTCCAAGACAATTATGTTCTGAGCTCCCAACAAGATGGTTCAAGAACCAGCAAGATTCAAAGAAACGCAATCTGGCTGTCTATTTTTAATCAATGGCAGTGACCTTTGATGAGTCCTTGGTAATATCAGGTAAATAATCTCAACCCCAGTGTCACCTTAGAATACAAGCATCTCTCTAATACAAGCTATATTATGACAATTAGTTCATTTTACTGTTTTCTTAGCTACTGGCAATAACAGAGGTTGCTTTATTTTTAATTATGCATTCATGCATTTATTCAGTTTATTTATTTAAGTTTTAATAGTTTATTGTCTAGAAATTTCTTATGAAAATAGAGATATTGTATTCAAAATGCTGAGTTGCCAGGGTCTAGTACAGTGCCTGGAACAAACTGCCTCAAAATATTACTGTACCTCAGAAAGTGATATTTTCCAAGCTATTCTGAGCACTGGTCAACTTTATTATTCTGTCTGGAAAATTTAGAAGAGGAACTCAACTCAGCAACTCAACTCACCGCTGTTGAGTTTATTGCAACTCATAGCAAGCCGATAGGACAGAGTAGAACACCATGTGGGTTTCCAAGACTGTGACTCTATGGGAGTAGAAAGCCTCAGGTTTCTCCCCCAGATGGACTGGTACTTTCAATCTTGTGGTTAGCAACATAACCAAAAAATAACTAGAGGCATAGAAGTCAAACTGATATTACCAAAAACCCACCAATGCCCACTGCCATTGAGTTGATTCTCAAGCCTAAATGATAGAGAATGAGATCATGTAGCTTTCCAAGACTTTAATCTTTACAGTAGCAGACAGCTTTCTCCCAGAGAGCAACTGGTGAACTTAAACTGAGCAATGTTAGCAGCCCCAAGCACAACTCACTGCATCCAGTGGCCTTAATCTTGCTCGGCTGTGTTCCACCACTTAGGAAGCACTTCTCAGTAGTCAGTGTCCAGCAGACTGTAATGCTAGCTAAAAATATAAATTATATAAGTAATTTTACATTTCCTGGTAGCCAGTTTAAAGAGAGGAAAGAGAAATGGTTAAGATTAAGTTAAATAACTTATTTTATTTCATCAATATGAAAGTAGTATCTTTTCAACATGTAATAAAAATGAAAAAAATATTTATAATTTGCATTTATTTTTCAAATAAATTATTTTAAATTGTGTTTTTATTTATACTTCTGTTGTTCAGTGTTTTCAAGTCAGTTCCTTTTCCTGAAAACAGTAGAACTGCCCCATATGATATTCTAGGTCATAATTTTTTCATATAAAAATCATTTTATTGTGAGATCTTACAGCTCCTATAGCAATCCATATATCCATAGTATCAAGCACATTTGTATATATGTTGCCATCATCATTTTCAGAAATTATTTTTCTACTTGAGTTCTTGGTGTCGGCTCATCTTTTTTTCTCCCTTCTCCACACTTGCACCTTCGTGAACCCTTGGTTAATTATAAATTATTATTATTTTCATATCTTACACCATCTGCTGTCTCCCTTCACCCTTCCTGTCATTTGTTCCCCTGGGGGGGGCTTATATGTTGAAATCGGTTGCCCCTTTCTCCTCCTCCTCCCCACACCTTCCCTCTACTACTTCCATTATTGTTCCTGAAGGTCTATCTGTCCTGGATTGCATGTGTTGAGAGCTCTTATCTGTACCAATGTACGTGCTCTGGTCTAGCTGAATTTGTAAGGTAGAACAGGGAGTCATGATACTGGCAGGGAGGAAGCATTAAAGAACTAGAGAAGTGTTGTGTGTTTCATCGGTGTTACATTGCACTCTGGCTGGCTTGTCCCTTCCTTGAGACCCTTCTTTGATGGGGTGTTCAATTTTCTACAGATGGGCTTTGGGTCTCCACTCTAACCCCCCTCATTTACATCAATATAACTGTTTGTTTGTGGTTTTCTGATCATTGATCCTGTGGACACCTCAGTGACCACATAGGCTGGTGGTTTCTTCCATGTGGGCTTTGCTGCTTCCCTGCTAGGTGGCCACTTATTTAACTTCAAGCCTTTAAGACTCTACATGCTATATCTTGTAATAGCCAAGCACCGTCAGCTTTCTTCACCACTTTTGCTTATGCACCCATTTGGACTTCAGCAATTATGTCAGGAAGGTGAGCATCACAGAATGCCAGGTTATGAGAACAAAGTGTTGTTGAATTGAGTAAGGGCATGAGTAGAGGCCCTATGTCCATCTGCAAACTTGATACTTAATGTACAAATATATGTACATACACCTATATCCCTATCATTATATATTAATATATTTACATATATACATGTATATATTTATCCCTCTATACATGTCTTTTACTTCTAGTTCTTTCCTCTAGTTCCTTTTACTTTCATCCTGTCCCATTATCATGTTCAGCCTTCATTCAGCTCACAGTAATTCCTCTCAGCTACATTGCATTTGGTCAAACCCCACCAGGCATTCTACACCCTCCTCACCATCGATTTTAGATCCCTTGTCCCTGGCTTTGTTGGCTCCCCACTCCCTTTCTCCCACATCCCCTTGTCCCCCAGAATCATCAGTCCATTTAGTTCTCCTCAGGATTGTTTATCTTGCCTGTCTTGTTTAGATAAACATGAAAAACAAGAGAAAGAAAAAGCCTATAAAAAGTTCGAGGACTTCTGATTGAATATGATTCTAGCCTGCATGGAAGGACACCAGTCTGTGTGATCATGAGGTGTGGATGGGGTCAAAAACTCATGATAGCTAAATCTTAACAGGCTGTTTGACCAGCACTGAACACCCTGCTGGTCTGATGAAGTGGAAGCTCATGAACCTCCAGACTCATGGGTGGTGCACTTAGGCAGAACAACAGTTTAGGCGGGGGTTGGAGGCCGGGGGTATTTGAATGGAGGCCTGCCACTCCTCAAGTCACCAAGAAGGTATAGGGAGCAAAGAAAGAATCCACCTTTTTCATTGGCAGCCAACACCACCCCAGTGGGTACTTGGCACTGTTCATGTGTCTTGATTACAGGCTGCTTCCCAAACTTCAAGGTGGCTGGTTGACATCACCAGCTGAAAAATCACATATAAATCTTCTCACTGATCAGTCCTGTTTAGCTCCTTCTCCTAGTTGGTATTCAATCCCCTTCTCCATCATTTCCTCTGATACCCAAGGTTCCAGGATTACCATCCATGCCTGTTTCATGTACCCTCGTGTGTCTTTGTTGTAAAGGATAGGGAACATGTCTTCCTAGTCTGCAATGTTGCTAGAAGTTCTTTCTAAATGATCTCTTAAAATCACGTTCAATCATCACTGATCATAAACCTAATATGTTTCTAGCACAAAACATTTTGCTTACAAAAAGGTCTTGTACTGTTTACACATTGATCTTAATTGCTTTCTATAATAACTTTGGTGATCACGATATGGTTGCCAAATTTGAGCAGTTCTTTTAGACTAATTTATGTGGAGCCATCATTTTCAAGTTTTACAAGAAGTGTGTGTGTTTAAACCGGATTTAAGATGGTATTATTTTCCCTACTAAAAGTCTGGATGAAATCCCTAGAAGGCTGATCAAGATCTCCAATGCCTAAGCCACTCTGTGAATTCATAGCGGGTTCATTTGGATATGCCATGATTTCCTTACGTGATCAATTGCTAATGTATAATATTATGGGTTATTTTGTGATTTTGTTTGAAATTAGGAGCTTATCTTAATTTATACCAGGATAAGTAAAATAGTATAGTGCTGTTCGAGTTTCAGTTCCTACGAGTATAGGTTAATTCCTGACAAAGGGGGTTTAGATGTTCCTGTGAACAGTGGGCGGTTGCAGATACAATCTCTCAGTAATGCACATGTCTTCCTCTCATTAGGGTGCCTTCAAAGCAAAGGTCCAATCAAAACATCCAAACGGTGGCTAGGAGCAACCTGCTGAGCCAGTTAAACTCAAAGGCAAAAAGGTCACTTTCAAAGATTATGATAAAAGTTTTGGGGAATTCTTAAGTATAATTTGAATAGATTTTCTCAAAGGACACAAGGGACCTATTAGGGAAATGTTTTAAGAAAATTGAAAATTCAATCACTCAGAGAACGATCAGGAAAAGTGTGCCAAGAAATGTTTTCCCATCAAAATAATACACTTGCTCTTTCTTTGAGTGTAACAAAGCTGTCTTTCAAGTGTTTTCTTGGGAAAGCTTCCACCATCCCCCCTATAAGCCTGATATTGTCCCTTCAGGTTCCTTTTTGTTCCCCACACTTAAAGAACATGGAAAAGTCTCATGCTGCCATCTAGCCCCGTGTAAACCAGAGAGCAGGCATCTTTAGGGAATAACTAGAGAGATGAAAATATCACCTTCAGAATTATACAGACATAGATGGAGGACAGGTCAAGACACAATGACTTCACACTTCAAAAATTTTATTTAATAAAAAAATGTATTTAATAAAGGCATCTATGATTTTTAAGTGGATGATCTAGAAAGAATTTTACCAGGATTATAACAATGATGAATAAGATAGCAAGGTCATGCACCCAAGGTCATGTGCTATTACATAGTGACCACAAAGGAAGACACCCTAACAAAGCACAAATTTGATTCTAAAATTTTTTAATCATTTGGTTAGGGGCTCATATAACTCTTATCACAATCTATACATACATCAATTGTGTAAAGCACATTTGTACATTCATTGCCCTCATCATTATTAAAACATTTACTCTCCACCAAAGCCCCTGGCATCAGCTCCTCATTGTTCCCCTCCTTCCTTGCTCCCCACTCCCTCATGAACCCTTGATAATGTATAAGTTATTATTTTGTCATATCTCGCCCTGTCCGATGTCTCCCTTCACCCACTTTTCTGTTGTCCATACCCCAGGGAGGAGATCACATGTAGATCCTTCTAATCAGTCCCCCCTTTCCAACCCACCCTCATTTTACCCTCTCAGTATTGTCACTCACACCATTGATCCTGAAGGGATCATCTGCCCTGGATTTCCTGTGTTTCCCGTTCCTATCTGTGCTACTGTAAATCCTCTGGTCTAACCAGATTTGTAAGGTAGAATTAGGATCATGATAGTGGGGGAGGAGGAAGCATTTAGGAACTAGAGGAAAGTTGTATTTTTCTTTGTTGCTACATCGCATCCTGACTGGCTCATCTCTTTCCTGAGACCCTTCTGTAAGGGGATATCCAGTGGCCTACAAATGGGCTTTGAGTCTCCACTCTAAACCCACCCCGCTCATTCACTATGATAAGATATTTTGTTCTGATGATGCCTGAAACCTGATCCCTTTGACAACTTGTGATCTCACAGGCTGGTGTGCTTCTTCCATGTGGGCTTTGTTGCTTCTGAACTAGATGACCACTTGTTCACCTTCAAGCCTTTGAGATCCCAGACGCTATATCTTTTGATAGCTGGGCACCATCAACTTTCTTCACATTTGCTTATGCACCCATTTGTCTTCAGCGATCATATCATGGAGGTGAGCACACAATGATAAGATTTTTTGTTCTTTGATCCCTGATACCTGATCCCTTTGGCACTTCGTGATCACATAGGTTGGTGTGCTTCTTCCATGTGGGCTTTGTTGCTTCTGAGCTAGATGGCCACTTGTTTACCTTTAAGCCTCTAAGACCCCAGATGTTATATCTTTTGATAGCTGGGCACCATCAGCTTTCTTCAAAACATTTGCTTATTTACCCGCTTTGTCTTTAGTGGTTGTGTCGGGAAGGTGAGCATCATAGAATGCCATTTTAATAGACGAAAGTATTCTTGCATTGAGGGAGTACTTGAATGGAGGCCCAATGTCCATCTGCTATCTTTAATACTAAACCTATACATATATGCACATAGATCTATTTCCTCATCCTCATATATAAATATATTTGCATATGTGCATGCCTTCATTTAGACCTCTTTAAATGCCTTTTGCCTCCAGCTCTTTCCTCTATATCCTTTGACTTTCCTCTTATCCCACTATCATGCTCAGTCTTCATTTGGGTTTCAGTAATTCCTGTTGGTTACATTACCCTTGATCACACCCTACCAGGCCTCCTACACTCTCCTCAACACTGATTTGAATCACTTGTTCCCTTGTCCCTGCGTGTGTTAACACCACTACCTTCCCCTCCACCTCCCCCTCTCCCATGTCCCCGGAACTGTCGGTCACATTTGTTCATCCAGCCTATCTTATTTAGACATGCGGAGATAATAACATGCACTAAAACAAGACAAAGCAAAACCAAACAACAACATACAACAAAACAACAAAACAATGACAAAAAAAATCACAACAAGAAAGAAAAGTGTGTAGTTAGTTCAAGGACTGTTTGTTGGCCTTTAGGAGTGTTTTCAAGTCCAGTCTGTTGGGGCACCATGCCCTGGGCCCAAAGTCTACCTTCTGTATTCCCTGGGGACCTCACCGCTCCCTTCCCTTGCTGTTTCATTGTACCCCTTAGTGTTTTTCCTAGGTGTGGATGGATCAGATAGGGTGCAATTCCCCCACTGTGTCTCCAGTGTTGTCCCCTGTAGAGCTATGGGTCAGTGAGGGATGTTATAGTGGGGCTGGCCATGTGGTCCTCTCTGTGGGCTGGCCCCTCTAATCAGGGACATCATTCTCAAGGTCTGGTTGTCCAGGATGTGCTCCACTCTCTCCTCTTCCCCCTTCATCTGCTTCTGTGTGCTCTTATAAGATATGTCCCTCACCTAGAGCTGCAGTTTCAATACCATCCTTTGAAATAAATTCTTCTGGGGAGGGGCAGGTGTCCATGTCATAGTTGGGATTGGGGCCAGCCCCTCAGACCTCTCCACTGGTTCCCTACTCCACACCAGCATGTTGCAGTCACATCTTGGAGCACTGCATTGAAGTCTGGTCCCTCTTTCCCTGTGGAGATATAAACAGTACCCTCCCTTTGGGTGGGTTAGTTCCCTGTGCCCCGCTACCCATTTCTTACTTTCTTTTTCCTTTCCCCACCTCCTTTTTTAGTTGTCTACTATATGTATCCCTGTATTTTGTCTGGTCCCTTCCATATTATCTGGTCCTCACCCCAGGAATGTTTGTATACAGCAGTTTTTTCCCTATGCCCCTTTTGCATATTTTTAAAGCTTACCTCAGCAGATTCCTGTTGTACTTGTCCTTTTGTGCTTGACCAATTCGCTTAGCATGATTTCCTCCAGTTCTTCCTATGCAGTGATGTGCTTCATACATTCATCACTGCTTTTTAGTGATTCATAGTACTCCATTGTATATATGTATCACAGATTTGTAATCTACTTGTCAGTTGATGGAATTTGGTTTGTTTCCAACTTCTTGCTTTTGTGAACTGTGCTGCAATGAACATTGTAGCACAGATGTTTGGCCTTGGTTTGTTTCTTGCCTCTTCTGTATATATGTCCAGAAGGGGGATGGCTGGGTTTTATGGTAACTTGATTTCCATCTGTTTTAGATATTGCCAGATAAATTTCCATAGTGGCTGTACATACTCACAAATTCACCAGCAGTGGATGAGAGCTCCTGTCTCCCCACAGCCCCTCCAACATTTTTTACTTTCTGATTTTTTTAATTGGTCTATCTTTGTGGCCACTCATTGTTTAATTTGCATTTCTCTTATGGCTAAAGATCAGGAACATTTTCTCATATGTTTTTGGCCATTCAGATTTCTGCCTCTGCGAAACTTCTGTTCATTTACTTTGCCCATCTCCTCAGTGGACAATTCGGTTTTTTTTTTCTTTTGGGAAGCTAGCAGAGTATTATAGATTTTAGTAATAAGGCTTTTGTCTGATGTGTCATTGCTAAAGATATTTTCCCAGTCCATGGACTCTCTTATTACTCTCTTGGTGAATTCTTTCAATGTACACAGGTGTTTTATCTTCAGTATATCCCATTTGTCAATTTGTGCCTCCTCTGTGTTTGTGTCCATCCCTATTTCTGATAGCCTATGTATTCCCTGTGCCAAAGTTCTCAAGTTGGTTCCAATTCCCTCATTGGTGGCCCTAATAGTTTGGGGTTTAACTTCAAGGTCTGTGATCCACCTTGATTTTATTCTTGTGCATGGAGTGAGATAAGGGTCTTGCTTCATTTTTCTGCAGGTATATACCCATTTTTTCCAGCACCACTTGTTAAAGATGGCATCTGCTTCCCATTGGAAAGTTTTGGGGCCCTTATCAAAGATCAGTTGTCTGTGTGCTATTGATTTTATTTCTGGGTTTTCAGTTCCTTTCCATTGGTCTGAGTATCTGTCATTGTACCACTACCAAGCCCTCCCACTGTGTCCTTCTTGAGGAGTTCTATGATAATACTGGGCTTCTTCCTTCTAAATATGAAATTGGTAATCAGTTTTTCCATTTCTTTGAAGAAAGATGAGAGTAATTGTATCAGGATTGCATTAAATTTATATAGTGCCTTTGGCAGAACTGACATCTTGACTATATTGAGTCTTCCAGTCCACGAGTATGAGATAATCTTCCAATTGTTGAGGTTGCTCTTGGTTTTTTGTAATAGTGTTCTGTAGTTTTCCCCATATAGATCTTTTGTTCTTTTAGTCAGGTATATCCCTAGATATTTCCATTTGTGTTTGGCTATTATGAAGTAAGTATACCACCTTTTTTATCTCTTCTGTGGTCTTAACCGATATGCATAATAGGCAGATGGACATCTGTGTATTGATCTTTTTTCCTGCCACTCTGCCAAACTCCTCTATTGCTTCCAGTACTCCCCTTGTGGAATTTTTGGGATTTTCCATATTTTAGATCATATCATCTACAAATAACGATAATTTCACCTCTTCCTTCCCCAGACAAATACCTTTGATGTCTTTTCTTTGCCTTATGCTGTTAGCTAAAACCTCCAGTACGATATTAAATAAGAGTGGGGACAAGGGGCATCCTTGTCTGGGCCCTTTTTTTCAGTGGGATTGTGTTAGTCTTTTCTCCATTGACGACCATGTTGGCTGTTGGTTTTTCATATATAGCATGTATTATCTTGAGGAATTTTCCTTCCATTCCTATCTTCTCTAGTGTATTAAACAGGAATTGGTTTTGGATGTTGTTGAATGCTTTATCTGCATCTATCGATTTGATCATGTTGTTCTTATAATTTTTCATGTCAATGTGACGAATAATACTATATGTCTTTCGTACGTTGAACCATCCCTGCAACCCTGGTATGAATCCTACTTGGTCATGGTGAATTATTTGTTTTATATACTTTTGTATTCTGTTGCCTAATATTTTGTTAAGGATTTTTACATCGATGTTCTTACAGGATATTGGTTTGTCATTCTTGATTCTTGTGGGATCTTTGCCCGGTTTTGGTATCAGAGTTATACTAGCTTCATAGAAGGAGTTCGGGAGTTTGCCATCTTTTTCTATGCTCTGGAAGAGTTTTCATAGGATTAGTTCTTCCCTAAATGCTTTGTAGAATTCTCCAGTGAAGCTAAGGGGATTTTTTTGTTGGTAATTCCTTGAGAACCTTGTCTATTTCTTCTATTGCTATAGGTCTGTTGAGATTCTTGACGTCCATTGAGGATAGTCTAGGGAGGGATTGTTTGTCCATGTCTTCCTAGTTGTTCAAATCATTGGAGTACAATCCTTCATAGTACTGTGTAATTATCCTTTTGATTTCATTAGGGTCTGTTGTAATGTCTCCTCTTTCATCCTTTATTCTTGCTATTGAAATTTCTTCCCTCCTTTCTTTGGTTAGGTTTGCCAACTGTCTGTCGATTCTGCTTATCCTTTCAAAAAACCAATTGTTAGTAGCATTAATTTTTCCATAGTTCTCTTATTTCCCTCTCCTAAATCTCAGTCCTGATTTTTATTATTTCTTTTCTTTTGGTATTAGTAGGATTGTCTTGCTCACTCTGCTCTAGTTGTAAATTTTGTGCCAGATTATCAATCATGAATCTCTCTTCCTTTCTCATATGTGCATGTGTTGCTATGAATCTTCCTCTGATAACTGCCTTTGCTGTGTCCCATAAGTTTTGGTACGTTGTGCGCTCATTCTCATTGGTTTCTAGAAATTTCTTAATTTCATCTCTGATCTGTGCCAGTATGCACTACTTCTGCAGAAGAGAGTGATTCATCATCCAATTGATTGCTCTTATTTTCTTTGTCTGCTTTTTGTTGATTTCCAGTCTAATTGCTTAAATTTATGTAGATTCTCCTTATACCCCAGCATTGTGGTCTGTCTTTGAATATGTGCCATGGGAGCTTGAGAAGAATGTGAATTTCTTTGTATTTGCATGAAAAACTCTATAAATATCTATCAGGTCAAATTGTCTAATTGTAGTGTTTATATCTCTAGCCTCCTTCATGAGTTTTATTGCATGTTATCTATCTTTCTCAGAGAGCGGTGTATTGAAGTCACCCACTATAATTGCTGAGGCTGTGATTTCTTTTTTCATCTTTTGGAGTGTTTGGTTGATGTATTCAGTGTGCCTCTCATTCAGGGAATATATGTTTACAATGCTTAGGGCTTCTTTGTCTACCATTCCCTTGAGCATTATATAGTGTCCCTCCTTATATTTTTTTTATGTTTTGCACTTTGAGGTCAATTTTATCCGAGATTAGGATTGCAACCCCTGCTTCTTTGGAAAAGCTGTTTGTTTGGTATGCATTTCTCCAGCCTTTGATTCTCAGCCTAATTTTGTCTGTAGCCTTGAGATGTGTCTCCTGTAGCCAGGAGATTGATGGGTTGTGTTTTCTAAGCCAGTCTGCTAGTCTCCGTCTTATAATGCCTGAATTCAGGCCATTGATATTCAGGGTTATTATCTCCATCTGCGGACTCTGTGATGTCATCTTATACCTTTTGTGTTGGGTGTTTTCTTACTTTCTATTCTCATTAGTGTGTTGTGCATGTGTGTGTGTGTGTGTGTGTGTGTGTGTATTATTCTTGACTTCTTTCCATCTTAAGCCAATGCTATCTTGGGGTCTATATTCTCTTTGTTGCCCTCTGGGTGAAGTTGTTCTATGTGGTTTCTTATTTATGCTTGGTGAGTGTTGTTCTTCTCACCATACTGGACCAACAAAGATCTTGGAGAGCTGGGTTTCTTGGAACATATTCTTTGAATTTTTCCTTGTCTGGGAAGACTCTTATTCTCCATCTATCTTGATCAATAATTTGGCTGGGTAGAGTATTCTTGGGTTTGCGTTGTTTTCCTTCAATTTTTGCAATATGTTATTCCACTCTCTCCTCTTCTTTATTGTTTCTGCTGATAAGTCTGAGCATATTCTTATTTGTGCACATTTATATGTTTTTGTTTGTTTTTCCCTAGCTGCTCTCATTATTTTCTCCTTTTCCTCAAAATTGGATAAGTTAACTATTATGTGACTTGATGAGTTCTTCTTGGGATTCAGTGTAGCTGGTGTTCTTTCAGTTTCCTGAATGATTGCCTGGTTTTCATTCATTGAGCTGGGGATGTTTTACTCCAAGAATCTCACATTTGCTGCAGATGACTTCTTTGTCATGTCTTCCTCTGGTAAGCCAATAATTCTAATGTTATTACGCTTTGTAGCATCAGACATAGCTCTTAGGTTTTCTTCAGCATCTCTGATGATCCTATAAGATTTTTGTACGCATTTTTTAGAGTCTACTTGGTTGTCCTCCAAGTCACGGATACGGTTCTCTGCTTCCTCCAGTTGATTCCCGAGGTCTGTGTTTCTGCTACTTGGTTTTGTTCTTATGATGGAATCTGCTTAACTACTTCAATTTTTTAAAAATCAGCAACTTGGGGCCATTATTTCTAGTAACAAAATAAAATAACCATGACAAAATTTATTTTTTCCATTCTATTGGGGGCTCTTACAACTCTTGTTAAAAACCATACATCAATTGTATCCAACATATTCGTAAATATATTCCATCATTCTTTTCTAGACTTTTATTTTCCATTGAGCCCTTGGGATCAGCTCCTCCTTTTCTCCCTCCCTCACCTCTTTGGGTGTTGAGTGACCCTTTTACAGGGATCACCTGATTCATAACAGTAGCAAAATGACAGTTATGAAGTAGCAACCGAAATAATTTTATGGTTTGGGCTCTGCTCAATATGAGGAACTGCATTAAAGGGTCGCAGCATTTGGAAGATTGAGAACAACTTTGCTAGTGTATAAAGTAATTCTCCAGATAGTATCATTAATTTAGCTAATAGTATATAATTAAAGATATTTTTGAGAAAAGATTATACTATTACAGGCTGGTTTCAGACTGCAATACATGAATTATTGTCTTGTGTAGATGAAACATTAAGTAGCTGGGCACTATTTACACAAATAATAGAATTAATGAAGGGGGAATTTTCAATGATGTTCATTAACAAAAGCCCAACTATATTTACCCATATATATGGAAAAAAGGAGGGTATTCGAATAAGAATACATGGTGGTCCCAGGCACTCATTTGTTGTGCACACTCAAAGCAATAGAGCCAAACCAAAGTCTAGTCACCACCAATTCCATCACCTTGGGATATTAGTCATCTGCCTCTCACACCAAGGGAGTATATAAGTTCCTTAACTCTGCTACAAGTGAGTTTGAAATAAAGACTAGTTCAGTTAAAGATGTTTTGTGACTAGAAAGGACAGTCTAAAAAAAGCAGTCATCTAAATGAGGTTTCAATCAAGGACACATGGAAGAAATACACCAGGATGTATGAGCCAAGAACTGCAATTAATAAATCCTAATCTGAAAGATGGAATGGCATCAGAGTATAAATTATGAACACCTGGTTTGCAGAAGGTGATGGATGATAACCGAAGCCCAAAATCCATGTTAAGGTCCCCCATGTGGATTAAGCCTCTGGTGAATCCCCAGTGATTTGAGAAAATGCATCTCATTGTTATCCACTTGATTTTGACTCATCGATCCAACAGAAGTGATTCACAGGGTTAAGACTATAAATCTTTACAGAAGCAGACTGCCACATCGTAGTCCTACAGAGTAACAGGGGGACTTAAACTGCCAACTTTTTGGTAAATAGTCTAATGCTTAAACACGGTATCATAAGGGCTTCTTATGAAATACATAGTAATATAAATAAAAGAAGCATCCCACAATCAACAGAATATTTTTGTTAACAATTTCATAAGTGTGTTTTTTCAAAATTCTCTCTCTCACACTCACACAGTGTTATCTTAATATTCTTTACTTATTTCTAGGATCTAATATTCATTGCAATAGCCTACACAGAACTCCCAGAAAAAAATTAATGATAAAAGGGTTCCTTAAGGAAATCTACAAATGTTAGTGCTAGTGAGAAATGCACAAGGTTGAGTTGTTTATCAAAACATCCCTCAAAATTACTTAAGGTTTGCAAATAAATACCCAGACAGGCACATCACTCTGCTGTAAGCCTTAATTTGCTATGATGAAAAAGTTCTGTTGCTATGAGTTTAAAATAGTTATGATACCTTCTGTGAAAACTTCTTGATGATGTGTGGAATGAAGAATATATGTATTATATTATGTTTAATTTCCCCAAATAGAAATATTTAAAAATTTCATAATTATGGAGTCACAAGATTGACCTTCAAAAAACACAGCTGGACTATTCAAGACAAGTGTCCAATGGAATCCAGTGAAAGAAAACTTCAAGAAAAAGATTCAAATAGTTGTGATCAGAGAATTCCCAATATCATCACATAATGCTTTTTCTACCTTTCAGATGTAGATGGGACTATTGCTAATAATAATTAAAAAAATAAGTTCGACTTAGCTTGAAGTATCTCTTCCCAACAATCTAATGAATATCTGCACTGACATATGAGAACACCTTCCTTGCCTCCATTTTGAAACCCCTTTTATTTGAAGTCCTTATTCTTTTGATTATCATTAAATTGTAGAATTATTTTATCTTTGTAAATCAAACATGACAAATAAAAGCTATAGCCAGTTATTATCTTACAGCTACTTTTTTGTTCTCTACAACCAGTAAAATTCATCAGACCTTCCTTGACCTACCCTCCTTCTGTTGTCCTTTGTTAACCATTCTCTTAGTTTTGGATTGCAAGCAAACTCCTGGGTACATGTTCCATTCTCCAACCAATGTTAATTCTGAAGGCCAGGGTTACTTGTTCATCCAAACATCCTCACTTCAGAAGGGGGAATGAAAGGTGAGGATCTGGATCATGTTTGGCATTATATTTAATACTGAAAAAAAATCAGGGCACACATCTCTTATCCAATTTATTTTCGCTATGGTATGAAACATCTATATCTTTAAGAAGAAAGAGGTTGCCCCAAAATGCCTTAATTTTGTTTAATCCTAAAACTTTATGAATTTCTGTATGATTATGGAATCTTTGCAAGTTCCAGTGTGATTATGGAAGATTCTGGGAACCAGTATGGCAGATGTGACAAAGCAGTGGGAGGAAACTTACAGAGAAGGTGATAACCTGAGAGATATGTAGTAGGTGTTCGTTGAATGTTGAACATAAAGATGACAGTGTACGGCCCTCAACCTATTTCCTGATGACACTGCAGTCCATGAGGCACGCAAACCAAACCAACCTACCTGCGGCCATTGTGTCAATTCTGAATCATAGCAACCTAGTTGGGCACAGGGCAGCTGCCCCTTTGTATTTCTCACTCTGCAAATTTTTAGGGGACCAGAAAGCCCCTTTCTTTTAGGAAATGGTTGTTGGGTTCGAACTGTTGGCCTTGTGATTAGCAGCTCAACATGGAACCCATGATCAGAAGAGTATGCGACCAGTGTGATATTGTGTCTATCAGAGCCCACTACGCACCATCTATATACACACTCATGAGAAGGGGCTGGTTAAACAAACTAAGTGCCAGTCAAGTTGCTTGGGTTCAAGGTGGGACTCCAATACATCCATTTCATTTGGGGCTTAGGCAAGAAAATTCAGACAAAACCTCTTCCTAGGAATGAATCCATTCAACAGAGAAAGTAGGAAAAGTTGTTCTCCAAGTCAGTTTTGGACCTGAGGTGGCACTTAATGTAAGGTAAGCAATGGACTTCTGACCGAAATATCCACTCCACCAGCTGTTCCTTGGTAAAAATATGAGACTGTGTGTTCCTGTAATAATTTATAGCTCAGAAACCCTATATGGGGTCATTATGAGTCAGAATCAATATGACGGCAGTGAAATTATGGGATTCGGGTCTGGGTTTTTGGGTGTGTGTGTGTGTGTGTGTGTGTGTGTGTGTGTGTGTGTGTAGGGGTAAGCCAGCTTTGGAAACCAGAACTCACCCTGTGTTCATTTGGAAGCAATGCTTGTTCCAACTTCACCATCCACTGAGACTGAAGTTTCCAGTCATTTCCTGATGTGGCCATGGCATTTGCAGAATTTTATCAGTATAAAAAACTAGTTCAGAGCAACATTTTATTAGTATGCCTGTTTACCAATTGCCATCAAGTCCATGCTGACGCATGGGAATTCCACTTGGTGTGCTCCATCAGTGTTTTTTGGTTTGTTTGTTTTTCCGTTTGATTTTTCAGAAGTAGGTCTTGCTTCCTAGGTGCCTCTGGGGAGCCCTGAACTTTTAGTTAGCAGCTTAGTGTTCATCACTTGTGATAAACTCTGATTGGCGCTATCAAAGCAAGCATGCTTACCACTCACAGTTGATGCATTCTGAGGAGCCTGGTGGCACAGGTGTTCTGCATGGAGCACTTGAGCACAAGCTGAGGTCACCTGTTGGAAACAACCTGCTGCTCTTTGGGAGAAAGATGAGGCTTTCTAATCCCACAGAGTTACATTCTGGAAACCTACCGGGGTAGTTGTACTGTGTCCTGTAGTCACCCTGAGTGATATGTTTTGGTTTTCTGGCTACATTATGGTGGTGTTGTGACCTAGGCAATGTGCTGATAACTACCATATAGGTGGCTCAAACCCACCAATCCCTCTGTGGAGAAAGTGGAGGCTGTGTTCTCCCTATGAATCATAATAGGCTCTATGAGAGTTTAGGGGCTTTTTAATGTATTGTTTTTCATGAAGTATTGCTATCATGCTGACTAATTCATAACTACTTAATATAAATGATGATGTGTTCTTCTTTGAAGTCAAAGGGATTTAATTCAGTGTGATGAAATATAATTTGTCATTTTGTAAGTGAATGGCAATGTTTTTCAGAGAAGTAAAGCCAATTATCCATTATAATTGACAGAGTCTATATATCATTATCATTCCTCCATGCAAGAATAAAAGACTGCCTGTTTTCTGCTCGCATTGTAAGTTTTCCTGTGGCGCTGAACATCAGATGTGGAGATACAGACATAATAGTCAGATGCTCTGAGTGCAAGGCTCTTCCTTGAGTAGCCTTTAAACGATTTTGGAAGTGGCATTTGCTGTTTCTGACCTCAGAGTCTTGCCCATGAAGCAGTATAGAAATATTTTCAATGGCTCTCTGAAGACATTTCATTAATACTTACCTTTAATCAGGTGGATGTTTAGATTCCATAAAAACCTAATGTATTTTTTTAAATGATAAAAACCTTGAAATTTAGTTACCATATCTGGATACAGTTGTTTAAAAAGTACATGTTCTTCAAGAGATAAATGCACTTGGGGGACAATTTGTCCTCTCTTATCAACAATCTTGTGACGTCAATCTAAGGCAACACATAGAAATCAACTCTCTTATCTCCTTGATATACGGTGCAAAAATGACCCATGTGGAAACCAATACTGGGTTTACTTATTCATCTGCTTCATAATCTACTGAAATAATAAGTTATGCATATCAACAGTCACTCCATTTCTTACATCATAGTAACATGTTTTATTCAGATAACAGAAGATTTTATTTCACAATGCAACTGCTGTAAGTTAAATTGATTCAATTTAATTAACAAGCATTTTTGGAGTGCCTACCTGTGCACAGCACTATACTAGGCGATACATACTGCATACAAAAGAGTTACAAGAGTTATAAGATATGATCCTTGCTCCTGGGGAGTTTTTAAGTAAAGATGTTCTGTGCATGTAAGAAACAATAAAGAACCATTAGAAAATCATGTGGAAATCACTATAAATAACACACTCTGAAATTAAGAATTAAAAGAAAGAAGTGTTTCAAAAGAGTGGTATGATTAAATGGGACCAATTCTGGAAAGCTCACCAAAAGAAGTGTGTCTTAAATTTGGTATGGTGGAAGAGAAAAACCGATGGATTGGCAGAGGAACCCTCTATGGCCAATGGAAAATTAAGAAGACAGCAGAATTCAAAGACAAAAATCAGCAACTCAATTGCAGGGAATAGCAGGCAAATTGGCTTAGCTTCAGAAAAAGAAGAAAGAGTTAGGAGATGGCATTGAAATCATACATTAAAGCCAGTTAAGTCATTGAACGTTATTATTGGAACTTTAAATGAATAACAATGTTTACAAGATTCTATTAATTAAAAGCCCAGATAAAAGTGTGCGTGAGTTCCAAATCTTAACAACACAGCAAAGAAAAAGTATAGAATAGGAAGCTCTAAACTCAGGAGATAAGATTTTTGAATGTCAAGTGAGCTGGGGTGACAGAGTGACAGTCACATCTGGTGACCTCCTTGTTTCTTTCATTTTCGTCCTTCACTTGTTTCTTTTCCTTAATTCATAACTAGTTTATTTGTTTTATGTTTCTGAACTGTGTGGCTCCTCAAGGTGAGAGGCCATCAACCCAGAACTGATACTTATATGTGTCCCTAATTCATTAAGAAATTTCTTCAGATAAACCTGTTTGTGCTACTGGATCCAGCATCAAATAAAAAGATCTGTGGGTGGGGATACACTGGGGAAAGGAGGAAAGAGTGGTTTGTTTCGAACAATAAGTTAATGACTAATTACGAGGAATGCTCGAATAAGATCATTTTGAATTTAGAGGAAATAAAATAGCATGAAATATTCCTGCTCCCTGTCCAAGAAAAACTAAGACAGAAAGAATGTGTAAACTACAAATCTATATGAGCAAGATGTTTTTAAATTCACCTATTAAATAAACCAATGACATATTGCTGGATCAGATTTGCTTTGAAACTCAATTTCTCAGGAAGGATGTCCTGAAATAGGTTGGGGAGAAAGTGCTGGTATCAGAACTAATCCCTACTGCAGTCCTCTGGAGTGCCTTCTAGCGGAGCTGGGATTAATGCTACAGTGTGCGTTCTCTGGGCCTTCATATAACTCGTTAATCACAAACAGCAGAGTAGACGGTGAGGAGTACTTTTCAGCTCCAAGCATATCTGGGAAGTTTACTGTCCACCACCAGCAGCAGCTGTTCCACAAACAAACAAACAAAAAGTGTTAATGGTTCTGATGAAGTGGCCTAAAATCTGTACCTGCCAGATGCTCTATATTTTGGCTTAACATTTAGCATTTTTTAACTCAAAATATCTCTACTTATTTTATAAAATCCTCATATGTTTTTTTAAAAGACAGAACAGAAGCTCTCCTGTTTATCACATTTATTTATTACAATTTATGTCATGTATGTATAATCTTTTTAACCTTTTTACAGTAATTCTTCATTGCCTAGTAGATAAGAAATAGATATTTACTTAAGGACTATTATGTGTCAAGTTATGTTTTAAGTTCCTGAGATATCAACTATACAACGGAGGTTATAAATATGTTTAGGCACCCCTTATGAGAAAACATTAGATAAGCAACACACACTAGCAGTAGACTAGAAACATTTAGACTAGATATATGGCTTAACTAGAATTTAAAGGTAGTAGTCGGAAGTTTTCACTTACCGTTCTTCATACTAACCTGACAATGCTGGAATACGGTCACAGTCGCTATGAGAGTCAATAGTTACTCCAGAATGGTGGCACCTGTGCTATCTCTTAATCTTTGCAAAGAGTACACACAACTAATCAATGCTTGCTAAGATGCACTTAATTCAAAAATTCATCTCAACACAATAATTCAGATAATCACTATTCAATGAACAGTGTAAAAATGCAGGAAAAATTATTCCTACATTTGTTGTAGAAGATAGGAAGCTTTACCTAGGCTACAGAGCTACACTGGACTGAACTTTTGTTCTCTCTCAAACATGATAGGAAAAATATTGGGTTTAGCCATAAACTTACAAGGTTTGTAAGAGCCAATAAAGAGACAATGGTGATGAAATTTTAGGAACTGAAATGCATCTAAATTAATGATAAATGTTTTATCAGTTCTGACAAATTAGAGCTCCAAACCATCAGACAGAAAAAAATAAAAGCAATATAATCTACACTAAAAACTTCCAAAAGGACCAGGAATTGGCAACAACAAGTATATCTCAAAATTGGGAACTAAAACACAAGGATGTTTTGGAAAAGGTAGTTGTAACCCAAGCTCTATTGTTTCACTCAACAGAGATAGTTGCTTTCCTCTCCCTGTCTTCTCAGAAGACTGGAGGAATTATCTCCAGAGGCAGTAAAATGGGAATATTTGTAAATTAGACAGTTATAAGGAGGACGGGTGTGTCAACAGGGGGTGCAAGTGAGTGTTTAAAAGTTGAAAGTCAATATGCCATGTCCGATTTCCCACTCAAGATCTAGAAGATAGGTACATGAGTTTCACTTTGCCGGCAGAACGTTGGATGTGTCTCGGCTGATAGAAGATCATCAGCCTAACCGAAAAAGCTTAAATAAATTAGTGTGGAAGCTTATCAGACAGCCCAGGTTGAACCCGATCACTTGAATATCTGGCTAAAAGTTCTCCCCACATGAATGTAGCCATCCTGTTCTACCTTTAAAGATAAATGCACAGCCAAGAATCACCAAGGACCTGAAGAAAGTCTGTAATACAAAAAAGAGAGGCCAACAGAGCAATAAAATCTTCTAAGAAGCTTGGATACAAGGCAAAGAAACTTGAAAAAGATACATTAATATTCTCATGAAGAGAAAGCTATTGTAGCTATTAAACAAATCAGAATGCTGCTTTTCAAAGAAAAATTGGTGAGCACACCGTTTTTCAAAATTAGAATTGACATAATTGAAAAGGTAAAGAGGAAGTACTGAAAATTTATACTAAGGTAATATACATGAGTGAAGTAAAAAGTTAAAGAGAAGGTTTATCAAATAATTAGATAACTAACCCCAAAGTTTCAATAATCAAATCACAGGAATTCCATGGAGAAGGGAGAAACTGGGGGATAAGGAATAAGTCAAGAAATGTTTCTAAAATTAACAGTAAGAGTTTCTAGAGGGGGAAATCTACAGCTGAGCACTCCATGCCCAGTAAAATAAAACAGATTTCAGGATAGATCTTCCTGAAATTCTACATGATACTGCAGAATAAACATTGCAGATAAAAAGGGTAAAAAAGAATAAATAAAGCATACAACCTTCCAGAGAGGTAGAACAAACACTAGAAGTCACAGCACAAGGATTATAATTCAGAATGGCTTTAGAATTTCTAATAGCAATTCCAAAATATAGAACACAATGGAATGTACCTTTACAATTCAAAGAAAATATTATGATCAATTTCACGAAATCATTTTCATATCCTTTAAAACTATCAAAAGAGGAGGGTAAAAGGAGAACTACTTCAGACATACAAAGTTTCAACAATTTACCTCTCATGTATTTTTTCCACTAAAACACTATCAAGTCAATGCTGACTCATAATGTCCTCCTGTGGGTTTCAAATACTGTAACTGTTTATGGGCATGGAAAACCTAGTCTTTCTCCAGTGGAATGCCGGTTGTTTTGAACTGCCAATCATTCAGATCACAGTCCAACGTGTAACCACTAAAAAAGAGAAAGTTGGGAAACCCAGGAAACAGAATCCAAACACGATAGAGTGACAAAGATGACAATGAAGAGAAAGGGTGATAGATATGTCAGACATAAAAAAGGTATTAGTTGAGATAGAAGAGTTCTAGAAGACTCTGAGAGCAATTTATCCAAGTAGATATACTGGCTAAAATACGCAATCTGGCTAAATGTCTTGACAGTAAAATCAAATGACATTGGAAGTCTCTCTGAAGGTTGCTTCTACCATTCTGGCAACCATCAAAGTGCTGAGGGAGAATCACAGAGAAATGTGCACTGGAAATGGTACTTTCTAAAACCAGAAAAAACATGGGGCTTAAACCATATACACCATTCACCTGTTCAGTTTCATAACCTAATAAATTTCTTTTTCTTTTTTCCCCCATTTAAGTTAACTTGGGATTTTGGGGTTTTTTGGTTGTTGTTGTTGTTGTTACTTAAAGAAGAAAAAATATATATCCAGTAAAACCCGTGGCAGGCACAATTTGGGACTGCCTTGTTTCCCTGGGGTCTCAAAGTTTCCCACCTTTGACAGGGAGCAGTCACCACTTTTGTATCGCTCGATGTTTAGTGAAATTCATTTGCATTTTCTTTTCTGTCAGGTTTCTACTCTAACAGGTTCCCCCTTCCTCAGGCTTTAGTGGATGAATAATACAAAGGGTTTTCCAAGTAGGAATGAGGGATCAATTGAAAACAAGACCCTAAAATATGTATATTTTAATTAGTTATATGTGTATTCACAGAAATTAGTTATATGTGTATTCACAGAAATTCTTCAACATTGCTTTTCTTTGTAGAACTCCAACTGAAGCACATATTAACAACTAAGCACAAGCCTTATTCAATACTTTACTAATTAAAGAGGTTAAAAAAGAGAGAAATTAAGGGATTAGCAAACGCCCTCTGGCAATCAGTGGTAGAACACAGAGAACTCTCTTGGAGTCTCTCCAGTGTATCTCTCATGTATAAAAATAGACCAGAGAGAATCTGGTCTATTTTGTATGTAACTATATGAGAGTAGGACACCATGCTGAGCATAATGACAGCAAAAACATAGACAGCTCATGACAAGAGGGGTTGGCACAGTGGCTCCAACAAGGGGCTCCAACGTAAGAACAATTGTAAGGAGGGCTCATGGCCAGATGTGGTCTGATCTGTTGTGCAGATCTATGGTCGCTGTGAGTAAGAACCACCTCACGGGCACGTAACAACCACAGCAACAACATATGGCCGCTTTTCCCATTGTATTCAATTTTCAAAGAAACTCTTCATTTGTCTTAAATCACTACTGATAAATTTACTGCAGTTTTTATTTTTTTTAGTTTGTTTCTGTTTTTCCTCCTCTTTCTCCCACTGGGGAACACTCCCTCTCTGATCTCTAAAAGGGATAGAAAGGTAGACAAGATTGAGTAGCTGTCCAGAGTACTCATGTTAGTCCACATCAAGCATCCATCCCATTTCGAGGAAAAAGTAGAAAAGGAGGGCAACATAATTGTAGCGAAGGGGGAAAAATTGCCAGACGAGACTCTCCCACCTGCCCGCGCAGCTGCCATTTTCTTGTTTCGCATTTTGTTCTCCAAAGCTTGCTACAGCAAGACATTAAAAGAGATGATTAGATTCCCAGGTGTTTTCCCTACTACTTGTCATCAATGAACACAGTACTTATAGGAAACAAATTGAAACCTACCAATTTCATCTTCTTTTTCAGATCCAGGTTTGCTGCCTTCTGCCCCTTGGAGGTGGCATTCAGATAATAGATGGCCAAACTAAAATGAGAGCAAGAACACAATTGGGGTGGGTTTTCATTTTTGGAATTAGCATGTACCTCAATCTCTGGGATGAACTTTCAGAAAGCTACAACTCTCAGCTCCTTTATGCTCAGATAAGGAAAGTGCACTCCGGTGATATATCTAATTTGGTTTGTTCTTGCAAATATATAAACATTTGTTAAAATTTTATAATAAAAAATTAAAGGTTGATGACAAAGACATCCAAAAAAAATGGAAAATCTACTGATGCGTAGGGAACGCAGAGTATAATTTCCACTCACTGAACCAATACGCACTGTTCTCACACTGATTCCCACGCATAGTACAGGACAAAATACTACAGGACATAGTAGAACTGCTTCTTAGAATTTCTTGAAACTGTAAGTCGTTATGAAACAGATAGCTTCATCATTCTCATGTGGAGCTGCTGATGGGTTTGAACCACCAACCTTTGTGTTAGTGGCCTGACACTTAGCACGGTGTGCCCCAGTGCTCCTTCATAAAAAGCCAAAACCCACTGCCTCTGGTTGATTCTGACTCATAGTGATACTACAAAGGGTTTCGGAGACTGTAAATGTTTGCAAGAGCTTAAAGACTCATCCTTCTCTAGTGAAGTGGGTGGTGGGTTTGAATTGGCAACTTTGCTTACTCGACAGCTCCCTAGGACCACTTCATAGTCATAATTAATTAATATGGATTTTTCCCATGGAAGTGTCATTTGTATGAGAGACTGATAAGTGCAAAGGGTTAACGCGCTTGCCTGGCTAGCCACCTCAAAGCATCTATGAAGAGAGGCCTGGTGATTCACTGTTGAAATACCAGCCATCCCAAACCCCTTGGAGCACAGTTCTACTCTGAATACACACCTAGGATTCTCAATGAGTCATTATTGACCCAATGATAACTGACATAGTTTGCATTTCTCATTCCTAAAAAAGAAAACATTAAAAATATTCTGGGTCTTTAAATGATATTTACATTTCTAGAAAGAATTAATCAAAGTTACTTCAGCCTAACAACTCTCTGAAAATAAATATAATCCTTCTCACTTAAAGGAAAATGAAAAAGATACAGTGGAAAGAGCTAATTGACATTGTTTCAAATAAATGGACATTGAAAACATGTCCTCTGCTGACCAGCAGACCAGATTGTATCCTTTATGAGCCATCTGTGTGAGCAACACAATTGTTGATATGTTTCATTTGGGCTTGGTTTTTTCTCTTACGTGAATAATGACCGTTTGAATAAAAATAATGACTGTTTGAATAAACTTCACACATGAAGGCATTTGGTGAATATCTGACGTAGATGCTCAATAAGTTGTGTGAGAGAGAGAGAGATAGAGAGAGAGATTTCTTTGCAAAGTATCAGATTTGGAAGATGCACATAAATATTTCACAATCCATTTTAGCTCCAGAATTACGATTCATCTTTATTTTCTGCCTAAAATTACCTTAAATTGGAAATTCCCTATAACTATTTTCGATTTCCCACATGAATGTGGCTGCCTACAGAGAAAGAACTAACATAAAATATTTGAACTCTTCTATCAACTCAGTTACTTGGAAATAGCCGATCTGATTTATCATGATCCAGTGGTATACTCAAAATGCTTGTAATATTTTCTAATGACATGTATAAGAAATCATGCCAACTATAGGAGTTCCATAAAGTAGAATAGACTTTCATGAAAAACAAAAGCAATTCATTAATGTTGAGTCAATTCAGACCCACAGTGAACCTGTAGGACAGAATAGAATATTACAGGTTGTTGATGAAACTTCCTCCAATTCTGATGTCCCATTCTTCTTCATAAAGTTTGAATCCTCAGACTATTTGCTCATCATATAGACAGAATAAGTATGGGGAAAGGATATTTGGTAGTTATATAATCGTTTCTCAATTTGAAAGGATTACGGGTAGAGTCTAGCCTATGGATCAGGTCAGAGCCAATGAGGCCTCTGTGTGGGCATGCCCTTCCCCTGAGTATTCTGGGAACTCCTTTATTCCTCTGTGGAGGCAGGAGGCACTCTTTCTCTCTGCTCACTCCCTGGGAGACATTGCAGTTGGCAAGACACATGGAACTTCATTAGTGCCATGAGCAGGAGAAGTCACATGGAGACCTGCCAGTGCTGAGATGCTTACAACATCACTGGATAAGCAAGACTTCCCACCCACTGGCCTGTGATCTTCCTGCATTCAGCGTCATTGCATGGGTGTCATGAGTCTGAAGAGGAATTTATAGATTGATATTGGACATATGGGCCAATATCAGACTCATGGACTGGATCTGGACTAGGCTGGGATTTTTTTTAATATAAAGCTTTTTCTTATACACCTATGAGAATCTATGAATTTTTTTCTCTAGTCTACCTAGACTAACACAGGCTAAAACCCTGACACACATCTTTCCTGATTGTAAACAATGCAGTATTTCCTTGTTCTGTTTGAATGATTGCCTCTTGGTCCATATATAGCTTCTGCATGAATGCAATGAAGTGTTCCTAAATTTTCAACATTTGCCATGTTGCCATAGTTTACTATCATTCACACAGTCAAATGCCTTGAATGATCAATGAAACACGAACATCTTTATGATAATCTCTGCTTTCAGCCAAGATTTAGCTAACATCAACAATGTTATCTCTTGTGCCACATACTCTTTTAAATACAGTTTAAATTTTTAGCAGGTCCCCGTTGATGTCCTGCTGCAATTGATTTTGAATTATTTTCAACAAAATTTCACTTGTGTGTGATATTAATGATATTGCTCGATAATTTTTTTTGCATTAAGTCACCTCTCTTTGGAAAGGACACAAATATAGATCTTTTCCCTTTAACCAGACTGGTGAGTGCTTGCAACTCTGAGTCCATTTTTTAAAAACCTTCCAGTTACTACCAGATCTAGTCTTGGGAACTTCTTTTCTTTTTCACTACAAAAACCTTCAGGGAAGCTTGCACTTCTTTGTTCTATACTATTGGCTCTTGGTCCTACACTACATCTTGAAATGTTTGAACATCAACAAATTCTTTTGGTACAGTGACTCTATGTATCTTTTGATGCTTCCTGCACCCTTCAATATTTTTCCTGTTGAACCTTTTAACATTGCCACTTGAGGATGGAATGATTTCTTTGATTCTTTCCAATTGAGATATACTGAGTGTACAATTTTTTTAAATTTTCTAATTCCAAATCTTTGCACATTTCATTCTAAGTCTTTACTTTCTCTTCTCAAGCTGCCTTCAATTTTTTTTCTGTTCAGCTTTTACTTCATCATTTATGCCATTAACTGTATCTACTCTACTTTCAAGGGCAAATTCTAGAGGCTCTTCTGACATCCATGTTAGTCTTTTATGTAGTTCCAGTCTTGTTAAGGACCTTTTGCTCTCTTCATGTTGATGTTATTGATGTCACTTCATAACTCTTCAGGTTTTCAGTCATCACTGCTCAGTTCTTCAAATCTGTCTTCAAATGGGTTTTACCTTAAAGTGAGACATACTCAAGGTTATATGTTGGCTCTTGTAAACTTATTTGAATTTTCTTCAGCTTTAACGATTAGTACATAGGATGGTTTGTACTACAGTCAGTATCTGGTCTTGTTTTAATTGCCAAGGTTGAGCTTCTCCATTTCCTTTTCCCACAGATGTCGTCTATTTGGTCCCTGTGTAGTCCATCTGGCAAGGTCCATGTGTACAGACACCATTTATGTCATTGGACAAGGGCACTGGAAATGAGGAAGTCATTGGTCTTGCAAAACACAATCTCAAGATTTATTTCTATCACCTAGGCCACTTTTTCTAGCTACTGACTTTTTTGTTTGTTTGTTCATTTGTTTCCAATTTGCATATTATAATTTCCAGTGATTATCAAGGCATCTTGATTTCATGTTTGATCAATTTCAGATGGAAGACTTGGTAGATTTCTTCAATTTTTTCATCACTCTAGTGGTTGGTGCCTAAACTTGAACAATAGTTGTATCAATTGGTCTTTCTTGTAACTTTAGATATTAGCCAATCACAGACAGTATTGAACATCAAGACAGATCTTAAAATGCTCTTTAAAATGATGACCTTGGTACCATTCCTCTTGAATTTGTCATTCCTGGCAGCAGAAACCATGCAATGATCTGATTCTCAATGGCCAGCACCAGTGTATCTCCACTCACAAATGTCTGGATATAGATCTTTATGAATTCCATTTCATTTTTAAAACTCCTGATTTTCCTAGATTAATACTTCAGATATTCCATGTTTGGGTTATTATAGCACATTTACATTTGGTTCTTCTCATTCTCAGCTATGTCTTATCAACAAATGAAGATGCCAATGTTTTGCTCCATGCCCATCATTGTGTTAGACTCTCATTTGAGGAGGCGTCTTTCCCTCATGGTATTTTGAGTATCTTCCAATTTGGAAACTCATCTCCCAGTGCTCATTTTTAGAATAAGATATTAGGAATTCAAAAATCAAATCAGTAATACACTGAAATTTGTGTTTTATATCATAATCTCTGAAATAACCTACACTCTGAAGATGCTGCCAAATGGCCTATTTGTTGTTGATGTCAGCACCTCTGACTTGGGCTCCCCATTTACGGTGACTCTGCCACCCCTGTGTCATTCTCATGACCCCTTACATATGAAACCACTGGAATCCATGGAGGTTTCTGTGGATGATTTTTCAGAAGTACATCTCCAGACCTTTCTTCCTAGCCTATTTTAGTCTAGTCTGGGCGGTATAGTTAGTTAATATAGTGTCATATTGCTACTTGTAAGTTTGGCACCTCGAGTCCACCTATTAGTGCCTTGGACTATTTTCTTGATTATCTACTTCCCAAAACTCAGCCATTGAAAACTCTACAGGAGACAACTATTGTCTGGCATACCTGTATCATTCTTTATAGGTCAGAAATGACTTCGTAGCAAGTGGTTAATGTTCTTCTAGATTATACAAGTGGGCTTCAAAGAGTTTGTGGAAATTTATATTTAAATTCTGTTTTTACACAAATTTTTTGAGACCTCCATATCAAGATATGCAAACTATGACCTTCAGGCCAAACCCGTCCAGCTGTTATTTCTGTATGGCCCATAAACTAAGAATTTTTTTTGCATTTTAAAAAATTTTACTTCTTAGTCTATAAGCCTGTCTTGTCCATTCAAAAAATGTGTCACCCCTCCAAAAACTCCAAACTCACTGCCATTGAGTTGAGGCCAACTCATAGTGCCTCACTCTCCATGACAGTGTGAAACAGCATCTGTGGGTGTGAGACTTCAACTACACCTCATTAGGGAATAGAAAGCCCTGTCTTTCCCCATGGAGGGGCTAGTGATTTGAACTGCTGACCTTGTTGTTAGCAGCCCAACATGTTACCACTCTGTCATTAGGGCCCCTGTGAACACCCTCGGTCTCCACTATGCCTGGCAAGTGACTATCTGCCCTTCTGAACACCCCACAACCATGAACATGGTATGTTATTCTTCAAAAATCCGGGCAGCATATGAAATAGGAAATATGAGACATGCATGTGAATCAAACTTATTAGCCACTTATGTTGAACTACTCACAGCTTCCATGTACTATGGTAACATGATTAATGAAGCCAACCTCACTGTGAGGAGTAAGTGAATAATACATGGGTGGTGCCTGGAATGACGACAATTACTAATCAGTATTTGTTTCTTTAGCATACTCCTGAGACTATCAGAACCGTATTATGCCTTTCCTGGAAAGATGTTGATCTTTAAGGAAGTTTATAATGTAGCAACAACACTGAACATTTAAGCTTTGAGGGGGTTTTACTATTTCAAAGAACAAGACCTTAACTATCCCACACACAAAAAATGTTAGTTGTCATTGAATTAATTCCAACGTAAGGCAACTCTATTATATATGAGAATAGCTCTGTGCTCTATAGAGTGTTAAATGGCTGAATTTGGGGGAACAGATCCACAGGTCTTTCTTTCAAGAGGCCTCTGAGTGAACTTGAACTACCAATCTTTTCATAAGCAGCCAAGCACATCAACCTGTTTGACCCTCAGGTGAAATTATATCAGTAAAGGGCTTTCACTGTGAAAGGCCACAAAGATACTTATTAACATGCTCTCAGCAGTCACTGTATCATGAAAATGCAGAGAGAGGAAATCATTTCAAGAGCCATCTGGTGAAACAAATGACAGCAGACAGGTCATTTCAAAGCCATCTGCCCCAGAGGTGTATTATGCATTTGTAACAAGTCAGGATGGAGGTTCTGTAGGCAAGGTATACTGGCAATAATATGCTTTATTGTAACCATTCCCATGGGCCATTAGTTCTTGCTCCTAGAAGGCATTGCAATGTAAAGGAACAAGCACTGAACTTGCCACTGAAGGATCTTCTCTGAGTTCTATCCCAGTGCCTTCCTCATTTGGATAAAATAACTGGACTCCTATAGTTTGTTTGCTCGATTTATAGATTTAAAGAACCTGACACTTGCTGAAGTAGTTAGTTAATTGTGCCAACCTGGCCGATAAACACATGTGGGGTTAATTGAAGGGCTAAAGGATAAATGGCTCAGTGAGCCTCGCCTTGCGAGTTCTCAGGTCTCTTGCTTTCTGATGGTAGGGCCAGGGTGCAGCTGCCTTAGCCAGTTCCCTGCTTCAACTTGCAAGGCTCGCTTCCTGCAAGACATCCCTGAGGAGAAGCCACATGGACCGACCCCGATGGAGCCCTGGAGCAGCTGTGTGGAGACCCCTGCCAGCACTGAGATGTTTACATATTCACTGACTTGGCTTTCCTCCTGCAGTGTGTGTTTTGTGAGATGGAGGAGGACTTTGTGGATTGGCATATGAGTTAATGTTGGACTTGTGGGCTTGGGCAGCACTGGGTTGGGATGTTTTCTTGATGCGCACTTAACCTTTATATCAAACTCTCTCTTATACATGAGTTTCTGTGGATTTGTTTCTCTAAAGTACCCAGGCTAACATACTTGCCCTCCATGCCTATTAGGATTCATGGTGAGAACAAGGATGACAATGATGATAAGGATAACTCAGCTTTCATTTCTAAAGTCTCCCCAGGTGTCTGGTACCAGTGGCGGGTCCAGACGTTCTATTTAGGAGGGGAATAAAGAGGAAAAGGAAAGACTGGAACACGTTTCTGCTCTTCCATGGGCAAGTGTACACTATTCAAATTTAAATGTACCTATTGTAGCCAAGATTCAGAGCTAATGAAGATAACATGAGAACAAAGCCTTCCTCCCAAGGTCTCCTTAATATACCTTTGGCTTTGAAGACCTAGAGGAACTTCTCCCTGACTCTTCTGGTCCATGATTCTACTGTGATGCATGCACCATGGTTCTCAGTGACCCTCTAGGAACTAGGTAGGAATATGACAAGTGGACTTCTTAAAACCCTTGGGCATTTAGCCCAACAACATAGCTTATGGGGCCCTCCAGGGGAATATTAACTTGGAGACTCATCATTTCTGTGTATTCATAGCCATCTGCTTTATGGAACTAAAGGGGTGGCAAGCTCCATGTGCTGATTAGAGTTCTCATTTAGCATTTATGTTCCCATGCTTTCGCTGTTTACTGATAATTATTTTGGTTCCTTGGGAACAAATCTTATAATCCTAGGGAGGCAAAGACAGATGCAGATGGCTACGAATCACAACCACTAGGATCGGAATTGATGACTTTCAGCCTCTCACTACCATGAAGCAGGGCTGAATTTGGTTAGGTTTCAGCACAGCTGTGGGGCAAGGGAGAGCGCTGGAGAAAGCTGCAACGACAAGGGCCCAGGGACAGTCACTGTGCAGACTTAATAGGAGTAAGGAAGGCACATACACCATCACCAAGATGACAGCAATAACCAGTCCAGGATTGGAAAGCTGTCTCAAGATCTTCGCCATCCAGCTGGGGAAATCATGCTCCAATGTCTCACCAATGACTTCGAACATCCGATTTTTGCCACTGATGGAGAGAGAAAAAAAGGGGAGGGGGGAGAAATTAATTTACAATGCAGGGGAAGTGGAGCTATAGCAAGAAAAAGGAAGGCCTAGAAATCAACTTTCATAAATCCATCAAAAAACACCCCTGCAAACCCCAATAATTTTATGCTGAATGATCCAGAGAGGTGAAGTGTTTCATATATTTTAGCATAGGTTTAACCAATAAGAAGTAAATTTGAAATCGCTGTCCACGCCTGACTAGCTGATATTTTGCCCTCAGCTTCTCGGCCCATAGATAGGACATGAGTTATATAGCCACTATACTTAGAGAGTTAATTAGAGCATTAAAAGTTGGTTGACTTTGTTTGAATATATTTCTAAGATTCTTATTGAAATATATTTTTCAGAGAGCTCATAAGTCTGCCCTTTAATCAGCTGTTTTTATAGGCTGAGTAAAGAGCATACTCATTTTTTTATTAACTTGAAAATAAGCATAGAAAAAGTTTAATGAAATAAAATACGTAAATAATCCGGTATTTCATTGCACCCATTAGCTTTTATCTCACTTTTCATCAGACTTCAGAGCAGTTAATGAATAAATATTTGTTCCTGGATGGGTTTTCATAATTGCTAACTTGGTTCTATATTCAAGAAGATAAAATAGGAAGAGAAAGAAAATAAGCCCAGAAACAAAGGTCCTTAATGAGTTGATTCACAATCCATGAAGATGAGAATCAGCCACTGTAACTGAGAAGATGAGAACAGGTCACCCTCTTTAACTTAGCGTCCAGAATTTAGAGTCATGTTTATGGGTCCAGGTTATTGTTTTTACACATATGCATATTGATTCAATGATGAAAAGAACTAATTTGGGGAAAGCTATTGAATTGCTTTTTTTTGGCAAAATTTCATGTAGCACGAGGATAAAGTATGGCATGTAACCAATATAATGTTTTGTATTTAATTCTTAAATATTTTACTCACTACATGGGCATGACCTACATTTCTCAAACCAAAATTTGTTTCTCTCCTGACATCACTGATCGGATCTTTCAATGAGCTGAAAGATTCCAAGTTTCTCTGAGAGTCACTGGTCCACAAAATAAAGGGTCCATCTGAATTCACAACTGATGTATTCACACGCCAATTACCAAGATTTTTATGCAAATGGTTAAACATTTGGCTACTAGCCAAAAGGTTGCTAGTTCAGATTCATCCAGAAGTATCTCAGTAGAAAAATCTGGTGATTTGTTTTGGAAAGATCCCAGCCATTGAAAATCCCTTGGTATTAAGTGTACTGTGATTCAAACGGGTTCCTCATGATCTGAATTGATTTTCCACTTTTTAAAAAATGATATATGAGCAGGAATGAAGCCTACAGACCACTGGATTTCTTCTTATTCATCACTTTTTACTTGCCCAGGTCTCCTGCTTGTCATGTATACGCAGAGAGGGCCAGAAAGGGTGAAAGAAGCCATTCTCCTTTCTACAGGCTCCAAGGCTAATGATGAATGGGATCAGAAGGAACTAGAATTGTATAAAATATTCCTTTCCCACAAAGGTCTCAATATCTAATTTGGCTCTCTTTTCCAGGCATGTTTCTTATCCTAAAAAGGAACCCGGGTCTCTTAATTATATACAAACTACAGGAGTATCTATAAAACCCGGAGTCCCATTTTTCTGGTTGGATTAGGCCACAGTACTAACGTCCTTTCACATCTGTTGGAAACTATACCATATATATATATATATATATATGGAATTCACTGTCATCTAGTCAATTGTGACTTCTGAGCTGACAAATCTTTACACGAGTAGAATGTACTGTTGATAAATCTTAGGTGATCACAATATATTTAGCACCCATTGTAAAACCTGGCCCAGAGATGTGATTAAAAAAAACTACAAAGAGATCAGTGTGTAGAACACGCTGTCATCAAGTTGATTCTGACTTATAGCAACTCAGTAGGGCAGTCGTATTGTGCCCAACAGTTTTCCAAGACTCTGAACCATGGACTGCCACCCCCTTGCAAAAAAACAAATCTATCTCGAAAGAAGTACAGAATGCTCCTTGGAGTCAAGGATGGCGAGGCCTCTTTCTCACAGCCTTGGGACATGTTATCAGGAGAGACCAGACCCTGGCAAAGCACAACCTGATTACAAAGTGAAGAGACAGTGAAAAAGTCTCTTGACAAGATGAAACAACACAGTGACTGCAAAAATTGTTCTGAATGTGACAGTTGTGAAGATGGCGCAGGTGAGGTTTCATTCCATTGTACACAGAGTTGTTGGAATTGACTCAACACCTAACACCAGCACCATTCATGATCTGCTGTCTCCATTAACCTTTCAAATCATGTTTACCAGTCCGCTCCCCACACAAGGAGCCGGTAGACTTCGATGACCTTTACTGAGCAGGCTGGGCAAATCCTTTCAAACTCAGAGTCCCAAAAGATGATAAGCATTTTCTATTCATTCCTAGAGCAGAAAAACACTTTCCAACTTTTACATCAAATACGTGAACAAGGCAAATATTCTTTTGTACCAAAAAAGACAATCTAAATGTGACAAAGAGACATTCTTTTCTGGTACTCTCCAGGATGTATTTATCATTCTCTGACCTCAAAATAATGAAATACTTACTGTGTTTTTCTTTTGTTTGCTGTGAGGAAACGTATCGTCAGTGTGAGATATGAAGCCTTTGCTACAGACCAACTCTTCCAAACAAACTCAGAGTGACTTAGTCTTTGGCGCAAAGAAAATTGCAGCAGTTAAAGGTCAACATGCTGACACCGAGCAGTAGTTGTCTGTGTCCGGCTGCATGACATTTTGAACATGAATGAATCTGTGTAACCCATCATTTGGGTTCATTTTTAGGTCGGGTGGTTTTCTAGGTTTTACTGAGAATGGTCCACAGGCCTATTAAAAAGGTAAACATACACCGAAAACTTTACCTGGGTGTTAAGTTGTGACAGTGACTTGCAATGAACTGAAATATTGACATGGCTATAACTCTGCCACTTCGCGCCTGGCGATTGTAAAGGATTTGTGAAAAATCAGGATTGCAATTTCACATTTAGCCTGCAGATGTCAGTGTCTACATTATTTCAGTCTCTTGGAAAGGCGCTTGAAGGAAATGAAGAAATACACAGGAGTATATAAAGGAGCCCTGGTGGTGTTATGCATTGCAAGTTGCGCTTATGCGTTGCAAGTTGTGCTTTGAACCACAAGGTCAACAGTTTGAAACTACTGGAAGGAACTTGAAACTTTCCATTCCTGTAAATTTCAGGGAAGTTCTGCCCAGTCCCTGTGTCATCCACTCTATGGTAGTGAGTTTTCACAGCCTCCTAAATATGCCAGGACTCCAGCTGGTTTTGCGCTCCCCACTGGGTAAATATTTCTTTTCTTGATAAATCCATAACCGCTCATACTATTATGAGAGTGGAAGTGCCTCTTGAAGACATCCTTGGTGGATGGGCAGAGGACTCTTTGACTTTAGTAAATTAAGAGGGAGCATGAAGGGGAGAGTATATGTGGGTAGTCCATTAGTTGTCATTAACATTGCTTTTCACGTTCAAGTGTTCTTCACTGAAAAAGAGAGCTAACGCAGGGGCATGGTAACTAGTGGCTAGAGTTGAAGAGAGAGTTTGGGTTCTACATGTAGGAAATAAACCCCCAACTCTCCAGCTGTCACTGATATATATGTGCCACAGAACAAAGCTCTATGGAGCCAGACTGGAAATGAACGCCCACACTTGGGTCAAATAGCCCCCTTAACTTCATTACTAACTGAAATAATGCAGCTCTTATATATGAGGTGAACATATATGATGGACATTATTCAGTTTTATTGTTAGCATGTAGTTTTTTGGCTTATAAATTGTGTGGCTCTCATTATATTTATTATAATTTAATAATCATTCCACTTGGTAAGTAGTTTGTGAGGCAATTTATTATTTTCTCAACTCCCACCAGGCCGTGTGAGAAGTAGCAATAGCGTATTGTATTGTATGTAATAGCCTAGTCTCAGGAAAACTTGCACATCCAGATTAATATAATAAAACCTCTTATTTATATCCAAATAAGGAAATGGTTCTGATTCACCCTCTGTACTTTATCTAAGCAGGGACTGTAACAGTTCAATTATTTTTGCAGTTATAATTCTCACATGAGGAACTAATGGGACTTTCCCACTACTCGATCTTCATGTCACATATTGTAAGAATCTAAGGATCTCATTTCTATAGAATGAAAATACCATTATTCGAAAACAAAATATAGCTTATGCAATAAGTAGCCATCCCCCCTCGGCCCCCGTGGCCCTGCACCCTGGGAAGCAAAACATGCCCACATGGAATGACAAGATTGAGGAACCTGAATGGACCGCAATCAAAAGATGGCGGCAGCGAGACGATCATGTACAAGACAGGCATGGTGGACAGGAAGAGGATCAGCAACAACATGCCCAGGTAGAAGTTATTCGATCTGGAAGCCTTGAAGACCCTGGCCTCGGGGACATTGCAGCACATCACAGCCCAGCACTGGAAATACATGGATGTGTGCAGCCGAAGAATGTTGATGCCAGGGAGGCAGGGCGCATAGAAGGAGCCCATCCTAGAGAGAAGAACAGAGCTCCGCTTAGTCAGGCCTTTCCTTCCTAACAAAGCTGCACACCGGTGTAGTTTACATGGCGCTTACCTTCAGAAAGCAACACTACACGGTCACTTCATTCACACAAACCTGTTGATAAATACATGTGGCCGTCTGCTTTTATCTTCTACATGCATGTTACCATGAGCCATCGTTGCAGTGATTGCGTGCATGCGAATCGTTAAATAGATTTGTCATCATTAAGACATGTAAGCCTCAAAGGAGATAGTATATTTCTATTATTCATTTTAGTTTTCTCTTTTCATTTTAAAATAAACTTAATTTCCCCTAATAATCTTATCATTGATTATCTTAAAAAATTAAACTTTTAAAGGAATTGACCATTAAAACTACACATTCTATTAACATAAACATGCATTTGAGTTAGTTCATAAAGGCAAGTTGTTTTTTGCTTAATAAGAAAAAGTAAAATAACTTTTTCCTTTTCTGATACTGACCACTTTTTAAATTTGTAGTTGCCAAGCTCTTCTAGAAGGAACCCCAGTGACATCATGGATTACGTATTGAGCTGCTAATGGCAACGTTGGCTCTGTAAACGCACCAGCTGCTTTGCAGGAGAAAGATGAGGCTATCAACTCCCAGAAAAATGTGTGGTCTCAGAAGCCCTAAGGCATAGGCCTACTCTGCCTGATGGGGTCTCTTTGGATTGTAAGGAACTGGATGGCAATGGGTTTTGTTGGTATGGTATATTTTAAAGCTGGTTTGGATGGTATGGTATTTGGTGTGATGTCTTTGTGTCCAATATGATAATATTTTATTATTAATTTGTAACCAGCTTAATGTGTTTTGCGATGAAAATTCCATACATCAATTCCCTTCTGTTTACCTGTGTGCTTTCTTAATGTAGATTGTCCTAGGCATCCCCTACTTTGTACATCTGACTTTTTAACAATTGACTTGAAATAGCACTTTTAATGAGAGACCAGTCAGGAGGGGTCATTTTTTTACTTGTTGGCTTAGTTGATAATCTAAACAAAATAAATTTCCATTCTCTGTTATGGAAAAGCCCCTTAGCATCACAAAGTAAAATAAACATCAGTATATTATATTAGTCCAGGACCAAAATGAGGATGCAGGTACACATATTTAAGACGTACAAATCGAGTTCTATCTTTTAAACTGTTCCAACTATAATACAGTCCTCAACATTGTGTCATATTTCCTGAATGTGGAGGGAAACTCTTTAGGAAGGGCTAGCTGCAATGAGATGGATAAACTCTTTTTTTGCTGTAACTGAATTTATACCAAAGTTAACTTAATCCCTTGAAAACTGGACTCGCCAAATTTGCATACATTTACAGAAAGGATCCCAGAGGATGAATCTGAGTGATATCTTTCCTATATTGAATAAGCCAGAGATATTGTGGAAGGTTAAATGATGTTCAAGAACCAGGAAAGGAGATTTTGGAACATCATACGGTGTCTTCCCTACAGGAAAGCAGCAAAGAACCCCAAGAAAGAGAATGGTAATCCAAGATAAGGGACCCAAACTGCAAGCACGACGAGTTAGCCTCAGAGAGCATAGCTGGGATGTCATACACTTGTAGAATAATGATGCTCCTCCCCCACTTCCAAAATGCCAGGCTTGGACATGCATGTGACTCAGATTGGCCAATACGCTAGGAATACAGATGAGTCGGAACTTGAAAATTCCTAAAGTGGAAACTTTGAGATTCTTAAAATTTCCATTTTAAGAATCTCACAGGTTTTTCATTCTCTTCCTCCCTATTTCTGTGACGAGAAATGTTCCAGATGGGTTTTATTCTCTCATTCTGGGTCTCCAAAGGGAAATTCTGTATAAGAACAGAACTCCCCACCAACTCATTGGACAACTAGTATGAACAAGAAATAAACATCTAAGATTGGGGGGGAGGGGTGCTGGGGGCTGTGGGTCAAATTTCAGGCAAGCACAATATTTCACCTTGAAATTAATTTTACGTATAACCCCAAATCTAAGCTGACCTAAAATCACATTTATACATAAACATAAGTTCAGATCTGGAACTGACTGGTTGTCACCTGAAAACAGCAGCATATGGAGATGTTTACAGATTTCCAGAGCCATGTCTTGCTTATATAGGTATGTGCTTAGTTGAGAGGTGTGTGTCCATAGATGAACGAACACACAAGAACCATTACGAAGGGGAATGGCCAGTGAGACATGACATCTGAGGTGTGTCTCCTCCTAGCTCTGTTCCAGACTCACTGATGAGTGGTGGGGCACTAAATCCCTTCTCTAGGCTGATTCCATCATTAGTCAGTTGGAGTGCACTGCACCACCTGCTCCTTCTGAGAAGATCAACCACATGAAGGTTTACCTTATTTAACTCTCCAGTGGCAAGGCATGTGACAGGGAAACACGACATTTTATCATCTGAGAAAATCAGTGGAAAAACAGTTGCAGGACGGGGTGGAGGAGACACAGTGAAGGAATGCTTAGGGGCACATCCCACACTCATCTTCTGTCTCACTGCCCCTGCTCTGTGGCCTCCCTCCGCTCTGATTGGATGGAGATTTCATCCCTGAACAATATTACCACCACAGCCTACAGAATCTATGCCAACACCCAGTGGGTAAGTAGTGTAAAGGTTTATTGAGAGTGTCAGCCAAATCATCCTAACAAAATGGATTTAACTTATAAAAATATAAGTGTAATAAGTGTAAAGGACCCCTTCACTACTCAGCAACTCCAAAACCAATCACTGGACATCTCGGGTCACACACCAACTGAACGGACACAACCTCTCCTCACCCTTCTTTATTCGTTTTGAGGAAATTACCGATCTAGGGGATCGGACCCTGCTGCTTCAGATATCAGTGAAATTGGCGGGTGTCAGGCCCCTTGCACAGGGTGAACCTTCCAAACAGGTTACATGCTGTGATCACATCATCTTTTACCGTACCACGCCCTGACTGATCTGACAGTTATTCAAAGAGTGTTTGTTCACCAGGCTGACCTGAGGGTGAGTAACAGGCTTGTTTTGTGACTGCTATGTGGGGGCTGTGTGTTTGTGTGTGTGTTTGTGTTTTCCATGTTTCTCAGACTGAAGGCTATCGCATGTCTGTGAACATCAAAAGAAACATAATCTCTTTCTAAAATTCTCTTCAAACTACTACTGTCTAAAGAAAAAATATATATACAAAATGGGACATAACAGACTTTATCTGGAAGCATTTGGTAGAACATCAGATATTAAGAATTACCGTGTGAGCCATAGTAGATGAAATAGTTTCAAAATTACAAGTCAAACCAACCAGCACAGCCATCACAATGGCTTTCCTGACAATAAAACATAAATTTCTAGGCCGATGTGTTGTCTTAGCTCTGAGAGAACACAATAGACAGGCAGCAGATGTCTGCACAAATGGCATGCGTCAGGCCTGAGGGAATAATGGCACTTTGTGTAAGAGTTTTACAACTGAAATATGAGGCAACAGATTCTCATTACTCCACTAGCAATGCATGCCACTTTCTGCCGTCACTCCAGACAGTTGCAGAATCCACTGAAGCGCCTCTATGTTCCATGTTGGCTGGTAATTACATGTTAGGCCAGCTTTTTCCCCCTGCCTGGAAAATAAAGGATGCCTTTGCTCCTTTAAGAGACCCAGTGATGCAGGGGATTAAGCATTAGCCTGCCAATCACAAGGTTGGTGGAAGAAAGATGGGACTGCCCAGTCCCCAAAAGATTTAAAGTTTTGAAAAAGCAAGGGAGGAGTTCTATTCTGTCCTATTGGATCACTAAGAGTTACAATCAATTCCACAGCAATGAGTTTTTGTTTGTTTGTTTTCGGGGTTTTTTAAGGGGCTTTTTACCCCTAAGTCTTCCTCTGAATACATAGCCCATAAATTAGTAAATTTAGAAAATGAGAGCACAGAAATACATTTTTAAACGTAGCTGGCAATGCAGACGATCATGTTTGCATAATCTTTTCTTCATATGAATTTGCCTAGTGAGACAAGGTTTGGCAAGGCCCCTGGCAGGACAATGGTGCCCTTGAGAGCAGTCTTTGTATGACTAAAGAAAGACAATTGTAGTGTTGGATAGCGGTGCAGTCTGTCTACTTATACACGTCTAATAACTCAAGCAATGCACGATTGGAGGCTTTGAGTAACGGAGGACGCCCTTTCCACGGTACAGGCTTGTTGCTGGTGCGTGTGCACGGAGCAATGGGGTGGTCAGTCATACGGCACCGCATTCAGTATGCGCCAGTGGAATACAGCAGCTCAGTTGTCACGACTTGCAAGTTGGGTAACTCTTAGTTAAGACTGACAGATTTCGAGGACACATGGTCCCCAGATGAGTGGCATTAAACTTTTAAAGTCAAAAGCTGTGTCTACTGTATCAACTCTTCTCAGCCTGTCAGGGTTTATAGTGAGAATGATCTCCTTCCACCAGGAATAGGGCACTCCTTTGTACATGTAAAGAAATAATTCATATGTACATGACTCTGTGAGTTACAAAGGAAAGATCATATTTATAACTTGAATGGCCTAAATCACGTGTTCCATCACTGGAAACATCTGAATTTGGATTTTTTTTCACATATGAACAATTATATTTTAAATATATCCAGGAGAGATGATACAATTAAAGCAAGCTCCCAATGGTTATAAGCTTATTTATTTTATTCTGAACACATGGTCGTACGATCATTGATGTTTCCCTGTTAAGTCCTGCAGAGAAACCTATGAACGCCTTCAAAACCATCCACAGATAAGCCCGTTGCTGTGGAGTTGATTTGACCTGCCGTGACTCGGTGTATGTCAGAGTGGAACTGTGTTTGAGAGGGTTTCCGGTGGGCAGTTTTTGGAATACATCACCAAGCGTGTCTTTTGAGGAGCCTCAGAGTCCACCACATGCCAGCTTTCAGTCGTGCAGCTGGGCACCTCAATGGCTTGCACTGCCCACAAGTTTTCCCAGTCGAACGGACTCCTACATTTTACAGGGAGTGCTCTGACCTCAAAAGCAAACCAGTTTCTGCGTGGGATACACTCCTGGAGACCAAGTCGATTCGGCTCATAGAGGTAGAGCGGGACTCCTCCCAGGCTTTCTAAGGTGCATCTCTGTAGGGCAGCGGGTGGGCTCATTTTCACCCACGGAGCAGCCTGTGGGCTCAGACCTTCAGTACCTTTTGGGTTAGCAGGCGAGATCTTAACCACAGCCCTGACAGGCCTTAGGTGGAAGACACAGAGAATATCGATCAATTATTCATCACCATCCACTTTACAGAGACAAATGAGTTCGACACAGATTACAGTCTCTTCTGACCCCAGACTACAGCTCTTTTTGGCAATCAATAACCTGGAAGACGTTCTCACAGTGATAAACTAGCCGGAGGCTGACCTACCAGATCATGCCTTGGTTGAAGATCAGAGCAAGGACATTGCCGCTGATGTCAAATTCCGTGTATGACGGCTGAAGGAGAAAAAAGACAGTCGTGGCATTAGCATCTCAAAGAGTAAAAATCAAGAAGCCAGGTGTCTCCAAGTAGACATGGCTAGCCTTCCAAGTACCTTATTACAGCCACAGTAATGGGACGATCAGTATCAATGAAGGAAATCACAAGAAAGCTTCTGTTACTTCTTTTCCTACTAAATCATCTAAAAGTGCTCTTGTTCAATGCTGTGGATAGTCTCTCATGCATTGCTGGGCAAAGTAAAAATAACAAAGAACTTCTGGAAAAGCAATGGTGAGGTTTAAAAATCTCATTCTCTCAGACCCTGTAGACCTACTTCTAGGGATTTATCTTATGGAGGTCACCTTAAATGCAAGTACATTTAATTTAATTTTTTTTATTAAAAGATCATTTTATTGGGGGCTCTTGTAGCTCTTATAACAATGAATACATCAATTATATCAAGCATATTTGTACACATTATCATCGTTATTTTTTAAACATTTATTTTCTATTTGAGCCCTTGGTATCAGCTCCTACTTTTTCCCTCCCTCTCCTCCACCACCCTCATGACACCTTGATAAATTATAAATTATTATTTTCACCAACTGCTGTCTCCCTTCCCCACAGTTTCTGTTGTTCATCCCCCTGGGGGGGGGGGTGCAGTTATGTGTTCATCATTGTGATCGGTTATCCCTTCCTCCAATCCTCTCCCTACCTCCCCCTCCCCAGTTGGTATCACTAATACCAGTCCTGTTCTTGGATTCCATGTGTCCTGGGTTCTTACCTCTTATCTGTACCTGTGCACATACTCCCATCTAGCAAGACAGGACTGGGATAATAGTAGTGGGGCAGGGGGAGGGAGTGAGGACGCCTCAAGGAACCAGAGGAATATTATGTGTTTCATCAGTGCTTTACTGTGCCCTGGCTGACTCCTCCCTTCCCAGTGACTCTTGGGCTACAGATGGGATTTGGGTGTCGGCTCTGACCCCCTCATTCTCAACAGTATGTTTTTCTTTTAATTTATTTAAATCATTTTATTGGGGGCCCGTACACCTCTTATTACAATCCATATATACATCCATGTATCAAGCACATTAGTATCTTTGTTGCTTTCATCATTCTCAAAACATTTGCTTTCTACTTGAGCCCTTGGTATCAACTCATCATTTTGCCCCTCCATTCCTGTCCCTTTCTCCCTCATGAACCCTTGATAATTTATAAATTATTATTATTTTATCATAGCTTACACTATCCACCATCTCCCTTCACCCACTTTTCTGTTGTCCATCCCCCAGAGAGGAGATTATATGTAGATCCTTGTAATCGGTTCCCCCTCTCTCCCCACTTCCCTTCACCCTCCCTGTATCGCCACTCTCACCACTGGTCCTGAGGGGTTTATCTGTCCTGGATTCCCTGTGTTTCCAGTTCCTATCTGCACCAGTGTACATCCTTTGGAATAGCCAAGTTTGTAAGGTAGAATTTGGAACATGATAGTTTGTGGGGTGGGGGAGGAAGCATTTAAGAACTAGAGGAAAGTTGTATGTTTCATCAAAGCTACACTGCACCCTGACTGGCTCTTCTCCTCCCCGCTGCCCCTCTGCAAAGGAATGTCCAGTTGCCTACAGATGAGCCTTGAGTCCCCACCCCGCACTCCCTGTCATTCACAATGATATGATGTTTTGTTCTTTGATGTCTGATACCTGACCCCCTCAACATCTTGTGATCACAGAGGCAGGTGTGCTTCTTCCATGTGGGCTTTGTTGCTTCTGAGCTAGGTGGTCGCTTGTTTACCTTCAAGCCTTTAAGTCTCCAGATGCTATAATTTTTATAGCCGGCCACCAACAGCTTTCTTCACCACACTTGCTTATGCACCCATTTGTCTTCAGCGATCATGTCGGGAAGGTGAGCATCATGGAATGTCAGCTTAATAGAACAATGTGTTGTTGTACTGAGGGAATACTTGAATGGAGGCCCAATGTCCATCTGCTACCTTAATACTGAACCTATAAATATATGCACATAGATCTATTTCCCCATCGTCATATATAAATATATTTACATATGTATATGCTTGTATTTAGGTCTCTATAAATGCCCTTTGCTTCCTAGTTCTTTCCTCTATTTCCTTTTACTTTCCTCTTCTTTCTCTTTTTTTCTGTTTTTTTATTTTTTCTATTTATTTTTTTTATTTAATCATTTTATTATGAGACTCTTATCACAATCCATACATCCATCCATTCTGTCAAGCACATTTGCACATTTGTTGCCACCATCATTCTCAAAACATTTGCTTTATATTGAGCCCTTTGTATCAGCTCCTCATTCCCCACCTCCCCGCTCCCCCCTCCCTCATGAACCCTTGATAATTTATAAATTATTATTTTGTCATATCTTATACTGTCTGACATGTCCCTTCACCCACTTTTCTGTTGTCCATCCTCCAGGGAGGAGGTTATATGTAGATCCTTGTAATTGGTCTCCCTTTCCACGCCACCCTCCACCTTCATTTGGGTTTCAGTAATTCCTCTCAGTTACATTGCCCTTGATCACTCCCTACCAGGCCTCCCACACCCTCCTTGCCACTAGTTTTGAATAACTCATTGTTCCCTTGTGCCTGGGCTGGTTATTACCACTTCCTTTTCCCCACCTTCCCCTCTACCATGTCCCCCACAACCATCAGTCCTGTTGTTTTCTTTCACACATTGTTTATCCAGCCTATCTTATCTAGATAGACCTGCAGAGATAACAATATGCATAAAAAATAAGACAGTGTTAAACAAAGCAACACAGAAAAACAAAACAACAACAAAGAAACTAATGACAGACAAAATCAAAAACAAAAAAGAAAAGCCTGTAAGTAGTTCAAGTTCTGTTTGTTGACACTTAGGAGCGTTTTTTGGTTGGGTCTGATGGGGTGCCATGCCCTGGTCCCAAAGTCTATTTTTGATAGTCCCTCAGGACTTCCTTGCTCTGCTCCCCTTGCTGTTCTGCTGCACACCTTTAGTGTTTTGTCTCAGTGTGGTGGGGTCAGCTCCGGCACAAATCCCACACTGTGTCTCCAGTGTTGTCCCATGTAGAGCTATGGGATATCACATCTTGTAGTGGGGCCAGCCATGTGGTCCTCTCTGTGCATTGATTGCTCTGTGTGGGGCTATTGTCCTCAGGGCTTGGTGGGGCAGGGTGTGCTCCACTCCCTTCCTCCCCCTTCATTTGCTTCCGCTTCCATCTGGGGATGGTAGGTAAGTTCCTTTCCACCACCAGAAGGTCCAGTGTCATTCTCTGTGGCACACCCTTCCATGGTGGGGGTCAGGCTGGTTCTGGTTGGGGCCGGCCCTGTAGTCCAGTATAAGAGATCTTATTGTGGATGATAATACTATAGGTTTTATTGTCTTCTTTGCATTCTGCATAAATAAAAGAATGTTTTCTTATTTAGAAATTTTGACTAGAATGTAAACTACACACCTGCAATAAAGTAAATATAGAAAAGGAAATATAACACATATTTAAGAAGTGAGTTGTCATTTGGTCCATTGTCTGTCTCCTACCTAATACCTAGCTAGCTCAAGGCAATAGTGTTCTGTTCTTTGCACAGAGAAAGCACTGATCATCACCTGGAGCCAAGGTAGACATCTGTCCTAGAGCGTCCCGCTCAACACTTTTCTGGGGAAACATCAAGCTGAACTGCTTCTTTTGGTGGGGTCAATACTAATTTGAAAAGGCAATGAAATTAACCCCAATTTAATGTGGGAGAGAGAATGCAGAGGAAACTGATTAATAATAAGAAAATAAGAACAACACATATGAAATAAAGCACAAAGAGATCACGAGATAGCGACCAGGAGAGTAGCCGGTCACTAGCACTGGTCCCTATGCTGACATCTGCAGCTGTAACTTCAGACGACACATCTCCTCCTAAGAATGTCTTCCCACAACACACACACACACGCATACCCCAGAGATGACCCAATAACCTTTGTTCTGTCTAAATCTAAGAATCCACCCGTTTTCATAAGTTAATGCTGTTGTACCAGAATACAGGTGAGCAGTTTCAAAGAACAGAAATTTATTTTCTCTCATTTAGGAGGCTCTAAACAAAATGAAATGGACTCACTGCAGCTGAGCCAATGCGATTCGCAGCAACCCCGCAAAGCAGACGAAGATTGCCCTGCGGGTTTCCATGGGGAGAGAAGGGTTTCATGTTTCTCCTGATGTTGCTGGTGGTTTCGATTGCTGAGCCTGCCAGCACCCACTACACCACCAGGATTTGTTTTAGTTCAGGAGGTTAGAGATCCCAATTCAGAGTACAGTCTCTCTGGGAAGCAGCTCGCTCGGCCTTTGCTCTGAGGGAAGGTTCACGTTTCTTTTCCTAGGTTCCTTGGCAATCGTGTGCCTTGTATTTTCCTCCATATCTCCTTATTTCTCTGTCTTAATCTGCTCTTAAAGGAGCCCCGATTGTTTACCAGGTTATTAATTGGGTTAATAACTGCAAGGTCAGCAGTTCAAGCCCACTAACCACTCTCAGGCAGAAAGAGGAGGTTGGTATGAGTCAGAATTAACTCAATAGCAGTTGGCTGGCTAATCTGTTCTTTTTATAGCTCAAAGCACAGCTTACTACGCTATGATTAATATAACAACAACAATAACAACAAATTCCTAAATGAGATTACAACCATAGATGTCTGCTGTTGTTACGTGTCACTGAGTAAGTTTGGCCTCACCAAGACCCTGCATACAAAAGAACCAACCATTGTCTGGTCACGCACCATCCTCAGTATTGCTGTTATTCAAGCTAATCATGGCAGCTACTGTGTAAACCCACTTGGCTATGGGTCATCCTCTCTTTTACTAACCTGACACCTGATCAACCATGATGCGCTTCTCTAGGGACTAGTTCTTCCTGATGACGTATCTAAAGAATGTGAGCTGAACTCTCCCCATTCTTCCTTCTATTGAGCACTCTTGCTGTACTTCGTCCAGAATAGATTTGTTCACTCTTGGTATAGTATATATTCTGGGTGTCTATGGTGTATTAATTTTTTTGCCAACACCATGATTCAAGCGTATCGATCTTCTGTGTTTCTTGTTCATTGTCCAACTTTAGCATCACATGAAATGATTGGCACAGGCGCACCTTAGTTCTCAAAAGTAATAATTAGGTGTCTTTGATTTTGAACATTGTAAAGACGTCATTTGCAGTAACTAAAGGGGCAGGGATATATAATATATATTTGTGAGGAGCACAAGTAAATCCATAACAGACATCCCCAAAAATATTCATAAGAAGACAGAATAGATTTCAGTTTTAGAACACTAACAAAACAATTGACAATTTGCAAATGCTTCTCCCAAGAATCACCTAAGTTTATACCTCCACTTCATCACTTTCCCACAAGTCAGCACCACTCTTGTATACAGTAGAAAAATATGGGCAATTTGTCCTGTAACTGATTCAGAGAGGAAACAGGATTTATGGCAGAATAAGAATGGCTAAATCACAAGACAAAATGATGCAGAGTAAAATAATAAATTGTCCTGTAGGTGAGGCAGGATAAAAATGATCTAGATAAATTCAATATGAGTCTATTCAAGATATTTTCAAATGGTATTAAAATAGTTTCAATAGTTTGAAGATTATCCTGCAGCTTCATATCTGTAAGATGTAACAAGACTTGATTGACAGTTTCTGTTCTGAAATAAACAGTGGGGAAACTGCATCTTTTATGGAGAAAACTGAGTTTCTTTTCATCTTGAGAGTATTAATTCTGCATCTTTCCTTCGGTGGAAGTGTATTGCTGAAGTTCTTCTACATTGTCTCCTGGAGCCCAAGGGGATTACATACCCGCTTGAATGATGCTCAGTGGGATAACCTAAGCTAGCTGTATCATTGGAATCGCTTTTCTCTCTGCCAGTTCAGGAATCAAATCTTCCACCTTGGCCTCTTTGAAATGGTATCATGACTTAGCCCACCAAAGTACTGAAAATTAAAGGATAATAAAAGAGAGAGAGTAGAAAAAAACTCCGACTTCTGGGTATGTATTTCCTTTACTCTCACAAGTACTCATCAACCCAGGGCCAGAAACTTGATTCGGATTCATGGCAACTCCGTAGGACACTGTAGAACTGCCCCACTGAGTTTCCGAGAAGTTTTACTCTTTATGGACACAGACTGCCATATTGTTCTCTCAAGGAGCAGCTGGTGAGTTCAAGCTTCCAACCTTAAAGTTAGAGTTGAATATGGAACTACTGAGTCAACCGGGTATCTTCAAGCACATAGACCTCGAAAGATCATATGAGATGGACACATTCTTATAATTAGGTGACTGGAGAAACACAAAGGGAATTCTACAAACATCTTTCTTCACGCTGTGCTTGAAGCAGTAGCAACTGAAAGAATAACATCATTGATGTGTAAATTAACCTAAGGTAGAAAAAGCATCTGGGGCAGGCTACCATGCCTGATATGTGACTGGGATTAAGTCCTGAATTCATGGATTGTGATAAGAGTTATACGAGCCTCCAATAAAATAATTGAATTTTTCTTTAAAGACCTGAATGTAGACTTTCCCAAAACATTTCCTAGTTAGATGAACTGGGCCAGTCGCTTTGTTTCTTTGGGCTTCAGTTTTCTCAAGGACACCAAAAACAAAATCACTGCCGTTGAGCTGATTCCAACTCATAGTCACTCTATGGAGCAGGGTCCAACTGCCTTCTATGGGTTTTTGAAAATGTAGCTCTTGATGGGAGTAGAAAGCCTCATTCTTCTCCCTGGAAGCAGCTCATGCTTTTGAACTACTGACTTGTCATTAGCAGCCCAATGCATAACCATTATGCCATAAATAAGTCAGCAAAACCAACTCCATCAGGGGCTGGGGCACATTCTTGCCCGAAAATATTACCTGTCACCTGATGCTGGAACACATTCACATTCAATCTATGGGTGCTTTGGATGAAAACAAAAAGCTTTGAAGCCATCAGAACTTCAAATCCACTACCTACTCTGCAAGAGAAATAGGTGGCAATCTGCTTCCATAAAAATTTAGAGTCTTGGTGAGGCAAAATAAGCCGCTATGTAGCAGGGAAGCAACAAAGCCCATATGGACGAAGCACATCAGCCTGTGTTGTGTGATCATGATGTGTCAATGGGAATAAGTATAAGAAATGGAAAAACAAGCAATCAAATTGATCTGAAGGGGTGTAGACAAAGTGGATACCCAAAACAGTCCCTCAGAGAAGGGCCCCATGGAAGGGATGATATATCCAGGGTACAATATAGCACTGATGAAACGCATAATTATCCATTAGTTCTTTAATATTTCATCCCCTTACTATTATGGTGTTAAATTTACCTCATTAATTTTGTGAGACCTGTGCCTTGTCATTTGTATAATTAAGGCTGTTTGATGAATGAAATCCAAGATAGAGAAACCCTTCAGAAACAGTAAAGGGAGTAATGATTCCCGGAGGATATGGGAAGAAGATGGGCAGGGAGAAGGAGGGAAAGGGGGAACTAATAGCAATGATGTCTGTATAACCCCACTCAAGGAGAATTAATAACAGAATTGCAGGTGAAGAGATACAGTGGATGGTATAAGAAATGGCATAGATATCAAAGGGTTCAAGTAGAAAATGTTTTGAAAATGAGAGTGGCAGCAATTGTGTAATTATGCTTGATCTAATTGAATTATGGATTGCTATAATATCTGTAAGAGATCCCAATAAAATGATTTTTTTTAAATTTAGAGCCTTGGGAAACTCCTGGATCAGTTCTACTCTAACCTATAGGGTAGCTTTGAGTCAGAATCAACTCTATGCCAGTAAATGGGTTTGGCCCTTACAGAAAAAGTTTGCTAACTCTTGAGCTAGATAACTTCTCAGTTCCTTTTGAATTTAAACTAATTAGTTGAAAATTACACTTAGCTATTAAAAGACTTTTCCTTTAAATCTTTTAGGATTAAGCTCAGAAACTCCTACTAACTCTTTAGGGAGAAGAATGTCCCATATTTCTCTAGTGGACCAGCTGCTGGTATTGAACTGCTGGCCTTACTGGTTAGTACAATACATAACCACTTTGTACCAGGGTTCCTTATATGAGGATTAGACTATATTTTATAATTTTTAAAATGAAGTCATACTTTGATTATATAAATGTGAATAAATATGGAATATATATGTGCTCAATTGGCTTTAAAATATAAAAGGTTTAAAGAGAAGTAATGCTTGAGAAAAAGTAAATAAACAGGAAAAACATATTTTCTTGAAACTTGAGTTAATGGACATATTCATATGGTGTAAATGCAATGAGCTCATAAAGTCCATACATCCCTGACATGATTTCTGGCCATTTGAGGTGCCCATTTGAATTTGGGCTGAGATTCATTATAGTCAATGATTGAAAATGATCTTTTAAAAAATGTTTTGGAATTTTGTTTGATGGAGACTATAGTCAGTCTTCTACATATGGTGTTCATTGGGCTAAAAAGCCTGGGAAAATCCTCCCTCTGTAGACTTAGTTATTTGTGGCATATTGCCAACTGATGGATATCATGATATACAATTCAGGATCTCAGAATTCTGTCATTGTAGACTTGCCTGATATTCACACAAATCCCATTTCCCACATCTGGAATCATGGCTCTAGGAAAAAGTTTCTCAATTATGAACAAAAGATGAGAAACAGCAGCAATCCCTGGGAACTTGGTATAAAGCAAATTTTAGAGGTCCAACCCACGTGAATTGAACCAAAACTCTCTGTTTTCACAGGTCTTCCAGGACATTCTGATGCAAGCTCAAATTTAAGAACCACTGCTCTTGTACAAATCCTAGTCTCATATAGTGGATAATTTAGTGCTTTAAGGTTTTGCACTTCAATATTACTTGAGATCAAGAACCTCCTTATTGCAGACCCCCTTCCACAGATTCAAATTAAACTTAAAATACAGGTAATTCCATTCCTGATTCGTGTTCTTATTCCTACATTAGATACCCATGAATTCCCAGCTGGCTATGTATGTCCATATTTCTAGCTACAAACTGTCAGTTTATCCTCTAAGTATATATCCCAGTCTCACCTACTAATCTCATTCAACTGCTAGTAATTTGTGGGTTCCTGGAAGCACTTTGAATTTCAAAAGCCATTCCTTGGTTCATAAATTAGTCATGTTTCAGTGTAGATCTAGAAATGTCTAGTACTTAATTTATAAGTATTAAATGTGAAGTGTATCTAATGGGAATCTGGCTGTTGGTTTCAAAAGGACATGAATTTTAGTTCTAGTTCTACCACTGATCAACTATGTATCATCAAACAAATTATCTACCATCTTCTAAGCCTCAATTTAAGTCATACTCCTTATTGTACTTAAGCTCTGGTGGTCTTGTTTTAATTTTCTTCAGGTTCAACTTGAACTTGCATGTAAATAGTTGACGATATATTCTAATGTTGACCCCAGACCTTGTTCTGGTGATATTGCATTTTTCTACAATCTTTGTCCAGAGAGTTAATTGATTTGATTCTTGTGCATTCCACTCAGCAAAGTCCATGTGTATAGACATTTACATGGTTGAAAAATTTGTTGGTTGGCAAAATTCATTGTTTCTGGCATAATTTTTATCATCAAAATTCATTGTTTCCCAGCTTCTAAGCCTTCTTCCTTATTTTCAACTTCTGCATACGAATCACCAACAATTATCAGTTCATATAGACTATATATTTGATCAATTTCAGACTGAAGAAGTTGGTAAACATATTGTGTAATTAACTGTTCTTCCTTGTAGGCATATGGATACGCGTCTATTACTGACAGTGATGGATGATGAAAATGTTCTTTTCCACAATGAAAGTGATGACATTGATTTTTCAACTTGTCATTCCCAGCAGAGTAGACCAGATGATTGCCTCATTCAGAATGGCCAGCACCAGTCTACTTCAACTGACTAATGCATTTGTTATTGATCTATATGCATTCTATCTTGCTTTAATTTCTGATGTGTATACATTCATAATCCACACATTCCACAGTCATATGACTACTTGGTACCTGCAGCTATTTTTTCTCATTTTGAATCATGACTCTTTAACAAAGGAAGTTCTTGAAAACTTCACTCCATCCATATCCTTAAGATTGGCTCTACTTTGTAGAAACAGCTTCATTCCAGTCATATTTTGCATGTCTTCCCATCTGAGGACTCATCTTATGCCAGTATATCAGACAAGATTCTGCTGTAACTCATAAGGTTTCACTGGCAAACTTCTTCAGAAGTAGGTTGCCATGCCCCACTTCTTAGTCTGTTTTAGTCTAGAAACTCGGTGGAAATCTGTCCACCCTGGGGAAGACTTCTGGTATTATAAATGCTGATGTCATATCTCTTACCATCATGGAAACAAACAAACTAACACAGTATAAAAAACGGATGAACAAGACTGAATTTGCATGCTATCTCAATAATATATCTGAGCATTGAACATTAGTGAAAAGAACCCAGAGAAATATGGTAGGACATAAAATACATCATATAAGAAGAAAATAAAAGTTAATTCAAAAGACAAGAAAGAAAGAAGACTACAAATTGGATGTCAGAAGAGACCCTGGAACTTGTTCTAGAACATAGAAACCTAAAACAAAAAGAAGAAATGATGACACAAAAGAACTGACGTGAAGAGTTCAAATTCAAGAAGACAAAGTAGGACATTACAATATTATAATGTAATGGACAAAGACCTAGAGTTTGAAGGGAAAAACATCCTGCACATTCCTCAAGATGAAAGGACTAAAGAAAAGACTCAGCCCTTGTATAGCAATATTGAAGGATTCTATGGGCAAAATATTGATCAGCACCAGAAACATCAAAAGAAGATAGAAGGAATAAAAAGAGCTCTGTACCAAAAAGAATTAGTTGATGTTAAACCATTGTAAGATGTAATATATGATCAAGAATCAATGGAAGACATGTCGGATTGGCCCTCTGCAACAAAAATAGGAGAGGCCATTCTCCAGAATTGACTCTATATGAGTCCACAAAGCAAGCACTAACAAATTTAAACCCATCAAGTTTTTGCAGAGCTCCTTGTAAGATAACAATGCTATAAAATTAAAAATCGACCAGAAGGGGAGGGGAAAGGTGGGGAGAGGAGGGGAAAAAATTTTTTAATCAACAATTGGAAGATAAGGGGAAAAATCAAATGCATGGATATTGAATTAAACCCTACTTTAAAATTGCTGGGTAATAAAGAATATAAAAATGAAAAATTTAAATGTCACTAGAACAACGGCAGATGAAAAAATACCGTACCAAAGCCTTTGGGATACAGCAAAAGCAATTCTCAGATGGCAACTTACAGCAATAAAAATACCCCAAAATGGAGACAGAACCAAATTCAATACTTTAGCCCAACATCTCTAAAAAATGGAAAAAGAGCAGCCAAATGAACTGAGAGCCACCAGAATAAGAGGGATAATAAAGAGTAGAGCAGAAATAGATCAAATTGAAAATAATAGAAAGAATCAACAAGATAAAAAGTCGGCTCTTCAAAAGGATTAACAAAACACTAGTGCAACCAAAGAAGGGAAAGAAGATTCAAGTAATGTTAATAAGAAATGAGATGGGCAATTTCACAACAGAATCAACATACATAAAAAGAATAATAATGGAATAGGAAGAAAGGGAATCCAACAAATTTGAAAATCTAGAAGAAACGGATAAATGTAGATAAACTTATTACCCACCTAAATCAACACAAACTGAAGAAGATTTGAACAGACTCATAACCAAAAAAAAAAAGAAGAAGAAAGAAAGAAAGTCGGCCCAGACAGCTTCACTGGTAGATGCTCACAAATTTTCAGAGACATGTTCTCATCAATTCCCCTTTGGAAAAGGAACCACGGACAAGGATGCACTAAGATGCATCAAAGTCCTAAAGAGAAACCCTAGAATATTGGCAGAATATTAGTAACATTACCTCATCAAGAAGTGTGTCTCTAAAGGGCATAGAAAAATTCGACATCTCAGTGAGAAATAGGCAAAAATTAAATTTTTTAAGGGGCAGACAATATGAAGAGACACATCACCTAGGAAGACATGTAGGTGAATAACAACTATATGAAGAAATGCTTATGATCGTTAAACCTTTCAATAGATGCAAAACAAAACAGTGGTTTATCACCGCACGTCAGCATTTGTAGCAGTTAGAAAACCAGAGGACAGCAAATACTGCAAAAGGACTGGAGAAACAGGGACCATCACACTGCTGCTGGGACCGTAAAATGGAGCAGCCACTGGGCAAAGCAGTGGAGTGCTTCCTCCCAAAGTTGGGAAAAGCAGTATCATATGACTTAGACTTCTTAAATGGCATATACATGTGCATATGAAGTATGTGACATATACTTCTTAGAGATGCTAGAGAAATAAGAGTCTTGACACGTATAGATATAGTCACACATGTTAGTTTGAAGCAGTATTCACAAGAGCAAGAGGATGCAAACAACCTAAATGCCCAACAGTGGGAGGCTGGATGAACACAGTCTGGCATAAACCCATAACATAATATACGCAATGGAGCAGAATAACGATAAATCTGTGAAGCAGCTCATAATGCAGATGAACCTAAAGGACAGTGTATGGAAGGAAATCAGTCAATCACAGAGGAGACACATTGTGTGAGATCGCTATTTTACAAACTCAAGAAAGGTTTTCACACTGAAAGAAACATTCTTTGATGGCTACCAGGATGGAAATGGACCAGAGAAAGGGAAGTAATAGGCAACAGGGTAGATAAATAGTCATTTGTGATTTAGAGGGAATTGCAACAAATGAGACAAAGCAAAATATGTATGAATTATTGAATGCAAAACTGATGGTCTGCCCTGTAAACCATCACCCAATTCATAACAAAATGCAAAATTTTAAATACAAAACACAAATTAAAAGCTTTCAAGATGTGTCTACTTTTGAAATAACAACTAATTAAGAGCCATACCAAACCAACATAATCACTGAGCACCACAAGCACATATCTATGTTAGTAAAAACATTCCATGATCTTTCAATTACATTTTTCCAGAAAATTTTTGAAGTGTGTGTGTGTGTGTGTGTGTGTGTGTGTGTGTGTGTGTGTGTTTAAACTGAATCTAGCTTGCAGGCCCACATTTGTAACCTCTCCTTAGAATTACATCTTCTGTTGATGTTAGGTTCTGTCAATTGGGTTTTAAGTCCACTTAGCCCAACATACACTAGTTCTGTCCAGTGCCATCCTCAAAGCCATTGTCATGTTTGTATCCCTTGCTACAGCCACTGTATCAGTCCATGTCATTCGGAGTCTCCCTCATTTTCACTGACCTACTTTACCAAACACGATGCCCTTCTATAGGGACAAAGATCAACTGATCTCAGTATCCCTTTATCACCTAGCACAGGGTTTTATTAATAGTGGGTTTGTACCTATGAGGCACTCAAATATTTAATTTAAGGTTTTCTCTTGATGGGTCAATAAGAGTAGGCTCTATAGCAAAGATGCATCTTCTAATCTTAATGCTTTCACATGTATAAAAATGATCATGGTCTCTCTAAAGAGGTCCTTTACATGTAACATGGGAGAAAAGTCTTTCTCTATGATCTAAATGAGAAGCTTGTCTCCCCCCCCCCCGCCCATACCTTGTACCTATCCAGTACTCAATAAATAATAAATATAGTCATTTAATGTTAGCTTTGATGCATCTAGGTCATGTTATATGGACTTCATATTTGCAACAAATGTTCAAACAAGAAGGCAACATAAAGGAATAAGTGGCTAGCAGAAACCAAGCCATGGTCTAAGGAACAAATGCCAATTTGTAAGCCTTCCTTAGAAAAGCCGAATCAGGCAAAAAAATAAAACCAGAACTGACATGCTGCCAGCCAAATACCTCACAGCCGGGCAGGAAAAGCAATGCATCTCGGATCTATAGCATTACCTCACTGTCTTCCTCAAAGAGCATTACCTAACTGTACTCGGTCATCTGAAGAAGCACTTTGAGTGAGGACAAGGAAGATGACCTAATACATGGTCTGATCTCAAAGTCAGATGGCCGTGCAGAGGAACGAGGCTCGGGTCCTAACAACTCTGAACCTAGGACTTTTCCAGACATGGAGGGCAGAGCCAGGAGGGCCATCCGCAGTAAAGGCTATTCCACCACCGTAAGAATGAAAAACGGCATTGATTTAGGAACACTAAGCTGCAACTGACTCCATCGGCATAGCCCGGAGGGTAGGAAAGCCTGTCATTAGACAGTGCTGCCTTGACTGTGTGGGAACAAGGAGCAACACTACATCAGTCAGTCCACCCATAGTGATACAGCGCCTTCCAATGGTCCAGAATGATTTAACACAGGGGCCAAGGCCGGTGCTTTCCTAGAGTTAGCATTTCAACCAGCAGAGACCATCAAAGTTCAGACTTTCTAAAAAGGAAACCTTAGTGTGTCCTCTGGGGGAAATTAAGCAGTGTGTTGCCGAAGAGAGTGACTGCTAGTCAGAGAAGCTCTCTGAGGCGGTGACACGCTAGCTGAGATCATTATGAGAAGAAGCAATCAGCCCTGGCAAACTCTAGGGCAGCAACACCCCTAGACGAATCCCCCGGTGCAGACCGCAACAGCCCACCTGATTGAACTTCACAAAGGAGAACAATGCTGTGGTCTACGCACACCTGAGCGAAAGAATAGCTGCAATGAGTTCAGCCAGATGAACGAAACAGGTCATACTGGATAATGACGGCCCTCGGAAGGAAATTCAAAGATAGTTTAAGTGCTTGGTAAGTGCTTTTAGGATTTTTCAGTAAATGAGCAATATTATTTCCCAGGTGATATTTCCCCAAGACTAGTGGAGGCAGTTTCCTTTGCAAAAGAGGAAAAGTGGAAGCCTAGAGATGTGAGACTATGTGAGATGTTTGCTCTGTTGCCCACTTCCCACTTTGGGGTCTCAGAGGCTGAGCACAGACCCAGAGCTATTATTGGGGTCAGCTTCATTTGGGTCCAGGGAAATATGCGCTGTTGTTGCAGGGGGAAGAAAATCAAACCTGCAGGGCTCATCCCGGAATTCCGATCAGTAAAAGGGACCTTCCGCAAAACGTTCCTGATGTGTTTCTGCCAAGTTTGTATGAGCTTTTGGAAGCAACGGTCATATTTATTCAATCTTTAATCACCCAGTTTACTACCCAGTACTTGATACATCATAATTTTGAGGGGGTTTGTTTAGAAAAGGTCAAAAGAATTACTAGGATATGTAGCTGCTACTCTCTATCTCGTCCTGTCTCTAGAAATTCCAATACCGGCGTGGGAAGGGAATGGCCTATGGGTCCCCAATGCAACAATTTCAGCACTTTCACTCCCAGGTTGAGGTCCATCGCTTCAGCATCTGAAAAACCCTGTGCTCGTGTTACTAGGCTTGTGTTAAGCCATGATCCTCAAGTCTGCCTGCCGCTGCATCATAACTGTACTCATTGGTCTTTATTTTTATTGATGTCTAAAAACAAGAGCACCCATACTTTTCACTATATCGTCTTCTTGCCTGGACTGTTTAAATGATGACCCCCAAAGGAATAATTTGATAAGAGAAAAATTAACATACTTACGTATCCATATTCCAAATCCCAGCACCAGCAGTAATTGCAAAACCTGACAAAACACGCCCTGAGAAAATCCCCGATGAGGATGGTGACATAGGTCGTCAAAACATCAGAAACGGTCAGCCGCACGAATTCCTGTGGAGATATTGCTTTGTTAAAAGATGCATTGCTTTCTTCAAATGGTCTTTGTATCAGCACCAGCTGTATCATTTCATGGGGGGAAAATGTTTAAGTTTGAAGGCCAAGGTTACATAAGGGACTATAAAACATCTAACACAAGAAAACTGCCTTGCTATTAAATTAGTCAAACACAATTATTCCCAGTCTTTAAGTCATGGTATCATAAGTCACCTTCCTGATGAGAAACTCTTATAAACTTGGTCCATAAAGGAAGCAATGTGATTGACAGAGGGTTAGCATTCCTACCCCTCCATACCCCCCAAAAAGTTTCTGACAGATCAGTGTGAAAAATACAAAGAGAACTAATATAATGGGGAGGAAAACAGTATGAATAAGAAACCCGCAGAAGAAAATACACCGTGATTTAACCTGCTGAAAATAATTAAACTTGTACGTAATAAAAACATCAAAGGAAGGAACACTGAGATGGGGGCTCCCAGAGCGGTAACTATTGAAAAGTGCACATGTAGCCACACTCATGAGGGTGTGGTGAACAGCCTGTCATCATTGACTGGGGAGCTGAAATGTGCGTCACGCTGGAGAGAACTGTGTCCATCTCCGTCACATTTTAAAGCACGGGGAATTTGATCAACGAGAGCCACGAAGCTCAAGACATAGAGCTCTTTCCCACAGCAATAGTCACACAAGTGGGAGAAACGATCACAATGATCAATATATAACCCCCTCCCAGGGTGATGAACAACAGAAAAGTGGATGAAGGTAAACAGCGGTTGGTATAAGACATGATAAAACTAATAATTTATAAATTATCAAGGGTTCATGACGGAGGAAGGTAAAAAATGAGGAGCTGATACCAAGGGCTCAAGTAGAAAAAAATGTTTTGAAAACGATGAAGGCAATATATGTGCAAATGTGCTTGACACAATGGATTGTGACAAGAGCTGTAAGAACCCACAATAAAATGATTTTAAAAAATACTCACACAAGTGCACAGATCTGTATGTAAGTCAATGATGAAAGTGTTGGTAAAAATTGGAAACACTTCAAATAGGCTCTTAAAAAGATTACTTAAATAAAGATGGTGGTCCACATTAGAGAATACGGAAAGCTCCTTTGAAAACAAAATTCTGTTGTGGAGATGGATGCACTACTACCTGAATACACTAGAACCAAATGAAGTGTATACTTAAATGGGTGAACTGTGTTGTACGTGAAGTATTTCTGAACAGACTAGTTTAAAGATGCTAAAATGGTATGCTCTGATAGAAAAATGTGTTTTACATTACTATATGGTGGGAACGCACTTGTGTAAAGTATTTACAGTTATATATGAATCGTATGTAGTATCCATGTTTAGAAAGGAGCCCTGGTGGTGCTGTGGGTCAGGCATGGAGCTGCTAACTGCAGGAGAGGTCGTTCAGACCTGCCAGCTGCTCTGCTGGAGAAAGACGGTTATTTGCTTCTATGAAGATTTACAATCTTGGAAACCCTACAGAGGATAACTGTAAGTTAGAACGGGCTCAATGGCAGTGAGTTCCTTTATATGCATAGGAAAATATCCAGGCAATTATAAACTGGGTGCTTTATTTACGTGCATACAGGTGTGTGCAGTGAGTTAGAGAAGATGGACACTTGTATGACAACAGGCAAGCAATGAAAAATAGATATTACATTAGATATACAAGTAAAAATTTCAGTGAAGAGAGTCCATCTCTGCTCACCCTATTCTATCCTTTCTTAATCCAAGTCCTAACACTTCAGAAACCAAACATCTAACAAAATATATGTTGCCAGAAATACCAGTGCTCTTCCATAATATGAGAATGCCTTTGATTTTTATGTCTAGTTACCTACATCACTTCCCCTCTAAAATAGCTACTGAAAGAAAACTATCTTGGGGAAAATAAAAAACAATTTGCATACAGGTCTGTAGATTCATGTCAACCTCATACTTCAAAACAGTGATTCTAACTATCAGATGGCCATGTATGGTTTTCATTTTTTTCCATGTCTAAGTGCTATCTGAACCATTATTTAGCTAATATTTTATTAATTTAAATATATTTAATTTCTATAAGGTTGTTGTTACTATTGTAAATGGAGGGTGAATATCATCTACCATAAATAAACACTAAGACTAAGATAAATATAATAAAAAAGATAAAAGCTATTAAAAAAAGCACCGATCATAAGGACTTGTAAACAGGTATCATCTTTCCAGAAATTGTCTTAAATAATGGGATGAGGATTGGAAAAAATGGAGGAGGCAAACAGAGAAAGACTCTCCTCAAGGTTGTGGAAAATGTTTTCGCTGCTGGGGAAAGTGGCTCTTGATCCCACCTAAAAGTCACATAGAAGAAATCTCAAAATCGCTCATTCAAGTAATAAAAGAGGGGAGGATTTACCTGTTCTCTTTTTTGCCCAGCTAATGGCGGACAAGGGGTTATTAATGCCTTTATACAGGAGGCCTTCAGAAAGTTCATGGAAAAGTCCCATCATCTTTCATTTTTCCATGAGCTCGCTGCAGCCTTTGTTCTTCCAGAACTGTCCAGAGGAAACAGGCTGAGTGGTTTTTGTAAGCATCCCACATCGTAACAGCAGAGAAGAACTGGAGGTGAACTTAGATGTTTTCAGGTAGCAGCTTCATGCAGTTATTCTCTGGAACAACTGGCGCAAAGATGGGAAGGTTGTTTCACACAGTCTGGCTCCTGCCTGTTGCAGATGTTGTTGGTTGCCATGAAGTCGACTCTGACTCACGGTGACCTCATGTGTGCACAGCAGAACCAATCCATAGTAATTTCAAGGCTGTGATCCCTCAGAGGCAAATTGCCAAGCACGTCTTCTAAGGTCACCAAGGGTGGGGCTGGGGGAAGGTTGGCTACTGTTTGGACGGTTAGTCATTTGGCCACCCGGGGACTCTACTACACTGTCACCTTGTATTGTTTGGGGCCTTGTTTTCTTGATTCCAGAACAACTGGTCTTTCAGGCCCTCGAACTCCACACATCTACAGACCTCAGGGCCTTTGCACATGTTTTATACACTGGTTAAGTCACTCTTATCTGACATGTTGACTTATTTGTTGACACAAATTAATATAGATCACTAAGGATCCCTGGCGGCATAGTGGGTTATACATTTGGCTGCTAACCTCAAAGTCAATAGTCTGAAGACACCAACAAGCTCTAGGGAACGATGCGGTTTTCTCCTCCCATAAAGCTTTACTGCAGCCCACAAGAGAAAAGAAATATCTGTCTGCTCCTAAAAAGATGCCCTGTCTCCTAAACACCAAGGAACAATACCACCTCACCCCACGGGGTCACTGCGAGCTCCACTCCGCCCACAGAGTGACTGTGAGTTAGTAGTATAGACTCAATGGCAGGCAGAGCAGCTAGTGAGTCTGCCCCAATGACCGTGGGGTCTGAAATCCAATGCTTAACCCATTGCACCACCAGGATGCCTTCGGGTCTTGGTACAGAGTTTGAAATAGCTGTCCTGAAAATGGTTCTTCTGCCCTCCCAGGATCAAATCAACTGGAGAAGAGACTAAATGGCTGCTATGGGGAAATTCCTGCGGAGGTCAAGTAACAGCCCAAAGCGTATACACTCTAATGCAGAGAGGAAGACATGGCAGCTTGGTAACCATGCTGTGCTTGAATCCATGGCTGAGGCCACTGTGACTCTGCGTGTCTTCCAACATGGAGGATTAAGGGCGGGGGGAGGAAAATACAAAGAGACCTGTGAGCATGAGAAGGAGCAAACTAGAGGAGAGAGGAAGAAACATCTAGAATGATCAAACAGAACAAAGAACAAGACTTTGAGGGGATCCACCCACAACTATCAAGTTGATTCCCACTGATAATGACCTTGTGAGACATGCTAGAACCGTTCCCCTGGGTTTCAGAGAGTAGCTCTTCACGGGAGTAGAAAACTCTCTCTCTCTCTCTCTCTTCATGGGAGTAGAAAACTCTGTCTCTCTCTCTCTCTCTCTCTCTCTCTCTCTCTCTCTCTCTCTCTCTCTCTCCATATACACTATGCCACCAGAGGTGTGCCCCAAATTTACATGAAAAACTGGTGCCTTTACTATTTGTACTGGAGTCATGTCATTTTCCAAAGTGGCTAAAAGATAGAGTTGTTCCCAGATGGACGGATACAGATATTGATCTCTGGTTTGGAGGTTCCAGCAGGGGAGCGCTGCTACTCGTATGCCTTTGACCAAAGGAAGGTCCTCCTTCTATCCGTGAAGGTCATCCTCTTCAACGGAGTGCGCAGCTTCGGCAGGGATGTACATGAAGCAATGAGAGAGGAAGGGGACACCTGCCCGACCAACCAGATCAGCCGAATCAACCCTGGTGATCAATGGGGTGACAAATGTTGCAGCCAGATCTCCCTCACATCCACCTATTGATCTCTTAAAGGCTTGCTTTGCCAGCACTTGGTTATGTCCATGAATTAGCTTTGTTCTCTTGGATTCCATCTGGGGCATCAACCTCCCTTCCAGAATCACCAACTTCTCCCTGACTGACTCCTGCAGACGTTCACCCAAGTGCTTAATGCTCATTTGGAGAAAAGGAGGTGAACGAGAAAGGGGCCTCCAGCTACCATTGGCAGTAAGGAAAAATGATGAATCAAGGAAAAGCACTACAGGCAGAATTTAAAAAAAAAGAAAAATTAATGCCTCCTGACAAGACAAGGAGTGTAGACCAAGGGTTTCCAGAGGAAAATCTAAATCAATGACTTGTTTTTTGGCATCCTTCAAATCGGTCAGCTCAAGTCATATTCTTTACAGCGAGTTCTTTTTTTAATAGATGAGTGCCTGAGAGGAGCTATGTCTCTTACTCTTTATGCCAGCCCTCTTTGTCACATACACTGAACAGACGCAGGCTCTGGCTTTTTGAAAGTCTGCCTCTTTGAGTGTTCCATTCATCACACCTTTTGCTGAAGAGTTAGGGAGTGGAGCAGCCTTGATGTGATAAAACAAAATCATATTCAGTACCATGACAATGCTTTGCTTCAAGCAGCCAGGGCACATATATCCCTCTGATGGTACGTTCTACTCCTGGAAAGGGGTACAGTCTTAGAAACCCACAGGCGCAGTTCTATCCTGTTCTATAGGGAGGCTGTGCATCAGAATCCACTCCATGGCAGTGACTTTTGAGTTTGGGCTTATTAGCTCCCCATCACTGTTATAACAAATGATCATCAAAGTTTGGACTTAAAACACTGACTTTTTATTTCCTTAAAGTTCTGGATGTTGGGAGTCTAAAATCCAGGTGAAGGCATCCAGGGGAAAATCCATCTCCTTGACCTTCCATCTCCCCTTGAGGTGCCCATCTGGGGCAGTGGTGATGTGCTCAGCTGCTAAATAATCAGTGGTGATTGGAACCCTCTTGCTTTACTGCTACATTTCCTTTCAGTGTCATTGACACTCTTGCCCTTCTCATGTAAGTATGATCTCACTCACCTGGATAATTTCTCCATCTCAAAACCCTTAACTTAGTCACATCTGTAAAGTCACTTTTGTCACATAAGGTAAGACAATCATAGCTTATCTAGATTGAGAATGTGAATCCCTTTGAGGGGCTCCTCATTCTGTTTCTCATACCTTGGAGTAAAAGCAACTAACTCTCTACTAAACACGGGTGGCCCGTGCTTTCTTCATACATAATACCATCCTGGAAACGAGAATGGAATATACATGTCTGAAGGTCAAATATTTAACAGCATGTAGCTGGCTGTCCTATTTCCTGTGAGCTTAACATGAGATTAAACAAGACCCTTAATTATATCTCCATTTCGGATTCAATCTTTAAAGATATGTGTCCAGTATGATTTAAGACCCATTGCCATTTAATTGATTCCAATCCAAAATGATCCTACAGGCTACTGTGGAATTGAATGATAGAGTTCCCAAATTAGAATCGTTAAGGAAGAAGACTGTCTCACCTTTCTCCTACAAAGTGGCTAGTGAATTCAAATCACTGACCTTTTAATTGGCAGTTGAGCTCTCAAACACTGCACCACTAGGGCTCCTCCAAGCCTTCTGTTGTTGTTAGGTGCCACCAAGCCGGTTCCAACTCATAGAAACACTATGAACAACAAATGTATGAAACATCGCCCGGTCCCACACTGTCAACCCAATTGGTCTTACATTTGAGCCTATTGTTGCATTTCCTGTCTTAATCCATCTTGTTGAGAGCCTTTCTGTTTTTCTTCACCAAGCACGATGTCCTGCTCTATGGACAGATCTTTCCTGGCAACATGTCCAAAGTACATGAGACAAAGTGTCCCCATTCTTGCTTCAATAGGGCATTCTTCTCTGCTTCTTTCACGATAGGTCTGTTTGTTCTTTGGGCAATCCATGGTACTTTAATTATATACACATTCCTAATTCTTTTCCACAATTAAAATTGTGGGTGACAGGTGTAAGTCTAATGAACAACTGATTAAAGCCAAGGGCATCTAATCATACCCAGACTTCTTTAAATTATATTTGTTTAATAAAATGAAGACATACACACAGTGAAAATTATTGAAATAATATCACATGGACCACAATGATGTGGAGACTAAACTGGTATCTCTGTCAAGTTTTACAAAGCCTGTTCATCCATGATGAACTACACCCCAAACTAGTTTATAAAATTAAGGATGTTAATTCTAATGGAATAAACTTGTAAACTTTTCAGATTTTAAATAGGTACAATCTTAAAATTCTTGAAATAGGGTTCTGCTGCATTTTCACTGATAAAATATCAAAGATCATGGACTGGGAACAATCACACAATGCTCTTTTTACTAATGTTTTACACAGAGTTTCCTTTCACCAGTGCTGGCCCACTGCCATCTAGTTGGTTTTGACACTTTTTGACCCATTAAGAAAAGCAGAAGTGCCTCCTTTGGGTTTCTGAGACCACATCTTGATGACAGTGGAAAGCCTCAACTTTCTCACTCAGAGAAACTGATAGATTTGAACAACTAACTTTGCAGGTATCAGGTCAGGGAGCTACCCATTACATCATTATTTGACAAAACCAACATAACTAAAATTAGTGCTAATATGTGCTTCCAAAGGAGTATTTTTAAAATATGCCAAACAGACATTAAACAAAGTTCCATTAAAAAAATTCACTTGAGCCTTTTACTTAATCTGAGTGATACATTAAAATATAAATAGATAGTATTTCTTCACATCACTTTAAAGTACCCTTCTTGTATTGTCAACTGTAACACGAGTATAAAGGGGTATCTACCTCAAACGAGTGTGAGCACTGTATAATATAGCATATATATGCTCAGGGTCAGCAATCATCAAGCATTTAATTAGCCTTAATTTGATTTAAGCAATAAGCAATGGGCCATACTTGGAGGAGATGTGATGAATTCACTTTGTAACCCATGAATTTTCCTAGACCTCTGCTGGTGGCATTACCTGTCCCACCATGGTTTCCCAACAGGGTCCTCGAGGCACATCTGCTGGGTGAACAAAAAAAGGTGGCCCAGTGCTATTTCCAGAGAGCGATGCATTGTAGGCCTTGATCATGTTGGCTTCCCAGATGGTAATATTGGCTTTCACTAGCTTCTCCTCTTCAATCTAGAACCAGAGAGATGGAAACAATACAGATTTCAAAGGCATTTCAGACACTGGACATTTCACAAACACTGATAAAGTAAGGGCAAGCAGCCACGTGGTTTACCTTGTTGTTAATCTCATCCATCAAGGCAAGAATAAACACATACAAGTTGCCTAAAAGAAGAGCAAAAATACGTCCCAGCAGCCACTTCAGAGCAATGAGGGGATGGTAGTCTTCCAGTTCAGCAAATAAATCAAACAGAGTTGGACAGAACATCCCCAGAAGAGACATAACCATATTCATCTAGAAGGAGACACAAGGGAAGAACTAGATTAACTGTATTTAAAATTGTTTATTCTTTCATCACAATAGTCAAAATGTAAACACAACTTAGGTGTTCATCAACACACACACACACAAATAAAAATGTGGTATATGCATACAATGGAATGTTATTCAGCTATCAAAAAGGAATGAGATTCTCACACATGATATGATGTGGATCTAAAACCAAATTAAACTCAACTGCTACCAAGTAGATGGCTGGTCCCCAATGACCCTGTGGGTTTCTGAGATTGTAACTCTTTGCAGGAGTAGGAAGACCCATCTCTAGCCCATGAAGTGTCTGGTGGTTTCGAACTGCTCCTGAAACATGGATACACTTTGATAAACTTATCCTAAGTGAAATAAGACAGATATAAAAGGAAAAAGACTGTGTTATTCTATATGAAATCTCTAAAACAGGAAAATATGTAGAGGCAGAAAGCATATTAGAAGTTACCAGAGCTGGTAGTGGGGAGAAAGGGGAGTTATTGTTTGCAGGACAGAGAATTTCTGCTGATGGTGATGAAACACTTTCGAAAATAGATAGTGGTTATGGTTGCAGAACGTTAATGTGCATCACTTCTCGACCTTTTGGCTAAGATCAAGTGTAGAACGTCAATGTGTTGCGTGTTAATTGTGAATATAATTAATACTATTCAATGATACACTTAACATGGTTAAGATGACAATTTTTACTATGTATATATATTTCTACAATTTTAGAAATTAAACTATTTCCCATAGAATTCTGTAATTATTTGATCTCTCATAAACCTTAAGATTATTTCATGCATTCTCATAGTTTGATCTTAATACAGCAACAAAGATGGTATTCATCCTGTTACTGAAAGAACTGGTTTACATCACTCTGTACCCAGAAATAACACACTGTTCTACAAGGCACTGATTTTTTATATTGTGAAACACTTAAAGCCAAATTCCCACAGAAAGGGTAAATGATCTCTTGGGGAAGTGACAAATGGAAACACTAATATGTCAATCATCGGCAAATGGGACCGTTTTATCCACTAGAAAGGGACAAGCTCTCGGATATGCGCTCAGGGATAAAAGTGGCTTGAGGAGAATGTTCAGGAATACAACTGTCATGGACTTCTCCAAGAAACCAGGGAATACAGAGCAGCAAGAGGAGAAACACAGGACAGAATTTTCTAGAATCAAAGTAGAAAAGTTTCATAAAAGAGGAGCTTGTTCATCGATTCTAAAGATAAGAAAATGATGGGGGAAGAAAGAAAATATGGAAAATTGGCTCTCTGCTAGTCTTGTGAGAAGAACCTTAGGAGAAATTAGGTCGAGGAAAGACCCAGAGCATATAATACTGTGTAAGTTGGAACAAAGTCTTTAAATGAGAAGAACATTTCAGATATCTCTGATGTCTCTTTTCCCCCAATGCCTGGCACAAAACCTCTCCTGTAAGCAGCTTCTACTTTCCTCTGCAAGCAGAGCTACAAAACTATATTTACTGTGTTTTTCCTAAGTTTTTGAAGTTAAGAACATTATATTAGTGTGATCAACATAAGCCAAAAATCAGCATGGCATATCACAAAACCAGAGTGATATAATATCAGCTCAAATCAAGCAAGCAAACAAATAAACCAAACCAAAACCTAGCATCTCCGGTGTAGTCTTACAGATGGTGAGTTTAAAATTCTTTCCATCCAGTCTGTGAAGTTGCACGTGAATTCCCATCTATTGCTTTCTTGGCCCCTCAGGAATTTCTTGGACTCAGAAATTTCATAAGAAGGATGTTAAATAGTATCAAAAATTGACCCTCTGAACAGAATTTACTGTGTATGAAAGATAAATGAATTTTAATTGAGTATAGCAAAACTAAAAAAAACTGACCCTTTTAGTGATAATCAACAATCACCTTCCTTTCCTTTGATATACTTTATCTATATTAAGCAAATAAATAAATATTTTTAACTAATGATTACTTCACAAATTCTCAGGAGAGTTTTGTGATATTCCCAACTAAAATGTGTGGTCCCACATCTGCAGGGTTACCAGCTATGAAATCTTTAAAATGTTTAAAGATCTTAAAACACAAAAATGAAGAAAGTTATATTATTCCATTCTAAGATTTTTCTAGGAAATCCTATTTTCAGAAGACAGTTGTTTTTTATTATTATTATTTTTTTATCTGTGGTCTCTGTCTCTGCAGAGTGTTCAGTGATGATATATCCCAGAAGTCTCTTGATGTCTAAAATTCCCAATGGAAAAACCTGCACATATTTTGAAAACACCTGCATTATACACTGGGATAATTTCATGAAAGAGAGCAGATTCAAGCAACAAATATTTCCTGAACCAACCTTTCTCTCTCTAGCCTTAGTTCTCTGACCCACTTATGGTATAGACACCTACTTGTCAACACTTTATTTCCCAAATAATAGAATCTCTCTCTCTCTCTCTATATATATATATATATATATATATATATATATATATCTGATAAATAAATAAGAAAATAAATTTAAATAAATAAATGATGATAAGTAGCTGCCATAATATTCAATCCATAGCAACTAGCTGGCCATCCTCATTTGAATGCTGATTGGAGAGGGAGCAATGAGGAAGGGCGAGGTGGCCAGTGCATCTGAGCAGGGAAGCAGTTCATGAAAACAAGGAGAGACCCACATTTGCCCAGAGGAACCTTGGCAATGCTGCCTGGTAAGCATCAGTCTGCTAACTACAAGGTGGGGGCCCAAACCCAAGAGCTACTCCTTGGGGAAAAAAAAGGAGGAGGATGAGGTGGAAGAGGAAGAGAAGGAAGAGGAGGAGGAGGAGGAGGAGATGAAGAAGAAGAAGAAGAAGAAGAAGAAGAAGAAGAAGAAGAAGAAGAAGAAGAAGAAGAAGAAGAAGAAGAAGAAGAAGAAGAAGAAGAAGAAGAAGAAGAAGAAGAAGAAAACTGAGGCTATTTGCTCTGGTAAAGAGTTGTAGACTCGAAACCCTAGAGTCTCAATGAGTCGGAATCTGCTCGAGGGCAGTGGCTTCTGGAGTTCTACTTGCCCAAAGTTGGGGAGGAACTCTGACAGTTTCAAAAGAGATGACAAATTAAATAAACTGTATCCTCGGGATTCACAAATTCCATTTTGTAATGTGCCTGGCTAGTGTGGAGTCAATTTGCAAACATGAAGTAGGAACTGCTCAGAGGAATTTCAAGGCAGTGACCTTCAGTGGCTTATGGGCAGTCTTCTTTTCCAAGATGTACCTCTAAGTGGGTTGGAACCACAAATCTTTCGGCTTTTAAGCCTTTGTGCTATCGAACATAACTACTATGAATAATGAGATTTTAGGGATTACGGGGTTCATCATAACCATTTTAAAGAATTCAAAAACTTATGCCTATCAATGACAAATGTAATATCTACTGAGACAGCAAGGAGCAGTAATAGAAACAATCCTAGGTTTTAAATCAAGATCCCTGGGTTCTAACCTTCCCTGTTTGAATCTTGAACATGTCACCTAATTTCCTGAAGTTTATCATTGCTATGTGTAAAAGTACAGGTTTGGATATTATGTTTCTAAGATTTTTTTTCCAACTAGAACATTCCAGTATGGCACAGAATGAAAAACAAAAATACACAGTAGATAGATTCGGAAATAAATTTGGAACAGGGTAGAAAGTGTACAACAGAATTAATTAAACATAGGGTGGAGCTACACAGAGTAGAGCATCATGTAATGCACCACAGAAGAGTAGCCCACAAAGTAGAACATGTCAGGTTCTAAGCACGTAAAAAGCATGCAGTGACGAACTTCATTTTTTTCCCACCACCCAAGGGTGTCAGGATCTTGTTGCGCAAACTCCTGGGATCGCTTCACTGCCCAAAAGATGAGGTATCCACTCCCGCCAAGTGTTAGAAACACGAAGAAGTTAGCAAGAAACCTCAGGAATCTGATCAAGTGGATATTTTCTTCTACTTGGGCTGCCTTTTCTTCCATTATAGCTTCCTGCACCGAGGAGGCAAACAACAGGGAACAAAGTCAGAAAAGGAGATCTTAATGACAAAAAGTACCATAAAACCAGAGGTCATTTTGGGAAACATCAGAACAGGAGAAATGAAAATGTAGACGAATCTAGTGAGTGGGTCTTCCCAGCAGGTGAGATAACATAATGAAGTGAAGGAAGAGCTGATGCGCCCAAACTGATTTATCAAATACTCAGCCTTCACGGTACCCAAATCGCTCTACTATAGTTGTTTAAAAATACATACCTACAAAATAATGCTTTAGAGTAATTTTAAATATCGAGCTAACTTTTCCCTGTAAATAGTTAATGAGTGTTGCTCTAGTATTTCACATATCTGATTCTGAATACTAATGGCCTCAGGTTCCAAGCCAAAGGCATCATTAGCTTATTACCAAATTCAGAGAAGAAAATCCCTACAAGTATAAGGGTTCTGACATCAGATATTTTCCGGTCATAATCCGAGGCCTGCCCAGATCCAGGTAGGCAGAAATGATGTCATTCTTTCTTTTGGATGTCAAGATACGTTACCACCTACTCCGTAGAAGCTGGCTCTCATTCTGTTCTTAAAGATACGAAGAAAGGGCATTGGAACTTTACGTGTTTACCTTAAAGTTCATTGTAATGGAGTTGAATTTGTTGTCTGCTGTTTCAGGATTGCCAATCAGATAGTCCCAGCTTGTGAACACCATCCAGCTGAATTTGAAAGTGTTGTCGTCGCCGCCCCCATCATCACCAATATTTTGGGTCATCCTATGGGAGAAAGAATTTAACCCATCATCCTGGAGGTGATGAAAGGGAAAGGGCGGGCTGTTGCACACCGAACTTCCAGGTAAACGAGAGAAACAGTATCTAAAAACACATAGTTTTGAATAAGTATGTCCCCATAGAAGTCTATTTATTTATTTGTTTGTTTGTTTGTTGTTTTCCTTTGCTTTTGTGTTTGCTTGCTTGATTGTTTTAAATTGTTAAACTCTTCTTTATCCAGGCTTTCAGATTACAAAGCATTGATGGTTTTAAAAATTGAGTGGGGGGAGGGGGAAGATGGCCGACAGGGACACCCACATACTCTGAGAGCTCCTCCAAACAAAGCGGGATTGGCGACCAGGTAGCTGAATAGTAAGAGTCTGGTGAGTGAAATATCCCCCTGGGACAGCACCCCAGTCCTACCCCACGTATTTGTCCGGAGCAGGGGTCTAGGTGAAAGAGGACCGGACTAGTGGGACATCTCTGGCCACTAAGCTGCCGTGAGCTCACTGGCGACCGGCTTAGGCTCCATCCCCAAACCCGACGCCAGCCCAGAGCCGCTTGCCTGCCCTGCCTACTCCAGCGGCCCACTCCCCACTCGCGGATCTCCACTGGGAGAGAAGCTTTCCTCTCCCGCAGTTCCCCTCTCCCCGCAGGGCAGCGATCTGCCCTCAGGCCCACGTCCCTCCCTCCATTCATCCAAGCTCAGGGGAGCGGACCCGCGGGTTGTCTGGCGACCCCCACGGGGGACCATCCACCCGCACCGCTGCCGCGGACCTCTCCACCTGCCCTCCGTGCGCTGGCCTCCCACCCCCGCCCGCCCCCGCCAGCCCCTGGCAGCCTAGCGCCAGCTCCACTCCTGGCGGGGACCCTGCGCTGAGCACTTCCCGCCAACAGGAGCCATAGCTCAACCCGCGCCTGTCCCGGACCCTGAGCTTCCGCGGAGCGCCGCGCCCCGCGCTGTTGAGTCTGCCCACCAAGGGCCCCCCCCTGCGCAAGGCACAAGAGTAGGTGCCCTCCCCAGGGTGCTGCGGGGACCCTGGCAGCCGCGACTCTGAGCCTGAGCAGAGGAAGGGCGCCATTGCCCCCTGCGGTTTCGCGCCAAGCCTCCTTTGCCGGCGCCATTACCCCCTGCGGTTTCGTGCCAAAAGGGCGGAGAACGAACACCATTGTTCCCTGCAGTGTCCCACAGCTGCCTGCGCAGCTATCCAAGGGGCCTCCCCGCGCCCGCTCACAGCCCGGGCAGATCAAACACTCCACCTGCAGTGGAGCCTGGGTCTCGGCTTTGCAGTTCCTGAGGAGCCGTCAGTGAGCTCCAGCCAGCTCTCACCACCTGGGGCCCTGTTGGGTCCCCAGTGCCAGCCCTAAGCCTGCCGCAGCCCGCCCCAGCCACCCCAGGAGACGGCACAGTGGCCTGAGCCTCCACACAATAAGGTTACTCCTGTCTCCCAGAAGCATGGGGCCTATTAAAGGATCAAGGAAAAATCAACAGACCACATCACTCCCAACAAAAAAATCAGAAAAACGAGGCACTTTAACAGACCTAACGTCACTCATAGAAGAAACAGATATAGATCAGCCACAAAAGGAAATCTTCAGAACTCTGCTTGCAGTAATACAGGAGCTAAGAGAAGCAAACCAAAATAAGGATGCAACGATAGAAGGGATGAAATGCACAATAGAGGGGATGAAGTCCACAATAGAGGGGATGAATACTATCCACCAAAAGGAACTGCAGAAACTAACAGAGGAGGTAGCAGAGGCCACACAAAAGGTCACAGAAGCTATATCTAGGCTTGAGGAGGCTGAGAACCGTATCAGTGAACTCGAGGACGCTCAAACCAAACGAAGCAAGCGAGAAAAACAATCAGATAGGAAAATTAAAGAAACAGAAGACAGCCTGAGATCAATGACAGATGCTATGAAGAGGAATAATATTCGAATAATCGGTCTACCGGAACACAACATAACACACAAATCGACCGCCAAGATAGCAAAGGAATTCCTGGAAGAAAATTTCCCCAACCTAACAAAGGAGAATCCGACTCTCATACAGGAAGCAGAGAGGACGCCGGCTAAGCTAAACACCAAGAAGAACACGCCAAGGCATATAATTGTAAAATTATCCAACTTAGAGGAAAAAGAGAAAATTCTACGAGCATCAAGAGAAAGGAAGACAGTCACATACAAAGGAGCGCAGGTAAGGATATGCTCAGACTTATCAGCTGAAACCATGAAGAGGAGGAGAGAATGGAGCAACATCTTCCAAAAACTGAAAGATGAAAATGCCTCCCCCAGAATCCTATACCCTGCCAAGTTATCCATTAAGATAGAGGGTAAGATAAGGGTCTTCCAGGACAAGGAAGAACTCAAAAAATATACTGCAAGTCACCCGACCCTGCAGAACATACTGGCTGACTCACTATGGCCAGAAGATCAAGCTCCAACTAGAACCACCAGGAGACCACCATATAGCCCATCTCCATCTAGAAGCCAACATGCCAGCAACACGTACCAGGACAACACGGTCTCAGATGGAAAAGAGGACAGGATAGAAACCCTCCACTCAAACGCAGTACACTGATATGAAGGAAGATAGGCAAAGACCCAAAACACAAAACAGAATATGGCAACCATGAAGCCAGAGATTGTAATAATCACTTTGAATACAAATGGGCTCAATTCATATGTTAAAAGAAAGAGGCTGGAGGATTGGATTAGAAAACATAACCCATCAATCTGCTGCCTGCAAGAGACACACCTTAAGCAAGCAGACAAGCATATGCTGAGAATAAAGGGCTGGCAGAAAGTTTACCAAGCAAATGGTAACTCCAAGAAGGCAGGAGTGGCTATCTTAATCTCCGACAAAATGGATCTCAAGATCCAAAACATAAAAAGAGACAAAGAGGGACATTACATAATGCTCAAAGGCTCAGTAAACCAGGAAGCAATAAGCATACTGAATATTTACGCACCTAATAATGGTGCGGCAAATTTCGTCAAACAAACTATTAAAAAAATGACAGAAGAAATCACGGAAACAACAATAATAGTGGGGGACTTCAACACTCCACTATCAGAGAAAGACAGGTCACAGGGAAAGAAGCTCAGCAAAGAGGCCAGAGAGCTAAACAATGTAATTAGGCAACAAGGCCTGATAGACATCTATAGAGCCTTTCATCCAAAAGCAAAAGGTTTCACATTCTTCTCCAATCCACACGGATCTTTCTCAAGAATAGATCACATGCTGGGGCACAAGGCCAGCCTGAGTAAATTCAAACACATAGATATTATCCAGACGTCTTTCTCAGACCACCATGCCATAAAGCTGGAGATTAATAGAAGGGCACCCAGAAAAGCAAGGGCCACCAATTGGAGAATAAACAACGATCTCCTGCGACATGAATGGGTTAAGGTCCAGATCAGAGAGGATATCAGGAAATTTCTAGAAACTAATGAGAACGAGCATACAACATATCAAAACTTATGGGACACTGCAAAGGCAGTTATCAGAGGTAGCTTGATATCACTGAATGCATACATGAAAAAAGAAGAAAGGCGTATGACAGATATGTTAACACAAAACCTCCAACAACTAGAACAGAGTCAACAGAACTACCCCTCCAATAGCAAGAGAAAAGAAATAATAAAAATCAGGGCGGAGTTAAACCAGTGGGAAGACAAAAGAACAATGCAAAGGATTAACGCAACTAGAAGCTGGTTTTATGAACGAATTAATAAAATTGACACTCCCCTGGCAAAGCTTACCAAAGATAGAAAGGAACAATCATCAATAGCCAGGATGAGGGATGAATCGGGGGCAATAACAACAGACCCCAATGAGATAAAAAGGATAATCACAAAGTACTATGAAGGTTTGTATTCTAATGAATTCAGAAACCTGGAAGACATGGATAAATATTTAGAAAAACAATCTATCCCTAGATTATCTGAGACAGAGATCAAGAACCTCAACAAACCCATAGCGAAGGAAGAAATAGAGAGTGTCATCAAAAACCTACCAAGGAAAAAGGCCCCAGGGCCAGATGGCTACACAGCAGAATTTTACCAAACATTCAGGGAAGAGCTGACACCGATCCTCCACAAAGTATTCCATAACATAGAAAAGAACGGCAAGCTCCCAAACTCATTTTACGAAGCCAGCATTACTTTGATACCCAAACAGGGAAAAGACCCCACAAGTGTAGAGAATTATAGACCAATATCTCTAATGAACATAGATGCAAAAATCCTTAACAAAATATTGGCCAATAGAATACAAAGGAACATCAAACATATCATTCACCACGACCAAGTAGGATTCATCCCAGCGATGCAGGGATGGTTTAACATCCGAAAATCCATCAATATCATACACCACATCGAGAAGAAAAAGGATAAAAACCATATGATAATATCCATAGATGCAGAAAAAGCATTTGACAACATCCAGCATCAATTCCTAATCAAAACACTCATGAAGATAGGATTGGAGGGTAAGTTCCTCAAGCTCATACAAGCTATCTATGAAAGAACAACAGCCAACATCATAGTCAATGGAGAAAAGACAAGAACAATACCACTGAAAAAGGGTACAAGACAAGGATGCCCCCTGTCCCCTCTTCTATTCAATATCGTTTTGGAGGTTCTGGCTAACAACATAAGACAGCAGAAGGACATCAAAGGGATCCAGTTGGGAGAGGAGGAGGTGAAACTATCGTTATTTGCAGATGACATGATCCTATACATTGAAGACCCCCAAAACTCCACAGTTGGAATACTTACAGCAATAGAGGAATACGGAAGGGTAGCAGGATACAAGATCAATAAACAGAAGTCGGTAGGGTTTCTATACACATCGGACAGGGCCATGGAAGAGGCGATTAAGAGGGAAGTACCCTTCACAGTAGCCAAGAACAAACTGAAATACCTAGGAATATACTTAACAAAAAATACTAAAGACCTATATAAGCATAATTATAAAACCCTATTACAGGAAACCAAAAGTGACCTTCACAAATGGATGAAGCTCCCCTGCTCATGGTTAGGTAGGCTGAACATAGTAAAGATGACAGTTCTTCCTAAAGCACTCTACAAGTTCAATGCTATACCAATCCAATTACCATCAACCTTCTTCAAAGAATTGGAAAAACTGACCACCAACTTCATATGGAGAGGGAAGAAACCCAGAATTAGCAGAGAACTCCTCAAGAAGAAGGACACAATTGGAGGACTCGCCCTACCTGATTTTAATGCCTACTACATAGCTACAGTGGTCAAAACAGCATGGTACTGGCACAATGATAGACACTCAGACCAGTGGAAAAGAATAGAAAGCCCAGGAGTAAAATCATCAGCATATAGACAACTGATCTTCGACAAGGGTCCCAAAAACGTCAAGTGGGAAGCAGATGCCCTCTTTAATAAGTGGTGCTGGAAACAATGGATATCCACATGTAGAAAGTTGAAACAAGACGTCTACCTCACCCCATGCACAAGAATACACTCAAGGTGGATCACAGATCTAGAAGTCAAACCCCAAACCATCAGGACCATTAAGGAGGGAATCGGGACTAATCTCAGAGCACTGGCCCAGGGAGCACATAGGCTCACTGCAACAGGGAAGGGGACACACACAGGTGATCTGGAAATTGACAAATGGGATCTAATAAGAATAAAACACCTGTGCACCTCGAAAGACTTTGCCAAGAGGGTGACAAGGCAACCCACAGACTGGGAGATTTTTAGTAATGACACGTCAGACAAAGGGCTCATTACTAAAATCTACAACACCATCATGACCTGCAAAAAGAGGAAAACAGTTAACCCCCTAAGGAAGTGGGCAAAAGAAATGAGAAGAACTTTCACTAGAGAGGAGATCAATATGGCCAATAAATATATGAGAAAGTGCTCGAAGTCCCTTGCCATAAGAGAAATGCAAATCAAAACAACCATGAGATACCACCTAACACCCCTCAGGCTAGCTCAGATCAGTAAATCAGAGAGCAACAAGTGTTGGAGGGGCTGTGGTGAAATAGGAACCCTCCTCCACTGCTGGTGGTCGTGCAGATTTGTACAGACACTGTGGAAAGCAATCTGGCGATACCTAAAGAAAATGGAAATTGATCTACCTTACGACCCAGCCATCCCTCTACTGGGCATATACCCGGTTGAAGCAGCAAATAAAACACGACCAGTCATATGCGCTCCAATGTTTATTGCGGCACAATTCACAATAGCAAAGACTTGGAAACAGCCTAAGTTTCCATCGATAGACGAGTGGATTAGCAAACTTTGGCACATACACACAATGGAGTATTATGCAGCACTGAAAAGCACCAATGAGCACATGAAACACGTTATTTCATGGGAAGAGCTGGAAGGAATTATGCTAAGCGAGGTAAGCCAGACCCAAAGGGACAGGTACAACATGAGTCCCCTGAGGTAAGTACAATCAGCATGACAGAAATGGGGCATTAATCCACCCAAGGGGAGGGTATGGTTTATATCTCCACAGGGAAAGTGGGACCAGACTTCAACCCAGTGTCGCAAGGTGTGAATGCAATATCCCGGCGTGGAGGACGGAACCGGTGGAGAGGTCTGGGAGGCTGGCCCCAGCACCATAAATTAAGTGGATTCCTGCCCCTCCCCCGAAAAGAACTTGTTCCAAAGGACGACATTGACCCTGCAGCTATGGGAGATGGACATATCTGATCAGAGCACACGGGAGCAGATGAAGGGGCAGGAGGAGAGAGTGGAGCACAAGCTGGCCCACCAGGCCGTGATGATGATGTTCCTGAGTAGAGCAGCCAGTCCACAGAGAGAACAACATGGCTGGCCCTACTATGAGACATGATGCCCCTCAGTGACTAAGGGCGATACAGGGGACAGCACCAGAGACACAGTGTGGGAATTGCACCTGACCTGATCCCACCACACCGAGGCAAATCACTGGGGGAGTGCAGCGGAACAGCAAGGGAATGGAGTGGCAAGGTCCCCAGGGAATGCTGAAAGTGGACTTTGGGGCCAGGGCGTGGTGCCCCAACAGACTGGACTGGAAAACGCTCCTAAGGGCCAGCAAAGATCCCTGAACTAACTACAAGCTTTTCTCCTGTGAACTGTTTTTTCTGTTCTTTTTCAGTGGTTTGTTTTGGTTGTTTTGTTGTCTGGTTGTATACTGTTGCTTTGTGTTCCTCTGTCTAGTTTTCGTGCATGTTAGTGACTCCACAGGTCTGTCTGAATAGGACAGGCTGGATGAACTATCTGGATGAAAAACAACGGGACCGACAGTTCCGGGGGGACTTGGGGTGGGGGGTAGGGGGGGTAAGGAAGTGGTGTTAACAAACTCAGGGACAAGGGAAAAACATGGGACCCCAAAGGGTAGAGAAGGGGGAGTGGCAGGCCTGATGGGAAATGATCAAGGGTAAGGTTGCTTAGAGAAGAGGTATACTCTAGCCCAGGTGGCGATGAAGCATGGTAGTAGGGCAGGAGGAAGGTCAAGGGAGATGGAGGAAAGAGCTAGGAGTCAAAGGGCATTCATGGAGGTCTAGACAAAGACATGTACATGCAAATATATATAGGAGGTTGGGGAAATAGATCTTTGTGTCGATATTTATAGGTCAAGTATTAAGGTGGCGGAAGGACCTTGGGCCTCTACTCAAACACTCCCTCTATGCATGAATACCTTCTTTTATTAAATTGGAACTCTATGATGCTCACTCTCCCGACACAACGGCTGGAGCCAAAGTGGGTGAACAAGTAAATGTGGTGAAGAAAGCTGATGGTGCCCGGCTATCAAAAGAGATAGTGACTGGGGTCTTAAAGGCTTGAAGATAAACAAGCGGCCATCTAGCTCAGAAGCAACAAAGTCCACATGGAAGAACACACCAGCCTGTGTGATCGAGTGGTCCCAAAGGGATCAGTTACCAGGCATCAAAGAACAAAAAATCATACCATAGACTACACACCTCCATGATAGGATCGCTGAAGACAAATGGGTGCACAAGCAAATGTGGTGAAGAAAGCTGATGGTGCCCGGCTATCAAAAGAGATAGTGTCTGGGGTCTTAAAGGCTTGAAGGTGAACAAGCGGCCATCTCGCTCAGAAACAAATAAGCCCACATGGAAGAAGCACACCGGTCAGTGCGATCACGAGGTGCCCAAGGGACCAGATATAAGGCATCATGCAAAAAAAAAAAAAAGATATAAATGTGTGTATGTATGTGTATATATGTGTATATGTATATATGTATGTGTATATATATATTATATTAAATGAAGGGGGAAGTGCAGAGTGGAGACCCAAGGCCCAAGTGTCGGCCAATGGAGATCCCCTCATAGAGGGGCTTAGGAGAGGAGATGGGTTAATTAGGGTGTGAGGTAGTATCGATGAAGAACACAGCTTTCCCCCAGATCCTAGATGCTTCCTCCCCCCAACTACCATGATCCGAATTCTACCTTGCAGGGCTGGATAGGACAGAGGCTGTACACTGGTACATATGAGGGTTGGAGGTACAGGGAATCCAGGGTGGATGATACCTTCAGGACCAAGGGCGTGAGGGACGATGCTGGGAGAGTGGAGGGTGAGTGGGTTGGAAAGGGGGAACTGATTACAAGGAGCCACATGTGACCTCTTCCCTGGGAGAGGGACAGCAGAGAAGGGGGGAAGGGAGACCCCGAATAGGGCAAGATATGACAAAATAACGAGGTATAAATTACCAAGGGCATATGAGGGAGGGGGGAAAGGGGAGGGAGGGGGGGAAAAAAAGAGGACCTGATGCAAGGGGCTTAAGTGGAGAGCAAATGCCTTGAGAATGATTGGGGCAGGGAATGTATGGATGTGCTTTATACAATTGATGTATGTATATGTATGGATTGTGGTAAGAGCTGTTGGAGTCCCTAATAAAATGTAAAAGAAGAAAAGAGAAAAAAATGATTAGGGCAAAGACTGTACAGATGTGCTTTATACAATTGATGTATGTATATGTATGAACTGTGAAAAGAATTGTATCAGCCCCAATAAATTGTTTAAAAAAATAATATAACAAAAAAAATTGAGTGAATTATATAAAAATTAATATTTTTTTTTCATCATTCAAGATCTTCATCCAGTTGGTCTTCTGAGGGATAAAATTCTCATTAAGAATATGAAGAAAATTGTTGAGTCCCTTTCCATAGAAATGAAAATATATGTATATGCCTACTCCTCACTTTATGGGCCTAGTTTGAAGACCATATCATGATGCAAAAATCGATTACCACAGCAGATCATAAAATAGAAGGTGACTACAACATTATACAACTTTCAATGTACACCACTACATAACTAACAAATGACATCATTTCATAAGAATAAACCATGGAGAATCATGGCCTAGCCAAGCTAACACAGAATCTTTGCGATTACAACCAGCATTACTTCCAACGTCTACCATGGCATGTGTTACTACCAAATGTAGGCCATTAATGTGCAAACAAATTGGATAATAGATTTTGTAACTATTGTCATAAATGTGAAATATCAGCCACAGAGATAGTTGACAAATGAAAATTAGGTGAAGACTTAAACCGTTCTATATAATTCTAGTTAACTCCCAATGCCTTGGAAGCATATTGATGGCTTAACCCAGATCAAGAAATGCCTATATAAATTTTGATTCCAGCTAGCACCTTGCAAAGAATAAGTATACAAAATTCATGAAATTTGCACTTCCTCTATTTCTCTTAATCAAAAGTCAAAGGTTTTGTCAAATGTACATGTATTCTAATCAGTATTTTTAAATATATATAGATACTTCCCTTTGAACCTATATATTTATATATTTATCTTAGTGATTAGATTCATACTTTATTTTTCCATCATTATAAATAGCAAAATTGAAATAACATCACATATTATAAATAGTCACATGGTTTTATGTGGTTGTGTTTTTTATAAAAAGAAAAGTAAGTATAGTGGTAAAGAAGCAAAAGAGAGAAGGGAACAATGACATGAAGCTAACAATATGGTCATCCAAATTCCTCCACCATAAGCCCCCAAACTGATGGTGTCTTACGTATTTTAGAAGGATTAATATATAATGAGAAATATCCAGAAATAATAATCTCTTAACATTGATCACTGTTTTACAGTTTTTAAATCTTGATATCTATTTTCATATTTGTCCTCTTTAAAAGGAGTAAGAGGTCAAATTAATTTCAATTTATTTTTGCAGGCAAGGAGACTAAGGCTCAAAGACATGAACTGATTCAGCAGTAAACAACTGAAATAGGGGGGAAAAACTCAAATTAAAAAAAAAACCCTTATTGATTTATTTTCATTTCACTCTAGGACCATGCAATGTAACCAATATAAAATAGGTGGCACCACGTGAAAATGCCTTTTGACAGGTCAATAAGGGATGAAGCTGGACATTTCAAGTGGCTTAATCTAGGGGAACATTCTTTTTATTCTTATTCAACTATCCTTTTACAATGCTGTCAGTTAGCAAGCAGTAAGGCCTTGTGTGATAATAGCCACTTGGCAAATCAGTCTTGAATGAAGTTGTATTGTAGGTAAGGTTTTGTAGCTGAAGGACAGACTCTTGGGAGCAGCTGCAGCTGGAGGAGCAAACTGGGACCCTGGCAGGTGGGGATTGACCTGAAAGGGAAAGGAGTCCTGAAAAGGGGAAGAGAAGGGATGGAAAACACATTCTGTTCATGCACATTTTTTTGTTCAGGAAATTTGTCCTGATCACAATAAAATGTTCTAGATTCAGCTCCATACCGGTCTATACAGCAAAATAGTTGCATAATTATTAAAGTCCTTCTTTCTTAAGGGGAATTGTGCTATGAGCAGCAATCTCAACTGACCATGCTGTCTTATGCTGGGTTCTCTATAGATCAAAGCTAGTGATGCTTATACACATGTATATATGGAGGGATTTATCTCAAGATAATGGCTCACATGGCTTCAGGATGAGTCTGCGGGTCAACATCAGGAGGGAGCCTTCTCCTGACGCTTATAGCTGCAAGGGATGACAGATGGCAGAGGCTCATGAATCCAAGATTGGTTAAAAAAAAAAAAAAGCAGGCTGCTGGCTAGCAGGCTGTGTGGCTCTTGAACTCCAAGATCCATAGACAATACTACAGGCAACTGGTTTGGGTCCCCAAAATTGGAGTTTAGATAATGAGAGCCAGATGCAGGATCTAGGGCAGCATTTCTCAGCCTGTGAATCACAACCTCTTTTAGGGTCGAATGACCCTTTCACATGGGGTCACCCAATTCATAATAGTAGCAAAATTATAGTTATGAAGTAGCAATAAGAATCATTTTCTGGCTGGGGGGTCACCACAATATGAGTATCTATTATAGGGCCGCAGCATCCCGAAGGTTGAGAACCACTGCTCTAGAGTAATCACTAGGCTAGTGCCCTTTGCCAGAATGTCTACACATATTAAATGCTGGCCTCATCCCTGAGGAAACTCCCTGTCAACTAAAAGGCTATTCCTAGTGGGTCTCATTCCACCATTTGTCTGCTGGATTCAGAAACAGTGGAACATGGGAGATAACTGCAGATATTGGGTGGATAAAGGCAGAGAATACTAGAAAGAGGTTTACTTTTGTTTTATTGCCTATGTCAAGGCATTAAACTGTGTGGACCATAGAAAAACTACAGATAGCCTTGAAAAGAATGGGAATTCCAGAACACTTTATTTTGTTCATGCAGTTCCTGTACATGGATTGTGGGGGGAGGTGAGATCCTCTCTGGAGGCAGACTGCTGTCTCCCCACACCACAGGGGTGGGCCTGCTCCCTGCTGCTGGGGACAATGGATTACTTAGCCCTGAAGTTTGCAACCATTAGCTTGGTTCCTGTAGGTGGGGTTTACACCCTACTGCTAATGGTTCCTATGGAGACCCAGAGAACAGGTCAAAATTAAGCTGCCATCCTGACTCCAAGATCTGCCCATCTTGTCACAAGTATACCCTCCAATCTCTCCTTTTCCTATTGCGTGCATGTCCCTAGACCACCTCCTCTCATTTCTGTATAACCTGTAGTGAAGCCCCTTCCTGTGACACATGTCTACCTGTAATTAGTGGGCTTGCACATCCCCAAAAGCTATATAGGCCTGGGTTAGCGATAGAGATTTCTCTTCCTCAAGCCCCCTCGCTTGCTCTCTTCCCCCTCTCCTCTCTAGTCCTCTGTTCCGTTTCCCCTTGCCCCCCTTCCCTTCCCTCTCTCCTTCCACATGGACCAACAAGCAGGGCTGAGGTGAGCAATGCTACCATGTAATGTGTCTGACTGCATTATTGTAATGTCTCATCTATCGCTCATGCTCTTGATGACTTTAATATAATATATATCTCAACTGTACAATTGTGCTTACTGAACCCATGATTAGTAGTGGGGTACTGGCTCCCCCCAAACTCATACTACAATGGATCAAGAGGCACGTGTGTTAAGAGAACAACTGCAGTTTAAAATTCAGAAAAAGGTGTGTTTCAGGGTTGTATCCTCTCACCCTAATGGTTCAATCCATATGTTGAGAAACTGCATTATATCAAGAAGATCAAGGATTGTAGCATTTAGTGTGGATTACAACTCAATATTAAGAAGATCAAAATCCTCACAACTGGACCAATAGGTAACATCATGATAAGTGTAGAAAAGATAGAAACGGTCAAGGATTTTTTATCTTGTTTGGATCCACAACCAATGCTTATGGAAGCAGCAGTCAAGAGATCAAAAAATATGTTTCATTGGGTGAATCTACTGCACACAACTTCTTTAGAGTATTGAAATGCAAGGATGCTACTTTGAGAACTATAGTGAGCCTGACCCAAGCCACGGTATTTTCAATTGCCTCATATGAATTAGAAATGTGGATGTTGAATAAGAACGAGTATAGAAGAATCAATGCACTTGAATCGTGGTGGTGCTGGAGAAGAATATCAAAAGTACCGTGGGCTCCCAAAGGACAAGCAAGTCTCTCTTAGAAGAGGTGTGGCCAGAGTACTCCTTGGAGGCAAAGGTGGTGAGACTTGGTCTTACATACTTTGGAAATGTTGTCAGGAGAGATCAGTCCCTGGAGAAGGACATCATTCATTCATTCTTTCTTTTTTTAAATCATTTTATTGGGGGGCTCATGCAACTCTTATCACAATCCATGCATACATCAATTGTATAAAACACATTTGTACATTCATCACCTTCATCATTCTCAAAACATTTGCTCTCCACGTAAACCGCTGGCTTCAGCTCCTCATTTTTCTCCCTCCCTCTCCACTTCCCCCCTCCCTCATGAACCCTTGATAATTTATAAATTATTATTCTGTCATATCTTACTCTGTCCAAATCTTCACCCACTTTTCTGTGGTCCGTCCCCCAGGGAGGAGGATATATGTAGATTCCTGTAATCGGTTCCCCATTTCTACCTCATCCTTCCTCTACCCAGTATCGCTACTCTCACCACTGGTCCTGAAGGGATCATCCCACCCCGGATCCCCTGTGTTTCCAGTTCCTATTCTTTCTAAAGTAGAGACACAGCCATCAAGGAGACATTGGATTGACACCGCAGCTATGACAACGGTCTTGAGAATAGGAATAATTTTGAGTATGGTGCAGGACCAGGCAGTGTTTGACTATGTTGTTCATAACTTTGCTATGTGTCAGAACCGAATCTATGGCACCTAATAGCAACAAAGTCCTTGATCCAAGGCCATTTTTTGTTGGTCATGACAGTTGATAAAGCATTTTGTAAGTCCCCAGATGGTACTGTGGGCAGTACATGGCCTTCACGGAAGTACACTCATATTCAGAGTGAGCAAAACACTGCCTTTCTGTGATGAAATTGTTTAAAGTAATAAATCTGCAATCAGGTTGCTGACTACTTGCCCTTAGGAATTATGCCATACCAGGGACTCAGGGCTACTGGTAGATTGAAGACTTAACAGTAGCTGCAGTCAAGTCAGCCCTAGTGGGTAGATGTCCATCTTGCTGAGCCCACACGTAACTTCCTCTTGAACTCTATCATCACTTTGTTTGTGAACCCACTGGGCAATGACAGGTGTCTGGGAAGAGGATGTAGGGTTTCCACAGAATATACCTCTTGATGGCTAAAATTCTCCTCTGCTGAGGTAACCCTTTCATGAGTAGTCACCTGAGAAACAAATATCACTAATTTGGCCCATTCAGAAAAGTCTACCCACACACATCTGTATAGAGTCTTGTCACCAACATCCTCATCATGTTTCTCCCAATTCCCTGACTATCCAGTCATATCCCTGGCTGTCACAGATGAATCTCCCCATGCAGTCGCATAGAGGGTCATTTTCTCCTGCCATGCAAAGGGAACAGCCATTGGGACTTCCCGAGTTTCTGCCTATTGGGAGAATTTCTCTTCATGACTGTCCGCCAAGGAGTTCCTAAATAGGAACTGAAGTGCGGCTGCCAAGTTTTTGGAGGGGTGTCAGCATTATTGTGTAGCATCATCTGTAACCAGGCACAAGGAGTTTTATCTTCCTTAGTCAGATAAACATAGCAAATTTCCCAGGAGGCCTCAAGTGCAGACTGAAAGAGGAAAAGTAAGGTGACAATTTCCTCATGTAACATACTTGTTTCTAAAGGTCCTCCTCAAGCTGGATCTTATACATACCACTTCCATTTAATGATCACGTGCTACTGTGCACATCCAACTTTATGACTCTGTGGATTAGACAGACTCACTTCATTCTGGGTATCTCTGGCTGTATGTTGACTTGGGGGTCCGTGGTTCGGTGTTCAGTCTCTGTTAAGGCCCAGTAAAAAGCCAACAGTGGTTTCTCAAAAATGGACTAGTTATTTCCGTAGGATGGCAGGGCTTTGTTCCAAAATGCCAAGAATCTGTGCTCTGATTAACCAATTGGAATCTGCCAAAGACTGTGTGAGGAGGTATCTTCTCGACAACATGGAAATTTTTGTTCAAAGTTATATATTTAAATGTTTTATATAAAACAACCTTATCACCTTCAAAGTACTCTGTGTTACACTTAATACACTTTTCGAATCTGCAATTCAATTCGTGGAAACAATTTTCAAGCTCATCTCTTTGGATGGCTGACAGAACCTCCCTCATGTTTTCCTTCACCTCTTCAATGTTATCACATCGCTGTCCTTTCAAATCCCTCTGCATTTGGGGGTGGGGGGAGTAGCATGGAGCGAGCTCAGGTGAGTAAGGTGTGTGGGGCAAGAGAGGCATGATGTTTTTTTGTCAAAAACTGGTGCACTGAGATGGCTGCATAAGCAGGTGCATTGTGGTGGCAAAACCAGTCCCCCATCTGCCACAGAACAGGTCTTTCTTTTTTGTTACACACTGGTATGCTATCTTTTCAGGACCTCTAAATAGAAAGCTTCATAAACAGTCTGACCTGGTAGAATGAACTCCAAATGCACTATCCCCCTCTAATCAAAAAAACAAATGAGCACCGTTGATCTTTGATTTCACTTGATGAGCTTCTTTTTTTGGCTAAGGTGATGATGGCATCTTCCACTGGCTTGATTGATGCTTGGTTTCATGGTCATAGAATAGTGCCATGTCTTTTCATCAGTAATGACCTTGTGGGAAAAGGTCTGGGTCACTTTGGAGCTGTTCTTTCAAAGCACATGGTCCTACTCAAATGCCTTTTCCTGCTCAGTCAGAACTCAAGGTACAAATTTCGCAGCAACATTTCTCACCCCCAAATCTTCCAATAAAATTCACTGAACCAAGCTCCAAGATAATCCAGATAACTTCCCCATCTCTTCAATGGTTCGTCGTCAGTCTTCAAGCACAAGGAAACAAATTTGTTGACATTTTCATCCATTAGAAAAGTTAATGGACGTCCAGAATGAGGTTTGTCATCAATCAACATTTCCCCTTTTATGAAATAGACAACTATTAGTACACTTGAGTTTTACTCATACCGCTGTCTTTGTATTCTTGTACGTTGTGATTATATTCTGCCCTTGTAGGTTGTGATGTTCAACACCACAACAATTTCTCTAGCATTTTTTCCCAAGCAGGAAACAAAATTTGACAGACGTACGGTATTCTCTTAAATTGGACTTCACAAAATATGAGGTTTAAGCAAAACTGCTTTTATGAGAAAAATTCACTGTGACCAGAGAGAACATTCCCAGGAGACACCACTGGATGCACCAACTCAGAGTGGGTAGCTGGATTCTCGCTGGTGGGAAAAATACATACTATGAAAACTCCACCCAGCAGAGCTTGTTTTTCCTTTTTTGGTGTGTGTGTGTGTGTGTGTGTGTGTGTGTGTGTGTGTGTGTGTGTGTGTGAATGCTTTAGGGTACACTTTTGTAAACATCATTGCTATCTACCAGACACTTCAAGCACCACAGAATTATCCAGATCATGTGGCACAGGTGGGACAGTAGCTTTCACAACGGCTTGAATCTGGTTCAGTCTTCTCATGATCTGGGTCGCATTAAAGAAAGAAAATGTTTTGAAACTGATTGTAGTAGCAATTATACAATATTGCTTGATGTGATTGAACTATGGAATATCATTATATCTGTCAGAGCTCTCAATAAAATGATAAAAAAAATTTTAAACAGGAATTTTATAAGTCATTTGATAAATAGGCAGAAGTAGTACATTCAAATGAGATAGGTGATCACCGAAATTCAAAGAGGACTGCCAGATATTGTGCTTCATTTTCATTTGTGAAAGGAGGCAAATGTAATTACTTTAAAAGGAATATCTCAGTATGCCCCCACACCACTGAGCTCCTAGAAATTTCATTGGAATTAAAGAACTCACCTGATTTGTTACTGGGTTAATTCCCCACCCTCTAGTACACAAATGCCTTACTTAAGGCTAAAGCTACTGTGCTTCTTCCTCCCTAGGTGCGATTACTAACATGTCATCAGTGTAATCATTCTGTTTGGGGGAAGGGAAAGGTGATAAAGGTCCCTGTGGACTAACTACTTGTGGCTAGCGCTAAAAGTCGATATACCTCCGAGGCAGCCTACGAGGACAGCCTTGGCATCTGCTTCTGGACACACCTTGAAAATGAAACTGAGCAGAAGTACCGACCAGCTCAATGCACATATTCACTTGGTGTCTTTGTGCACATGTTATAAATATCGTGCTCCAGGGCCTCAAATGGAGAGCACATGTTCTGAGAATAATGAGGGCAATGAATGTACAAACATGCTTTACACAATTGATGCATGTATGGATTGCGATGAGTTGTATGAGTCCCTAATGAAATGATTTTTAAAAATCACGCGGTTATTTTGGAGTGCAGCACACCTCTTCGCGTGTCACATTTAAAAGTACGTCACCTTTTGAGCTGTGTGGGGACTTAGCTCTATTACAGGTCTGTAAACAAAGCAGGCAGCCAAGTGTGTCCTGCGACCACTCATCAATATTTTGTAAGTCATCTGCCTCTGGTGGTGTCCTGGACAATATGCTCCAAGTGCCATCCAAGGGCGGAGTCGTTCTCATCAAACAGCAGCATAAGGAATAATGATTTTTACTGAAAATGGCTTAGCAGACAAAGGTGGAAGTGCTTCAGGCAGTAAGCACTTTGGTAGGAGTGAAACTAACACAATTTGAGGGCCCCAACTCTCCGTTTTGGAGATTGTTTGCCAATATGTTCCCCACCTCAAGTTTAAGGATCTAATTTCTTCTCAATCAATGCTTCACTTTAACTTCTGCACCATTTAAGGCTGGGAAATTATTACTGTGTAATTCAACCACTTTTGTGATCATCTAGGCTTGGTTTTAGACAATATTAGCTGAAGTATGACAAGAAATAAAGTTTACTTTCCGGTAAAAGTAACAATGTTCATGTGGTGCTGGGATTGCAGTTCTGAAGCTCTGAAGTCATCTCTATCTTTTGCCACTTTGTCTCATGAAAGTAAGACCAACAAGCCATTTTTTTCTAGAATCTTATTCTGACAAAACAGCAAAAAGGTAATCAATATGTTATCACCTGCAACATTTTTCCTCACAAATATTTTCTCTAATGGTAGTAATATTTTGCTTATTTCTATTGTGCATTCATGATAGAAGATTAATAATCCCTCTTTACTTGTGGAGACAGAGTTAGTGTGCCTTTAAGATTTGAGGCCCAATTTAGAAAAATCGTCATTAAAATTTTCTATCTCGAGAACCACTTTAGGTAGCAATGGATGGCACATTTAAGAATATGTTATATATTTATGGAGTACCCGAGCTCCATAGGTCCAAGAGAAAGCTGCTTCCTCATAGTATGTCAAGGCTAATGGTTCCCAATACCGGCAGACAATATAGCACAAGCCACAGGATCAAGTCTCAAGGACCAAAGGCTGTTATCATCTAATGCCGAGCCAGCTGCAGTACCCAGATGGAGTAAACAACTTCTCAGCTTTGCCGGAATGTCTCTATAGATATAAATAATGTCCCCTCATTGATTGGTTGATTGTAGGAGACCTCATTATAGAGATTACCAGATGTCATCATGGGTGGTGATGAATGCATCATAACTACCTATACATTAGAATAGAGAATACATCGTAACATCAAATGAAAGAACCATGGCCTCATCAAATTTACTTACAATTTTAACCCATGTGCTTTGCTGGGACTCGTTCAGGGGAAAGGGAATAAAAAGACAGGCAACTGTGGGATTGATGGCTTTTGTAAGGTTTTTAATACTCTTTTTCTTAACCTTGAACCACCAGTCTGTAGCTTTATTTGCACATGAGAGCCATTTGGTCAGTTTCTGAGTGCATGGACAGATTTTAATAAATCATGTCTCCATTTATTTTAAGCCAACTCCTAAACCAACCCATTGTCATTGAGTTGACTCCAATTCACAGTGACCATGTAGGACAAAGACATACCCTATAGGGATTCTAAGACTGCAAATCTTGACAGAAGCAGACAACCGTACCTTTCTTACATAGAGCAACATCTATTTGAATCACAGATCTTCAGGCTATCAACAGAGGCTTCAAACACTGGTCCACTAGAGTTTCACCTAAGCCAGTGGTTTTCAATCTTCCTCATGCCGCGACCCTTTCACACAGTTCCTCATGTGGTGGTGACCCCCAATCATAAAACTAGTTTTGTTGCTACTTCATCACTGTAATTTTGCTACTGTTATGAATCATCATGTAAATATCTGATATTCAGGATGTATTTTCATTGTTACAAATTGAATATCATTAAAGCACAGTGATTTATCACAAAACAATATGGAATTCTATATTGTGAAATAGTTATTCCCAATTATAAATCAATGAAAATTTGTCTTGAAGCATGGTCTAGTATGGGTAAGAATCTTCATGCCAAGTATTTGTACGTGAACATATCTCCATGTGGGCGGTCTCGCCTGGGGATGGATAGAGGAGCGGTATCTCGGTTCCTAAGACCATCGGAAATCTGTTTTTTCCAACAATCTTAGGTGACCCCTGTGAAAGGAAAGGGTCATTTAATACCCCCCAGGGGTCGTGACCCACAGGTTGAGAACCCCTGTCCTAAGCCAACAGGGTCGGGGTCGCTATATTGTAGCCTCTGCTGACATAGTAATCAAGAAGAGAAAAGAGATTAATAGAGAGTTAGGAAAGATCTCCCTAGAAATTCACAGGGGAAGAATACTATATAAAGAAATGAAAGTTATAGCAAAGAATATATTGAACAGCATCAGTGCTTTCTAGAGAAAAAATGCTACAATAAACATTTAGTTACATGAATAAATACAGAAATCCATAGTATACTGCCCCAAATTAACTAGTTGCTCCTTTATGTGCTTCCCCAGGTGACACCAAGAGGATTGGGACTTCAGTTTGTTCTCTATTGTTTGGTAAATGTTCATGTAGGTTGCTCATAGTAGGTGCTCAAAATTTATTAAATGAATAAAGAATGAGCACATGAATGAATAAATAAATAGCATCGCTGGAAATAAACTAAACGCTGAAAAAATCTTACCAAATAGATATATATAGCAGAAATGCCTTACATACAGTGCAATATATGGCATGTATGTACATTATTTTTAAAAGATAGTTGTACTTCAAAAAGAAAAAAGAAATCCTTTTATTTTGAACCAGGAGCCCTAATGGCATAGAGGTTACACATTGGGCTGCTAACCAGAAGGTGAGTAGTTCAAAACCAGCAGCCATTCTGTGAGGGAAAGATAAAGCTTTCTAATCCTGTAAAGAGTTACAGCCTCAGAAACTCACAGGGGCAACGCTACCCCATCCTGCATTTGGTTGCTTGGAGCTCAATCAAACCTCACTGAGTTTCAATTTTCCCATCTACAAAAAACCAAAACAGCACAATAAATACTCAACTGAAAATATAAAACGTATAGGAGGAATGATTTAGTCTAAAAGGGAGAAAAGACAAAGAGGTGGAAATCACTTAATGCTCTTGGGTTGTTTTGATACACAGACCAATAAACTTGAACTACTTGCCATTCACGTCATGCGCAATCAAAGGCCAGCAAAAAAGGGCCAAGGTCAAGCCGTTTGGGCTGGCATCACATGGGAGACGTGGAAGGCCAACATGTGGAGTTGCTGCCTTGCAGCCATTCTGAATGGCATCTTTGAGTAAAGTCATAAAAGTTGCCACATTTCGAGCTTTGTTCACCAATACAAGAGTCCGAGCCACATGTCAATGACCACCTGCAATGTAACCAGCTCAAAGGGAAATGTGCTAGAAAGTATAAAAGACGTGCCTGATCTAAAAGATTTCACACACAAAAAGAAGGAAAACACCCTGGCAACGTTTATATTGACGGTATATTCAAATGATAACGCTTTACATATTTTTTATTAAATAAACACTTTTAAAACATCCCCCCACTTTTCTTATTTGTTATGCATTGCTACTAGGAGATATTAAATTATATGTATGGTTTGCCTTATATCTGTTTGCACAATGCTATTCTAGGCACTCTAAATTCATCTGCTAGAAAGTAGTACTAATGCATTTAAAATCTACTGATGTTCAACCACATAACCGTGTGGATCTGCTCTGATGATGGAGACTATCACGTGGCCCTGGTGGCTCTGTGGGTTACGTGCTTGTTGCCTGTTAACCACAAAGCCGATGGGTCAAAGCCACCAACAGTCTGGCCAAAGAAAGAAAGGTTTTTTGTTCCTGTAAGCACTCACAGTCCTTGAACCCTGAGGACTCAGTTCTCCTCTGTCCTATAGGGTCACTATCAATCAGGATTGATTTGACAGCAGTGGGAGGGGGATGTGGCTCCAATCCCATTGTGCTTAATTTGGTTCTTGAAAAAGCTGTGGATTATATCACCTCAAAATGTAGATTAACATTTGTTATCTGATTTTCCACGTGTGTTCTATATGTTTTATATTTGCTACCTCATTTTGTCTTTATAGCCATCCTGTTAGGTATCAAGAAAGCAGAAGAGTTGAGAAATTTATCTAAGGTCATGTAGAATGAGACAGAGCTCAGATTTAAATCCAGGAAAGGCTTAAAGGCTCTCAGACTTCACCACTGAGGTATACTGCCAATGCGAAATTACTAAAAGAGCTGAGTGATTGGACAAAAAGGATTCTTCCCCGGTGACCATGGAGATGAAAGAATCAACACAGAAATGACTGTCCTCATGCCTTGATGATGTAAATGACACTTGGGACATTAGTCCAGCGTGATAAACATGGTCAAAGAACTAGAAATTTTGAAGTGTGATCATGATTTTAATATTTTACATTTAGAATCTCAGATTCCATTTGTACAGGTGGATAAATGTCTTGTATATGTGGACCCTTTAGGTGTCTTCCACCTCCTGAAGAGTATAACACTATAGACAACCATTTTCATCAAAGTAACCAGCAAGTCCAGCGGCAACAGAACACAAATCTTGCAACAAACTCTTCCAGGGAGCTCCTGCGTAGTCACTGTGTGCCTTATCTCTTCTTGCCCTTCAGGTAGAAGGCATTCTCCGCAAGGAGGCAAAGGACTGATTCATACGTGCATGATCAAATACAAGGATGAGGGACATTACCTGGGATGTTTTCACTCTTCTCCCCACCACATTCAGAAAATTGGCTAAAGGAGAGATTATTCTCTACCCCCAAGGAATCTGCTAAGGTTTCTACAGCATCTTTAAGTGGTGTATTATAAATATATTTCAAGCAAGGGGAAATGAACTTCTGTTCCATTGGTTTCACAATAAAATCCTTTTCCATGTTTTAATAAATCCTTTCCCAAGACAAGCCATTGATTACACAGCTGATCATGACCATCTCTCTATCTACCTATTTATTTATTCTGAAGTATATAGCTGAACATTTTTGTATGAGTTATTATTATGACTTAAAGAAATCAATGATGTACAACAGATTCTGCTTCTTGCATTGATTCTGCAAGCCACCAACCTCTCTGCCCGGGGGAAAACAGGGCCAGCAGCTGTGTCACTACCTATTGACCACATTGATTCACACCTTAGAGAACAAAAAGGCATGCCTTTTGATATACTTAGACAGAATAAGCATGCAACCATAAGTCTGGCCCATCAAGGTGACCCCAGGCCTGTGCTTATGTTCAACACTTTTGTTTTGAGGATATAATTGCCTGACAGTACAGTGCATATGAAAGCCATATGTCATTTCTTATAGATGCTGCAGCCTGAAGACAGAAAATAGCAACAAAGTTGCATTCAATCCTCAAATTAATTTCCTCATTTGATTCTGGAAATTATTTGCTTGCTTCTCAAGAGATCAATGAAACTTACGCTTTGAGGACAACCAGAAAGCTGTATCCAATGCACATAATGCCAACCAGAAAATAGGAGAGGGGCAACCTGAAACTCATCCATCCAATGGTTCGTCGATTGTCATAGTAGCCGTAGAAGAGGACGGAATACTGCGCCAAACCCTAAAATCCAACAACAAAGTTAACTTAGCAGATGCTGTGAAGAGCAGTTCAGAGAAAGGAGAAAAACTCCAAGGAGAACGCACAAAAGGATAACATTAGTCTTCAGACTTGGGTGATGCGATGACACAAGTCCTATTGTTGTGCCCCACAGAGGGACTGTGTTGCTTGCACAAAGATTGGAAGATGTGAATTTCATTGACTTCCAAGGAGATCAAATTTGAAACCAAATGTAAGTTTGCTTAGCCGTAGAGCCATTACCATGAAATGCCCATTTATTTGAACATCAAAATCCACTTCCTGGTGTCATTATATTTACAATTTTAAGATTCACGTTTAGATTTATCCTTGTTTAGTGTTGGGGGCTGGGGATCTGAAAGATGCTCCTTCCATTTCTGGTCACCTGAGCCATAATAACAGCAAACCAATAATCCAAAGCCACAGCTGTCAAGTGAATTCCAACTCATAACAATCCCAGAGGATAGAGTCCAACTGGCACCATACAGATTCCATTATTACAAATATTTATGAAAGCAGACTGCCACGTCTGTCTCCTGTGAAGCAGCTGTAGGTTTGAACCACTGACCTTTAGATTAGCAGCCCAAAACCTTAACAGCTACACCACAGGTCTTACTTTCCACAGATGTTCTCCTGTGAACCGCTGAGGCTATCCCACAGCCTATATTGAGAAAAATGAAGCATTAAGAGCGGTGATGTTGGACACATGGCCTTCTGTCCATGCAGTCGTGTTTAATTGTGCATCAAGTGTTCTTCCTAAACAGTATCTGACAGAGGTGGACTTACCATCTCACAAAGCCACCTCAGCAAGGTCCTCTTTACGTCGGACTATGGATATATCATCTGCTGCTACCTCCTTTTCAATACTATTCATCTTTCTCTATTTCTGCCTTTAACTGGAGCTGAAACCAAGAGCTCAAGCAGAAAGCAAATGTTCTGAGAATAATGATGACAACAAATGTAAAAATGTATTTGACACAATGGATGTATGTATGGAATTGTACGAGCCCCCAATAACATGATTTAAAAAAATAAAGAAATAAAGCATTGTTTCCACATTACCATATGTTAACTTGCCAGACGTCTCTCTGGAAATAACTGAAAATGTCTATCCTTCGTGAAGTAAGGAGGTAATCCTATCAATGTGGGACTTCCTCTAGAGATCAAAGTAGATATCCTCAGATCATAGGAAACACAATTTCCTTCACTATTCTTTATACTAGCCCAGAGATTTTGAAGTCCACAATTGAATAGAGAAGAAAAGTGGGAGTTGGGGGAGAAAGACAGGAAAAAGTTGGAGCTGGAGGAGGAGGAAATGCCTTGGATGCTAATTCCAAGAGGAAGAATTCAAAGAAGTAGCTTGAAAAATTGCCTTAAATAAAGATGACACTAAGAGAGTCCTTCTGGGGAGATGGATTTAGACACATAAGGTAATTCAAATGTTGGGGGGGGCAAATTTATTTTTAAGATTCCTTAAGAACTAGCTGGAAGAATCTCCAGAAAATCTCAAAAGCTATCCTGAATTTAACTACAGAGGAGTGGCAGGAGTGAGATAAAAAATAGAAGCATTATGATTTCCTCACATTTTTCATATGAGTATTTTGTTTTAAAAAATCTAACCCAAAGGAAATTTGGTACTAAAAACTAGCGACAATGGCCACCTTGACCGCAAGCAGTAGGTGTGCTAAGCTTGTCTCCAAGATTAAAAAAAAAAGTTGCAGATTGGCCAGATAGCTGCCAGGGATTCAGAAATCATGCCTAGAGGATGCTCATTGAAACAATTTCCCAACATTCACTTCCATGGTCTCTGCTACCTCCTAGATATCTTAAACTCAATCTCTTTTTAGTCTTCCCTGGATCTTCTTCCTGGCCTACTTGTCTTAGAGATCTGTTGCTTGATTTAACTTTATAGCCCCTATTTTTTAAATGTTACTTCCCCTCTTTTTCCTGGCAACGACCTTATGTCATATCCTGGCAAGAATCCTTGTCATGTCCTGGCCACAGTCCTTAGGCTCTGTGATAATGGGGACAGCAGTAGATTCATATTGCTGAGAATTTAGCATGCAGTATTTTCTGAACACTTTAAAAATCATTTTATTGGGGCTCTTACAGCTCTTATAACATTCCTTATATCAATTGTATGAAGGATATTTGTGCATATGCTGCCATAATCATTTTCTAAACATTTAGTTTCTATTTGTACCCTGGGTATCAGCTCCTCTTCTTCTTCCCTCCCTCCCCCTCTGCTCCCCCTCCCCCATAACCCTTTGATAAATTATAAATTATTCTTGATTTCATTTCTTTCACTAACCACTGTCTCCTTTCATCCATGTTTCTGCTTTTCATCCCCCTGGAGGTGGAGGGAGGGGGAGATTGCAATTGGTTCCCCCTGCCTCCACTCCTCTCCCCACCTTCCCCCTATCCTCCTGGCATCACTACTCCCAGTTCTGCTTCTGAGGGGTTTATCTGACCTGGATTCCATGTGTCCTGGGTTCTTATCTGTACCAGTGTACATGCTCAGTCTAACCAGAACTGAAAGGCAAGACTAGGGTCATGACAGTTTGGGGGTGGGTAGGTGAGGAAACCTCAAAGAGCCAGAGGAATATTGTGTGCTTCATTGGTGCTATACTGTGCCTTGGTTCATTCATCCCTTCCTGATGACCCTTCTGTGAGGGATGTCCTATTGTCTAAAGATGGGTTTTAAGTCTCTGCTCCAACACCCCTCTTTTCCCAACAAAACGTGTTCTATTTTGTTTTGTTTTGTATCTTCTGGTGCCTGCTCCCTGATTCTGTTGACACCTCATGATTATACAGGCTGGTGTGTTTCTTCCATGTGGACTTGTTGCTTCTTTGCTAGATGGCCACATGTTTAACTTCAAGTCTTTAAGAACTTACACGCTATCTCTTCTGATAGCCAGGCACCATCAACACATTTGCTTGTATACCCACTTTTTCTTCAGTGTTTGTGCCTCGAGGATGAGCATCACAGAACACCAAGTTGTTTGAACGACGTGTGCTCGCACTGAAGGAGGCCTTGAGCAGAGGCCCAAAGTCCATCTACTTCCTTGTATATTGCCAGATCAATATATGGACATAGGCCAATCCCTCTATTGTTATGAATTAATGCATTCACATAATTGCACAGCTATGTTTATACCTCTATCAATAGCTTTGCTTCCTACATCTTTCCTCTGTTTCCTTTACCTTCCTCCTACACCACCATCACACTCGCCCTGCTTCTTCTGCCTTTTAGTAATTCCTCTCCTCTAGATTGCTGTTGCAAATGTTCTTTCAATGTAGTTTGAATTTCCTCCTTCAGTACCATTGTCTCTTGATCATATCCAAACTCCTGAAATGACTGAACACTCATTAATTCTTTGTGGTACAGTGATCCTGTGTGTTCCTTCCATGTTTTTTTTTTATGCTTCCTGCATTGTTCGACATTTTCACCACAGGATCTTTCCATATTCCAACTTGGGGCTTGATTTTATTTTTAGTTCTTCAAGCTTAAGATAGGCTGATCATGTTTTCCTTTTTGGTTTTCTCACTTTGTGTTATAATATTTTAATTTGCTTTCTTCAGTTTCCCTTTGAAATTTTCTGTTCAGTCTTTTTACTTCATCATTTCTTCCATTTGCCTTTAGAAAATGGGTTATGAGCAAGTTTCATAGGCTTTTCTTACATCCACTTTGATCTTTTCTTTCTCTGTGTCTTCTTATTGACCTCTTGCTCTCCTCATCTACTGTGTGCCCTATGGTATCCCAGTTCATCAGGTCTTAGGTCATTAGTGTTCAATACATCACACTTGGTCTTGAGGTATTCTAGAAACTCAGGTAGGACACACCTACGGTCATGTTTTGGCTCTCATGGACTTGTTTTCATTTTCTTCAACTTCAACCTGAACTTGCATATGAACAATTGGTGGTCATTTCCATAGTCCGCCTCTGGCCTAGTTTTCACCTCTAACATTGAGCTTCTCCATCATCTCTTCCCACAGATGTAGTCAATCTGAGTTTTGTGTGTTCTAGCTGGAGACATCCATGTGTGTAGTTGCCTTTTGTGTTGTTGAAAAAGGTGTTTGTGACTTAGAAGTCGTTGGTCTTGCCAATAGTTATAAAGCTTCTTTGGTGTATAATCAATCATGTTAAGAATGAAGACGTTGGTATAATTCTTCAATTTCCTCATCACTTGCTTTAGTGAATTGTGTGTAAAACGGAATAGCAATTGTATTGACTGGATTTTCTTGTTATTTGGAGGGGTATTATCAAATAGCAGACAGCATTGTACTTCAAAACATACCTTGAAATGTCCTTTTTTGACAATGTGTTCAACATCATCCCTTGAATCTGTCACGGCTGATTTAAAATGGCCAATATCGGTCCAATTTGGCTTACTAACATCTAGAATATCAATCTTTTCATTCCATCTCATTGTTGACAACTCCCAATGTCCCTAGATGCCTACTCTGTGTATTAAAAGTTCTGACTATTGATAGAGGTTTACAGCTGCTTCTTCTCATTTCGAGTCATTCCCATCAGCAAATGAAGGTCCCAAATGTTTTCATCCCAAAGCTTTACTCCATCCAAGTTAGTAAGGTGGACTCTATTTGAGAAGGCAGCTCTTCTTCAGCCATATTGTTAGTGACTTCCAGTATGAAGGGCTCATTGTCTGGCACTATCTCTGACACTGCCCTGTTGCTACGCAAAACAGTGACTAATTCCTCAGCAGTGGACAGTCTATTCCTCCTTTATCGTCTGTAAATTCTGATGAGACTCATTTATATTAGATGACACTTCCAGTGTTGGAAATACTAATGACACAGCATCCAGCATCACAGCAACACACAAACCACCACAGTACGAAAAACTGATGAAAATATGATGTCATGTTGACTTCCACAATCTTACCTTTTGTTTCATTTCTTATTGGCTTAGAAATTGGTTGAGTAAATAAAGGATGCTATTAACCTTCAATGTCCCCCTACACACACACACACACGCACACACACAAGAGATACTCTGTTAGCACATTTTATAGCAGAAGAAAATTCTTAGAGAAATATGTCCAAATTGGTAAAATTAGTTAATGATAGAATTTATACTTAACCTTAAGTCCTATTCTTAACCAGTGTGTGATATTGCTTCTCCAGGGTTGCCCTTTGTCTTTAAACCCCTGAATTATGCTAATACCATGCTTTTTTCCCCAGTAAAACAAGAAACATAAAACCTTACCGATCTAGCATGGCTTTTTGACCTCTAGTTCTGGATTGGTTGCTGGTTGTAACAAGAGTCTTAGAAAATACCTCATAGGGTAAGGCCCCACTTCCTATGTTTGTCCCGTTCTCTTTCAGCTCCTCCTCAAGTCCATGTCCCTCTGTCATCAGTGATGTGAATTGTAGCTATGTTAGAGTGTGGGAAACAGAAGATTTCTCCCAAGTTGTCTCCCCCAAATATATACCAAACTTAGCTCCTGGAGAATGACTATGCACTTGGAGGTCATCAGAAGTCCATCAGGGGTTATTCTCCCTAAAAGCTATCAGCCTTCTAGAACAAGCAGTCACCACGGTGTATCCCACAACCAGTAGGGCCTACTCCCTTTTGATAAGGATAGAAGTTGTCTGTTTCCTTGTAGGAGACCCCAGAGAAGTCTTGCCCACCTATGGGTGACCAGGGTTAGGCCTCCATCATGAATCTAGGGTCTGTCCATCTTGTCACATGTATACCTCTAGTCTCTCCTATTCCTATTTGTACACCCCTAGCTCATTCCCTTCCTGTTATGCCTAAACCCATTGTACACCCCTTCCTATAATGTGTTTGCCTATTGTACTGCCCCTACCTGCGATGTGTGGTTTACTGCAATAATGCCCCCGAAGTAGATGTACCCCTTGGTTTGCAATAAATGGGGTCCTCGAGCATCCTGCCGGGTCCCTGCCTCACCTCCCTCCGCCCATGCTGTGCGCGGACCTGGCTCATAAGATGGTGGCCATCCAGGAGGTGAGCATGCTACCAAAAAAAAGAAAGAAAGAAAATACCTCATAGACCTTCTTAGAAAACATATCAAAGAGTCTCATCTCTGCAACCATAAATATTGTACCCTGAGATTTGTGTCATTAATGCATGATGATAATATTTAAATTAAAAATGCTCCCCTAAAATGACATGAACAGAGAAATGAGATATAGACTAAGCAACTGGTGAACTTGTTAAGTTAAAACAATAGCTACTAGGGCGGCTGGCTCATCTTGTGTATGTGCCATTAAACATATGCTCAATAGCTGGCACTTCATAAATATTAAATCACAAGTTCATGTACTGACGGACGTCAGGGTTCTGTTTTTCCTGGGACTCTGATTAGTTCAAAACAACCTTTTCAGTTTGTCTATTTAGTACATATACTGTCGTGTATTTAAATGAAAGTGGTGCTATGAAAGAATTCATTTTTTAAAGTTTTATCTGTTCCACCTTAGTCTATTGAAGGGTGGCTTTCAATGTGAATTACAAGGCTTAGAAGAGGAACACCTTCTCTTCCCACCCAGTGTTAAGCCGCACTCCCCACATCTTTGAAACTACAGCAGGGACATCTGGAAGTGAGTCAAATAGCAATGACTCCTAGCCTGGCCAAGGCTCTACTCAGTTTCCATGTCAGCGCACTCTGCCTTCTCTGTGGGAGCGCTCCCCACTCCAAAATCCGTGACAGAGAAACCACACTCAGAGCCAAGTTCCAAAAGAGCCCAGAAAATTCCTGTCCAACTCTGGGGTGCCATGCTTGCCTATAGTCTATTAAGATGCTAATTTTGGTTAGAATGTCACAGACTGGTCAAGTCCAAGCCACTAACAGATTTCCACAAGAATTGAGAATGTTATATTGATATATGGTCACCAGGAATCAAGTCGTGTATTTGTTTACCTAATTAATGTTTATCAAGAACTTCACATTTGCTAAATATTGAGCCAAGGGGACAAATGGAAAGAGCTTTACGGGTAAAATTCTGAATGTTACCATATAGGAGTTCCCATCCTCATTTAAATAGCACCGAGTTTTAATATGTGGTCCAATCATATTATTGTGTTCCCTTGACAAGGTGAATTATATATTAGAACATATCTTAAAATTTCATATCTTTTGAGGCATGTGAAAAACCACAGCTATTCAAGACAAGGGTTAAGCTTCTCTCAGGATGGATCAGAGAACAGAAAAAAGGGATGAAGGTGCAGGAAAGCAAGAGATGTGGAAGGCAGTCACTGGATGATGCTTTGAGGGTCACTGGATGATGTGAATCAGGTAAATAGCACGTAGGCTGCCGTGACTCGGAGGAACCAAGACTGGATGTGGGGTGCCATTATGAAGGATGTTGCAGAAATGGTACGTGAGAGAAGAAGATATTGACAAAGATGGGTGATCTGTCTAATTTGGGACATACTGTGTTTTAGAGTCTTTATAGAATTTTCAGGGAGAAATATCTCACAGGCAGGTGGATAACAAGGTCTGGCATTGAGGGGGAAAAATAAGATATTAAGGTCCTGGAAAGGATACAAGAAATTATTTGTTGGAAATAGGTTGAAAACATAGATTAAAAGCTAGCTCTTGAATCTATTTTGTATAGAGTTCTTTTAGAAGATCAAATTTTTATTTTATTAAAATAGGTGACCATTTTGAAAAATGGAATAAGGAACTCTAAGGTCTTTCATAGCCCCAGTAATATGATTCTCTTGTCCTAAGTACACTGAAAATCAGAAACCATTTTAATCACACTAAGCCTGTGACTTTAAGATGTACTTGGTGGTATAGAGGAAACATCTTTTAAAAGTTAATCTCTTTGGTGTCTTTTAGGATTTACCAGCAAATTCTCATTGCAAGAGAAAGCATTATCTTCTGGATAGTGAATGAGTTCCACTGCCTTTACTGGTTCCAGTTAATTTGTAGCAACAGCCAAACCAGAATTCTTAGGTGAAACAAACGGTTAATATGCTTGGCTGGGATTGAAGGTTCAGAATAAAGGTCCACCTCAGAAAAAAGCTCTGGTGATCTACTGCTGAAAATCCAGTCATCAAAAATCATATAATGTTGGGGAAAGATGGAGAGAGGAAGGGAGGAAGGGATAACTGCACACACCCCTCCAGGGGGACGAACAACAGAAACCATGGGGAAAGGGAGACAGCGGTGGGTGTAAAATTTGACAATAAATATCATTTATCAAGGGGTCACAAGTGTGTGGGGCCATGGGGAAAGAGGAACTGATATCAAGGGCTCAATAGGAAAAATGCTTAGAAAAGGAGAGCAACATATGTACAAATATGTCTGATACAATTGATGGATTGTGATAAGAGTTGTAAGATACCCCAATAAAATGATCTTTTAAATCTTTACACAGGAAATAACATAGGCTATCAGAAAAAGGGAAGGATACAGAGGAGTCTAGATAGAAAGAATTCACCACGAGAGTAATAAGAGAGCCCACAGACTGGGAAAACATCTTTAGCAATGACACATCAGACAAAGGCCTTGTTACTAAAATCTACAATACTTTACAAGATATAGTAAGAAAAAAACAAACTGCCCACAAAGATGGTGGGCAAAGGACCTGAACAGAAGTTTCACAGTGACAGAAATCCGAATGGCCAATAAACATATAAGAAAATGTTCCTGATCATTCGCTATAAGAGAAATGCAAATTAAAACAGCTATAAGATACCACCTAATACCCTCAAAGGAAGCCCAATTCCAAAAGTCAGAAAACAACAAGTGTTGGAGGGCCTGTGGGGAGATAGGAACTCTCATCCACTGCTGGTGGACCTGTAGGTATGTACAGCCACCATGGAAATTGATTTGGAGATATCTAAAACAGATGGATATTGAGCTACCATATGACCCAGAAATCCCCCTACTGGGCATATACCCAGAAGAGGCAAGAAGCAGACCACAGTCAGACATCTGTGCTCCAATGTTCATCATGGCACCTGGCCCACCAAGTCCCAAGGACGATGTTCCTGCTCAGAGCAAACAACACACGGAGAGGAACGGAGGACGCTGCGGGAAAGTGTCAAGATGTCAACCTTGTTACCCAGAAGATGTGCCCAAGTCAGAAAGACAGAGCAGTAATGTCTTCCTCATCCTGTAGACTGTAGACAAGGGTGGTTTGCAAAGGGAAGGCCTAGCCTAGAACTCTATTTCGGAAGAATTGGGATTTTGCTTGTTGCCATACTTCATCTTTTGCAGTCCCCATTTCAGAAAATGCACATTCTGTTACTAATAGGCAAAAATAGACATGCTGCAGGGTACATATGTTGTCAAAGATGGTCAAGTGATGCATGCCACAGCAGACTCCAATGATTTGGCTGATCTCTGCTTGAGGAATCAAGAGCTGAGACTGCAATTTCCTGAGGGCATTTCAGCATCTCTTCCCCCTAAGCAGGACTTTGTCTAGACTCTTCTCTTACCTTTGTGGCAAGACGCTTTGGTTAGTTGAAATAATATGGAGCAAAGGACCCACTGAAGTGTTAAAAAAGAATAGTGAGTTCTCTGAGTTTTATGTAGCCATTGCAATGGGTTATTGAACTGAAAAAGAAGTGCAATGCCATGGGAGAAAGGGTGGGTGTCAAAATAACATCAGATGGAGGATGATGCAAGATATGTAAAATTAATCTATAACGTATCAAGGGTTTATGAGGGAGGGTGGGTGAGGGAGAGAGTGGGAAGAAAAGGAAGTTGATATCAGGGGCTCAAGTGGGAAGAGAATGCTTTGGAAATGATGATAGTGGCACATGTGCAAACGTGCTTGTCACACTGGAGGAATGTATGGATTGTGATAAGAGCCCCCAATAAAACTATTTAAAATAAATAAAATGATCTATTAATAAAGAAAAATCATATAATGTACACACGTCAAGCTGCCATGTGTCAGAATCGACTCAAATGAAACTAGTTGGGGTTTTGTTTGCTTGTTTGTGTTAATTAGCAAGAGCTGTTGGCTGAGATCCCTAAAGCCAGACCCTCCCATCTCACTTTTACTGGTAAAGAAAATGGTATTTACGCATTCATTTGTCTCTCTTTTAACTCAGGTGGGAAATTTGCTACTTCCTGGGTCCCCTCAGAAAATCCCACCCTAAGCCTTCCCCTCTTCGTGTCACCATCTACCTAGGACACGCATCTGTTATTCTGAGATCATCACAGTATGTGCCAATTGTTTGTTCACGCAGCCAGCTCTACTCTGAGGTCCCTCTGGGCAGGGAATGTACATGATTTGGCTTCTGAGCCCCAGCATCTGACATTCAATTTGTTTGTGGGATGGCTGAATGAGCAAAGAATGTGTTTCTGAGCATTGTTTCTGTTTGTAATTTAGCAATCCTCGGTTAGAGGGATTTCTATTCTGTTCTCTACTACCCGCTTAAATAAAATACAGTAAATCATTGCAAACAGTAATCTGTCAACCTTATTTTTTTCTACTATTTGCCTAGATCTTTTACAAACTGAGGAAACACGGTGTTATCAAATGAGCAGCTATTTATGATTTCCTTCCATATAGAAAAAAATACAATTTCCTTTTGTTTTAAAATGTGCAAATTGACAGGATCATATGATGGCATTTTGTTGGTTGACTGACTTCTGGATGGTCCATCTGCCCAGGAGCTATTTAAAGTCACGCAGAATGAAGCTTTGATTATTCATATATGAAATTAGAAGAATGTATCCATATGGACATGGACTGAACTTCCTTATTGGTGTCTACTTCGAAAGGAGGTTTTAAATAACAGCTACAGAAAAAAAAGTGGGAAAATGAATTGAGTTCAGGAAATGTCAAGCCCAGGTAAGCAAAATAAATATTTTTAATTGCATATAGCCAAATGTTCCATTTTGACTTATTTTACAGGCATACTTCAATGAAATTAATTATGTTTCTCATGTTCTACTCTCATTATTCATTTTCAAATTTTACCATCATCCTAAATAGAAGCTCAGTTTCCCTGAGCAAGTAGTCTTCCTACCCCTCGTTTCCCCTCCTGGTAACCACTAATCGATGTTCTCCTCCAGTCAAATCTTGGTGTCATTTCAGGCCTGGAGTGATATATCCATGAAATAAAAGATCCTTGAAAGTGAAAATGTATTCTAGCAACTAACCTCTTCCTAAAAGAAGGTTGTGCTAACTAAACTGCCACCGAACCACAATGAAAAGTTAAGAACTAAAAAAGGGAAAATATAAAATTCCACGCGTGAGACACAAAAACCCTCAGTATCCAGTTCAATAAGAGATGGAGACATTTAAGACAAGTAATGTATGTTCCAAAGAACAAGCCTTTCCTTTGGAAATATTGTTTAATTGGATTGAAGATGTTGGAAAGAAGGAAGAGGTTTAAGATGATGTCACAATAAAGCAAAGAAATTGGGATTAAAGTCATCTAGATTTAGTTTGAATTCATGTTCTTCTCCTGATAATCTATGCGCTCTCTGGTGCATTAAGTAACCTCAAGTATAAAAAAATGAAAAATCTCTATATTGGAAGCCTACTTATGAAGGTAAAATTTAATGTATGTACCTTCTTAACATTATAACTATTAACAATGAATTGTTAACACAATAACGATTAACTCCTCTCTCTATGTCCCTTCTAGGGTTTCCACAATCTCTGTCTCATCTAGGATGACCAGAAAAAAGGAGACAAAATAGACTCACCGTCGACCCATACACAATATCCAAGATGTCCTCAAGTTGAAAGCCAAATACAACTCAAATTACCCCCAAATAATCTCATTCTTTGATATCAACTCAAGCTCCTTCCAAATTCCACCCAGTTCCTCCCTCTCTCTCCCTTATAAGAATATCCAAATTGCAATCTCTATCTCTTCCTCTTTATCATCCCTCCATCAGTCTTATGTCTCCAGGTATCTTGCCAAGAAAGATAACCCAATTTTACTGACTTACACACATTCTTCTAATTCTACGGATTCCAATCATAGCACGCTCGCAAATTCGATCCATGGCATATGAGGTAGTTTATGGTGCCAGCCTGACTGATAAACACATGTGGGATTGGTTGAAGAGCTGAGGGATAAATGGCTTGGTGAGCCTTGATTTTCTAGTTCTCAGGTCTCTTGCTTTGTGATGGTCAAACCAGGGTGCAGTTGCCTTAGCCAGTTCCCTGCTTCAGCAGGCAAGGCTCACTTCCTGCAAGACGTCCCCAAGGAGAAGCCACATGAACCTACCCCAATGCAGCCCTGGGTGCTGAGATGCTTACACACTCACTGATTCGGCTTTCCTCCTACAGTCAGCATCATTGCGTGTATTTTGAGAGATGAGGTGACCTTTATGGATTGGTGTCAGGCATATGGGCTAATGTTGGTCTTGTGTGCTTGGGCAGCATTGTGTTGGGATTTCTTGATGCACACTTAACCTTTATATAAAACTCTGTCTTATAAGTTTCTGTGGATTTGTTTCTCTAAAGTACCCAGACTAACACAGCATACATTTTAGCTAATCTCTAATTTCTTCCTATTTTAATTGAATGAACCTCCTCTTGATCAATAAGATGTATTACTAGGCAGTCAAGATAAGAACCAAAAACATATTGCTTATTAAATAGTAAATTGTGACTTTGAGAGTCCAAAGACTGACTTGGCATGCATAACATATCAAACCATACTTGGTTTAACTGACAGATTGGGGCTGGGGGATGGCTCTCTGAGGCTTTCAGATTGAGTTTTAATACAGCTCCTCCCCATCTCCACTTGTTCCTCAGCAGAATTCTACTGACTATTCCCATCCTACAGGCTCCTCGACCACAAGGGGTCATGCTTGCATTTATCTGACAGTGTGTTATAAATACAACATTTTAATCATTCTCTGCTACTTTTCACCTGCATCTAATCGGAATGGCTTAGCTAGGCTGACACATTAACTTTTAGAAATGTAACAAACCAACCGAGAACCCAATTAGACTGTTCAGTCAGCATCAGCATTTCTTCTCTAGGTTTGAATTATGTCCCCTTTCCCCAAAGTCTCTAAACCCAGTGTGGGGCAAAGATAGATGTAAAACTGGCCTCTCCAGTGAGATCACTTTATAATGCAGGGTGAGTATCTCTGTGATGTCACTGTCTCCCTAAGACATTCATCCAGGTCTCCATGGGGAGGCCAAGTGGTTTCAGACAGCAAGGCAAAAGTCATCTTTCATCAACACAATTCGTGAAGGCACTTACATTGAAGTCGTACAGCACACCAAAGTTCGCTGCGGACGCCTCCTCGGCTCTGGGAACGGTTTTCCTAGGCATACTGCCGTAAGGCAAGCCCCACAGGTACTGTATGGAGAAGGAAGAGAGTGTTGAACAATTGGCAACCCAGACTGAACCACTCGTGAGGTCACACGTGACTTCATTTAAAACACTTCTGAAGCTTTTTCATGGCGACTCTGTAGACCTCCAGGAGTGGGGGTGTCCCACTTTATGGGAATTGACTTTAAAAACAGAGTCCAGAACGAAGGGCTGGACTTCCAAAGGCAGCAGATGGCTAGCAGTTGGGGCAACCACAATCCCAGGATGGCTTTCTGAGAAGCCCTACTACCTACTACCAACTCCGAAATGGTCCCACAGAGGGGAGGTTTGGAAAGAAGTGCAGTGAGCTTGCAGGAGACCACAGTGCTCAAGAAATCCCCTAGGGGTGGGACGGGCACATGAAGTCCCTCTTTAGTGGCAAGAAGAGAGGCCCAAGGGAACCACTTGTGCAATTTATGGGTGTCCACAAGGAGTGGAAGCAGTGTCTGATTAGGATATCCACTTTATCACTAATTTGGGTTTCTGTCCGGAATGTGTGCTGCCTTTATAGGAAAGATGTTTGCAGGGGATAACTGTATTGGGGAGTAGCCAGGCTGTGAGGGGCCAAGAGCAAGGTCATAGCCAGATATCCTTGTGAGAACTTGGAAAAATACATCCCGGCAACCTCTGCCATGAGTCAGAACCAACTGAACAAAACCTGGTGGGACCCTCAGCTGGGCATAAACCTTCCTTGCCATACAGATGCTGCTCCTTAGGTGAACCCTGAAACTTCCCTTTCATGAGGGTGAGAGGATAGAATGGGTGCAGTTGAAGGATGGGTGTATAGCGTGACAGCGCAGGACCTGGATTTCAGATCTAATCCTCCCTGCACTCAAGTTGTGTGACCTTACAGGGGAGACCTTGGGCCCTTTGCATTTCCTGTGACTGAGCAAAGAGAAGGTGGCTCTGAACCTACTTTCAAGCCCCAAAGTTGGGGGCCAGAGAGGACAAGGTCGCAAGCTTGTCAACAGGGCTTGGGGCAAAAGGCCACCTGCCTCAGAGGAACGCTGAGTGAAGCTGTTGGGTAGAGTGAGGTGTAGCCTTTTTGCAAGAGTGTGACTGTCCCCTCACCTCTCATGCTTCAACAGAGGTCATATATGTGGTGCCTACCCCGTTTGGTTCTCCAGATGTAATTAGTAATTACCAATCAGAAAACAGGATGCATGTCAGGATCCAAAGTCAATGTGCTTCTAGTTCTAGGAATACTTTCTATGTAGCATATGTGAGGTAGTTAGTTTATGGTGCCAACCTGGCCAATAAAAACATGTGGGGTTAATTGAAGAGCGGAGGGATAAATGGCTCAGTGAGTCTCACCTTTCAAGTTCTTAGGTCTCTTGCTTTGTGATGGTCAGACCAGGGTGCAGCTACCTTAACCAATTCCCTGCTTCAGCTGGCAAGGCTGACTTCCTGCAAGACATCCCCAAGGAGAAGCGACATGGACCCACCCCGATGTAGCTCTGGGTGCTGGAGCAGCCGTGTGGAGACCCCTGCCAGAGCTGAGATGCTTACATATTCACTGACTTGGCTTTCCTCCTGCAGTCGGCATCATTGAGTGTGTTTTGTGAGATGGAGGAGGACTTTGTGGATTGGTGTCGAACATATGGGTTAATGGGTTGATGTTGGACTTGTGGGCTTGGGCAACACTGGGTTGGGATGTTTTCTTGATGTACACTTACCCTTTATATAAAACTCTCTCTTACACATATGAGTTTCTGTGGATTTGTTTCTCTAAAGGACCCAGACTAACACAATATGTAAGACACTGCATTTTCATAGAGGCCCAATGAATTAGCTACAACTTTTCCTTACTTCCACATACAGGCAACCTGGAAGGGGAAAGTGTGAGTGCTGTGGGTAAAACCTTTATGTCCAGCTATGTCTGAAACTAAATGCTGTCATAATGACTGCGTGAAGGAATAGAGCAGGGCCAGGTCTCCGAGGAGTGAGACGCATAAACAAACCTGGTGTCCATTTAAAATAAGGGAACACGCTCACTCTGCTGTATCTCATTAAGCGTTTCACTTAGAAGGCAAACTATGCCTCATCCTCCCTGAGCCAAGGGACCTTAGGAGCCCCATAGTTACTTAAAAGATTATAGGAATGTGCTTTCACAATGCAAAATCCTGAGAGAAAACATGGAATCATGCGTCTTAGCCTCATTAAGCTTTAAGACAACAGCAACAACAACGCAGCAGCAACAACAAAATCTCACTCTCAGACATGTTCAGTCACAAAGCTCTCTATGATTGTGGGGGGTGGGACTTTGATAACTTACCACATAATCTGTGTGCATGCGTGAGCAAACACACACTCATATGCATGTGTCTCTGTGTGAAGGTTATGAATACAGGACATTATATGCCTTTATGATATATGTATATTATATATATATATATATATACAAACATATATATTGATATAGTATGCTGCTGATGATGATAGCAATGATATTGGGGCAAATTGATACACAAATTGTACTTATTTAAAGCTATGGGGGTGTGGCAGTTACATAACCTCATGTCAACCTTAGTGAATGGGTGGACTCTAGCCTGTCAATCAGGTCATAGGTAATCAACCTCTGTGTGGGCATGGCCTTCTCCTGAGGATTCTGGGAACCTCTTCCTTCCTGGATGTGGGACACTCTCTGTGCCTTCCCTTTCCTGTTGTTGAGACATTCAGAGAGCTGGAGGAGACATGTGGAGACCCGCGCCAGTGTGGAGATGCTTTCACTGCCACTGGATCCACCAGATCTTCTACACACTGACCTGTGATCTTCCTGAATTCAGCATCATTGCATGTGCTACATGAATCTAAAAAGGAATTAATGGACTAGGCTTGGACATATGGGCTAATGTCAGACTTATGAACTTGATCTGGACTGGGCTGGGATGTTTCCTCAATATACAATTGCTCTGTTATATAAAGTTCTTTCTCATATACATATGAGTGTCTATGAATTTGTTTCTCTAGTCAACCCGGACTAACACAGGGAGATAAAGTGTCAATGAAAAGATACAGTGTCAGTATTTTTTGGATTAATGGCTTCCATGTCTTAGTATCTGATAAGGGCCTTTTGTATATTAAATAAAGACCAATTCACTTTTATCAAATAAAGACCCAAAAAGTCTGTTTTTAGCCTTATGAGTGGATGGATACCTCATCCTAGCTCTTTCTTCTTGGTGTTAGTCAGCCATTTTCCCACACCAGCTGAGAACTGTGCTTTCTTCCCGTCTGGACCCATGAGCTACATTAATCCTCTCCCTGATTTTGATGTCAAGAGACCCACCTCATCCATGTGTGTGTATTTGTCTTTGTCCGTGTTTGAGGCATAGCACAATTCTTTTTGGCAAAATATACACAAATTGAAAGGTGTCAAAGCCTTTTCCTGGAGCCATGGTTCTTAACATTTGAGCACTTATAATCCAATAGAAGTCACAAGCCACACAAAAATGAATATTAAAACATACATACAATTTTTATAGGTGGTATATCAGGACGGACAAAAACTTGGAGCAGCGATTAGGCTTCTTGATTCATAGGCATCATTTTGAAAGCTAGCCTATATATTAACCAAACCGATTTCGTACAAGCTGACTCTGACTCATGGTGGCCCCAGGTGTATCAGAGGAGCGCTGTGCTCCTTAAGGCTTTTAAGGGCTGATTTTTAGAAGTATATCACCAGGGCTTCAGAGGTATCTCTAGGTGGTTGAGCACACCACCCAAGAATAATCTATAATCATCAATACAGATAGAGATAAATCGATGTATATGAAAGATGAGGATGTATCATCCCATGAAGAATTATAACCTCAGAAATCATACATTGAGTTGTAATGAGTTGGAATAGTACCATGGATTGTCAGAAGAACAAACAAATCTGACTCAAAATAGAGTGTTCATTATAAGCAAAGATGCAATATATTTATATATGGTGATTGGGAAATAGATCTATGTGCATATATTTGTAGGTTTAGTGTTAAGGTGGCAGATGGACATTGGGCCTCCACTCAAGTACTCCCTCAATACAAGAACACTTTGTTCTATTAAACTGGCATTCCATGATGTTCACCTTCCCACACGATCACTGAAGACAAAGTGGATGCAAAAGCAATTGCAGGGAAGAAAACTGATGATGCCTGGTTATCAAAAGATATACAAGCAGCAATCTATCTCAGAAGCAACAAAGTCCACATGGAAGAAGCACATGAGCCTGCGTGATCATGAGGTATCAAAGGGATCAGGGATCAGGGATCAGGCATCAAAGAACAAAAAAATATCATATCATTGAGAATGAGGGTCAGTGTGGATTAGGGACCCAAAGTCCATCTGTAAACAACTGGACATCACCTTACAGAGTCATTGGGAGGAGACAAACCAGTTAGGGTGCAGTGTAGCAATGATAAAACATATAACTTTCCTCTGCTTCTTAAATGTCCCCCCTCCCCCACTATCATGATCCCATCTCTACCTTACAAATCTGGTTAGACCAGAGCATGTACACTGGTACAGATAAGAACTGGAAACACAGGGAATCCAGGACAGATGGACCCTTCAGGACCAGTGGTGAGAGTGGCAATACTGGGAAGGTGGAGGGAAAGTGGGGTAGAAAGGGGGTACTGATTACAAAGATCTGCATATAACCCTCTCCCTAGTGGGTGGACAACAGAAAAGTAGGTAAAGGGAGACGTCAGACAGTGTAAGACATGACAAAATAATAATAATTTATCAAGGGGAGGGAAGGGAAAAATGAGGAGCTGATACCAATGGTTCCAATAGAAACAAATGTTTTGAGAATGATGAGGACAACAAATGCACAAATGTGCTTGATACATGGATGCCGGTATGGAATGTGATAAGAGCTGTATGAGCCCCCAATAAAATGATTTTAAAAAATAAGCAAAGATGCAATATTTCATTACACCTAATGTTGGACAAATTATCAGGAGAGGCACCATCCATGAAAACTAGTATCCCACTTGGTAAAGTATAAGGCCAGAATTAAGGAGGATGACCATGCAGGAGACATATTGGTGCATTACCTGCAACAATGGACTTAGACAAAGCAACAGTGGTGAGGATGGCACAGGACTGGGCAGTGTTTCATTCTGTTGTACAGAGGGTGGCTATGAATCCAAACCAACTGGATGGCACCTAACAGCAACAACAACATGCACCAGAATCAACTTGATGGCAGTGGATTGGGTGGATTATCTATACTGTATTATATCATGACTCTAAGAGGTGAATGCAGCCACTTTGCCCTGCTCTTAAAGAAGAGAAATGGGCTTGGAAAGAAGGCTGATCACGTGAGAAACCCGTTTCAGCTGTTTTCCAAACTGGGACACAGTGGCACTTACCTCTGGCAACATGATGAGGCTGAATGTCAAGACAAAGAGAACCATGTTGACTCCATACATCCATCTCAAGAAGAGGAAGTAGGAGGCCACGGATGATCCAAACTGACCTATTGAGTAGAAAATACAGAGATTGTAGAGGAAGTCAAAATCACCAACAGAAAAACCCAGCCTTGATGGCCTTCCAAAGGCATGTGCTCAATGTCAAACATTTGTTCCTTTTATCTTTTTATCCTCTGGAACGCTGCTTTTTCTATCCAGCGAAGAAAATGTGGGCCATGATGGAATTACCTCCGATGTATGTAAATGTAATCATGTAGAATGTTTGTAAGTAACCCTTCAAAGTCCATACGAGGGAGAGCTGCCTTTAGCTTACAGCTAGTACTTCTTCCTAAAGAGAATATTAGATCCCTGGGTCAACGCAGGTTACCACCAATGTAAAGTGGTAACTAGATGGGTAGTAGTTAGCTTGACAATAATTGTAACTGTTCTTCCTTCTTCCTTATTTTTCTTGAGTAAGTAATACTCCCTTAACAAGGTTTATCACATCTCTAAGGAATGCTTATCATATCAATTGTCCTGTGCTGTTTCCTCTCAATACAGGAAAATTCATTCACCCCACGTACTTTTACTAACTATCTTCTGTCGGTGCTATGTTAGATGCTCACAACGAGGACAGAGAGGTTCCAATCGTAATACAACTTATATTTTAGTGAGGTGTGGAAAAATAGCGATTGTGATGTTTTGTTGTATATTGTTGCTTGGTTTATCTCTGTCTTGTTTTTTTACATGTTATTAACTCTGCAGGTCTGTCTAAATAAGATAGGCTGGATGAACTATCTGGAGGAAAAACAACAGGATCGACAGTTCCAGGGGGATTTGGGATAGGTGGAAGTAGGGGTTAAGGAAGTGGTGTTAACAAACCCAGGGACAAGGGAACAACAAGTGATCCAAATTGGTGGTAAGGTGGGTGTGGGAGGCCTGGTAGGGCATGATCAAGGATAAGGTAACGAAGAGGTATTGCTAAAACCCAGGAAGGAAAGGAGCTTGATAGCGGGACAGGAGGAAAGTCAAGGGAAATAGAGGAAAGAGCTAGGAGGCAAAGGGCATTTATAGAGGTCTAGACAAAGACATGTACATATGCAAATATATGTATGAGGATGGGGAAATAGATCTATGTGCCTATATTTATAGGTTTAATATTAAGGTGGTGGAAGGACATTGGGCCTCCACTCAAGTATGCCTCAATGCAAGAATACTTTCTTCAATTAAAGTGGCATTCTATAATGCTCACCCTCCCAACACAACCACTGAATACAAAGTGGGTGAAAAAGCAAATGTGGTGAAGAAAGCTGATGGTGCCCGGCTATCAAAAGATATAGTGTCTTGGGTCTTAAAAGCTTGAAGATAAACAAGCGACCATCTAGCTCAGGAGGAACAAAGCCCACATGGAAGAACACACCAGCCTGTGTGATCATGAGATTCCAAAGGGATCAGTTATCAGGCATCAAAAAACTAAAATTCATATCATTGGGTGCACACCTCCATGATATGATCGCTGAGGACAAGCAGGTGCATAAGCAAATGTGGAGAAGGAAGCTGATGGTGCCCGACTATCCAAAGGTATAGCGTCTGGGGTCTTAAAGGTTTGAAGGTAAACAAGTGGCCATCTAGCTCAGAAGCAACAAAGCCCACATGGAAGAAGCAAGCCAGCCAGTGCGATAACGAGGTGTCAAAGAGATCAGGTATAAGGCATCATCAGAACAAAAAAAAAAATCTTGCCATAGTGAATGAAGGGGGAAGTGCAGAGAGGAGACCCAAAACCCATTTGTCAGCCACTGGAGATCCCCTCACAGAGGGGAGGAGATGAGTCAGTCAGGGTGCGATGTAGCACTGATGAAGAATACAGCTTTCCTCCAGTTCCTAAATGCTTCCTGCCCTCCCCCACCCACACCCCACTATCATGATCCTAATTCTACCTTGCAAGTCTGGCTAGACCAGAGGATGTACACTGGTGAAGATAAGAGCTGGAGGCACAGGGAATCCAGGGAGGATGGTATCTTTAGGATCAGGGGTGTGGGTGGCGATACTGGAAGGGTAGAGGGAGAGTGAGTTGGAAAGAGGGAACCAATTACAAGGATCTACATGTGACATCCTCCCTGGAGGATGGACAACAGAGAAGGGGGTGAAGGGAGACGTCAGACAGGGCAAGATATGACCAAAGAATAATTTATAAATTATCAAGGGCCCATGAGGGAGGGGGGAGTGGGCAGGCAAGGGGAAAAAAGAGGACTTGATGCCAAGGGCTTAAATGGAGAGCAAATGCTTTGAGAATGATGAGGGCAATGAATGTACAGATGTGCTTTACACAATTGATGTATGTATGGATTGTGATAAGAGTTGTATGAGCCCCTGATAAAATGGTTTTTAAAAATTAAAAACAAACACACACAAAATAAAAAACACACACACATGTACATCTTAGTAATAGATTTTACAACAAGCAAGGTCAAATCGTGAGCAAGTGTTATGTAGCTAGGTTTCTTGCAAAACGTATAGTTGTGTACCACATACTGTCTACTTGGCCACATGGAACCTCATAAATGTTTGTAGTCCTGTAAGATTTTAATAAAGTCCAGAAACCCCGGTCAGAAAGCAGGCAGTAGCCAATATAAGCTTCCCACACACTACATGCGCATGTCTTCACTTATTTACCAAGAGATTGCTCTGCGAGGCATATTATTTTATAGCACACATGTAACCTATAATACGTGTATCCTGATAGTCATTCTAAACACCCATGTATGTGGTGCGATGTATTTTCTGGTCACGAAGGTGACAGCATGAAAGTGTATGTTTCATCTATTCGCATGTAGGATGCGTCTGTTGGCAATTGTAGAACTCTCCCTCTTTTGAATTTCCTTTAGAAAAGATTACCTTGCAGTGCTCCATGAATCCCAAATGCAGAAAAACCAGATCTAGTGATAGCAGCAACAAGAGGGAAAGGAGCAGTATTGATTGGAAGTGAAACAAACGTTATTACCTGACACAAAGGTGGTAAATCAGTAAGTACGATTGCTCGCCATTTAGGTATGTCATCCTCGATGATCATGAACAAGTTCTCCAACCCAATAAAGGATAAGATCCCCTGAAAGCTACCAACCTAATTGAAAATGCAAAAGGAGCCCATGTGAGATGTGGCGGTCTTGTTAACGATCCACAGGTGAAAATCCTCCTCAGCTCTCTGATGATCACTGCCAAGGCACAGTTTGTTCTAGATGCTGAAAGAAAAGGCAGCAGCCAAGTACAATATAGTGTTCTCCGTGTCCAAATCGTATGAAATCCTGTTTTACAGGACAAAATGTGGAGCAAGCACATCATCAGACAAGGTGGCTTATATGAAGACAGCAGTATCAGGATTGAAGTAAGGCTTATTAACAACCTGTGGTATGCAGATGACATAATCTTGTGTGCTGAAATTGTGGAAGACTTGAAACACTTATGGATGAAGATCAATGACTGCAGCTTTCAGGATGATTTACAACACAATGTCAAGAAGGCTAAATTCCTCACAACTAGACCAATAAGTAACATCATGATTGATGGAGAAAAGTTTGAAGTTGCCATGGATTTTGTTTTACTTAAATCCATAATCAGTGCTCATGGAAGCAGCAGTCAAGAGTTCAAAAGACAATTTGCATTAGGTAATTCTGCTGGACAAGAGGTCTTTACTGTATGGAAAAGCAAGGATGTTAGTTTGAGGAATAAGGTGTGCCTGACCCAAACCATGGCATTTTCAATTGCCTCATATGTGATGTAAAAAGTGGACATTAAATTTGGAAAACTGAAGATTGATCAACACGTTTGGGTGCTGGAGAACACTGAAAGAATGATGGACTCCCACACAGACAAATAAAACTGTCTTGGTAGAAGTATGGTCACAGTGCTTCTAGGCAAGGATGGTGAGACGTGGTCTTGCATACTTTGGATAGGTCAGCAAAGAGCATTCCCTGGAGAAGGACATCATGCTTAGTAAAGCAGAGGGGCAGCCAAAAAGAGAACCCCCCTTAAGGTGTGCATTGACAAAGAGGCTGTAACAGAGGGCTGAAACATAGGAACAGTTGTGAGGATGGTGCAGGACCATGCAGTGTTTCATTCTGTTGTGTGTGGTGTTAATAACACCTAGCAACAACAACAACAACATTGTGAAGGTTCATCAATGCATGGTTGTCTATCAGCAAAGATGACATCTGAGCAGAGCCCCCCAAAATGCATGGTTGTCTATCAGCAAAGATGACACTTGATCAGAGCCCCAAATATCTTGAGGCAGCAAGATCCAGAGAGCATACAAAGTAAGAATTACGGTAAATAAATCTGCTGAGAGAGGCAGGAACTTAGGGCAACTAAGAGACATAGAAGGCCGCGGGAGGGGTGGAGTGGGGGGTGAGTACAATGAATCAGGGAAAGCGGGAACAGATGAGGAAGAAGAAGGTGTCCGCTCACATTGCAGAGCGCCTCTTCAGGTTAGAGGAGGATTTTATTCTAAACGTAGTGAGAAGCTACTGGCAATTGTTAAGTAATCGAAAGATGACATTAAGAGAAAAATGTTATTTTAGTGTGGGATTGAAATGGGAGAAGTGGGCAAGAATATTCTGACAACTCCATCTGCTCAAAATAGTGAAGAGTAAAGCGATCTGTCCAATTCGAATTGATGCAGGAAAAAAATAAAAATGAAGATTTCTCTTACGCAGAGAATGGAAGCAACAGACAAAGCAGGCCCTAGTCTAGGGTTGAGATTTCATCCGCAGATCAAAGCCAAACACTATTTTGAGTACTGTTTAAAGTTTGGGGTCAAGTTGTTCGTTTTTCCAATTTGTATTTTATGTTATTCAAGACAGACAGAACAAGATGGCTAGCTTTAGGCTGTGTCTGAATCACTCCTTTCGTTGCATCTCATTCGGCTGCATATCTCCAGTGTTCAACAGCTTTCCTGAGCGCTCTGGCTTTAAGACATCACCAAGGGTGAAATATTGGAGTAGTAGAGAGGCCCTTGGGAAGCGAGCCGTAGGCCCTGTCTTCTAAGGTGAGGCTGACCTCCCATGAGGGTGCTACCACAATTTCTGGAGCTTAGTCTACTCTTTAGGTGCCATCTTATTTAGTGCCATAATCCTGTGGCAGGTTTTTCTTTTGATTTGGTTTGGTTTTAAAAAATTAAAAGAGGTCAGTCTGAAAGTGGATATTTTTCAAGAAATCAATTCTTTTGAAGCCTGCTAATTTTATTTTCCATTTAGACCCAAAGAGAAAGCTGTATCCATTTCACATCGTCATGGGGTGTAGAGTTCTGCGAGATGTCTAACAGCACTTGGTTTTGACAAACAGGCATGCCAGGTATTGTAACCAGACACACTGGCCAGTGTGCCGAAATGCTAAAGCAGATCCACCCAGCATCGGACATCTGATCATCCACCTGGCTCTCAGTGATTTCATATCATTTCATGGCTGTTATCTATGTTCTCTGGTAATGAGTACCTGAGGACTACCTCAGCCAGTTTTCACTCATCAGGTTTCATTGAAAGTGGATACAGTGGACTCTGATGGCTGATCATTACAGCTGCTCATTTACTAGGAAGTAGGCTAAGTCATTCTGTGGAACCACACATGGGATTTTCTGGTTTAGGGTCCCCAATTCTGGACACTGAACCTTCCTTCTTTCATTGACTTCCTACTTTTAGCAGTTCCATTCTAATTATCAACATAGTGGGCCTTCTCCCAAATTCCCAATCACAACCTCTGCAAAATCAATTTCTTAAATAACATATAGAATACTGCTGTATCTAAATTAAAAATAGGGAATTAGCATTTGACTGATCCAAGACTTGATTAAGCATAATAATAGCTAACCTCTAGTGGATTTTTCTTTCAATCCAACTTGAGCTCTCTGTATTGGCTCACTCATCCTTCATAAAGCACCTTTAGATAGAAATTATTGTTGTCTCCACTTTAAAAAGACCAATATGCAGAGTCACTTGTCTAAGGTTGCACAGGTAATAAATGATGGAGCCACAATTTAAAGCCAGGCAGCCTTGCCCTACAGGTGTTTCATTCCACATCCTGATCTCTCTTAACCACCATTATACATTGCCTCTCAGATACAATTAGTAGTAAAATTGAGTCTAGATTTTTAAAACTACATATAAAACCAGTATTCAATTAGTATATGTGTAAAAGAATGAATAAAGATACCATCTATGAATCTCCTAAGTGTAGCAAAATTTACAAATTTGTATGGTTCCCTTCAAAGACTAATATTTTGGGTATATGGGGATATATATGTTGATGCATATATGTGTTGATGCATATATGTGTTGATGCATATATGTGTTGATGCATATATGTGTTGATACATATATATGGCTTCGAAAATTTGTGGGGAAATGAAATCTTAATAGAATTTTTTCATGAACTGTTTGAAGCCCCTTTTTATTAAAAAAAGCATTTATCATTTCAACCATTTTTATTTAACTAATAAATGTTAGTTTCATGATAAAATGTTAAAATCACATCTGTGTGTGATAAATAAGACCTTATGCTTATTCATGCTCTGAAATGTCTTGTGTTTCTTTAAATTAAGGTTAAGGTTTCCCTTTGCCTCCACTTATTTAGTATTGAAAGAAGGCAGTTTGTCACCTGTCATCATGTATAATTTCCTCGTCAATACATTGATAATAAGACAAGTAGATAAATATGAGCATTTTCGAATGGGACTCTACTCATTAAATCGCTTGCTCCATGAGTGTAATTTGAATGCCACCACATTAGGCTAGGAGGTGATGTACAGTTTCTTACAAGCAGACCAAGCAATAAAAAATTAAATATGACAATTTTGCTTTTTGTATTTTTCAGAGTCCTTAGGCTAGTAGGGAAGCATGAGATTTACCCTCTCTACTTAGGGCTACTTGTTACCTTCAGAAGCTTTCCGGTCTGAAAATAGGTCTATTATGCCATAATGCTAATGCTGTCATTTACATTAAGAAGTCCTTGCTGGGAGGGGGTGTGGGTGTGGGTGTGGCTGGGTAAACTGTGCATTCTGTTAACTGAAAGGAAAGTACTTCCAATTCACCAAAAGGCGCCTCGGAAGACAGGATCTAGCAATCAACTTCCAAAACCCAACTATTGCAAACTCTCTGCTGCACAGTGTCATTCTGACACAACGGGAGTGGCCATCAGCTGGTGTTGCCTCAATGACAATTGGTTATTGACATTAAGGAGCACATGGATTTTAATCCTGCAAAAATTTGGATTTTCCAGCTTGAAAGACATCCATGGTTTTAATAGTAGTCCGGATGTCACAGTGAGTGTGGGTTTTATTTCCCAGGGCTAATAAAGCTAAGCAGCTTCTGCTACAAAATACACAATTCAATGTAACTACTAAGGTGTATGTATCCTTGTGGTCACCCTGAGATTTTAGATACGGCCTGTAGATGGAGTTAGACAGAAGCCCACTGCTGTTGAGCCAATTCTAACTTAAAGTAACCCTAAAGGGCAGACTAAAACTACCCCATACAGTCTCCAAGTTTATCAATCTTTAGAGAACGAGACTATCACATCTTTCACCTATAAAGTGGCTGGTGGGTTTGAACTGCAAACCTTACCATTAGAAATTGAGCATTTTGACCATCATAGCACCAGATTTCTTTTTATAACGTTAGCATGTGCGTTAACCCCATAATCTTCCTATGCCATATCCAACTCCACAGGATGTCTCTATGGAAGAAATGATCAAATCTACTCTGTTTTATATATATATATATATATATATATATATATATATATATATATATATATATATATATATATATATATATAAATTTGGAGATCACAACAGTTATCAGGTTCTTGCTAGTAGAGGAATCCAGATCTTACTGGAATAAAAAATGGAAACAGCAGAGTTTGAGACACAGACCTGAGTTCTACTCTTGATTCCTCCAGCTATTAGACAGGGCTCTGTGTAAACTGGGACTTTGGAATTCTTTTAAAATAACATTTAAAAACACATTTGGTTGCTATTTAGAGATGGAGTCGTATGTGGGAACTAGACAGAGGAGAAGGACCAGTAGGAGTGAATCTCAGCCTCTCTTCCAGGAAACGTACCATTGCCAGAATTGTCTCCACTATCTATTTAGTGATGAGCTTGGGGGTGGGGGCTTTCCGTGGAAAAACGGAATTAAAGGGTAATGGATTTTCCCATAAACATTTTGGACTCTACCTCCCCCCTTGTATTTCATAATGTATCTTCTCTTCCAACCCCACACATTTCTGCCACATCCCCAGTGCATGGAAACATGCCTCGTATGTGATAGACACTCCATTTTCATTCAAGCTTATTCTGAGCACATTGGATGGTGCTTGCTTTCAGAGAGAATAATGTCCCAAATGTATCGACACTGCTTTGCAATATACAACAAACTCTGAAAACTGAAGTTAAGAAGAAATGAATATAGATAGGCAGAGCCGATTTACTGCGTCTCAAACTCACTGCCACTGAGTTGACTCCGATTCGTAGCAGCCCTATAGGACAATGTAAAACTGGCCCTTAGGGTTTCCAAGATTGTAATTCTTTACAGGAACAGAAGGCCTCATCTTTCTTCTTAGAAGCAGCGGTAGTTTCAAACATGCAAAGCTTGTGGTTAGCAGCCCATTCCACCACCAAGGCTTAATATATAACATGTTTAAAAAGAAGAAAGTTTATAAAACCTTCCTCAGAGTAGAAAGCAGCCAACCACATGATAAAAAAACACACGCTTTGGACCCGTAATGAGTTCACCTTTTATCTCTGCTCCTCTACCAACTAATTCTGTGGAAGTTATTTAACCACAGTTAATAAGTACATCTCAGGTGCTTAATGTGTATATTTCAGTTTATTGGAGATTAAATAAAACTGTGCTTGTAAGGCATCTGGCATATGGTGGCACTCAATAAGTGGGGGCGTGTTTATTGTTGTTAGAATGGAAAAATAAGAGTTAGTTCTCCACAGTCGAAGCAAACTACCACTAAAGGTAAAATACAGACAACCTAAGTTACATCATGGAAGAGAAAATAATTTATAATTATTTAAGTGCTCTAGCATGGCTATTCCACATTTTCTGGAGGGAAGCAGGAAAAGGGAGGGAGGAAGGGAGGGAGGCATTTCAATCTGTTTTTCCCACCGTGGCATCCATGAGGTATGACAGTCGTGTGTGTTACTCATTCCCAGGTGCAATTTCTGGCAGTAGAAATCACTCCATTGGTATTTATTCTGCTCATGACAAGCTATCGTGCTATCAAGTATGGGTTCATTGTTGGGATAAACAGAACATGTGTTCATGCAATTCAAAAATAAATAATTGCAAATGTATTATCTAAACTAACAGAAATTGCAAATATATTGGGATACACCTCACAACTAATTTAACTAAGTTTGACCCTATTATTTCATAAATGAGTAGACTGAAGACGTGGGGGATTAAATGACCTGCTCAAAGTCAAATGCATAATCTGTGGAAAAGCAAGGACCCAAATCAGAGTTATTTCTACAAAAGATGCAGCAGAATCTTAATGCTATGAATGGTTTAATATGCCTTGATGTCTGTCAAACTATCACATTTGCATTGATGAAATTTAAGGATTCTATTATTTCTGTTCTTTTTGATGTGTCTAAAGTCCTTTTTCTACCTCCTCGAATAGTAGAGATTTGGAACATTTGTCTTATTTACTTTTGTTTAACACACATTTTGTGTCAACCATGTTCTAGGTCCAGGAACACAGGAGTGAGCAAAACACAATCCCTGCTTTCACCCATTGGGAGATATGACATTAATTAAGTTATATCCCAAAGTTAACTTTCTATGGCATTAAAGTATAAAGTACAGTATTTTAGATTTTAACACACTAGAGAAAATAAAATGAGAGAGAGGGCGTAGTTGTAAAATTTTGTCAAAGGGGTTGAATTAATGAATTGATGTATTTTCCTTCATTTCTATTTAATAAGGAAAGACAGATATATTAAGGGATGCTCAAAAATGCCAATCATGTCGAGGAAATATCCTTCAGCTGGGTCTTCTCCCTATGGAGCCTCCATTTTAATTACACAACTTCGCATTTGACCAGCAGGAACTCCTGCCTGGCGCTCTGGAGAGGTGTAGAAGGAAATCAAATTCTAGTTAAATCCCATAGAAAGTGGAGTAGGGCCAGGTTACGCTCAGACAGTTTTCCCCATTTTTTTAACATTAAACTTTTAAAAATGTTTACTATTACATGTATAATGTTTTGAATTATTTTTATTCAACTTACTCGAAGTAGCCCTGGTGACACAGCACTTAAGGTGCTTGGCTGCTAACCAAAAAGTTAAGAGTCCCAACTGCAAATGAGAAAGATGTGACAGCCTGCTTGCATAAATATCACAGCCTTGAAAACTCCATCGGGCAATTGCACTTTGTTGGATAGCTTCACGATGAGTCGGAGTAGACTCAATAGCATTAGGGTTTGTTTATCCTGATTCTAAGTCTAGAATACTGTTCTAATTAAGTTGCTAATTGTATATTTTATTCTGATTTGCTCTATATGGTTATGGTACTATGAATATTGTACTACACTAAAGCACACTATAAATATTCATATAGCAATTTTCAAGATGATTACCTTATTTAAGAGATTTGAAAAAGAGGCTCCAAGACTTCTTCACTTTTCTTGAACATTGTCCAATTATTGGCTATCATTCAAAATATTGTACAAGGGTAAGTCAAAAGTATTGCTACAATCAAAACTTTTCTATTAAAAACATCAAAATGTGAAGTTATGATTTATCAACATATCCTCTTTCTAGTTGTCTACACATCTGAAATTGGTATTTCACCTCTCTAACCCTTTCTGAAGAATTGTGAACTCTTTGCAACACATCAGAACAGCAGTTTGGTATCTCAAGACTCAAATCCTATTCCTTTTCAATCTTCTTTGAGTCAGGAAAACAAAAGGAAGTCTGGAGGGGCACGATCAAAACTTTAGGGTAGATAGGCTAAAGGGTTTTTGTTGTTGTTGTTTCTGAGGAAATATGCTTGGCAACCTTTGCTACCCTCAAGAAAAGAGCAGGTGCATTACTAATAAACTACAATTTTCCTGTGACCTTAGAGAAAGTCTACTAAGACTCTGCCTTTGGAATTCCTAAGCTACGGTGCCCATGGCTTTCTGAGTTGATCTCTCTGCCTTGAACTTAACTGGCCCAGCATATTCCCTGAGAAGGCACTGGTTTTTTTAGCTTGTGGTTTCTGGATTATCCTGGTAAATCCAAGGTTCATGCCTGATCATGATTCGTTCCATAAAATTGTCTTCATCCGTTTTGATCTTGCTGAAAAGACTATTGGGGAGATAGCTCTTTGAATGAGTTGGTCTTTGTACAGCATTTTTGGAACCTGTCAACCCCAAAGCTTGCTGAGGCCAAGATGCGGCTAAAAATTGAAAATGTTGAACCATGTAAGGTTTCAACTTCAATCGCTATTGCATTGATGGCAATTCTGCAGTCTTTTTCTACCAGTGGTTGTCTTGTTTTGTGTTTTACTTCCGCCACGGTTGCTCCATTTTTTGAGATTAACGGTCTTCCTTCTCATTGGCTCCTCTAGGAGGTCTTCCCAACCTTCTTTGAAATGGTTTAAGAACTTTCATTTCATGTGAGGCAGCATTCCCATAAATTTATTGCAGTCCTTCATTGATTTTGGAAAATATCCACTTGAGAGTTTTATTAAAACTTTGATTTCAACCCGAAGCCGGAAATCACTTTTTCCATGACACAAAAGGGTGTGTGTGTGTGTGTGTGTGTTTGTGGCACCCAAATGAGACTAAGACAGAGGCATTCCTGCAAGAACTTGTCTGCAGTCAATCACTTAGAATGGTAACATGTTTCCGTACATTTGTAAAGTATAAAACCGTGCATGTATGAACTGAAACCCTAGTGCCTATACTTTTTTTTTACTTACATATTTTCAATGTCAGGTTAATTGCCAAACCAAAAACAGACCCTGCTTTTGCAATAATATGACAATGTCACTTTGAACAATACTGCTTTTCCTCTATGGGAGGAAAAATAAGCTCAAAATGAAACTGCTCTGGACTGACCAAGACAGTGACAGTGAAACGTCCAGAAGTGTAGTTGGTTAGTGCTCACAACTCTCTACAGGGTGTAAAGAATTTTACAGGAAGAGGGGAAAAATGTAGTTGATTCCTTTGTCAGTGTCTCTGTTCTTAATCATTCCAATAGTCCAGAGACCGAGAAAGACATTTGACAGACTTAGAAAGCATGCATCATGTCTAATTAGATCTGGTGAGCACTTACTTTCAATTGCCTTAATTTTATTTTCCCACGGAACACAAGCAGCCTTGAAGTTCTCAAAATCACGGAGAAATTTTGCCCATTTCTGAAAAAGAAGCCACATAAAATAGTAAATCCCACCTTCTCGCTTTGCCAAGATGCTCATCTTTCACTCTCATTCCAAAGCGTCACAGGCTGTGAGCATTAAGACACCTCTAGCTTACGTAGTGCTTCCTGAAAAGCTAGAGGAACTGCAGCTTTCCTGTAGTTGGCTTCCCTGTAGTCAAACCCACCCACAAGGCCAATTTAAGTTTCAGAATATTCATTAACTATCTGCATGATAGGCAACATGCTAACCAATGAGAAAGACTTACCTATTCTGCCAGAGCACAAAAATGTCAGAGAATAATATAAACGCAATGCCTTTTAGGCAATAACTCTTCTTCCTTCACCCATAGTAACCATTGGTCAAGGTTTTTAAGTAGTTTTGTTAATATAATATTCATATATCATACACTTCCATAATTAAATTTATTTTTAAAGAGTTGTATATACATCATCACAATCAATTCTAATGTGCCTTCCCCCCCTCCTGCCTTCACTGTTTTCTCCCCAAACCTCCTCATCCTGACCCCAATGCACGCCCCCAATAAACCACTGCATCAGTTATTGTCTCTATGCATCCAGTCCTTCTGTGCTTCACAAACTGAAAGACCCAACAGAAATAATTAAAAAAACAGAGACAAAACAGCAAGAAGAAAATAACAATATAAAGATTAAAAAAATAATGAGAAAGAAAACACCACTCTCAATATGTAAAAAGCCACAAAGGAAATTTCTGTCTTGGAACAAGCAAGACATATTTGAGCCTAGAGAAAATTCAGGTTGGGTCAAGAGGGAGGTCAACTGAATTAAGTATCACATTATACCATGGTTTGATCCACTTAATCAAGTTGACAATAACCTCTGTCTGATAGAGCAAAGCTGTTAGAGTCCCTTACCTGTAGCTAGAGGGGAATCTGCCCGAGGCTTAACCTGACTAGATACTCTACAGGATTTTGGGTTCCCATTGCCCTCCATCGCCTTCTACAAATTGTGTGTTCGCAATTTAAGCTCTGATACTTTTCCCTTCATCATATTTGCATTTTGTTATCATCATCTTTAGATCACACAGGCTGGTATGCTGCTTCGATGTGGACTTAGTTGATGCCTCATTTAGATGACTACTTGTTTGAGTATTACCCTTTAAGACCCCAGACTGTGTTCCAAATGATAGTTGGGTATCACTGCTTTCTTCAGCACACTTTGCTGTAGCACCTTAATCTTCAGTGGTCTCTTTATGAAGGTGAGTATCGAGCATGGCCATGTCATAAGAACTAACTTTTCTGGGATTGGGGCTAGAATTAAGGCGGATCCAGAATCTATCTGCTTGTCCATGGGTTATGAATGACTCTGGTTTATTTGGTGGTAATATTATGACCAAAATAAAATCCAACGATACCAACAAAAACAAACAAAAGGTAGAAAAACAAAGAAACAAAAACATTGTCAATCACCCCGCTGGGGTATAACGTGATTGCATTGGAAACATCAATAATTTATCCAATAGCATAGAATTTCAGGTACTGTTGATATGAGTTTATTCAATATGTAGTACAATTATGAGCTGTGATTCATGAATTGTAGCTTTCTACAGATTGATTTTTTTACTTGATTGAGCTCTGTTTACACTGAGCACAGGGGTTGGTGCTAGGGGAAATTTTTCCTGTATCATTTCTTATACGGGCAGATCCTTGACTCAGATTAAAACCTGTCATGTTAATGCAAGAGGAACATTGAGGTACTAAATATATGATGGTTCTGTGTCCCCTCTCATTGGACACCCACTAAACCAGGGGTAGCAACAAAGGTCCAATGACCACCATTTCCACAATCACGTTGTGGTCATCCTTTGCTTCCTGTCCCATCATAGTATTTCAATCCGAAGCCCAAGGGTAAGTATAATTGTGAGATAGAGCCCAGTTTGTTCAGTCGGGCTCCTTTATTTAGTCCTTCTGGTGTGGCCCTTGGGGGATGCTAAGTTTTCTGTAAGGCCAGTGTCTAAGAGCATCACAGTTCTCCACATAAGGTTGGGCATTTGTAATGTCTACCCACAAACATCAAATCGGGCTTCTGCTCCCTTACGTTCCCTACAATCATTGTGTAGCATCCCTTCCCTGTGTGAAGTTGTTCCTCCCATGTACCAGGCACACTCTCCAACAGAAACACCAGTGCCTCGTCTGAAATGGAGATGCTCCCCTCCCCTGGTCCCAACTTGACTCTCTAGGAAGAGTCTCCTCTCACTTCTGTGGAGGGCCTGTTGATTCATCACAGCCTTGTCTCAATGCTGTATAGCACCAGGCATATGGTGTTCTCCCTTGTCCCCCTTCCTGAAGGAGTGACCCCAGCCCACGTGACGTCTTCTTCTTTTAGGTGACTTATAGAGTGCATATATGTCAGGGGGGGAGTGATGACTCATAGTCATAGGCAGACTCTCTACCCTTCCGTTATGTTTGGTGGTAGAATAATTTGAAAGAGAATATCAATAACGATTGTACAACATGTAGAGTATAACCAATGCACTGCATTATACATGTAGAAGCTGTTGAATTGGAGACTGTCGCATGCATTTTTGCCACAATTATATAAAATAATTACACGAATAGCAATGAGTGCAAGGAAGAAGACAGTGTTCTAGAATCACCACAACTGACAGATTGTGGTGATGATTGCACAACTCTTCTTGATATGTTTGAATTATCGATTTGTATGACATGTAGACATAGTGACAAAAAAACTGTAAAAAACAAAATAAAAGCCTTTTGGAGTTAAAGGGGGTGGAGAACATCAGAGATCAAAATAGTCCTTAATAAAGTGATTGGTATGTAGTATGTGGTTTATTAGTATTTATTGGATAAATGAATTTATGAAACATAAATATGACATTGTCCCTGACTAGTCTACTACGGTAGACTGTATATAAACAAGGATAGATATTCTGTGTGGTATGTGCTCTGACATCAGGCATTTCATTTAGCAGCCATAATAAGAGTCAAAAAGGAAATCATAAATTGGTTTTATAGATCTCCCATTTTGCTCCCTAGGGTTCGGTCATTCATTGTCAAGAACAAATCCACTGCCATCAAGACAATCCCAACTCAAAGTAACTATGTAGGGTTTCTGATTGTGTAGGTCTTTAAAGCACCTGATCATCTCAGTTTTCTCCCATCTAGAGTGATTAATGAGTTTGAACTACTGGTCTCTGGGTCCAATGCTTACCTAATATCAGAGCGACTTACAAAGAGTGGGAATTGGGCATATGATGTTTAATATCTTAAATTATGCTGTAATAATGTGTGAATCTCAAGAGCCACATACATCCTGAATAACAGTATGGCGCAAGTTCAAAATATTACTCAAATCTAGAAAAATCCCAAATAGCCATTCCAATAGAATAAAAATATTGTGATTTTTTTATATGATGGAATACAAAATGTGAATAAAAATGAAATATAACTACTCAAAACAACAAAGATATATCTCATGATCATATTATACCCAAAGAGCCAAACCAAACATATACATGTATATATGTATATATGTGTGTGTATATACATACACACACAAACACTATATGATTAGTTAGTTTCATACTTTTCAGATTTAATTTAAAATATTTTCCAAAAAACTCTAATCTATGTTATGGAAATCAAAATTTCTCTTTTGGCAGACATCTGGGTGAAAGATCCACAAGAATATTTACTCTATAAAATCACATTAAGGCATAAAATTATTATTTGTGTGCTTATGTGGATACATGCAATATGTCAATAAAAATATACATTATGAATGACTTGGTCTTGATTCCAGAAACACCCAGAACATCACAAGGAAAAAAGAAAAATTTGAAAATTTACATACTAATTATCAGTTATGAATATGGACAGAAAAATTATCCCCCAAAAAACTAATAGCTTAAATAAAGCAGCATATAGAAATGACTATATACCATGACCAAGTGTGATTTATCTCAAGAATGCAAGTTTAGTTTAATGTTAAAAAATCAATTAATATAATACAGCTCATCATCAAAACGAAGGACACACAAACCACATAACAAGTTCAATAGATTCAGAAAAAGGCTTTGACAGATTCTAATACCTTTGATATCAAAAAACCCCAACAAACTAGAGATCGAAGAGCACCACCTCAAACGGAGCAGGGCATCCACAACAAAAACAAACAAAAGCCAAGACCAAATATTTTCTAAGAAAAACACAAGGCAATGAAATGCATTTTTGTCACTTTGATTAAATATGGGTCTGTCTAGCAATTCTAAAAAGCATAATTGTCAATAAAATGAAGAAAGGGGCACATGCATCATTAAAGACGTTAAACAGTATTCAAAGTATATCTAGGTGTATACGATATGATGTATACAGGGAATTTAAAGGAATACAATAAAAAAACCCTATTGGAACTAAAGAATAAGTTAGCAAAATTTAAAGGATACAAAATGCATGCAAAAAATTTCAAATTCACTCCTGCACACTAACAATAAAGAATGAAAATTATAATTAATAAAACATTCCATTTACAATAGTGTCACAAAGAGTTAAGTACAAAATCTTTCAAACTATTGATTCTAAAAAATGTTGAAAGAAGTTAAAGATGATCTGAATATGTAGAAAAACATCCCCTGTCCATGGATTGCAAGGCTTGATAATGATACGTGTCTGCTAATGGTACAAATTTTCTATTTAAGGTAATGATGCTGTTCAAAAAAAGACCATGATGATGGTTACTGAAAATGGTGGTGATGACTATGCTAAAAACCAAAGAAATGTGTATTTTATTTAATGGATGAGTTACACCTTAATAGAACTGTAATAATTATATATATATTCACACACATATTGTTATTGGAAGAGGAAAATAGTCGAGATACTCATCTGAGTAACAAACTAAAAAAGGAAGAAAGACAAGAAAAGAAGATGTAGTCTTGTCTGGGAACATGAAACCTGATTAAAAATGTAAATATATTGAGATTATATGCAATTTAGCAATGCATGCGATGATGATTCTGGTGATGAAGATCAAGACAATGTTGAGCTTATTTTTGATGCTATTTAACTTGCCTGCATTTGGGAGCCACAATGGTATAATGAAATATTTATGTGCTAGAGGAGGCAAATAGATTTAAACAGGAAGGCGATACACTTTACTAGTTTCGTAGCTATACTTGAATTTTCTCCATTTGATACATATTCATTTGGTGATTACTAGATTCCAGAACTAGTGCTGAATGCTACAAATAAGAGTTTCTTTCATTATCTGGAAAATATGTATATATCCATTCACTTTACAAATACTTATGAGGAATATTCTGGAAACAATTTTTAACCTCAGGTATGTCAAGTGATATGTGAAGTTTACAGGCAAGAAGACAAAAGGATAGATAAGCTTATAGGAAACAAAGTGTTTAGAAATAGTGTAATACTGAATGGAAAGTAATAAATGATGGCCATGAGGAGGTCTGAGGAAATTGTTATGGGTCTGACAGAAGAATGAGAAAATTTCAGCCTGGAAGCAAAGAAAAAGAAAATATTTGGTGGGACTGATTAGCAAAGTGTGACCATGTAGAACATCAAAGAAGAAATCCAGGTTAAAAACTCAGAAGCAAATGCAGCCATGATTGTACTGCTAAGTGGTCATGAAACAGTTAAATAGAACATTCCAGTGAACTGGGCAGTGCATACCTTTAAACTCCAGCTCCTGGACTAAAGGCTTTACTTTACTCCAGGTGACCAGAAGAAGCCAAGGAAGAAAGACTTGACAAGAGGCAATGGATGCGTGATCCAGATCACACACAGTTGAAAGCAGTGCTTCTAAATATTATTTTCACTGTTGTCACCCTAAAAATTTTAATACTACACATATGCTTGATATCTGTCTGAATCTGGGTTGTATACATAAAAAATATGATTTTTGATACCATCCACAAAACAGTAGTTGTTCCCTGGATAGCAATATCACCCTGTTAAGACTGCCTGAGTTATGTTTAGAAAATGATGATGGCAGCATATGTACAAATAGGCTTGATACAATTAATGTATGGAATTTTATAAGAGCTACAAGTGCCCCAATAAGAATATTTTTAATACATGCATTCAAAGCTTTTACTTGTCCACCTTAGAGAGCTCTTTAATCTGGAGAAAGTTAAACAAATCCACGAGAGCCAACATAAAATCTTGACTATATCCCACCTAAATTTAGGGGGCATCTCAATAACAGACTTGACACATTGAACCCTAGAGATTTGACACAAGAAGCATTGTGGTATTATATCAAGAGCATCATACATGAAGAAAGCAAAAGCACAGTTAAGAGATAGTTAAGAAAGCGTGGCAGTTAGATTTTATGTCAACTTGAATCTGGGTGGAAGTGTAGAGGTGGTCACAGTCTGATGATGCTTCCTTGTAGGAATGGCCTTTTCTATGAGAGACCGTGAGAACTTCTCTCTCTATCTCTGGCTCTTCACTCTCCTCCCTGGGACTCTGTGTCTGCCCCCACGGCAGTCCCATGTGGGGCCCAGAAGCCAGCAGCTGTTGACATGCTACCATGTTACCACCGACTTTGGATCCACCTGACTCTGCCTCCACCCATCTGTGATCTCCTTGCTGCCTGCTTCACCTAGCTGAGTCACCGGCCTACAGCTAAGTAAGTCTGAGGAGGGATCCAGCTACCATAGGACCCATGGACTTGAGTTGGACTGGGCTGTGACATCTTCTCTGATATCAATCACTTCTGGATATTAAGCTCTTTCTCATACACACGTGTCACTGGTTTTGTTTTCCTAGACCACCCATTCTAACACAGAACAAAAAGACCAAAGTGGATGTGAGAACATGTTTTTCACTAATCACCTACCTCCCTGAAAATGCTAATACTGTATGTGTGTGTGTGTTCTGTATATACTGTATATGCACCATATGTATATATGCATTTTGTATGTATGAAGAGAGAGTTTCGTTCTATCTGCCATCACCACCAATAACCATTTTTCACACAATTGAGACTAGATGGTGAAAATAAAACTGGATTTTCAAAAATACTGACCTTAGCCATCATCATCTTAAATGCAAACCACCGTTTGCCTTTTCCTTTCCCAAGAGCTCCTTCGTTTTCACTTACAAACTTTTTTGCTTCCCTGAGAAAATAAAGAAAAATATAGGGTAGGTGATGGTGGGTCGGGATAAATAGAATATAGAGGTGGCAGACATTTTATTATATTGCATCTATGGCTTTGTTTCTTCTAACCCCTTAACAAGTAAATTTAAGAATTGTTTCATTGCTTAAGGATTTGTAATGGACATTGAAGTATTTGCAATTATGGCCAGGAAGAATAAGATGTTTTAGTCTCATTTATCATCTAGAGTCATCAAAATGCAAGGAATTTATCCCACATATAAAAATAAAAACCTCAGCTCGTCTCATTTCTATCATTCATGCAATCGAACAGGAAGTTCACTTCAGGTATTGGCATTCAGAATGTTCCTATTAAAATAGTTTCATTTTTAAGGATTGCTTTTTTTCCTTTTGGAAATAGGGCAGAATGATTAGGACTGACATCAAGCATGCTCACTGACCTGGTACTTAATCCCCTAAAAGAAATGTATTTAACACAGAAAAATCATATTTCTACTATGCAAACCCTAATGAGGCCAAGAGAAGAAGGGAGTAGGAATGGGATACATTGTGCCTCACACTGAAAAATCACTTTAACTGTAAACTTGAACAATGCTCCAAAATGTTTACCCACTTATATCCATCATGTCAGGGTATATGTTAAGAAATGTTAATCCTTCAAAGCGGGTGAAGTGAACATATTGGCTATACTACAGTGTTTGTAACCTCGCTTGGTCGTTTTTATCGTTGTTGCTTGTCGGTATTTTTAATTTATAAGGAGAATGTCAAAATTAAAGGGGCTCCCGTCTTCTCTTGCTCTCTTAGGGGCCATAACAAGCTTTATGTATATAATGGAGTGACGGTTCTGCCATGATATTACAGGTAACTCACACCTAGACTGTTGTCCCCCAGTGCAATAGGGTCTTTTGCTAGATGTCCCTGAGGGGTGTACTTTTGGAGAGTTCACCCTTCAACACATGTCTGGAAATAAACTTATTAACAAAGTACACTGTAGGAAGACTAGGGTCTCTTGCAAATTGCCCCTTATTAGCAAAGCTGAATTCACGATGTGATTACACACAGTGATCAAGACAAGGAAACCAACAAAAACTTTTGGATCAACAAAAACCAAAACCCATGGCTTGGTGAGTTGCATCCACATCGAAGGCAGCAAACAGCCTTCAATTTTTATCAGCAAATGCTTCCAGCCTTTCCTGATTTCACCAAGCAAGGTTGTGCCATCTGCAGGCCACGGGTTATGAATAAGTCTTCTTCCAGTCCTGATGTCACGTTCTTCTTCATAGAGTTCAGTTACGTGGGTTATTTGTTCAGCATACATATGGAATAAGAATACAACACTGACACAGACTTTCCTCGATTTACCCAGACTGCATTCCTTTGAAGGGGCTCTGGTAGAGCAGGGGTTATGAGGCAGGCTGCTGACAGCAAAGTCCACAGGTGCAAAACACCAACCGCTGCTTGGGAGAAAGACTGGATGTCTACTCCCTTGAAGTGTTAGTCAGGTATTGACTGACTTACTGGCAATGAGTTTTTGGTTCTGTTTGACTAACTTCCTTTGGTCCATGTACAGGTTGCGCATAAGTACAGTTGTGTGTTTGGAATTCCCATTCTTCACAATCTTAGCCACAGTTTGTGAATATCCACACAGTAGGATGCCTTTTGTATTCTATTCCACAATCAATAAAATGCATCTTTCTGGTATTCTCTGCTGTCTGCCACGCTTCATCTGATATCAGTAATGAGCCCTAGTTCCACATTCTCTTCTGATTCTGGTGTTAATTTCTGACAGTTCCCTATCAGTGTACTGCCACAGCTGTTTTTTAATTACCTGAAGAAAAGTTTTACTTGCATGTAATATTAATGACCTTAATTCATACATTCCAGTAGTTCACCTTTCTTTAGAATGGGCACAAATATGGATCTCTTCCAGGCAGATGACTTCTAGATTACTTGGTGTAGAATAGTGAGTGCTTCTCGCACTGAATCTGTGTGGGGAAGCATTTCAATTGATATTCCTTTAATTGTGGGCTCTTTGTGTTCTTGGCGAATGGCCCCAGTGTAGATTGAATTTCTTGACTATCTGGTTCTTGATCATATGCTATCTCTTGAAATGGCTGAACCAGTTCTTATATGTACATTGAATGTGTGGAGTCCCTTCCATTGTCTTTTGACCCCTCCTGCGTCTGATACTTTTCCCATTGAATCTTTTGATATTGGAACTCTAGGTTTGGATTTTCCTTCAGTTCTGTCAGGTCGAGATATGTTCTGTGTGTTATTTCAGGTACTTCTGTGTTTCATTATAATATTTTACTTTTTCAACTTGAGCTACACTTTAAATGTTTCTGCTCAATTCTTTTACTTCACCCATTCGCTTTAGCAGCTCTATGTTCAAGAGCAACTTTCAGAGCCTCTTCTAACATTAACTTTAGTCTTTTCTTTCTTTCCTGTCTTTTTAATGAAACCCTCAGAAGCTCCACACGAGAAAGATGCGGCTTTCTTCTTCCATCAACAGTTCCAGTCCTGGAAAGCCATGGGGCGCTGAGGGTGTCACTATGAGTCAGCAATGATTTTGTTTTTGTTTTCTGTTTTTTTTTAGTTTATCCCTATTTTGGGTATCAGATTTGGAGGACTTATTTTCTAAGTTTTAAAGAACCTATATGCCACATTATAATTGTAGAGCTGATTTTAATTGAGTGTTTTATGATCAAGAATTTTGAAGCTCATAAAACAAAGTGTGCGCAGGAACTATCACATAATTCCCTACCATAAGCATTTACATAATCACATAATAAAACAAATTATTCTTAGAAGTCACATCAAAATTTGCTTTCCAGTATAAAAGTGCCTGCTTAGTCTGTAAATCCATTATTCTATATTTATCATTATATTTAGTAATAATTTTGTGTGTACTCATTGTAGGCTAGTAGTTATTGCTCTTTCTAGTGAGTTGATCAGCTAGAAAGCATGATCTTGGTCTAAGTAGTCAGTAGCGTAAAGGAAGAGCTACTCTACTCTACACTTCTACCAAGATTTTAACATCTGTGAGCGATGATTATGTCACAACAGTATTAAGCTAGCACGAGTTAACAGAGAGGGAGAGGTCAGTGTTGAAACTATATAAAAATCACTGCCCCCCAAAATTAGAAGTACATTTGGTAATGTAGATTCGTCAGTCTATATATTTAAGCTATATTATATAATTAGGATTTTTGTCAATTATTTTACATACCAGTGTCCATTTGAACAGTCAAAACAAGTTTGTGATTATTTTGTCTTTGAAATTCCTAAGTTTCCCTTCATAATAGGTATACTATTGTTAACACCTCCTACTCCCCTACGCCCTGCCTGTCCCTGCAGCCTTCAACATTTATAGTTTAGCTCTGGATTTCAGACTAAATTAAGGGCCCAGCTCTACCTAATTTTGGGTGGATGTCTCGTCTCTAATAATCTAATCTTTCCTCTATTTAACCAAAGCTTCCCCATCCCTAAGTGTCATACCAAAACAAACAAACAAACAAACAAAAACATCAGTGTGTCACCTCTAAGCTCCCCACTGGCCAGGATGTATGCAATGAGTACTAGAATTCAAATCATTAGAAATCTTGGAAATAACTATGGCCAGGATCTACATGCATTGGATGGAAAGTATAATTAATATAATATGCCTTTAACTCTCTTTTCAGTGCAATGCATTGGTAGGATACAAGAAGGAAGACAATTCCTGTTACCCAATTCCATTATTTTTGAGACCATAAATTTTTGTACAAGAAGATAATTATCCTTCTTTCTTAAAAAGATAATTTTATTGGGGCCTCTTACAGCTCTTATAACTATCCAGATATCATTGTATCAAGCACATTTGTACATATGTTGCCATTATCACTTCCAAAACATTTTCTTTCTTCTTGAGCCCTTGGAATCAGCTCCTTTTTCCCCTCCCTCCCCTACCTTCTCACCCTTCTGAATCTTTCATAAATTATTACTATTTTCATATCTTACAACAGCTGCTGTCTTCCTCCACCCATGTTTCTACTGTTTGTCCCCCTTAGGGAGGCATTATATGTTGATTGTTGAAATCGGTTTGATCTTTTTTCCCTCTTCCCCCACCTCCACCTTTCTCCTACCCTCATGGTATTGCTACTCCCATTACTGTTCCTGAGGGATTTATCTGTCCTGAATTCTGTGTATTAAGTGTTCTTATCTGTACCAGTGTGCGTGCTCCAGTCTAGCTGGATTTGTAAGGTAGAAGTGGAGTCATGACAGTGGGGGATACTATCTTTCATTGAACATTTAGAAACAAGGTATAAAAAGAACAATGTGAATATGAAGGTAAAAATTGACCAAATACTCATTACACTAAAACAGTCATGAAAGAAAAAAATAGTCATGAAAGACATAAGGAAGCACGAAACTAAATGAAAAAACCGAGTCTTCGGAAAACTAAGGCACAGGGTAATCTCTTCACAATCTTTCCCTCTTTTTCCTTAGTAAATACGCTCTCCCATTCACTTGTTCTCATCTGGACATTTAAAGAGATTTTGACATGGCTAAGAAATGGGCTACTACATACAGATTTTTGAACATCCCTTAACCTGAAATTATCCAGTCATCTCACTGAAAAGTTGTATCAGTTCCTTGAATTGTATTCAACCAAGGCTATATGCGAAGATCATAATCCAGCCCTTAGATATCGGAACTGAAGCAATATGCCCCACTGGTAACCCCAGACTCTGGAATGAATAATTGAATGAAGTCTACCTAATGACAATAATACCTAACCTCATAATTCATTTATCAGTTCCTTGTGTTGGTAATTTGAATAATAAGGTTTCATGGGCTTTTAAGAATGCTTTCACAGTTAGTTGGAGCTGCACATTTTGGCTTAACTTACAAAATAGATAATTTACTTGTAGCATGTGATACAATCCTAATTACACAGGGATGGCAGGACATGCAAGGCTCCTTTGGCACATTCTTGTCCCAGGAAACATGCTCCTCACTTTGTTTGGATAAGTTGACTTTTGGTTTTGGTTTGAAGTAGGATCCAGCAGCCAATGTATTGCTCAATCAAACAAAAGACCTTTTAAAACTAATATTTAGGACAATTGTAATCATTACTTACTCATGAATATTTTCCCAATTACAGAATCAAAAAGCATGAGACCTCTTCCCCTAGTAAATTCATCTTTTCAAAAATTAATCAATATTTCAAAAGATTCTGTTTCTGAAATATTATTCAGTGACTCTGGAAGTAAAGTACAAAAGTAGCAAGCTACTCTGATATACAGAGATTGAAAGTAAAGGCTACATGCTTTCTAGAAAATATAATTCCAGAATCAGAAGTCATGATTCAAAACATGTGTCATTATGAAATGGATGATGGTGGCTGCAGTTGTCATGTTTAAGATACAGGTGTGTCGTCTGTAATATGGAAATAATAGAAATTCCATATTACTGCATGTTTTCTAGGAAATAATGTGTGCATTTATGTATGTAATGTGATTAATTTCATCCATGATAGACAGTAAGGAAACTGGAAATATTATTGCAACAATAATAGCTTAATTGTGCAACAATGAACTACTCTCAGGCAAAATTTCCACAGAAAGTCAGTCATTTCACCTCAGATGGTCACCCTCAGGAGATGTGATCACAGGTCTCATTCTAGAGGGAATAGCATTTGCTATTAAATAAACAAATGAGAACGCAGTCCTGCATTTGAGATCCAGCATGAGGGTCCAGGTATAGGACTTTAGAATTGCTAGTATGACACAGTGGTCTCTGGCATGGGAACAATTGTGAGGATGGTAAAGCATCAGGTGGTGTTTCATTATTTTGTGCAAAAGGTACCCATGGATTGGAAACAATTTGATGGAACCTAAGGACAACATGATGATACATTGTAAGATGATGATACATTGTAGAAGCCCTAGTGAGCTACACATTGAGCTGCTAACCAAAACATTGGGAGTGGACACTCACCAGCCACTCCATGGGAGAAATATCAGACTTTCCTCTCTCATAAGAATTTACAGCCTTGAAATTTTAGGGAGCCATTCTAGACAGGCCTATATGGTCAGGATGAATTAGAATCAACTCAGTGGCGGTGGGAGATGGGTATTATGATGCAGTCTCAGAGGATGAAGTGAGAGGGAAATTACAGCACTAGTCCTGCTCAGCCAGATGGTGCTGCTGCCAAGAACTCACAGGGAGTATCCAGGCTCTGTGATGAGGGGAAGGGAAGGTTCTCTTACACCTCAGTGTTCATTGCAGCAGTATCCACAATAGCCAAAAGGTAGGAAAAACCCATACCCACCAACAAGTGCGTGGATAAACTCAATGCAATAAAGAAGACTGGGTCCTTAAATGTATGCTAGAATACCTGAACTTCAAAAATACTACATTAAGTTTGGGGAACCCAAAGATGTCTAAAGGGCAAGATCAGGGCTTTAGAGAGTGGATAGGGTCAATTTTTCCAACACAATTCTTGCCAGAGAGCTCTTGGTACCCTTAGAGTATGAGCAGGTCCATGGGAGTGATGATAAATTTCCTCATGCAACATCCTGGCCATTTTCTCACCAATATAGTTTTCCATTTTCTGAAAACTTCTTAATAATTAGCCTCCATGATCATTCTGTGGCCTTCAAGATGATCTATAAAGGTTAATCCTCATCTACCTCCACCTCCGCAATTATCATTATTACCTTATGAACTGAACTCTCTAACTTGAAATTAACTGATTTAGGAAAGCTGTTAAACACAATGATCTTTTTTGGGCCGTTAAAAGGTACCCTTAGGAGACCAACTCAAGTGTATTATTTATTAAACTTGTCTCCAGCCATGCACTGGCCACACTCACTTTATTTAAAACAAACCAGAGCGGTAATAACTAGCTGCTTGCCATATGGCATGCTATTTATGTTCAACTTATTTAAGCCATACAAAAGCCTGTAAGGCAAGAACTCTTGGGATATCTGTCTCAGAGATAAAGAAATAGAGTTTTAATAAGAGGACAAGGTCACCAATTAGTAAGCGACAGCTCAGTTACAATTTGAATTCACTGTCCTCAGACCCTCCCAGAATAATAGTATTATCTTCTTCATGGCAAATAAAAAGATAGAATGAGCAAAACACAACCAGGTATGTTGTGGGGAAGTGGTTGTTTTTATTATTATTCAAAGATTATTTATCTTGAGAAATGTTCATGGTATAATATTTGACAAATTTTCCAAAAACAAAGAATGATTTGTACCTTATTCTTATATGATATAAATATAAAGTGACCAATGACCAAGCAATTATGCAAAAAGCCTTTCTTCCATTTTCTCAAATTGATTACAGGAGTGTTTCCTTAGTAATAAAAGTACAGGTCTGTTTCCATGTTTGTTTCAAGGAACTGTGTAAAACACTGCGGCTCTGGGATTACTACTAGAAGGCCCGGTGCCATTATCTAGTCGGTATTGGGCTGCTGACCACAAGGACAGAGCTTCAAACCCACCAGCTGCTCTTCAGGAGAGAAATGAGACTGTCCGTATAAAGTTGTGCAAAGTCTTAGAAATCTTATGTAGAATTGCCATGAGTTGAACTCAAATAGAGATCCATGGATTTGGTATTGATGACTTACTGCAAAAATTTGACAAGTCCACTAAAAAATTGAGTATTGATAAGTATTCAGGGTTTCATCTAATTAATGTCAAATGAATAATAGTAAGAAAAAGTGCTACAAGATCCAGTTGAGTGGCTGGTGGAGTGAGAACTGTCCTACAAGAAAGGGAAGATTCAGCAACATAATTCAAGGTCGCACAAAGTACATTTCAATGTAGAGATTATGTGAGAAAAGGTGAAGAGCTAGAAATATTAGTTCACCTATAATCTTCAGGTGAGCGATGAAAAGAACAGTTTAAGTGCTTTAGAAAGTGAGTATAAATACCAAATGCCAATTTAAGCCATGTGGAATTCATTCTAAAGTCGGTAAGAACTCAGGAAAACGGGGAAAAAAGTGCAGAACAGTTACTACACAATGAAAGATGTACCCACCGTAACATCTTTTAAGATTAAAAGAAAATAAAATTAGAGACTGGCAAAACTCTGATTCTAATGCATACAGTAGAATGGGTCAGACCGGACTTAAAGGCAACGAACAACAACAATGCATACGTGCTTGTAGACAAGTTGCTCTGGGATGCTCTCTTCTTTTTCCAACCTTTTCCTTCCTTCTCCTCCTTTCCAGCTGTAAGTCAGTGAGACAGTACAGCTCATCCCTGGAACCCTTCCTGATTGCTTCTTTCTGCGGCCCCAGAGCTTGATGATTTAACAGCTGTGTTCAATCTGAATCAACTCCACAGCAATGAGCATGGCTCTAGCGTTTTCTTTATAAAGCGTCACCACATTGCATTATTTTCTGATCCATTTACACCGCTACCCTAGGACTTTCGGAGGCCAACGTCTATGTCTTTTATCTTTAATTCTTCGGTTCTTTAATACTGTAACACTGGCATAGAAGTGAAGGGCAGAAAATGCTAATTGGTTGAATGAACATCGGTAAGAAGGCAAGATGGTAGTTGGGCTAGTGGTTCCTAACACCAATGGTCTGTATTTTAGAATTATCCTGGGGGTCCTCTAGAAATTCCAAAGCCCAAAGCCCCCAGACCCACCACTTAATGGCAGCCCCTAGGGGTAGAGTGCAGGCATCCGTTTTTAAACTCCCAAAAGGATTACCATATGTGGACAATTTGGGAATTTAATTTAGGACTAGATCAGTGTCCTGCAACTTTATTTTCTGCAACTACTGTATTACAACGACCTACGTGTGACCTCCTCCCTGGGGGACAGCCAACAGAAAAGTGGGTGAAGGGAGACATTGGACAGGACAAAATATGACAAAATAACAATTTATAAATTATCAAGGGTTCATGAGGGAGAGGGGAACAGGGAGGGAGGGGAAAAATGAGGACCTGATGCCAGGGGCTTAAGTGGAGAGCAAATGTTTTAAGAACAATGAGAGCAATGAATGTACAATGTGCTTTACACAATTGATGTATGTATGGATTGTGATGCGTTATATGAGCCCCTAATGAAATGATTTAAAATGTTTTGCATTGTTCAAATAAAGTTGGATTAGGCTAAAATATACTTCATCAAATTGAGTTGCTTTACTGTCTCTTTGAGTTGGCAGTAGCCAATTAAGACGTGACAGAAGGAAGTTCATGAATAACTTCAATTTTCATAACCCTAGATCATCTCTATTTCAGTAATCCCTAAAAGAATAATTGTTATAAGTACATTTATACAGCCTCTTTTATGTCTGGCTGGTTTAATATATGTCTGTTTCTATAGCATTATGCCACAGATAAAATATTTATTTTCAGATTGTTAAGACCTCTAAACTTTTCTTTTTATCAGCAGTAAACTTTAGCATGTCCTGTGCATAAGGACTTAAGACAATTATTTTATAAGCTCTGATGAGGCTCATGGAGTTGTGTCATGAGTGATCATGAGTAACTGAAGAAATGCTTGGATGGGTCCAACCTGTGTTAAATTCAAAGTTACTACAACCAGAAAATTTTCAGACCTAGGATGATTTTCTTTTGTGCTCCCTGCTCAGAACCAAGACTCATTTTTTATGGCTAGCTTAAATGTCAAATACTCAAGCACATTTTCATCATACCCTGGAGGTCAGTGAAGCATCTCAGAGAAATGTTCGATTAATCAGAGGAGAAACAATATCACTGAGCTTTAGTGGTGTAATAAAGAAAAAATCATATCAGATCCTCTTTTTATCCTGATTAAGTCTTTTTCTAACTCTGCTCTGTACCTGGATGATTTAAGATTCAATTTATGATTAGGTTTTTTTTTAATCTCTTATACTCTATTGTAATATCTGAGTGGGAGGTAGGGGGAGAAGATGGCCATATAGATTGCATCAGCTAGTCAAACAGTATGCTTGGTTTGAGGCATACATCAGCTTTGTTTGATAGGAATACACCAAAAAAATTTGTTACTGGCATAGACAATATACAAACAAATTACTAAACAAACTTAAAATTAAAGAGAATAAAAAAATGGAAGACATGTTGTTATCTAGTCAATTCTAATTCTTGGCAGCCCCATGTGTTTCAGAGCAGATCTCACTTAGTGGGGTTTTCAGTGACTGTAATTGAAAGGTTGGCAGCTTGAATCCACCCATAGACAACTTGGAAGAAAAGGCTGGTGATCTACTTTGGAGAAAAAAAACAGCCAAGCTGTTGAAAACATTTTGGAGCATAGTTCTATTCTAAAACACATTGGGTCGGCCACTGGAGATCCCCTCATAGAGGGTTTTAGGAGAGGAGATGGGTCAGTCAGGGTGCGAGGTAGTACCGATGAAGAGCACAGCTTTCCCCCAGATCCTGGATGCTTCCTCCCCACAACTACCATGATCTGAATTCTACCTTGCAGGACTGGATAGGGCAGAGGTTGTACACTGGTGCATATGGGGGCTGGAGGCACAGGGAATCCAGGGTGGATGATACCTTCAGGACCAAGGGTGTGAGGGGCGATGCTGGGAGAGTGGAGGGTGAGTGGGTTGGAAAGGGGGAACTGATTACAAGGATCCACATGTGACCTCCTCCCTGGGAGATGGACGACAGAGAAGGGGGGGAAGGGAGACTCCGGATAGGGAAAGATATGACAAAATAACAATGTATAAATTACCAAGGGCACATGAGGGAAGGGGGAGCGGGGAGGGAGGGGAAAAAAAAGAGGACCTGATGCAAAGGGCTTAAGTGGAGAGTAAATGCTTTGAGAATGATTGGGGCAGGGAATGTATGGATGTGCTTTATACAAATGATGTATGTATATGTATGGATTGTGATAAGAGTTGTATGAGCCCCTAATAAAATGTAAAAAAAGAAAAGAGAAAAAAAAAAAGAAACCAAGAGACCTTTGTAAAAAGAAAAAAAAACACATTGGGTCACCAGTAGTCCAAGTCAATTCCATGACCACTGGTTTGGGTTTGGTTGTTGGGGTGATGGGGCAAGGGCAGTCTTTTAGAAATATGTCAGCAGGCCTTTCTTCCAAAACACATCTGAATGGATTTAAACCACAGATCTTAAACATTATATAATAGTAACTTTATAAATAACTCTGAAGCATTTTACTAAAATCCATGGCAGAACTAGGTTTGGTTATTCTGTGCTTTGTTTAGTTTTTGTCAATTGAGCACACAATTCGCAACACTGAGAATGTATTGTGTGGGCTGCAGAGAACAAAGCTAAGACATTGAAGTCTTTAAGTATCCCCAACCTACTTTCTTTGTTTTGCTGTTTGACCTGAAAACAACAACACCAATAATAGCCACCACAAAACTCTTTTAAACAGTCTCAAAACTAGGATGCCAAGAATTGGAACAAAGCTATATGGGAAATGTTAGCCCAACTACTCTCACCACCAGAGATTTACAAGGTGTGCTATTTGCTTCCCGCCCTGTAGTGAGGGGAAATTCTTCTTAGAAGTAGGCAGAAATTAAGCACTAAAAATTTGGATGCTAGGGGGGTGCAGGGAGGCGGGGGGAAATGTGGAGCTGATGCCAAGGGCTTAAGTGAAGAGCAAATGTTTTGACAATGATGAAGGTAATGAATGTGCTTTACACAATTGATGTATGTTTGGATTGTGAAAAGAGTTGTATGAGCCCCCCAATAAAATGATTTTTAATAAATAAATTAATTAAAACATGGGTGTTCATATATAGCTGTTAGAAGAATGCACCCAAAATTCTGGTAGATGGGCAAATTTGCTTTATTTCCTTCCTTCCCTCCTCCTCCTTTTTTATTTAATTGTTCCCCACCACCACCACCACCACCACAAAGTTCCATTTGTTAAATATGCTTTAAAAGGTGCTAACCAATTTAGAAGAAAAAGTAATTTCTGAAATTGAACTCTATTATGAAAAAAGAAGAAGCTATGTAGGCACATAGAGTAGCCACATCACAATGCCAGACAACTTTGAGGTGAAAAGAGAGAGGAACAGCAAAGCTTGAGAAGTTGAGGAAGACCTGTAGACAATAATTCAACTGGCCACTAAAAGACTGAGAATTCCTGTGAGCCTGCAAGGCATTCCAGGCATAGTTTTGTGGGAATGTCCTCAACAAAGGAGCTGTGACCCCAGGAATCCTGTATACAATCACAGCTTCTGCAACCTACTTGCCCTAGGCTCTTCACTGGGCCATTTCCTCAGCTTGGTAGACACACTGTGCTACTTTTTTCCTAGTTTTTGTGTGTTTCTAATCAAGCCGTTCTAATGAATTCTGAACTCTGAATACTGTGAAATGGAAGGATTCGCAGCCCTTCCTCAGTGAGAAAAGCTATTCTGCGTTTAGAGGGTGTGTAAAAGGCCTCAGTACAAGACAGGAACATTTATATTTATTCATAGATATGTTACATTTTTCTAATTATTGTGGAATATTGTTTCAAACTGTGGCGCTTTGGGGAGTGCAAAAGGTCTTCCTTTCTGTCGCCCTTGTTATTGGAACAAAGTACCTTCCACCTTTTGATCCATGAGTGGGTGAGGGCTTACATGGCAGCTCAGTGGGCTCTGCAAATAACCAAGACGAACTGGTGAGTGTGAATTCTTGCCATTTAGCAAACTTAGATCCAAGGTCTGCCGTGAGACCATGAAACACAGCTTGCCATGCGACCATGACACACGGAGTACACAAAGTTCCTAGGTGAACTGGTGTTCCGGCTGAGCTGAATTATGCAACTAATAGTTTACAGCTGATTTCCATTATCTCTCTTCTGTTCTTCCCTGATCTCTATTACCAATCACTTGCTAAGAAATACTACAATCGTACATGTATAAAATACATAAATCATTTAGTCTAAGTCATGCGTCTACCTGTTGATATCTGAGTGTGTATGTGTAGAGAAACATGTAAAGACATATATACAAGTACAAATGTCTACTCATTCATATGTATGATCAAGCATCACCAACAAAACTTCTTGAAATAAATATCATTTTAAAAATATTTCTAATTTTCTTGACTATAGAAGGAAATCAGACACAGAATCAGAAATATACAATGATTCCTCTTTCTCCTTCTCGTTCAATTTATGATACTCTAAGTTGCTTTTAGTAAGTGCATTTGAATTGGTCTTAATCATTTTTATCCTATAACAAGCTTGTCTAAGGGCTGTGAAATAGAATCCTTCTTGCTATTCCTTCATCACACATATGCAGACTGCCTTGGCAATGCCTTGGTTAGTCTCTCCTTATAAACTAGACCGACAAGGCTCAACCCTTCAGTAAGGATTCAAACTGAGAGCTGGAAGACAGGTCAGAAAGACAGTAGCACATTTGTCAAGTTACTCTGAATAGAAGTTCTTATTTTGTGTTCATCAGGTACACATTTGCTTACCACTTACTCGTAATGGCATGCCAAATTTATTTAAATAAATTCCTAGATAATTTTAGGTGATAATTAATGGATTTTCTTTCTAATCCCCTTTCAGAGATAGCATTATATTAATGCATAGCCTGATAACAATTTGTGAAGATTAACTGTTACTGATAGCTGAAATTCTATTTAATGCAAGTTAAGTAAATTGCTATTTATGAAAAAAATGTTTTGACCTAAAATACTCGGGGAAGCCCAACAAACTCAATCATTGCATCTTATTATATTGAATGATAATTCAATACTAGGAAATTGGTCATGAGAAAAATCAGTTAATAGGATATGATAGCAACTATCTTTCAGGAAGCAAATTTGAGCACCTTTTCATCCATGGCCAAGATTTATTAATATTGTTATTTTAATTATTATTTAATGCCATATTGTTGAAAAATAAATTTTTTGAACTTTGGGATTATTCAAAGTGTCTGTAATTAGTTGTTTGTGGAAATAAGTGGAGAAATGATTCCAAAATTCTTAGAAAACACCTCTAAATATTAACACTTTTAGATTTATTTTTTTCGATGTCTAACTTTCTTCCACAAACCACCTGGGCAGAAATGTACGCTAATTTAGTGGGCCATGTGTTTGGGAGTCTGAGACAGTTGGAAGAGCCATAAATGTTTTACAACCCAATAAAAGAGCCAGGAACAGTAGCCCTGTCATAACCGGCAAAGCGTTCTGAATGGCAAATCTCCAGGTAACAATGATAAAATGATGCAACGCAGCTAAGAAAGATTAAGCAAACAATGGAATAAAAGAAGGTTTCAGGGAGTCAATATACGCTTATTCCAAGTGGCTTAGCACTGAATTCTTTAACCACTGAAAACGTTTCTCAACTATGTAAATCATTGCGAGGGAAACATTTTAAATTTGGGGTCCTTTCTGGGGCCTTTGTAGGAGAATTTCAAAATATTTTTTGAAAAACAATACTGACAACTAACTTCAATAACTTGCTAGGCACTCACAATAGTCTAGCATGTATCATCAATAAGTTAAATTCTTGGACAGGAATACAACCAGAATACTCTTGAGAAGGTAGGAAGGCAAGACTTCATCTCATCTATTTTGGACATTGTTTGATTTACTAGAAATGTGGAAGATACTGACCTCATCTGATATGCTTTGGAAAGACTCGTTCTAATGTAATTAATGCAAGCAATCTGATGCAAGCAATCGTGACAGGTGAGCTCTACTATGAATGATCATCCAGGAGGGACCCGTTTACCTGACTGAGAATTCATTCTTCTTTCATTGTTTTTATTCTCTTTACAGTGTATTTAAAAAGAAAGAGAAGAGCAGAGTGGTAGGGGGAGGGGGAGAAAGATGAACATTCTGCATGCTTGCTAACAGATTGAGGAAGCTGCTCTGGTCTATTAAATGAAAGACAGTCACTAGAGGGTCCAGATAGAAACTAGGAGAATGGGTTATTCGTACATGTTAGACCTTTGGGAAAGAACAGTGTTGGTCTTTCTCCCAGATAGTTCTACTTGAGTCATTTCACTGTGGATTATAGATGAACTAAAAACCATATCTTTTATAGCATGACAAATAGTTCTTTCTTTAGCCTTTGCTCTTTTGTTCCTTCTGACATAAGCTTGGTTAATCAAAGGAACCCCTAGATTCCCCAGCGGAGGACTGCAGCAGAATTAGTGGTGGTTGAACTGTAGTATTTTTGTAAGCTGGTTCTTAAATTGTTGGTAGGTTGAAATTGATCATAGTGTGAAAAATTACAACCTGGAAAAAGTCAAATGCTACAAATTAGCGCCTTTTACTAGAACACTCACGTATATATCAAAGTTTAAAAGATTCCAGTCACATTAATGATCCTCTCACCTCAGAGATGAATATACAATAAAAGGAGAAAGAACCATTAACACTGTCACCCACATGGACTACAATAATTGAATGTCTATTGTACACAGAGCACTCTGTTTGGTTTAATTGTGCTCATGTAGAACCTGGGCATGGACCAAGTTATTCAGACAGAACAGGGAGTCACTACATGGTCCAAATCAGAAATGGTGTGGATCAGGGTTTTATCCTTTCACCAGACTTATTCAATCTATACATTGAGCAAATGATCCAATGAGCTGGACATGTGAAGCACACGGCATAAGGACTGGAGGAATGCTCACTAATCCATGATATGCAGATGGCACATTACTTGTCAGAAAATAAGAGGACTTGACGTGTTTACTGAAGAAGATCAAAGGCTACATAAAGCTTTTAGTATGTATTACAGCTCAGTGGAAAGTAAATCAGAATCCTCACAATTGGACCAGTAGATGACATTGTGATTAACTGAGAAAAGATTTCACTTCACTTGAATTCACAGTTAGCGCTCATGAAAGCAGCAATCAAGAAATTAAACCAGATACTGTATTGGGAAAATCTGTTGTACATGGTCTGTTTAAAGTGTTAAAGAGCAACGATATCACATTAAGGACTATGGTATACTTGACTCAAGACATGCCATTTTCTACTGCCTCAACAAACAAGGAAGACTATGGAAGGATTGATTCATTTGAATAAAGAATTTGTGAAGAATATTGAAAGAACCCAGACTGCCAGAATAACAAACAAATTTGTGTTATAGCAAGTACAGTCAGAATACTCTTTAGATGAGAGAATGGAAAGACTTTGACCTACTTTGGACATATTATCAGTAGAGATAAGTCCCTGGGAAAGGACTTGACATGGCAGAGGGTCAACAAAAATGAGAAAGAGCTTCAGTGAGATGGATGGACAGAGTGGCTGCAACAATGTACTCAAACAGAGCAACAATCGTGAGGATGGCACAGGACCAGGAAAGGTTTTGTTCCATTTTATAGAAATTTTATAAATCGGAATAAACTCAATAGCACCTACCAACGGCCAATGCTAGGCTCTGAGGAAATAAAGAGCTATCACACATCTTCACAATCCTAAAAGGCTCAAAATATAATCTCTGGTGAAAGTGATTCACCAACAATTTTTTAAACTGCACAAACACAAAGCATTACAGTAAAAAGAAAAGAAAAGACTGTTATGGAAAAAAATGAAATGTTAGATACTTTCTACAGGACTTGATAAAGAAGAGACAATACTTCATGAACCACCTAGAAGAAATAACTCACTCACTGCCATTCAGTCATCTTCAACTCATAACCACCATAAAGGACGGTGTAGAACTGTGTCTGTGAGTTTCCAAATGATAACTCTTTCTGAGAATAGAAAGTCCCAGCTTTCTCTGGTGGAGTAGCTGGTAGTTTCAAGCTGTTGACCTTAGGGTTAGCAACCCAACGTGTAACCACGATGGCATCAGGGCCCCTCGGAAAAAGCATAGGCACAGAAAAGTGCAGATGAGACTAGGATGAAGTCTGATTCCAGTACCCAGGATGTCTAGAGAAGATTAGATCACTAAAGGAGACAGGAGGAATCAAATGAGAAGCCTAGAGAAACCATGAGTTTTTATGATTGAAACCTGGATCTTAATCTTTGCTTTGACAGTTATTAGCTGTCTAGGATTCCTTCACTTCTGTCAGTGTCAGTGTTCTCATCAAAAACTGGGAATAGCTTCAAAGTTCTTATGAGGATTACATTAATCAATTTGATCATTGCTTAGCACAGGATCTGACACATGGAAAAAAATGAAAAATCTTTGGAGATGTTTTTTGTCCATCTCTAAAGATACTGAGATCATCATCGATAAGAGATGACAAATCTATTTTAAAAGGAAGTTATGGAGTACACTGCAATTTTTTAAACCAAAGTTTTAAAACTTTTCATTTACTACTAGAGAACCATTAAAGGGACTGACCATAGAGAGGGCATGTTCAAAACGGTATTTAAGAACATCTTGCTATAGCTCATGAGTACTGACTTTGGAGTTATACAACTTTGCATTTTGAAATGTGAGCTTATTATTTGAAACTATTCGATTGGATTATTAGAATGCATACAAATCATAGGAAGTCAAGCATAAATAGGAAGCCCAAATTCAAATCCAAGACCAACAAGTTGTTTCTGATGGATAGCAACCCTATCGGACAGGGCAGAACGATCCCTGTGGCTTTCTGTGAATAGCTTCTCGTAAGCTTCCCTACTACGCCCCTATCCAGTGACTCTCTGTAGATTTCCCCATGCTGGAATGCACATACAGAAAATCATACAAAACAAATCACCTAATTAATACAAAATCATACAAAGTAACAAACAAGGACAGCATCAATGATTAGACAAAACAAACAAAACCCTCAAAGAGCACAAAAAAAATAAACTGAAACAAGTTTTTATTGGGTCAAAAATGCGTCAAAGGGAGATCAAAGGATAAGGTATTATATTTTAACCTAACTACATCTGCTACAGTCAACTTTGCAATGTTCTCGTTAAGACTATAGTCTGAGGGAATTCACTGGAGACTTAATTCATGTGGGAATCCTAAAAATGAATGTTGAGATTCCACTATCACCCATAACCTTCTGCAAAGAGAGTATTCAAATGTAAGCTCTGATACCATTCCCTCCTTTGTCTCTGGGTTTTATTATTTACAATCCTTGGGTCACACAGGCTGGTGTGCTTCTTCTACGCAAACTTAGTTGATGCTTCCCTTAGATGACTGCTTGTTTGAAAAAAAACCTGTAAGTCACTTTTTTCCCCCCTGAGAGGCAAGCACTATCTGGTTTCTTTACTACACTTTGCTGTCACTCTCATAACTTCAGTGATCTCGTCTTCAAGGTGAGCACCAAGCAGACTCATGTCATAAGAACTAATTGTTTTAGATTGGGGCTAGAATTAAGTGAGAGCTCAAAATCTATTCATATCTATGTTTTATATATGACTCTGGTTTAGAGAACACTATCAATCATCCCCCTGTGGTATAAGGAACCCCTATTTATAGTGTCACTCATTTAGCCAATATTATAGAATTTGAAACATTGTTGTGTAAAGGCAATTATACACATATAGGTTGGCTTCAGACTGCAATACATGAATTGTTGACTTACACAGATTAAATTAGTAAATTACCAGGTACTATCTACACAAACAGTGGGGTTGGTGATAGGGCAAAACTTTCAGGAACATTCATTAACTAAAACAGAACAATGCCTACCAGATTACTACATGTCATACGAAAACAAGTGGGGGGAAGCTTAAAGTAGTAAATATATGGTAGTCCTCGGCCACCATTCATTGGGACCCTCTAAACAAGGGGTCTGAATAAAACTCCAATGATAACCACTTCCAGAACCTTGAGATAGCAACCTTCTGCTTCTTCCCACACTAGGGAATTCTAGCCTTAAGTCCTAGGGAGCCTGCCAGTTCCATAAACTTGCTATAGGTGATATTGAGATAAAGCCCAATTTGTTTAGTGGGATTTCCACATGAAATCCTTCTGGTGTGGTCTATGAAAGGTGGTGTGTGGCTCAGGACAGCGTCTAAAGTTCCAGTAGTCTATAGAAGATGACCCAAGTCACCAAGGACTGGTTAGAAACCAGCTCACAGTGTACCATTAATAACATAGTACCAGGAATATTCTCCCCTTGGGCTCTTTACAAGTATTGCTAAGTGTTTTCTCTCCCATTTTGTCCACAACGGTAATTTAATTGCCTTGTCCAATACACACTAGCCCCCTCCCCTGATCTTGACTTGAATTTTCAGTAAGGTTTGCTGATCACTCTTGTAAGAGTGCCTGTTGAGTTGGGGTGACCTTAGCACAATGCTGTATGGTAGCAAGTGGATACACCTCTCTCTCTCTCCCCCGATCTTGCAAAACGGACCTCAGCTCCCATTAGGTCTCCTGTGTCGAAGTGGTTTTGAAGACGTACATATATAAAGGGGGTGATATACGGTTCATAGGTGCTCCGCGGGCTCTAGACCTTGTTTCTTTCCCCCTCTCCCCCCAATTTCCGAGTTAAACTTTTGAATATTTGAAAATAAATTAGTCTTTTTATCATCACTGTCAGATAATTTTAAAGGATATTACTAATGAAACAAGAATTAATTTGCTTTCAACACTGCTAATTGGAGCATACACCACTAATCCAGTTTTGTTTTTCCCTTTATACTTACTGTAAATAGTCACACTCACGTAGTGACCTATTTTCACAGAGAGTATCCTGCTTTATCAGGTTTCCTCTCAGAGCTGACGACAATGCCGTTCTACACTGATTGAATGTCAAGGACTACGGGAGTAAATATTTTAAGTATTCATTCCTGGCTCTAGATCAGACATGCCTACCCCTCCTCCCAGAGATCCTATTCAATAAGTCTGTGGCCACATTATTGTGTGAAACTGTATTAATGTACTGGAAAACATGCATCGCGGTACATTGTTCCACTACGACAGTTTATCTGATGTTAAATACTTGGGAAGTGTTTTCCTTTCAACCTTGTATTTGCAAATCTACTGCCCTAAAAATGCTGCCTTTGAAATGTTTTAAAGTCTATAAAGATTTGAAGCTAGGTCCTTGAGCTATCTTAAATATGTATTAACTACCTATTTGTGTTAGACAGGGTTCTCTAGAGAGACAAAACCAGATTGCTAGTAATGTTATATAGATAGGTAGAGATATATCACAAGAAATGAACTGTTAAGTTATAGATGATAGATAGATAGATAGATAGATAGATAGATAGATAGATAGATAGATAGATAATGCAAGAAATGAACAGTTAAATTATAAAGCAGTACAAATGACTCAGTACAACTCACTCCCCTGAGAGAGTTGTGAGACACTGGCAGTTCTCTAAGTCTTGAGGCCCGCCAGTTAGTCCTCTGTAGAGAGAGCTAGGCTATATAAGCACAGGCAGCAAATAGCAAGGCAGGTCACAAATTGTCACCAACCATCAGTCCCCAGCTCCAGAGATGTACATTCCAATCATGTGGTCTTAAAGGGACCTCAACTTACAGCGACACAGTCTACCGGCTGGGCATCCCACAGGTAGTGTAGCCTGAAAATTGAGGCACAGAACAAACAAGGCAGCCGCACACTGGTCCAAGGATCAAAGAGCGAGAGACAAGAAAGGCAAGGCTCACTGAACCATTTATCTCTCTGCCCTTCAATTAATCCCACTTGTGTTTACGGCCAGGCTGGCACAATAAACGATCTCATTGTTTAACCACCTTTAGACTCTAAGCTCATGTTCCTAGTAGTATATATATTCTAATAATCAGAATAATGTGAAAACTGCTTCTGAGACTCCCATGACCTCCTCTAGAATCCTACATCACCATTCCTGAAGCTTTACATTAAAGTGTCTTGAAAACCTAACTCTCTAAAATATGTCTTAGAAAGCTCCTGTGTTTAGAATCAAGATTCAGAAAGGAAGCCTTGGACCCCAGCTACAAATCCAAAACTGTGGCCAAGACTAAGCTCCAGCTCTATTGAGCCTCCTGTGTTACATTTTCTAGACTTAGCCAGGAAAGATAGGTGGAGACTATTTCTCAGTAAAGCATAATAATTAGAAGTTCTCTCTCAGAGTTATGTGCCTCTGAAAGACATAAACACAGAACACTCAAAGACAGAGAGAGAGAGAGAGAGAACTCACGCAGAAGTAACATGGGCTAGAAAAGGATTTATCTGTATGTACTATGCAGCGATTGACCACATTCTTGAATAATATAACAGGGGCTCAAGAGAGGAGAAGCTTGGTACAACATTTAAAGCCCTGATGGTGTTGGGCTGCAATCCACACAGTAAACAGCTCAAAACCACCAGAAGCTCTGTGGAAGAAAGAATGGGTTTTCTACTCCCGTAAGCAGTTACAGAGTTGGAATCCCACAGGTGGTGTCTATGAGATAACATTGACAGTGAGATTTTGAGATTGAGTTAAAAAAAATAGATTGAGCACTGTAATGCCAAGAGCTTCATAATAGTGGCGAAGACCGAGAGAAATAGGCCAACTATAAGTGCCAACTGGTAGGAACCATGCTCATTAGCATAAGCACAGCAGAGCTCAGCTAACATACCGTACATATTAGTGTATAAGCCGAGTTTTTCAGCACAAAAAATGTGCTGCAAAACTGGGGTCCGGCTTATACATGGGTCAATAGTACCACAGCGAGGTGTAACATCTCGCTGGGCCCCCCTGAGGTAACAGAACGAGTGCCCACTATCTCGCGGGTGATTACTGTTTCTCTGCTGTTCATTCAAAGACCCGCTGACACTGCAGGGCTTTGAATGTTTTACTCACATCTAACCAATCAGAGCCGTCCTATGATGTGGACAGCTCCAATTTGCAGAAGCACCTGTAGTGATTCACTTATGCCGGCAGCTGAACTGGTAAGGATGTGTCTGTGGCTGCGCTCCATCTCTCCCCTCTGGCCTCTGTGTTAATTCCCATCCTGCATCCCTCGGCCACATGGACTCCCCCACCCCCTCCCAGCTAACACATCACAGGGTGGAGGGGGGGGGGGGAATTACCATGAAAGTTCTTTTTCAAAGTCTTGTTTTTTTTATCCTATTAGAAATGGATACTCTTGAACCCAAACAAAAATGCCAGTCATATGAGGCTGGTTTCAAAATGAAGGTTGTGTCAATAGCAGAAGAGACCAATAACAGTATTGCAAGTAGGGAATTCTGTGTTGATGAAAAGCAAGTTAGGGAGTGGCAGAAAATGAAGGCTGACTTGGAACAGATTCCAAAAGCTCATCATGGTTTAACGTCTTTTTATGGGGCTCTAGAGAGTGAATTGCATAAATGGGTTATGGAGTTTCATCAAAATGGTTACTACGTAACACCCATGGGAATCCACATATGTGCTCTACAAATGGGTACGAATGACAAATATAAAGCACCAGGCATTGATAATTTTGCTATGTCATCAGGACGGTGTACCCACTTCATGAATAGGTTTGGCCTACTATATTTGAGACAAAGAACAAAGATTTCCCAGAAATTGTCACAAGACCTTGAAGAAAAAATTATGTCATTCCAGTCATTTATTATAAAACAAAGGATTTATAATTCTGACCTGGCAGATATTGGGAATATGGATGAAACTGCCATGACGTTTGATCTTCCAAGCAACAGAACTGTGGCAAGTTTAGGAGAAAAAAAAACATTTTTCTCAAAACCACAGGAAATGAAAAAAAAAACAAAACATTTTACAGTTGTTCTATCATGTTTGGCTAATGGAACTAAGCTGTGTCCTGTCATTATTTTTAAAAGAAAGACCTTGCCTAAAAAGATCAATTTCCCACTAAGAATTACTGTACACGCACATGTTAAAGGCTGGATGGTTGAAGACGCAACAAAAAAATGGCTGAAAGAAATTTGGAATCGATGATCAGGAGCACCCTTAAAGAAAAAGCCATTGTTACTTGTTTGGGATATGTTCAGAACCCACCTATGGGATGACATAAAAAAATGGCAAAATCTAGTAAAGTTACTTTAGCCATTATGTCAGGTGGGCTTACATCTGTACTGTAGCCTCTGGATGTATCTTTGAATAAGCCTATTAAAGACAGTGCACAAAGGATGTGACATGAATGGATGTCATCTGGTCAAACCCGACTAACAAAAGGAGGAAATCTCATGAAGCCTGACATAGAGTTAATAGCAAAGTGGGTTCTAGATGTATGGGAAGACATTCCAGAAGACATGGTGCAATGTGCCTTCCAGAAATGTAGTATTAGTAATGCTATGGATGGCAGTGAAGACTGTGCTTTGTATGAAAATGACAGCAGAGATGGTGATGAGGGCGATCTCAGTGAGGACAGTATCTATGATGACCTCACACCAGCTGAAGCTCTGCATTGGGATATGGATGATGATGAGGAATCCAGTTTTGAAGGATTTTAACTCTTTACATTTTAGCTTGGTTGCTGATTGAGCTCAGGGAATAGTACTCTTAAGGTATCATTGTTGATATCTTATTGTTTTTGTTGAACCTATTTTCCACTTACTGTGCTGGTTTACTAATGTTAAATGACTTGTTTTACTTGTATTTTTGTTTTTATTTAAAATAAAAATTTAAATACATTACCCCACTGATGTCACAATTTTTAGTAATTTTATTTTCATTTGTTTTGATTATTGAAACTCACCAATAGCTTCTGAATTTTCCACCCTAGGCTTATACTCAAGTCAATCAGTTTATTTTGTTTCCCAGGTAATAATTAGGTACCTCTTCTTATACTCCGGTTGGCTTATATTTGAGTATATACGGTAGATAGAAACCATAGCTGTTTCTTCTCTGAGACTAAATTTGGTCTTCTATTCTGATAACTGGGCTTTATGTTCTGAATTCTGGCATTTTTCATTGCCATCAAGTAAGCCTCTGAAGCCAGGTGACACAATACAAAACAGAACAAAATCCTACATGGTTCTGAGACTTCTCTGTCTTCATTTGTTTATTGGACTTTTTTAATCCCTTGGACTTCATTCATTGGTTTTCAGAAGTAGCCCAACAATCTTACATCTGTCTTAGTCTGGAAAATCTGCTGAAATGTGGACAGAAAGAATCATTACAAAGTATAAGACTACCCTGGCAGACATGAGATGCATTGGTCAGTGAGGTATTTAGTTTATTGTGTCAGCCTGGCTCATAAACACATGTGGGGTTAATTGAAGGGCAGAGAAATAAATGGCTTGGTGAGCCTCGCCTTTCTAGTTCTCAAGTCTCTTGCTTTATGATGGTCGGACCAGGGTGAAGCTACCTTAACCAGTTCCCTGCTTCAGCTGGCAAGGCTCACTTCTTGCAAGTCATCCCCAAGGAGAAGCTGCATGGACCTACCCTGATGCAGCCCTGGGTGTTGGAGTGTGGAGACCCCTGGCAGCACTGAGATGCTTACACATTCACTCACTTGGCTTTCCTCCTGCAGTCGGCATCATTGCATGCGTTTTGTGAGCTGGAGGAGGACTTTGTGGATTGGTGTCCGACATATGGGTTAATGGGTTAATGTTGGACTTGTAGTCTTGGGCAGCACTGGGATGGGGTGTTTTCTTGATGCTCATGTAACCTCTCTATACAACTCTCTCTTATATCTGAGTTTCTGTGAATTTGTTTCTCTAAAGTACCAAAACTAACATAGTATGTAAACAAATCAAGTGATCCCATCCTCCCCAGAGAGTCAAGTCCTACTCACGGCACCTCTATAGGACAGAGTACAATTGTCCCACAGAATTTTCAAAGTTTCAGCTTTATAGCAGCAGACCGTAAGGTGTTCCAACCCTGACCTTTTGGTCAACAGCCTAGAGGATTAACTCTTTCACCACCAGGACTTCTTGGACCTATGACTACCACCCACCAAACCAAAATATCTTTTTTTTAAAAACATTTTATTAGGGGCTCATTCAACTCTTATTATGGAGCCAATTCTGACTTTCAGCAACCTGACAGTTCAAAGAGAACTACTCTGTAAAATTTCATGTGGTGTCATATTTTCGGGAGCCGTCTCAAAAACCCACCAACACCTGTGTCTTTTTTTCCTGCTTGCCTTTCTGTCAGCAGTCAAGCCTTTAGTTCTTGCACGACCAGGGTTACTTGCTCTGTTCATAAAGAAACTCTAACTCACTGACAGCAAGGTGGTTGGAACTCAAAGCTCCCAGAAGATGGGGTAAAACTGCCCCTGTGGGTTTCTGAGACTGTAATTCTTTATGGGGGTAGAAAACCTCATCTTTCTTCAGCAGAACTCATGGTGGTTTTGAACTGCTGCCCTTAGCAGACTAACGTGTACACATGTTGCCAGCAGGGCTCCTACTTCTCTCTTCGTGTTACTTGGTGCCAGCTGTTAGTTTGTGCAGGAGTGCAGGAATAGGTCGTCATCTTGCTCATGAGAACCTAGAGTTGAAGATTTGTCCCCTATGTAAAATCTCCCACTTTTTAAAGATTGACATAAAACCCCAGAAAATATTGTGATTTATTTGATCTCACACAGGAGATGCAGGTAAAGTAGTGTGGAAAATATCCCCACATTTCCCTAAAACTAGCAGTTTCTCCTTTCTCAGTTTCACACCATGCTTTGGGAATTCACACTCCTGTAACTTTCCCCAATTTTTTTTCTTTCTATATGCAATTGCTTTTCCTTAACTGGACCAATAGGCAACATGACAAAATTGAAAGAAGATTAGAAATTGTCAGAGATTTCATTTTACTTGGATCCATAATTGACACTCATAAAATCAGTAATGAAAATATCAAATCAAACACTGATGGGATAAATCTGTGCACAAAACATGGTGATAAAGAGCAAACATGCCACTCTCCTCAGAGCAACAACAATATGTGGACCAAAAACCAAACAGCTAATTCATGCATAGATTCAACTTGTCAGGCTCCCAGTTTCAGTCTCTGCTTTTACACCAAGGTGTGCCATTGTCTTTCTTTCTCTGCCAAAGCCTTTCCCTCCCCACCTCTAAAAACCAGCTATTCTCTGGACTTTAACAAAAGGCCCTGGGCTCTGCCTAACCTATATTCATTATTGGAGTCTTGATATCTGGTTGTATGGCATGTGACACCATCATTATCTCCCAAGAATCTAGGGGCTGCCTGTGGCTAGTCCACTCCCACCTATCTCCTCAGCTCTCAGCCTCTCTCCATGGCTCCTATCGCACTCCAGGGAACCAGGCAACACCCACTCTGTACTGAGACAAAACAGTCAAGTACTTGTCACCACGCCCTCTGTCCAGGCGCCCCACTAAGTGTTTTATAGGAATTCTCTCGCTTTGTAATTGCAATAATCCTGTAAATAAATGACATTTTATAAATCATAAAGATCCTGAGGTCAGAGGATTGCCACAGGTCATTCAAATCGGCCAAGTCATGAAGGTGGAAGATCCGAAATGCAAACTTCCGTGGGAAGCTCTGTCTCACACAGGAGATGCAGGAAAGGTAGTGTGTGGGACAGTCCTACACCGTCTATAGAGAGGACAGATTGCCTTTATTCAGCTTCAAACCACATTCTGAATTTTCACACCCTTCACCACATATTATACAATTTCGATTTTACAACTATTTAAACGGAATTATCTATACCTCTCTCGGCAAGACTAACAGACAACATCATGATGAGCAAGAAATACTGAAATTATCCAAAATTCCATTGTACTTGGATCCATAATCAATGTTGCCTGAAGCAGGAGTCAAGATATCAAAGCATGTACTGTATTGGCACAGCTGTTGCATGAGACCCATCTAAAATATTAAAGAGCTAAGATATCACTTCGAAGACTGTGGAGCACTTGACCCAAGCTATGGTATTTTCCATCACCTCATAAGCATGGGAAAGTTGGACAATGAATATGAAGACAGAAGAATTGATGTCTCTGAATTATGATGTTGGCAAAGTATTAAAAGCATCGTGGGCTGCAAGAAGAATAAACACACCTATCCTGGAAAAAGTACAGTCAGATTTATCTTTATAAGTCGGCATAATGAGACCTTGTCTCATCTACCATATATACTCCAGAATAAGCTGACCTGAATATCAGCCGAGCTACCTACCTTTGCCACAAAAACCGCATTACAGATGTGCTGGAAAACTCGGCCTTTACATGAGTATATATGTACTTTGGACACTATTAGGAGAGACCTCAATCACTGCAATTCCAACTCACGGTGAACCTAAATGACAAAGTGGAATTGTCCTTCTGAGTTTCCAAGACTGTAACCCTTTACAAGAGTAGAAAGCCTCATCATTCTCTCACAGAGAGGCTGATGGTTTTAAACTGCTGAACTTGCAGTGAGCAGCCCAGCAAATAACCCACTATATCAGCAGGACTTGAGGAGAAAGCAGTCTCTGACAAAGGGCATCATGGTTGGTAAGGCAGAGAGTCAAGGGAAAAAGAGGAACCATGACTGTGATGGATTAAAGCATGACAATTGACATGTTAGATCTTTTATACATAATACAATGACAACACATAAGAACACAACTGTTCTTTGGTTCTGGGATTTCGTGGTGTACTAGTATTTCAAAGTATATTCTGGGGGGAGCTTATAGATTTATCAAACTTCTGTTTTGCCAAGTAAGGGTATTTTTTACTCCCATAAAACATCACCATCAAGAGATATAGCATCTGGGGTCTTACAGGCTGGAAAGGTAAACAAGTAGCCATCTAGCCCAAAAGCAACAAAGTCCACATGAAAGAAGCACACCAGCCTGTGTGATCATGAGGGGTCAAAGGGACCAGGTATCAAGCACCAAAGAAAAAAAATCATATCATCATGAATGAGGGGGAGTGTGGGATGGGGACCCAATGCCCATCTGTAGGCAACTGGATATCTATTTGTAGAGGGGTAGCGGGGAGGAGATGAGTCACTCAGGGTTCAGTGTTGCATCAATGAAGCACACAACTTTCCTATAGTTCTTAAATGCTTCCTTCCCCCACCAGTCACTATCATGATCCCAATTCTATTTTATAAGCCTGGTTAGACCAAAGGATGTACAGTGCAGATAAGAACTGGAAACACAGGGAATCCAGGACAGATGAACCCCTCAGGACCAGTGCAGTGGTGAGATTGGTGATACTGGAAGGGTGGAGCAAAGGTGGGGTAGAGAGGGGGCACCGATTACAAGGATCTACATATAACCTCCTCTCTGGGTGATGGACATCAGTAAAGTGGGTGAAGGGAAACATAGGGCAGTGTAAGATATGACAAAATAATAATTTATAAATTATTAAGGGTTCATGAGGGAGCGGGGAGTGGGGAGGGAGAGAAAAATAATGAAAAATGAGGAGCTGATTCCAAGAGCCCAAGTGGAAAGCAAATGTTTTGAGAATGATGAGGGAAACGAATATACAAATGTGCTTTACACAATTGATGTATGTATGGATTGTGATAAGAGTTGTATGAGTCCCCAATAAAATGATTTAAAAAAAACAAACAAAAAGCATCATCATCATTTATTAAACTAAGCCTATTTTAACAAATAGTCAGACACACACACATACACATAACTTTTAGAAATTTAAGATAAAATCTTCAAATAAAAGATTATTATCCTTCCCTGGAAAGATAAATTATTATCTTTCTAGTAACCCATTTATAAATATAATGAAAAAATGCCTGGTTATCGCATGAATTCATTACTGTCCTGATTGTGGTTCCTTCTCACAGAAGTAGAATATACCTTTGATTAGAGACCCGCACACTTCCTCAACCAGACTCTTTGGAACCTGTGTTGTCATTTGTCCCATCAGCCCAGCTGTACCCAGTTAACTGGAAATAGCTTAAGGGACCAGGAATTGGGAAACAGCATCAATGTTACCTATGTCTGTGAGTGTTTTCATTGGGTTGATTTCTTCAATCAATCTAGACTCAAGATACTGAGTGAGGAGGCCACAGCACCTCACTGAGAAGCAAATGACGAGGTCCATTCCTGGCCCCAGTGAAGGCAGAAGAGAAGTCTATTCCTGGATAATCCATCTATGGAGCTACTAACTGTGTGTGTGTGTGTGTGTGTGTGTGTGTGTGTGTGTGTGTGTGTGTGTGTGAAAATGTAGGTCTATTTAATAAAATAAAACAAAAATGGTGCCATTTTTTGGCAGAATAAGACACTTGAACAAGACTATTTTATGTCTTTTTCTCAGAAACAAGTTAGTCAAATGTACGCCCCCAGTGCACCCCTGCTCCCTTAGCATGTACATGTGGTTCCCAGCATACAGTTTTATGGTGTTTCATAAATTCACCAAGAAGGCCACTGTTTAGACATTGGAAAACCTTACCCCCAAAACAAAAGAAAATGATTCTATTAAAGATCATGACTAGATTCCAGCACATGCGTTAGATCTAAATGATCTTCCCTTCACTCGACTCTGAGCCGACTGTGGCCCCAGAAGTTACACAGTGCCCTCGAATAGCATACAAGCGCCTGCAGAATCACAGCTAAGTGCGAATTACCTGGCTTTCTACTTTAGTTGTTCCTTTCATTCCCAGAGACAACAGCACTATCCTTTTAATAATGTTACTAAACGGGCTTCGAGAAAGTAGCTTCGGAAATGCACAGATGTCTATGAAAGCGATTATATTGGAAAATGTCATTTGTGGAACAATTGAGAGATTAAAGCATGACTATTATCACAGTTGCGGTTCCTGTGTGCACACTCCACCTCCTTCAACCACCACAGCAAGGAACTGAATCAGTTTCCATCTTTCCAGAAGGGTTAATCGGTTGATTTTGCATATCTGAGGTTTATAAATCAGTGTCTCTTATGTTGTGTGCTGAGTTGGTTTGTACCCACATCAACACTCCACATAAGACTGAAATTGGGTCACTGACATGTTTTCAGGGAATAGTTATTAACACAATCCTTAATTGGAATCCTATTTATTGTTCTGTTGGCTTAACATCCTTCTTCTTCTTTAATGAGAGCTGTCACTTGAAAATATCTTTGGAGGCTGGCACCCTGCAGAGAAATAAGAGCATGCATTCACACAAACCTATAAAATATAAATATATCATCTCATTCTGAGGGACAGTAATGAACAAACTGGACGGGTAACAAAGAACAAATTATTACCGTGACCAGTAAGCTTATAAGACCATACACAATGAATTTCCCCTAGTTCTTCCTAAGGTATGGCATTAGCCTAATCGCTCTTCTGGTAGATGTATCTGAGGAGCTTCAAAAGTTAATGAAAATATGCGATTAAAAATAATAATATTCAAAAGGCTTTAGGACTGCAAAATCAAGGAACGTGTTACTATTTGTGAAAAGTGGCACCATACTTGAGAACTTCGATTTTCTTCTCCATTTTCCAAGGCTTGCATTTGACATTGGCAATCATTTGTCTGTTCTCATCCAATTCTGCCTTCAATCGTTCTAATTCCTCCTCATCAATTTCTTCTTCTTCTTCCCTTTAAAATAAAATATGAGAGATTTCAGATTTAATGTAGTTAACGTTTGCTGCACTTTCAAACTTAAAGAAGACGGATGCCACAAACCCAGTCCAAGTTGCTTTACCTGATTGCATATAGAGTCCACATTAAGATCCTTAAAGAAGTCTTGGTGGTGTCATGGGTTAAGCATTGGTCTACTAACCTCAAGGTGCGCAGTTAAACCTACCAAGGACTATGAGGGAGAAAGATTTAACTGTCTGCCCCATAAAGGTTTGCAATCTTGACAACCCTAAGTGGTAGTTCTACTCTGTTCTACTGTGTGGCTATGAGTTGGAATCAACTGAGCAGCAGTGGGTAAGATCCTTAAGCATTAGAGATAGTGGTGACCACCGATGCAGAGTTTCTAGAACTATTCTAACTTAATTAGGATAACTTATTAAGACGAGAGTGTTAACATTCAGTGTTAACATTCATTAACCGTGAAGGCTAAGTTCTTTTATATTCCCAACCTCAGCCTCTCAGATCTAGAATGTTTGTGTAAAGAACTTTTATAGGGCTACACAAAATATTTTCCTCTCTTCTTTCTTTCCTGGTGCACTTTTCTCACCAATTTCACTCAATAATTTTATTTTTCGATAGAGTTGAAAAATTAGGAGTGAAGGTATTTTTGAAGTACCCTAAAAATATTCAAATTAGTTCTGTCTCAAAGATAGAGAGAAAAAAATGTAAGAGAGAAAAATAAAAATGTATTTCTCAAAGGTAACCTAGTCTGTTAACTCAAACTTGCAATTGATAAAATTAAATATGAAATAGATTGGTGGAACTGAATCCTTTGAAGATTCTTGACCGTCAAAGGAATTTACTTTTTTAATGAGCAAATCAGATGCTTTGTTATTATTATTATTATTTAGTATCCCTAGCATTACAAAAATACTATAGGGTCCTGAACGCAAAGAAAATTAAACCTAAACCTCAGCAGCATGATTTTAAATTGAAGAATGTAATGCTGTAATAGGTCAATTTCCCTGGATATAGTTTGGTTCAGTTATTTAGCGGGACACTCAGCCCCAAACTCATCTTTAACATTGTGATGCTAAGGCTGGTTCTCTACAAATCACATGTCTGCTTGCCAGCTGACTCCATGTTATTAGCTGCTGTAGAGAAGGCTGCTGCTTCAGGGCAACCCATGAACAGCAGGACTGATTATTGTGATCCACAGAGTTTTGTTGTCTGGTTTTTAGAGGTGGATAACCGGGCCTGTTTTCGTAGTCTGTCTGGAAGATGCTCTGAAACCTGTTTAGTATTATAGCAACACCCCAGACTCGACTGCCACTGATGTTTGAGGTGCAGTAGCCAGGAATTGAACCAAGGTCTCTAGTATGGAAGGAGAGACGGAGGAGATGAAAAGAGAGGTAGTCTTTCTTTGGCTTTGCCATTTGTCTCCTGGGTGATATTCCCTCTCCAGAAGGGATTCCAGAAGGTGACACAATTTTTGACTGCAGGCCCCTTTCTCTAAAGGTCTAAATTTTATCAATTTCTACCCCTCCTCGTTGCTTCTCCACCCTTTGTGGGTGAGAGCTGCTGTCTCTATGTCCTATATCTTGATAATCTCTTCAATAACTCATTTGATAGATAAGCCTACAAAATTATCTGTGTTCCCATCACCGTGGAAGCTTCCCTCTTCAAATTGGATACCGAAGGAAACAGAAACCATAACCCACTGCAATGGAACTCAGAAAGATAATGAATTGTTATTCGGTAAGCTCATGACCGGAAATAGTAAAAATATGGCAAAAGCAATCATTTTCATGCTTCCGCTGAAGAACAGGACACACTCCTTGACTTAATGTCCACGTCCCGAAATGATTTCGCAGTCTGCCTTTTCTCCCACCCACTTTCAGACTCCTGTTACAGACCTTGAAGGAGTAGTCCGTGTGAATCCTCTACAATAACACTTCCTGTTGACACTTTGTGGGTTTCGCTTTTGTTTTTTTACCCACATTTCACTTAAAATAGGAAGCTTCACTCATGTGAACTATGGAAGTACTTTCTGCTAAGATTCCACTCCGATTGAGTGATTGCTATGCCATTGTTTTTGTTTTAATAATTTTGTTTATTATATAAAATCCTATGGTGCGATTCAGATACGACATAAAACACCTGCAGACTTTTACAATTACTTCTGTGTTCAGAAGCTCTTTCTTTCTTTGTGGATTTTAATTTTCCAATTAGAATAATCTTTGGATTGGTTTATCTTAAGAGAGATAAATATATTTTATTAAATATGATTAAATTGTTTATGTCGGTATTGATAGAGAAACAAAGTACATAGATACTGGTTTAAGTAAAATCTTCTCCAAATTATCAAAACTAAAATAGGTGCCAAGAAACTATTGACAATGCAACCAATTAGAAAACAAACAAACTTTAAGATTGATGATTTGATTTCTTGGCACTTTGGCCCTTGTCTAATTGCTGAAATTAATTCATAATATTCTACATATCAGTGTCTTTCAACTTTATTTACTGGACTTCCATGAACAGTTATACACAAATAGACTTCTTCTAATCCATTTTCTTTAAAGAAGAAATGAGTAATCTATTCATTAAGTGGATTTACCATGTAAATTTTTACAGGTCTATACATAAAAATCGTTTCATGGGAACCTTGCTAAAACTAAGTGCATACATGTTTTCTATCTTGAGTTCACCTATTTAGCTTCCACAAACTCCATAATTCCTTCAAAAAATAAAATTAAACGTCTATTTAAACCACTTTCTGACGATCTTTGTGAGATTAATGTTCACTTCTCTAAACCTGACACCTTTTTTCCGACACACACTGATCATATGTACAGTCTTGTTTCATAGCAATTTGTGTATTAGGGGCCAATCCATTCTTTATGAACTTCTAAAGATTTCAGACTATTGGTATACTTATGTAAATCTCTCAAAGCAATTAGCCAATCATCTTCCACAGTAAAACAGTTACTGAATGAATATGTACATACAGAACCTCTCTGGATGACTCAGGGTTGCCATGAGAAAGACAGTACTCACAGTATGCTGAAATATAACAACACTCGTAGGGGTGAGAAAGGCATGGAAATATATTTACCTCTTTACTAAATGAGTATGAACTAGTATATTTTAAAAGGCTTTGCTATTAATTGTTGGTTCATGCAAGAAGATCATGGTGTGCTATGGAACACAGGGATGGATGCATAAATGACCTTCAAATAAGCAGCGAATTACAATATTGCATTCATCAGCAAGACTCAGCTAGAGAATCGGCTTTTCTAGATACCGCTCAAATAAGGACATAGCTTTGGTCGTCTCGATCTAGGAGTTGGAGCTTGCTTATGCCTTTCCATCTTCCACTAATTAAATATCAGTTGTTAGGGAAAAGAAAGCATGTTGTACTTCATTTCTCACTGCTCGGAACGCATTACATATTCACTTAAAACTGGGTCAGGGAAAGCCAGGAATATTATTAGAAATACTCTCAAATGTCTAACAAGGCAGTGTTTTTTTTAACTCATCTCCATAGATATTTAGCATTAAAAACTTGGTTCTAGTTGGCTTCGAAAATTTTGTCAGGGCAAAAGAAATTCCTTGAGGCAGTGCTTGAGCTTTTTAAGTATATAAAAAAAACCCTGAATCAGTCTAAATAAGTGTGTCCTGATTTGCCTCCCCATCTTTTCTAACTTATTTTCCTTAAATAAATAAATAGGATGATTATCTTTAAAATAAAGGCTAGAAAATGGACATAAAATACAGATCAAAACTATCAATCATCATAAATAATGTATGATATTATTTAGAGTACTAGGGTGCTTTAAATTTTTTCTGGAAAATGGAATGAAATGACAAAGAAAATTTTCCACAAACTTTCTGATCCCCTTCAGATATGCACAAAGTGTAGCTGCATTAATATGTTTTGCAAAGCCTATGGAAACAAAGTTCAATTTGTTGTTATGGGGTGTAACCAGGTAGGTTTCCAGTCCTAGTGACCCTCTGTGCTGTACAAGGAACCTCTACCTGGCCCTTAAGCATCCTCATAATCGTTGTATTATGTGGTCGTTGTTGCAGGCACTAGGTCAGTTCCTTTGTTCTGGAAGTTGAAAAGATACCTTGAGAATTATTAGGAGAGCAAGATTGCAGAGGTATGCCTGCCCAACAGATTTTTTTAAAAAAAAGGAAATTTCTGTGGCTTAAGTAAAGAGTAAAATAAAATTCTGAAAGAACCAGCTATATCCTGGAAAACTCCACTGGTGATATTTTCTTTTTTTTTTTTTTTTTACCACTTTATGTCTTTATTCCCCCATTTTGGGTATCCAATTTCAATATTGCCCACTTACATCAACCCACTGCGCTTTGAGGAAACAATAATGTTCTTTGACGTGAAGAATATGCATTCCAGTTGGGACCTTGTGAGAGCCGCATCCATAGCAAAGTCAAATCAGAATAGGCCATCCATAAAGTTAACAGCAATATGCATCAGTTCACAGGCTCAAACATCACTTCATCTCGTCAGGTTCTAGTTACCTCACTGTGGGCTGCCTCATCCAGCCTCCACAGGGTGCCCATTGGTCGCCTTGCCTTTAGACCATGGCCCCATCACAAATTCTCAACAAGCCTAGGCCCCTCATGCTAAGTCATGAACTTTAGAACAGTCAACCTGCTTTTGTCTTCTCCTCTTTATCCTGTAAACCAAGTCCACGGGTGTCAGTGGCCAAACTCAACCCATCTCTTTATTGCTGTATTTCTCCCACTTCCACTTAGTAAGTAGCTAGTGATATTACTTAATGAGATACTACTTAATGAGATACTACTGCAAGAAAGCATTTGCTTTTGCTAGTGGGAAATAGTACTGTGTATTATTCATAGAAATGAAGCCAAATTCTTTGCTCTTGAATCCATTCTGATTCATAGTGACAGAGTAACTGAGCTTGCAGGTTTCTGAGACTATCTTTACAAAAATAGAGAACCTCTTTTTTCTTCTGCCGAATAGGTGGTGAATTTGAATTTCAGACCTTATGGTTAGCAGCCAGCAGCCATTCTTTTCATGGATGCCAAGGCTTAGTCCCATGAACTTTGGACATGTCAGGAGAGACCAGCTTAAAAAAGTAGGAAGCACTTCAATGAGATGGATTGACACAGTGGCTGCAACAATGGGCTCAAAGGGAAGAAGAACCGTGAGGATGGCCTAGTGCAGGCGATGTTTCATTCTGGTATATACAGGGTTGCTATGAGTTGAAATTGACTCAATGGCACCCAACCACAACTTTAATAGAAATAGGAGCCCTAGAAGCATAGAGAGTTAACTATTGGCTGCTAACCACAAGGTCAATGGTTCAAACTTACCAGTTGCTCTGAGAGCAAAATATTAGGCTTTCTGCTCCAGGAAAGATTTCCAGGCTAAGAAAGCCCCATGGGACCCTATTGGGTTTGTAGGACTCAGAATTGATTGGATAGCAGTGAGTTTGAGCTGATTAATAGAAATAAAAGTAATAACAATGATGAAACATACAATTGTGTTATATTTTATTTTTGCAGGGAATAAAACTAAAAATACTTGAAGAGAAGATGCAAATAAAACAGTCAAAATTAAAGCAAGCAATTTCTTCATATACAAAGAAGAGAAAAGAGGAGGTGTTTGGAAAGGGGAAAAAAGAAGATGGAGGAACAAGAAGTGGTGGGAATTTTACAAAGTAAGCTAAAATATAAAGAAGAAAAAGGAGTAGAGTTACTCATTTCTTTTTCTAAAAGAACCAATTATGTATTAATGCTAAATTTCTCTATCTGATAAAATTTCCATACAGTTCTGTCTAATTTCAATTACTTACAAGGAGTGGTGGGAAGGGCGGATCTTAATTCTACAATATTACATTTGTGTACCAGCTATGTTAACTTTATTTTTCAAATCATGAATTAAAGAACAACTGGTCTGGAGGCTAGGCAAGAGTTTTGAAGAGTGGGACAAAATGAAAATGGGGATTAAAAAGAGATAAAGAGGACATTTTGAACTAGGCTCAACTAAGTGGGCAAGGACTAATAGGTTAGCTTAGTTTTCCATTTCCAGGAGAGTTCATTAGTTGGTTTGGGTTTTGGGTTCTGGGAAGGTGAGGTATTTACAAAGCAAAGAAATGGAAATTTCAGTTTATTGGCATTGGGTTTAGTATGTAACTCCATCGGAGGCTCAGTATACTTGGGGGAAATATTTTTAATAACTAGAATGAGTAACCACAGAATACGTCATCTTGGGTGGATAGCTTCACAAGTCACTGCTCATTCAAGGCCCTAAAAATTGTTTGGAGAAAATTCCTCTTCCTCTTGGTGATTCACAAGGTCCTATCCCCTCCACGTGATAGAGTGGATTTGCTGTCCTAGAAGCCTTTCAAAGAGGTTTATGTTTTATTTTATCAGATATGTTTTATATATGTGTTTCCTACCTGCCTTTAATCTTCATGATGCTAAAAACTAAAAGCCAGAAAATTATTTCCCTATATTTCCCTCCAAGAAGTATTTAGTATATTATACAATACAGAGTCAGTGCTTAAAAAACTTGGGTCCAGTGGAACTCAAGGAAGCAGGGCTGTATTAAAAAGGAGACAAGTCAGTGCTTGTGAACAGGGGTGAGCATACTCTTTCTATAAAGGGCAAGGCAGTCAAGATCTTAGCTTTGGAGTGCTAACCAAAGTCTCTGTTGCATGCTTAGTTTTATTTTATTATTAATCTTATTCTTAATTCTTGAGCTGGATAGTGTCATACTTTGCCCTGCTCTGTAGATGATTTGAGCTCAAATTTAAGGAGTATTACATTTAATACTTAACTTTAAAGTCTTTTAGCAAATATTTAAGTCAGTGACCTGTGACCTTGTATAAAGAAGTTCATCATAATTTGTTACATACAGAGATTTATGTCCACACATATAAGTCTATCTTAATTATCAAAACATACAGAGATTTATGTCCACACATAAAATTCTATCTTAATTATCAAAATATATGAACTTAACAGGATTAATGTAGCAGCAGCAAGTTTAACCTGGCTTTCCAAAAGCAGTGTCAATCAACAATTTTAAGACCAATAAATGACTAAAGTAAGTAGTCTTTTTTTAAGTGTCATGTGCTTTGAATGAATAACGCTTTGAATTATATATCAGAACTGACTTACGCTCCTCTCTTCAACCTCCTTCTCCTCTCCTTTTCTCTGGCCTTTCTTGTTTCTTCATCTTCTGGTTCAGGTTCAGGGTCATCTTCATTGATAATGTCTCTGGTCCGTTTCCTCTTTGGTCTTAAGCTCTCTCTCCGGGGTAGTTTATCTTCCTCCTCTGATTCCTCTTCACCTGAAGAGAGCAGTGAATGTTTCCATGGTCTTTATCAGAAAGTGCTCCCTCCAGCTACCAAATTTACTCTTACTTTTTTTTCAGTCCTGGTATCTACTTTTATTTATTTATTTTTTAAAAACCACTTTATGGGAGCTAATGTAGCTATCATAGCATCCCATAGTTCAATCGCATCAAGCAGTATTGTACAATTGCAACTTCAGTCATTTTTTCAATTACATGTATCACCCACCTGAGACCAAAATCCAGAAGTTACACACAACATGATAAGAGGTACCACGTCATCATAGTCTGCCTTTGAAATAAACTTCCCTAGATGTTTATTTCCTTTGTTGTTCATCTCTGAAATAGATGAATATGAATCCCTGTTCTTTTTAAAAATAGAATCCAATTACCTATTTGAGTTTATATTGAATACTGTTAACCCATTTCCATAACAGTCTAAGTTGATCATTTAAAAAAATAATTTTATTGGGGGCTCTTACAACTCTTATCATAATCCACACATGCAGCCATTGTGCCAAGCACTTTTGTACATATGTTGCCATCATCATTTTCAAAATATTTTCATTACACTTGAGTTCTTGGTATCAACTCCTCATTTTCCCCTCCCTCCCTCAAGAACCCTTGATAAATTATAAATTATTGTTTTCTTTATATCTTACATTGTCTACTGTCTCCCTTCACCCACATTTCTGTTGTTCACCCTCAGGGTCGGGGAGGGAGTGGTTATATGTTAATCATTGTGATCGATCCCCTTTTCGCCCCCAACCTTCCCCCACCCTCCTGGTATCATTACTCTCAGTATTCAACCTGAAGGCTTTATCTATCCTGGACTCCCTGTGTTGCAAGTTCTTATTTGTACAGAGTACATGCTCTGGTCTAGCTGGAATTGTCAGGTAGAATTGGGCTCATGATAGTGGTGAGGAGGAAGCTTTAAAGAACTAGAAGAAAGCTGTATGTTTCATCAGTGCTATACTGCACTCTTCCTGGTGAGCCTTCTGTAGGAATGTCCAATCACCTACAGATGGGTTTGGGGTGTCTACCCCGCCCTCCCCCTCATTCACATCAATATGCTCTTTGGTTCTGGGTTTTTTATGCCTGATACCTGATCCCATCGACGCCTCATGATGTGAGGCTGGTGTGCTTCTACCATGTGGGTTTAATTGCTTCTCAGCTAGACGGTCACTTGTTTATTTTCAAGCCTTTAAGACCCCGCATGCTATATCTTTTGATATCTGGACACTATCAGCTTTCTTTACCACATTTGTTGATGTACCCATTTTGTTTTTAGCAACTGTGTCGGGAAGGTGAATATCACAGAACGCTGGATTATTAGAACAAAGTGTTCTTATGTTGAGGGAGTATTAGGTAGAGGCCCAATGTCCATCTGCTGCCTTAATACTTAACCTATAAGTGTATGCACAAAGATCTATCTCTCTATCATCATATATAAATATATTTACATATGTACATGGATGTATTTAGACCTCTATAAATGTCCTTTGCCTCCTAGTACTTTTCTCTATTTCCTTTAACTTTCTCTTCCCTCAATATCATGCTCGCCCTTCCTTTGGATTTCAGTGATTCCTCTGGGCTACATTGCCCTTGATCAGACCCACCAGGCATCCAACACCCTTCTCACCATCGATTTTAGATCACTTGTTTTTACCTTGTCCCCAGGTTTGTTGACATCTCCCTTCCATTCCCCCACCTTCCCCTCTTCTGTGTCCCCCCAGAATTGTTGATCCCATTGTTTTCTCCTCTGAATTGCTTATTCCACCTGTCATCTCGATAGATATTCAGAGACAATAACCACAAAAACAAGACAAAGCAAAACAACAAATGAAAACAACAGCAACAATAAAATGACAAATAAAGACCTATAAATAGTTCCAGATCTGTTTGTTGACCTTTAGGAGTGTTTTCCAGTGAATCTGTTGGGATGCTATGTCCTGGCCCCAAAGTCTAGTTTTGGAATTCCCTGGAGACTGCATTGCTTTACTCCCCCTTGATTCTCTGTTACACACCCTTAGTGTTTCACCCAGATATGCTGAATCCCTGAACTTTTAATAACCCTTATAGTCCTAGTCTTCATTTACTGGGTAATTATATTACTTACATCTTAATGCTATACTCATGATCTCTAAGCAACTTATTGAAATCAAGGCCAAGAGTAATTCTAACACATAAAGCTTGATTAATAAATCACTGTATGTTTACTACTACTTCATCTTAACAAAGGAACAGGAGAGGATATAAACTAGGATTTTGGAGAAATTGATTCAGTCCTTGAGATTTCTTTAAGTCAAATTATCTGTCCTATTTATTGTCCCTATGTATTTATTATCACTCTTCTATAAGAAATTGTTGGTAGTTACATGTTGATCATTCTATCTTTATAGAAAGAGATTGGTAAATATAAACTTAACACAAAACTTAGGAAAATGATAGCATTATATTTTTCATCACAGTTAACATAATGCCTCAGATGCCCAAGTTTCTTAGGAATTGTGTTAGTCTGGGTACTTTAGTTTCTATACATAGAAACTCATGTATAAGAGAGAGTTTTACATAAAGGCTAAGTGCACATCCAGAAAACATCCCAACCCAGTGCTGCCCAAGCGCACAAGTCCAACATTGACCCATATTTCCGACACCAATCCACAAAGTCCTCCATCTCACAAAACACACGTAATGATGCTGACTACAGGAAGAAAGCTGAATTGGTGAATGTGTAAGCATCTCAGTGCTGGCAGGGGTCTCCACATGGCTGCTTCAGCACCCAGGGCTGCATCGGGGTAGGTCCACGCAGCTTCTCCTTGGGGATGTCTTGCAAGAAATGAGCCTTGCCAGCTGAAGCAGGGACCTGGCTAAGGTAGCTGCACCCTGGTCTGACCATCACAAAGCAAGAGACCCGAGAACTAGAAAGGCAAGGCTCACCAAGCCATTTATCCATCCACTCTTCAATTAACCCCACATGTTTATCGGCCAGGTGGGCACAATAAACTTTAACTATCTCAGGAATCATCTGGGTAATAAACAGATATATTTCAATCTTCTCCTTCATAGAATTTATAACATTTACATTCCAACTTCATTTTCATGTCAGTTGTTTTTAACTTCTTCTGTCCTTTAGAATAAACTGGTATAAAAATCCGAAATTACTTTAGTTGATCACTGTCTTCTTAAAAATAACGCACTTTGATGGTGCGCTGGTTAAAGAATGTGCCTACTACCTAAAAAGTCAGCTCTTAAATCCCCCAGAAAGTAAAACATGGTGGTACGTTTCCATAAAGATTGCCAAGCTCAAGCTAAGTACCAATAAACAAGATAGAACTGCCCCTTCGGGTGTCTAAGACTGCAACTCTTTACAGGAGTAGAAAGCTTCAACTTTCTCCTTTAGAGTAAGTGGGTCAAATGCTGACTTTGCAGTTAGTAGTTCAACTTATAACCCACTGTGCCATGAGGACTCTTTCCATAAAGATTTACAGCCTTGTAAGTAGCAAAACCCTCTGAGATGGTTCTACTCTATCCTAAGGGACATGAGTTAGAATCAACTCCATAGCAGTGGTCTTAATAGGAAAAAGCCTCAATTGTTGGTAGCATATTCTATGTTAACCATTTCTGGTTTATTGGGTACTTTCTTACAACTCTGAAATGTATAGATAACTGGATACCAAAACCAAATAGCGATTTTCTATAGACCTACAAATAAATTATGTCCTATGAGCATAAAAACAATCAAGCAGTTGCCTACATTTACAAAGTCATTTCAACGTGTCTGACCTCTAAGTGTTTTTGTTCTTTGTGATTTCCTTTGAACTGTTTGTAACACCTCACCAGATTCCTCATCAATGAGTTGAATGTGTTTTCTTGGTTGTTGTTTTTTTTTTGTCATATGTATGAAAGGCATGACTTTGTCTTTTATTTAGAAATTATCTTTTAGCACTATTTACCCAATATTTTGGTCGATATTTCCCAACAAAGATCTAAATGTTGCCTCTATTACTAAATTTGGGGTAGAGGGAGAGTGAAAGGATAACTTTTCTGAGTTTTTCCAATTCTGTTCTCTCATGGACCCCCAAAAAGTTTCTACATGTAAAATATTCTGTCAGATCGGTTGCATTATTGCCGCCCAATTCTGGCATTCAGAAATAAATGCAGCCTTATTGAGTCACATTAATCATTAATGGTGCAAGAAACAAACACTGGGCGGTGTGGAGAATCAATTTCACTCATAGGCAACTGAGGTTAGAAACACACTTGAGTGTTTCCTAGACATATGTAACTCTTTTTGGGACTAGATAGTCTTCTCTTGCTCCTGCACAGCAGCTGGTTTCAAACCAACAACCTTGCAGCAAGCAGTCCAATGCCACTCAGGACTAAACTATTGAAAGCGTTCATAGTTTTCTTTGACAGCTTTAACACGTTGAATAGAGCTCTGCCTGATGACTCAGGTGGGTAGGCAGCTGGGTGCCGACTGAAAGGCTGCTAACTAAAACACATCCACAAGCTCCCTGCCACCAGTGTCCTGGGGGAAAGACTGGGTGCTTTGTTTCTATAAAGATTAGAGCCATGAAAACTATGAAACAGTTGTACTTTGTCACATGGGGCTACTATTAGTTAAAATTGACTTGATGCACTAACATCAATAGCTACTGTAGTTGAAACATAAATATATAATTAAATTTATGTCTTTATACGCTGCTAACCACAAGGTCAGCAGTTCTAAACAACCAGACGTTCCACAGGAGAAAGTCATGGCTCTCTAGTCCCATAAAAAATGCAGGCTCAGCAACCCACAGGGACGTTCTACCCTGTCCTATAAGGTTGCTATAAGTTAGAATCAACTCAATGGCAATGATATGTTTTGTTTCGAGTTTTTAGAAACAAAAAGACAGTCTTCGCAAGGATGTCACTAGATTGATGTCACCCAGTACAGAAACTTTTAGATCAGTCCCCTCATGGAACTCCTTCTATATCAACGATTGCCCTCCCACCAAAAAAAAAAAATGATTGTCATGAGTGGATCCCTCCCTTGTGACGACCACATAGAACAGAGCAGACCTAACCCTGTGAGTTTCAGAGGCTGTACATTTTTATGAGAGCAGGAAACTTCATCTTTCTCCCAGTGAGCAGCAAAGACACCACCAGAACTCTTGCAGAACCGTTAATATGGCTTATTTTAATAAAAGAATAATATGTGATCAGTATTATTTTAACAGCACTTCCAGACTAAGAACAGATTATGGAAGAAATAGGTTGTCCACGTGAAAGAAATTAGACTCTGAAAACCTTACAGAAAACATGGAAACACGGTCAGGTACTAAGGGTCTAAGGGATGGTGCCAGGAGATGAGTCCCGCGGGTCAGAAGACACTTAAAATATGACCGAGGCAGAGCTGCCTCTCAAAGTAGGCAACTCTACCTGCACAGACGGGGAAAGCCTGTGCGAGGAAAGCATCCCAGACCTCCATTTGCTGAGGGGCACAAGTCAAAAGTGGAAAGAAACACCTGAAAAAGTCTCCTAATACTCAGAACTTGAAATTTAGGAACTATGAATCTAGAAAATTGGGAGTTGTCAAAAATGAACTGGAACAACAAAAGATTGATATCCTAGACTTTAGTGAGCTGAAATGGATGGATACTGGCCATTTTGAATCAGAAAATCATATGGTTTAATATGCTGGGAATGATACAAGCAAGAGGAATGGCATTGGATTCATTGTCAAAAATGACATTTAAAGATCTAATTTGAAGAGTAATGCTGTCTGTGATAGGATAATATCTATCTGAATATGAACATTCAAATGAACACATCTACATTCAAATTTATGCACTAAGCATTAAGGCCGCTGCTGAAGACACTGAATCCTACCAACTTCTTCAGTCTGATGCAATAGTAATTACTGGTGATTGTAATGCAAAAGTTGAAAGCACGGAAGAAGGAACCATAGTTGGAAAATATAGTCTTGATGATAGAAACAAAACTGGAGATCGCATGATAGAATTTTGCAAGACCAACATTTTCATCACAAATACCCTTTTTCAACAGTACACACAGCATCTATACAAATAGTCTTCTCCCAATGGAATACCAGAAATCAAATAGACTATATTTGTGAGGAGAGGCTATATAGAAGCTCAATACCAGCAGCTAAAACCAGGCGAGGGACTGACTGTAGAACAGACCACCTTCTGTTTATGTGTAAGTTCAGTTGACACTAAGAATGCCATGGCTGCACTGAACACGAATGACAGAAGCCCGCGTGAGCAGTAGGAGCACATCAAGAACATCATTCCCGAAGCAAGCAAAAGGTCATTAAAAAGACCAGAAAGAAGAAAAGGTCAAAGTGAATGCTAGAAGAAACCCTGAAGCTTGCTCTTAATTAATTAATTAACTAGCTAAGGAAGGATGATGAAGTAAAAACCTTGAACTGAAAATCTCAAAGGGCAGCTGGAGAAGACAAAATAAATTCTTGTGATAAAACGTGCAAAGACCTAGAGTTAGAACACCAAAAAGAGGCTCTCTGCTCCTCCTTGTGTGACAGGCAGCCGCATCTTCCCATGCAGTCCCAGGCGAATCCCAAAGACATGATGACGGTGGTTGGAGTAAAAGGATCTGGTCGTATTGGGTGCCTGGTTACCAGGGCTGCTTTAAACACCAGGAAAGTGGGCATTGTTGCCATCAATTACCCTTTCATTGACCTGAACTATGTGATCTATATGATCCAGCCTAGTTCAATGGCACCATCAAGGCTGAGAACAGGAAGCTTATCATCAATGAGAAGTACATTTCCATCCTCCAGAAATGCGATCCCACCACCATTAAGTCAGATGAAGCTAATGCCAAGTTCGTCCATAGAGTCCACTGGTGTCTTCACAACATCATTTGAAGGGTGGTGGCAAAGGGGTGACAATCTCTGTTCCTTCTGACGATGTCCTTCTGTCTGTGAAAGGTATGAACCACAAGAATAGGACAACTCCCTCAAGATTGTCACTAACTGCTTGCCCCCCCGGCCAAGGTCATCCATGACAACTTTGGCATCATAGAGGGACTTATGACCACAGTCCATGACATCACTGCCACTCAGAAGACTATAGACATCGTCTCTGGGAACCTGTGGCATGACAGCTGGGGGCTTTCCACATCCACTGGTGCCACCAGGGCTGTGGACAGCATGATCTCAGAGCTGAAAGGGAAACTAATTGAAATGGCCTTCTGTGTCCTCACCCCTAAAATATCGGTTGTGGTTCTCTTTTGCCAGCTAGAGAAAGCTGACAAGTGCGAAGGCATCAAGAAGGTGGTGAAATGGGCATCAGATAGTTCCCTAAAGGACATTCTGGGCTACGCTGAGGACCAGGTTGTCTCCTATGACTTCCACAGTGACAGCCGCTCTTCCACCCTTGATGCTGGGCTGGCATTGCCCTCAACACCACTTTGTCAAATTAATTTCCTGGGAGAACAATAAATTTTGCTACAGCAACAGAGTGGTGTACCACATGATTTCTGAGGAATAAGAATCCCCCTGGACCACCAGTCACAGCCACAGCACTAGAGGGAAAGAGTGGTGGCCCCCAGCTGTTGGAGAATCTTTGCCCCAAATACATTGAGAATATCCCATCATCTCGGTTTTCCATCAGACCCCCTGAAGAAGGGGAGGGGCTTAGGGAACCCACCCTTGTAATGTACCATCTCTAAAGTACAGTACACTGTACCAGCAGAAGAAAAGATAAAAGAGGGAATGCACTCAGCCGATCTTAAACTGAATGAAATCAAGAGCCAATTCAAAACATGATTTACCATACTGAAAGATTCAATAGGCAAATTATTGAATGATGCAGTAAGCATGGAAAGTAGATAGGAAAAATACAGTTGCTTTATGAAAAAGAACTAGTCAACATTCAGCCCTTTCAAGCAGGAGCATGTGAGCAAGCATGTGAGCCAGAACAGTACTAAAGGAAAAGTTTAAGTTGCACTGAAAGGATTAGCAAAAAAAAAAAAAAAAAGCTCCCCAAAACAAAATACCCCACTGCCAATTGTAATTGGAATGCCAATTCAAATATTTCAACAACTGATGAAGCACTTCAACACTTATTCATCTATGCCAGGGAATTTTGGAGGAACTGCTTGGCTAGCTGAGTGGGAGAGGTCCAAATTTGTACCCCTTCCAAAGAAAAGTGACCCAACAGAATAGTCAGATTATAAAACAATATCATTAATTCCACATGCAAGTAAAATTTTGCTGAAGGTCATCCAACAATGGTTGCAGCTCTATATTGAAAAGGACTTGTAAGAAATTCAACATCGATTCAGAAGACATGACACAAGGGATCACTGTTGATGTCATATGGATCTGGCTGAAAACAGAATACCAAAATTATGTTCACTTTTGGTGTGTTATTGACTATACAATGGCATTTGACTGTGTGGGTTGTAACCAGCTATGGATAACCATGAGACGCATGGGAATTCTAGAACACTTCTTTGTGCTTATACAGAACTTGTACATGGATCAAGAGGCAGCAACCAGTTAAGGGAGCCAGTTTTTATTTTTTCATCTTTTTCTTTATTTCTTAATTCTCAAAAAATACTAATGCAGGTTTACAAATTCTAATTACCACAACTTGATAGCCAAAACACCATAAAAGCTGAAAAAATCAACAACTCTAAAAACATTTCCAGCAATGGAATAAAAAACAGCACAAGCTTGTAGGTACAGACAAAGGTGCATGATTCAAAGCATCATTACAGTTAGATAATAATGACAACTCTAACCGGAGCATATGAAACTCAAAATCTCACTGCCATCTAGATAATTCCAGTTCATCATGATCTTGTAGGACAGGGTAGAACTGCCCTTTGAATTTTCAAGGTTATAAAACTTTACAGGGGCAGACAGCCTCTTTTTCTCCTTCTGAATGACATATAGGTTCAACCTCTGACTTTGTGATTAGCAGCCCAAAAGGTAACACACTAAGTCACCATTCACCATGGGAAAGTGTATAATGTAAATTAATATAGAGTTTTAGCCTTTTAGAAAATAGTCAAAATTTTCATCTTGCTTGGATAGACAACCAGTATTCATGGAAACAGCAACAGATCAAAGGACACATTGCTGTGTTAGTCTGAGTAGTTTAGAGAAACAAATCCACAAAAACTCATGTTTAAGAGAGAGTTTTATGTAAAGGTTAAGTGCGCATCAAGAAAACATCCCAACCCAGTGCTGCCCAAGCCCACAAGTCCAACATTAACCCATACATCCAACACCAATCCATAAAATCCTCCTCCATCTCACAAAACACACACAGTGACGCCGACTGCAGGAGGAAAGCTAAATCAGTGAACGTGTAAGCATCTCAGCGCTGGCAGGGTCTCCACATGGGTGCTGACAATGAATAATACATTTTTGCTGAAACACTCTGCATGAATTTTATAGCTAATCCTTCTGCTATTATCTCCTCTGTCAGTATCACCTGGTGAGACAGTTAAGGTTTATTGTGCCAACCTGGCCGATAAACACATAATGTATTAACCGAAGGGGGGAGAGATAAAAGGCTCAGTGAGCCTCACCTTTCTTGTTCTCTGGTCCCTTGCCCTCTGATGGTCAAACCAGGGTGCAGCTGCCTTAGCCAGGTCCCTGATTCAGCTGGCAAGGCTCCTTTCCTGCAAGACATCCCCAAGGAGAAGCCACATGGACCTACCCCGATGCAGCCCTGGGTGCTGGAGCAGCCATGTGGAGACCCCTGCCAGCGCTGAGATGCTTACACGTTCACTGACTCAGCTTTCCTCCTGCAGTCCCCATCATTGTGTGTGTTTTATGAGATGGAGGAGGACTTTGCATATCAGTGTCAGACATATGGGCTAATGTTGGACTTATGGGCTTGTGGACAGCCTATAATGTAGACTTATGGACAGCACTAGGTTGGGATGTTTTCCGAATGTACCCTTATCCTTTATATAAAACTCTTTCATATACATATGAGTTTCTGTGGATTTGTTTCTCTAGACTACCCAGAGTAACACACCTGCTATCCTCCATATCCCAGACCCCACATTAAGTGAAGCAACTTAATGTAGTTTCCAAATATTCAAATTCTAAAGCGTGAACATGTTACAACTGACTAGTCACTGTAGAGCTGTATGCAATACTATCTTTTTTTATCATTTTGGGGGGACTTGTATAATTCTTATCATAATCTATACATCCATCCTTTGTGTCAAGAACATTTGTACATTTGTTGCCATCATCATTCTCAAAACATCTGCTTTCTACTTGAGCCCTTGACATCAGCTCCTCATTTTCCCCCTCCCTCACTGCTCCTCCTCCCTCGAACCCTTGATAATTTATGAATTATTATTATTTTGTCATATCTTACACTGTCAGACGTCTCCCATCACTCACTTTTCTGTTGTTCATCCCCCAGAGAGAAGGTTATGTATAGATCCTTACAACCGATTCCCCCTTTTGTAACTCTCTTAATTTAGTCTTTGAGTTTTGGCACCCAGAAGGTACATGGGACCCTGGGCTGCTTTATTGAGGAGATAAATCATGAAAGCAATGGTCATAGTGAACTGGGAAATTGTACTCAGCACATTAAACTCCCTTTTAATTAAATTTTTTAGATGATGCTCTTTTTTTTTCAGTTTGGGTAACAATCAGAACTTCTTCTTATATAATGATCTTTGAGTTCTTCCAGTCCATGAATGGACTATGTGCCTTAAGTAGTCACAATCTTAGAATGTGGATCCATCCAACAAAAAACTCACTCCATAACTTTATAGTTGCAGGTTCTGCCTCATAGCATCCCTGTGGACCGGAGCACACCTGCCTGAGAGGGTTTCCCAGACTTCACCTCTACAGAAACAGGTTACCACCCTTTTCTCCAGAAAAATGCCGATGAGTTCCATGTCATAACCTCTTTCAGTTAGCAGGTGAGGGATTTAACTACAGAGAGACTGGCAATTCTTAATTTGAGTCTATATCAAGTAAATCAACAGTAGAATTTGATCGAAATACCCATGAATTCAGTACAAAGGAAAATCAATGCATTTATTTTCATTGGACCACCTGGTCCATTCCGCCAAAAATGGTCAATTTGTTAGTGTGATAGACGTGTCTTCTAGAAAAGCCTTTTCCAAACAGAGCAGTGGGGAATTTAAAAAGCAGCAACTTCTTGGACAATCCTCTCCTTCAGGAGGAGCCCTGGCCATACAATTGTGACACGCTCAGTACTCATGGAAAGGCAGCAGGTGAAACCATCCGTTATGTCATGGAAGAAAGAGGTGGCAGAAGGGTTCCAGATAAGATGGACAGCCCCAGAAACCCTGTAGGGCAGAATCGACTTGAATGCAGTGGGTTTGAGTTGGATTTTTGAAATCATGAACACTTATGAATTGGGTGAGCGGTGTGTAAGCAAATGAAGGATGGGGACTCAGAGTAGCACTTCCATCCCCTGGACTTGATCACTTGTCTGAGACTATTAATTATCATGGGTGAATAAGTCACACATTAAAATGATGTGCTCCTGAAATTCATTTCTGTTCCAGATCAGAGCCATGTTGCCCAAAAGCCTGGGCAGCACAAGCTTAAGGGTGCTTACTTACCAGTCTAGTGAACAATTTCACATGGTTAACCACGTCTCTGAAACTGAGATCGTGAGAAATCTATGTGAAATTGTTCACGATAGACTAGTCTACAAATATAAGTAAGCCTGTGCTTACCTTGCTCATTGGATATTCTTTCCTTGTTATGGATTGTACATTTAGCGGGGGAGGCTCTGCTTCTGTAGGAATGTGCTGGAAAAATGGAAGACAGACCTATGCCGGCTGTATCTGGAAACAGCATTTTGCTGTGGTGAAAAATGTGTGAAATGGTTCATTTACTTAGTAAGTAAGTGCAAGCTAGCCTGTGCTTAGCTTGTCTATTGGATAATGGACACCACTGCACAGGACTCAGCTGTGCCCCATAGGCCTGTCCCCACTTACTTGAGCTTGCCTCGGTATCTTCTTCTTTTTCCTCCACTTGTATTTGTACTGTAGAAGGAAGAACAAAAACGGTAATTGTTTAATTGATGGAACCACAGTTAGTCACTAAATTGTACGTGTATTATTTTTATCACAATGTTTTCTGTGCGGTAAATAAAAAGCTATTCAATAAACTTGTCAACCTGCATGTGATTTATTAAAGATACGGCACTGCTGCATCTTATCCAGTTAGGTTAAGGCTTCTCTGCTTCGTTGCCTTCAAGGATTTGCAAATCATATCAGTTAGGAACCTGTCAGCGCATTTCAAAATAACTTCAACAAAAATAAATCTGCATTGCAATACATCAATTTGGAGTGTGCGTGGTTATTTCATTCTAGGATATATTGAATTATCAATAAAGTTGTCTTCATGTGCACAAACCAATTTGGCTATTATAACCAAATTAATTACTCAAAAGTAGAGATTTATCCAGTGTCAAAGGCTTTTCATAAAATGCCTAAAGATTGATTTATTTTTCTATCTCAGTTATTTCTGTAAGTGTTATACTGGTAGATTCCAAATTTCTCATTATATTTTATCCTTGAGAAAGCCGAGACAGATGACTTTTGGAATTGTTTCTAAGACAAAGATTGTGTCTTCTATTTAACCTACAGCTCATACTGCATCTTGTATTTCATTTTTAAAAATTTTGTTCCATTTTTATAAAGGTACATGAAGGTTTTATAATTGGTAGTAACACAATATGAGAAAATATATTAATTGCAGATTCTTTTCCCTTTTCGACCCAATATCCACTCATCACAGGCTCAGAGGTGGGCCTTGCAACTCTCCTTGGTTAAAAATACATTAGTGTTGTTGTTTCCCATCATAGAGTAGACCTCAAATTCCTGGTGACACAGCAGAGTGATCCACTGCCCAGTCCTACACCATCCTCATGACTAACTGAGGACCAGACCATCAGATCTGTAAGATTTTAATTAGATGATTTTCAGAAATAGATTTCTAGGACTTTATTGCTCAGCACCATTGAGTCTATATCAACTCACAGTGACACCATAAAACAGTAGAATTTCCCCCTTTGAGTTTCTGAGGCTATGAATATTTACAGAAGCATAAAGCTTCCTCCTTCCGAGTGGCTTCTGGATTTGAACTACTGCCTTGTGGTTAGCAGCCCAACCCATGGCACACCAGAGATCCTGCCTTTTCCCCTAGTTCAACTTATTCCACCATGGACCTGTCTGTTTGTCATACTGTGGAGAATTGCATGTGGCTGTACTGCTGGAAGCTCCGCCACTGGTATTTCAAATACCCCCATGGTCACCCGGGTTTGACTGATTTCAGTGAAGCTCCCAAACTATTGACTGGTAGGCAGGAGGGGGTGGTCCACTTCAGAGAGATTAGCCATTGAAGCCTCATGTACAGCAGCAGAATGCCGTCTAATAGAGTACTGGAAGTTGAACCTTCCTCGGGTTGGAAGGTACTCAAAGTACAACCATGGAGTGACACAGTGATCGAAACAATGGGCTCAAACATAACAATAAAGGTGCGCATGGTGTGGGACAGGGCAGTGTAGCCTTCTGTGGTCCATGGGATTCTTATGAGTTGTAACTGACTCTGCAGCTCTAGTAACACTTTAGTCTGAAAATCCTGCTCAAATATTTTAGGCTACACTGACAGACAGTTGGTGACTGGACATAAAATGCATTGGCCAAGAATTGAACCTAGGTCTCTATGGAAAGTGAGAACTGGGTCATCACAGCCACTGGCTCATCACAGCTTCCAGGATGAAAAGGAATACACTATTCCTTAAAAATCCTAGTGTATGGAATTGCTTGTAAATATCAGTTTTTTAGCTTTTTATATAAGTTGAATTGGTATACTTTTCTGAAGCAGATGAAAAGCAGCAGGTTTAGGCTTTTGTTCACACACTATCAAAGTTTATGATTCAGATTTTGACAGGCATATTGAGAAGGTCAAGAGTTTAAATTTCATTCACAAAGAAGATTATTGAAAAAAACATTAAGCATATTTTTTGCCTTAAGCAGCATCTGCATAAAAATTGTTAGAATATGCCAAAATGTTATCACTCAACATCAGCCACAGAATGTGAAAATAGAAGGTCTTTTGTTCAGAGTGGACATAGGTCTTCTGTGGCTGAAAGTAACAGCATCTACGGAGGACAAAGATGTTTCTGTCACTACTTCGAATTTGCAGTAATGAAAGCAGACTCTTCTAAGAAGACATTGTACAATCAACAATAGGTCCCGGTCTTTTATTTGCAATTAATGCTGCCACCCAGTTTCTACAGTCAAAGAATTCTCTCAAAGCCATTGTAATGATACAAGGTTGGCCTTGGAGGGGAGTCGCATTAATGCGTGTAAAATACAAACAGCTGAGAACAAATAGCAAATGCTGACATACAGCTTATTCTGTAACAAAGATGACCAAAGCAAAGTTGTTTGTTTTGTTTTGTTTTGTTTTGCATAGAATCTTATACTGATTTGTAATGATTAATTCTTTAGGACATCATAAAACAAAGTTAACTACGTAAGTGAAATTGTGGAAAGCTACCAAATGAACAAAAGTATCAGTACATCTTCCAGAAGGATTATATACTAAACAAAAGTAGCAGAATCAAATGTTCCACATCAGAAAGATGAGCAACAAATCAATCTCCTGTAAAAAAAAAAAAAGACAGAAGAAAGACAATACAGAGCTGTAGTCGTGCATCATTTTTCTCTGGTACAGGAAGGACAGTTAGATAGGATCATTAAAATAGAACCTGAATATCTGTAAGGGCAGACATTCCTAGTTGCAAGTGGAGAGCTAAAGGAGGTTACTGGTTCTAAGGGAGACAATGGAATAGCCCTTCTTGCCTGTTGGCTTTCTGGTTAGAAAGCTGGGCTGCACACAGCAAAACTCACATCCTCCGCAAGTGCTTTTTTTGCTCAATAACCTACCTTTGGAAGTTGTTAGGCTTGAGAGCTTCAACCAAGTAAGTAGGGGATAGAGGTGGAGTGAGACCCTAGAGCAGTCATTTTCTTGTAGTCCGCGTGAAAATAATTGGGTTATTTTACATTTAAACTCCAAACAACTGCATTATCAGCCCTAAAAACAGGGCTGTAACCAAAGGAACAAAGAGATTAAATATTCCTTTAAGATCCTCAAACCAAGCTTGATTTAATGCAACATTATTTGCTGTGCTATGAAACCCAGCTAAGAAATCCCTCCATGATTACAAAAAATGTGCAAATAAAGTCTCACAACACTTTAAATACGAGCTGCAGACTGTCTTTCCCTTCTGAGAGAATATTTTGGAATAGTTTGTTGCCATCCATCCACTCAGCAATTCCTTTTGCAGATTTCTGATCATATCACCCCCTCCCCTGGTGTTTTGGCTGTCCACCAGAACCTACTGATTGTGAACTTTAAAGATAACCCTCTCTCCCCGGGAGGGATGTGAGGACACAGTCGGAATGTTGAAGCAGCAAGCAGAACAGGGAGCACTTGTTTAAGAGAGGAATATGCAAAAGGAGCAGATGAACTCCTAGGCAACCCAAATCCTCATTTCATGTGAATAGAACTAGTAATTAAAAATAGTAGAAGGAAATAACAGCAAAATGTCACATTTCAGAGGCAGTGGAGCCCTCCAGAAAAATTGATAATCATTCTGGGCTTTCTTTTCCACTCTATAATATTGAAAGTCGTTTCAGGTACTTTCGTAGGGTAAGTGTACAAGTTGAATGATAATGCCTGTCCCCCTGACTCTCCTGTGGCTCTTGAAATACGGATTATAGCACTGGGTCAGTATTTCAGAAAAGGAAAACTCCTCTATTCATTTAATATTCATGTATACCCCCAAAATAAGGTCAATCGCTGAGTAAACTGTTCTGGGGGTAGATGCTTGTAGACAGAAAAGAAAATTAAAAACCATTGCCCTCAACTTGATTCCAATCCATGGTGATCCTATTCATTCCATAAGATTTTCAGTGGCTGTATTTTTCTGGAAATAGCTCACCAGACCTTTCTTCCACGGTGCTTCTGTATGAATTTGAACTTCCAAGCTGTTGGCTCTAGATATTCTAGAAAAGAAAACATTGCCTCCTTTAAGGAGTCTGGTCATGTGATATATTTATAATGATGAGATTTGGGATCCAGAGAATGAGTTTTACAATTCTGTTTATTTGAGCCATTAATAATAGGTTCAATATGTTTATTAGGCTTTTGTGTGTATGTTTGTTTTCACTGGTTCCTTTATGTATGGGAGAAACTGGGACAAGCAGGCTCCCATTTCAGCTTCCAACCCTCTCAAACAAAATGCCATACTTATTACCTCAGACTAAACTACCCTGAAAAGGATTTAATCTACAATAGAGTTGCTCATTTTAGCTAATAAACCTATATCATCAATATGAGATATGGATGTGGGCTGTGAGAAAAACAGAAATCAAGGATAACGCTAAGGTTTTTAGCATAGACACCTGCAAGGATAAAATGGCAAGGTATAAAAACAAGGATGGCTATAGGGAGTGTAGTGGAGCCCCAGTAACGCAGTAGGCTACTCACTGTATGGTCAGCAGTTCAAAACCACCAGCTGCTCTGCAGGAAAAATATGATGTTTTCTACTCCTGTAGAGTTACCATCTAGGACACCCACAAGGGAAGTTCCACTGTGTCCTGTCGGGTTGCTACGAGTCAGAATAGACTCAATGGCAGAGAGTTTAGAGGGAATGTAGATTGGTGGGGAAGGAGTTAAAGAGTATTTAATTTGACAGGTTGGATTTTTAAATAACTGGTAGACATCAAAGTGTGATGTTGAACAGGCAATTGGAGATATCTAACCTAAAAAATATAAATTTAGGAACAATTAACTGATAGATGATATTCAAATCCATAAGACGAGATTACATATCTCCAAAATGTGTAAACACAACAGAAACAGCAATCTCCAACATTGGGAAGAGGTGGATGAAGAGAACCAACAGAGAAGCTAAGAGGCAGCATTGAGTGCACTAGAAGGAAAATAGGATTGTACAGGTAAGTGATGCACATCAAAGGGATGTGCCGTACATAGGCTGCTATGAGGACTAGCAACTGACTATTGGATTTGGCCATGTGGAGGTTAATTATAACCTTAGCAGAGGTAGATTCAATGAAGGAGAGTGGGCAAAAGCCAGAATTGAGTTGTCTCTGAAAAAGAATGGGCAATGGATAGTTTTTTCTGCAATGAATACACACACAAACACACACACACACACACACACACACACAAAATACATGCCGGTGTCTGGGTGGGGGATTACATAACTGCATAAACAGAAGGAAGTTTGTTGGTCCAATGTTGCTGTCTTGAGACAGGGGTACATTCTGGAGGAGTGATTTAAAACTTTTTTACATTAAAACTTTCATCTTGTTGAGCTTCAGTTCTCTAAGACTTACAGGAATATTTACTGTTTCCTGTGTTTCTAGAAAGGGATAGTGTTAGGAATTATGTAGAATGCAACTAACTAAATTGTTTTGGAGTTCAATATAGTATGAACATGTGTCGTTGACTTACATCATGACTATAGGTATGTATAAAGTGAAGATTCTATGTACTTGGGGTCATGAAGTAAACTTTTCCCTAGCTTTTCCTTGGTCATCAATCCCTTACCACAACAGTTGCAGAATGGCATGCAATTGTGAGAAGAGTCGATTACTTTGAACAGAGACTCGAAAGATTCACAAGTAGAAGGGCCCACTCTGTCATCTGGTGGCATTTATCACTGCATTTCCTTATTGACCCTGGCATTGTAAATAGTTTTACAATGGGAACCTAGGACAACAAAGCACTTATGACCAACTTTTCTTCAAGATCACTCGCATTAGGCAGCTGACTGTAGAAACACAACGAAGACCCTTTTTGATGGTCAAGGACTAGCCAAGAACCAGCAGGGTGCCAATTGACATCCAACTCTGACAGGTTGGTAACAATTTACCTGTGGAGGAAACCAGAAGGCAATACAAAGAACACCGCAGTAAGAAGAAGCAGATTTGAACCACAACTATGCGTATGTGGCATTATGAAAACATCCCATGTTTTCCAAAGTTTCTCTCAATAAAATAAAATTGTTAAAATATTATTTTTTTCCACTTCTTACCACACCTATCCTGCCACCAGAGTCCATCGGGACACACATGTTCCACATAATATTTATTAAAATGCATAACACATAACAAAAATTTAAAATATTCAGTGATTCGTTATGTATTTCTTTAGTAAAACAAAACATCCTGCAATGTGTACTACATCTCACAAATTTACATTGGTAAAGAAGGGATATGCTGATGAAAAATATATCATGAAAATAGGAAATTGGTGGTATAGTTTATGAAATGAACTTCCTATAATGTTGCTCAAGCAATAAAAATAGAGAATCAGATTTCTTTTTGGAGTATCTATGGTTTGTATTTGTTTCTTGGCCATGCTTCTTTGTCTACTTTGGTAAGACTACAAGCAATCTACTAATACACTCTCACGTTTGGATCCTGAACCCACCAATACCAAGCCAAGCATATGTGACTGAAGGATGGGAGAGGGACAGAGAGTAATAGGGGTGGGAAGAGTAAGGGAATAAAGGGAGGGATGTAGCAAAATAAGTAACATCTGTGAACAGAAATAAAGGGAAATAATAGTGAAAGACTAACAGGAAGAGGATTAATATAAAGCAAAAATTACATTCTAGTTTTTAATATGTAAATTAAGAGTACCCATACTTAAAATTATCCCATACTTTAGAAATGATTCAGGTTAACACAAATTACCCCTCTCCCTTCAGCTATTTATACTAGTTGTAAAAGCAAAGGACTAGAAAACATAAGCCTACATCGTTGTCCTTTTTGCCTTAACACAATGTATTCTAGAGTACAATTTGCCTTGTTCCATAAAAGAAGAACTAGAAGCTCCTTAACACAGATAGGAAATTTCTCTCTTCAAGGAGAAAGAAAATAAATGGAGAAGAGTAAACTGAGAAATTATAAAAATAAGAATTGGAGTGTGTTGGGTGTAGTAGGCTGATTTTAAATGTATTATTCTAATGAGTAGACATTGTGAGAATTTCATACTCTGAACATTCTAGGTCTGCTGTCAACCAGTTGTCAACATTCTATTTCAATAGCATCTATGATGGTGATGCAGATTATAATGTAGAGAAAAACATATAGAGAGACTATAACCAAAAAGAGTACTTAGTTATTCTACATGACTAAAGCCCTAGCCACCACTTGCCCATCAGTTTGTCACACTGTGGTGGTTTGTATGTTGCTGGGATGCTGGAAGCTCTGTCACTGGTATTTCCAATAGCAGCACGATCACCCAAAGGGAACAGGTTGCTGCAGAACTTTCAGATATGAACAGGCTACAAAGAAGGAATAGGTTGTCCACTTCAGAGGAATTTGTCACTAAAAGCCTGTTGGATAAGACTGAAATGTTGTCAGTTACTGAAAACATAATGACAAAAAGCAGAACATTGTCAAAGAGAGTGCCAAAAGATGAGCCTGTCAGGTTCGAAGGGACTAAAAATATGACAGAGGAACCACTGCCTTATCAAAGTAGAATTGAGTATCATGACATAGATAGAGTAGAACCTTTTGGAGCAAAGACCTGGAACATATATTTGCTGATGGGGCATGACCCAAAATTAGACTGTAAACGTCCATTAGTAATTGGAACTTGAATGTAGTAAGCATGAATCTAGAAAACCTGGAATTAGTCAAAAATGAAAGGGAACTTAAAGTCAAACATATGTAAAGCTAGTGATGTAGACATTGAAGAATTATGGCAGCTTCCTCAGTTTGAAATTGATCAACAATTCAATCAAGATACATTGATAACTACTGGTATTTGGAATTCAAAAGTTGGAAACAGAAGAAAGAACAATACTTGGAAATCTGGTCTTGGTGATAGAAACAAAATTGAAGATATCATGATAGAATTTTGCAAGACCAAGAACGCATTCATAGCAAATCCCTTTTTCAACAGCACAAACCATTACTATACACTTGGACCTCTCCAGATGGAATACACAGAAATCAAATTGGCTACTTCTCTGGGAAGAGACAATAGAGAAGTTCACTATCAGCAGCTGAAACCAGGCCAGGGCCTGACTGCAGGACGGACTATCAATTGTTCGTATGTAACTTCACAAGAGTCAAAATACAACCTTGAGTATATCCCACTCAAGTTGCCAGGATACTCAAGAACAGATTTGATGCATTAAATACTAATGACAGAAGACCTGCTCAGCTGTGGAAGGACATCAAAAATAACATACATGAAGAAAGCACAAAGTCATTAAAAAGACTGTAGAGAAAGAAACAACATCAACTGTGGAAAGCACATTTGTACATGGATTGTGATAAGAGTTGTATGAGCCCCTAATAAAATGATTTTTTTAAAAAGAAAGAAACAACAAAGTGAATGTCTCTGAAACTTCCTTTTAATCATAGAGTAGCTAAGGCATATGGAAGTTATGACAAAATCAAAGACTTGAGCAGAACATTTCAAAGGGCAACTCGAGAAGACAAAGTAAAATATTACAATAAAATGTACGAAGACCTAGGGTTAAAACACCAAAAAAAACACAAAAAAACGAAAGAACCCACTCAGCATATCTTACACGTAAAGAACTCAAGAAAATAGTCAAGCCCTCAATTGCAATATTGAAAATTTCTATGGACAAACTATTGAATGATTCAAGAAGCATCAAAAATAGATGGAAAGAACACACAGTTACTGTACCAAAAAGAACCAGTTGGCATGCTTCCATTTTAGGAGGTAGCACATGAGCAAGAAGCAACGCTATTGGAGGAAAAAGTTAAAGCTGCACTGAAAGCATTAGCCCAAAACAACACTACATAAGTAATGGAATATCAATTGAAATGTTCCAAAAGCTGATGAACCACTGGAAGTACTTATTCATCTCTGCCAGGAAATTTGGAAGACAATTGCTTGGCCAAATGACTAGATAAAAGTCATATTTGTATCCATTCCAAAGAAAGGTGACCCAACTCACTCACTCATTCATTCACTCACTCACTCACTCATTTACTCCCTCATTCACTCACTCACTCACTCACTCACTCATTCGCTCACTCACTCATTCACTCACTCACTCACTCATTCACTCACTCACTGCCATCAAGCCAATTCCCACTCATAACAACCTTATATGAAAGAGTAGAACTGCCTCTGGGTTTCTGAGACTATCTCTTTATAGGATTAGAAAAGGCTTGTTTTCCTTCCACTGAATGACTGGTTGTTTCAAACTGCTGACCTTGAGATTAGCAGCCAAATGTTTAACCACTATGTCCCCAGGGCTCCTGTGGTGACCTAAGAGAATACTTAAATTATAGAATATTATTAATATTACATGTAAGTAAATTTGAAGCCTATCCAACAACAGTTGTGACAGTAGATTGAGAGGTAGCAGTCAGAGAGGTTCAGACAAGATTCAGAAGAGAACATGGAACAAGGGATATCATTGCTGATGTCAGATAGATCTTGGCTCAAAGAAGAGAATACCAGAAAGATGTTTACTTGTGTTATATTGACTATTCAATGCGCTCGAATGTGTGGCTCATAATAAACTATGGACAGTCTTGAGAACCATGAGAATTCAGGAACACTTCATTGTGCTCATGCTGAACCCATACATGGATCAAGAAGCAGTTTGTATGAACAGAAACAGGTACTACTGAATAGCTTAAAATATGTAAAGGTGGGTTATGCCCTCTCATCATGCTTATTCAATCTGTATGCTAAGGAAATAATCAGAGAAACTGGATTATATGAAGAAGAACATTGTATCAGGTTTGGAGAAAGGCGTTTAAACAACCTGCGATACGCAGATGGCACAACCTTACTTGCCGATAGTGAGGAGGACTTGAAACACTTGCTGATGAAGATCAAGAATTTCAGCTTTCTATATGGATTACAACTCAACGTAAAGAAAAGGTAAATTCTCACAACTGGACAATAACATCATGATAAATGGAGAAAAGATTGACGTTCTTAAGGATTTCATCTTGCTTGGATCCACTTCAATGCTTATGGAAGCAACAGTCAGAGATCAAATTAGGCACTGCATCAGGTAAATCTGTTGCGCAAGATCTCTTTATTAAAAAAAATCATTTTATTGGAGACTCATACAACTCTTATCACAATCCAAATGTTTTGAGAATGATGATGGCAACACATGTACGAATGTGCTTGACACGATGGATGTATGAATGGATGTATGCACAAGAACTCTTTAAAGAGTTAAAAATAAGGCTACTTTGAAGACTCAAGTGTGCCTAACCCAAGCCATGATATTTTCAATTGCCTCAAACATATGGAAATTACAAATGGAATAACGAATACCATAGAAAAATGAATGCATTTGAACTATAAGGTTAGCAAAGAATTTTGAAAGTACTTGTTGTTCAGTGTCATTGAGTCAGCTCCAACCCATAGCAACCCTATGCACAACAAAACAATATGCTGCACGGTTCTGCACCAAAAAGAACAAACATATCTGTCTTGGGTACCAGAATGCTCCTTAGAGGCAAGAATGGCAAGAGTTCTTTTCTCTTACTTTGGACCTGCTGTCAGGGAGACCAGTCCTTGGAGAAGGACACCATGCTTGGTAAAGTGAAGGGGCAGTAACAGAGAGGAAGACCCTCAACAAGATGGATCGATATCGCAGCTGCAATGATGGACTCAAGCATAAGAATAATTGGGAAGATGGGTGAGAACCAGGGGGCGTTTTGTTCTATTGCACAGAGGGTAGCTATGAATCAGAACCAACCTGATAGCAATCAACTAGAACAACGAGGAGCCCTGGGGACACTGTTAGCTAATCATTGAACTGATGACTGCAAGGTTGGCAGTTCAAGCCTACCAGTGTCCCTCAGGAGGAAGATAAGGTTATCTGATCCTGTAAAGATTGACAGTCTTGGAAACACTATGTAGAGTCACTATGAGTCAGAATTGACTCAATAGCAGTAAATTTGGCTTGGTTTACATTACCAAAGGATCCCCAAAATAGTGCAAATGGTTAATACACTCTGTGGCTAACCAAAACTGTGGAGATTTGAGTCTGTCCAATGATATCCCAGAAGAGAGACCTAGAGATCTACTTCTAAGAAGTAAACCACTTAAAAGACTGTGGAGTGCAATTCAACTCTGACATACAGAAGTATGTAAAAATGTGGCAGTGTTGACAGACCTCCTCATCTAACATCTTATGTGGGAAAGACTGATTCCAGATCACCAGTATCAATCCAAGGCAAAAGCCTGTGAGGCAGAGGTCTCCATGGTAGAACCATGTTTACCAATTCTGACACCAGTTCTCACTCCCTTGACGTCCTTCTCACCTTCTCTGCGGGGCTCAATAATTCATTGCAATCACCCCATAGAACTCACAGACCCTACTCACAGTTATTAGGTTTCTTAGGTCAATAAAGTGTGTTAGGCCAGGTCGCCTACAGAAACAAATACAGTGATATTCTCATATGTCTAAGACCGATTTATTTCAAGAAGTAATTTTATATCAAGAAAGAGTTCCAGTCCAGTCCAACCCAAGTCCATCAGTCTACTGGTCCATAGGCCCTTTTCAGACTCACATAGCACGGGAGGTGCAGAGTCACATGGATCCGAGGTCAGTGGAAACATGGCAGGACTCTGGCTGCCATCAGGATCTGTTGCCAAGAAGGCAAAGTGGGAGAGTCAGAAGGAAGTTCCTAGAGTCCTCCTTATGAGAATACCACACCCCCAAGGAAGCACCATCAGACTGTGACCAGATTGACAGGTTGGATCCACCCCTACATTTTCATACATCTTCCAGTTGACATAAAATTATCTAACCACCACAAGTGGGTTACAATTCAAGGTCAAGATCAACCTGGAAGTAACAGGAACAATTCAGGATACTGTTCTTAGACCAGAGTAATTTCTCTTAGACCACAGATCTCTCCCTAGAGCCTCTGGCCTTCAGCTCTTGACTTGTCTTTTCTTCTGTTTTGACAATTATCACACTGCTCTTTAGCACCACCAAGAAGTACTCAGAGGCACCCCCACTTTACCACTATGGCTTGACTTGAAGGTATTCAGTTCTCTTGTTCTGTGACAAGCATACCTACTGTAGAAGCCTTCCTCCATGAGCTCATAAACCCATTATGTAATCTTATGCTGATCTTCATGTGCCACTACTACTGTTTCTCAGTCACTGAACTCTGCAGTGGCACCTCTTCTTTCCATCGTACTGCTGCAGTGCTTCTGCTTTCTCTCTTCAGTGTTAACAGCTCTGCCGCTGTGGTCTAGGTCAGCGGTTCTCAACCTGTGGGTCGTGACCCCTTTGGGAGTCAAACAACCCTTTCACAGGAGTCGCCTAAGACCATTGGAAAACACATGTCTCCGATGGTCTTAGGAACGACACACCAATCCTCCACATGCAGATACGCCCAGATGACATCATCTTACCAACCCTATCACACACACCCTATACAAGTACAGGTGTATATGACAAGGTTGGTGGCATAATGTACTTATGTGGACCAGTCACACAGGTGTAGAGAGCAGCTACTGTGTAGAAAGCAGCGCTGTGTTTAAAGCAGATATTCTGTTAAAAGCAGCTACTGTGTTGAAAGGAGCAGTAATTGGAGGTAAAACAACACTTCATGAATTATAATGACTGGACAAATTTAAAATAATGTACTGTAAAATCATCAACTACTGCAAATATATATATATATATATATATATATATATATATATATATATATATATATATATATATATATATCTGTACCATGGAAACTTAATCTGGATGCTGATTGGTCTTTTTATATTCAGCTGTAGTTGATGTGAATACTGTCCCCTTGTGATAGTAACAGGTATATATAAAAAACAAACACAGAGAATGGTAAATCCTAGGAAATTTGAATGAAGTGTATTGACTGAACTGTGCCATGTACCATCTTTTGCATTATTAAAGCTATTGTTATATATTATTTTCATTAGCAAACCATCCCACAACAATGGACTGTGCAGAGAAGAACAGTAAGAAAAGAAGATACAGTGAGGATTCTTTACAGTATGGATTTACCTCAATAATTACAGCAGGAATTGAAAAAACAATGTGTTATCTGTTGTGAAGTTCTATCAGAAGAATCTATGAAGTCGAACAGATTAAAGTGTCATTTTGACAGCAAACATCCGAGCTTTGCCAGCAAGGATACCAACTATTTTAGAAGCAAAGCTGATGGACTCTAGAAAGCCAGACTTGACCTTGGTGGCATGTACCACAAACAAAGCGTAGGTAGGAGTCGTTGAAGCTTCCTATTTGGTGGCACTCATTATCACCAGAGCTACGAAACCTCACACCATTAATGATGATTTACTGCTGCCTGCCACCAAATACATTGTTTGAGTTAGATAGGAGATGAATTTGTTAGGAAATTGAGTGCAATTTCCTTATCTAATGACACTGTCCACAGAAGAAGAGATGACATGTCTGCTGATATTCTTGATCAGGTAACCCAGGAAATTAAATCCGCTCCACTTCCAATATTTAGCATCCAGTTTGATGAATCTACAGACATTGCACACTGTTCACAGTTACTGGTTTGCGTGAGGTATACTAATGATGGCGGCTTTAAAGATGGGTTTCATTTTTGAAAACCTCTTGAAAGGACAGCTACTGCATGTGATGTATTTGACACAGTTGGTTCATTTCTGAAAAAGCATACGATCTCTTGGGGAAATATTTGTGGGGTTTTCACAGGTGGTGCTCCAGCTATGCTAGGATGTCGATCTAGATTTCAATGTTTGGAACTAAATAAGTCGTCAAAAGTCATTGGAACTCACTGTATGATTCATCAGCAAATATTAGCAATGAAGACGCTGCCACTAGAGTTACAAGAAGTAAAGAGAAGCGTCATTAGTTCTGTCGATTTTGTAAAGGTGAGCACTTTAAGCAGTTGTCTTCGCAACTGTGCAACGAGTTGGATGCCCCAAATAATGCTCTGGTATTTCACACTGAAGTGAGATGGTTGTTGAGAGGAAAGTTTTAAAACGTGTTTTTGAGCTTCGTGATGAACTCAAAACATTTTTAAATCAGTAAGCAAGACCGTAGTTCAAAGCACTTTTCAGAGTAAAAGTGAACTGCAGAAAATAGCTTATTTGGTTGACATCTTTGCCATCTTGAATGAGTTAAATTGATCACTGCAAGGACCAAATGCAACTTGTCTCAATTTTTCTGAAAAGATCCAATCATTCCAAATGAAACTTCAGCTTTGGGGGAAAAAATGGATGAAAATAAAACTTACACGCTGCCTATCTTATCTGCTTTCCTTGAGGAAAATGACATTGAATCAGACAAAAGGATTATAATGATATTTTCTGTGAAATAACATTTGCACATACTTACAGAAGAAATTTCATCATACTTTCCAAATCTATCTGACACCCCATTTGCACTTGCCAGAAGCCCATCCACAGTCAAAGTTGAAGTTGTTCCTGAGACAGCACAAGAGGAGTGTGTTGAATTTATTAACAATGCAGTGAGAACTGATTTCTCTATAATGCTGTTACAAAATTATGGATCAAGTGTTTACAGCAATATCCTGTTCTGTCTGAGACTGTGTTGCACCTTCTTCTTCCATTTCCAACAACATATCTTTGTGAAACAGAGTTTTCCAGCTGGTTGGTTATCAAGTCTAAATACAGAAGTATTTGTTGGGGAAGATGATCTTCATTGTGCTCTTGCAAAGACTGCCCTGAGAATTTCTGATCTGGTGAGAAACAAGCTCCCTCAATCTTCGCTCTGATGTTGGCTTTTTATGCAATGTAGCTTACTGCTGTTATATAGATCATTACCCATGCTACACCATGCTTCAAGACAACATTTCATTTATTTGTAATTAGAAATAAATAATTCACAATATACAACTACATATAATTTTTGTGGTTAAGCACTATGCTTTAATTATATTCAATTTGTAACAATGAAAATACATCCTAACAATGAAAATCATATTTACATTATGATTCATAACAGTAGCAAAGTGACAGTTAGGAAGTAGCAATGAAAATAATTTTATGGTTTGGGGTCACCACAACATAAGGAATTGTACTATAGATTCACAGCAGTGGAAGTTTGAGAACTACTAGTCTAGGTGGTTCTCAGCACAGGAACCCTGGATCCAAAAGATGTGATTCACACCAGGCTCTTGTTTTTGATACTCATGAGATTCCCTCCTTGAAATTGACTCCCTTTAAGCCTCACAGAACAGAAATACTGACCAATCCTCTTGTTGGGGTTCCATACACCTTATTTGAATTATTGGCAAGATATCCAACCTCCGGGGTAGATCAAAAGCACCTTATTTGCATAGTCCTCTTCAATAATTTTGTGGAAGTCACTAAAATCCTCACTACCATTGAGACAATCCCAACTCAGAGACCCTGGCTAAAAGAGCCATATGATACAAATGCACTCCATCACTGGGGCATTATGTGTTGAAGTAAATTCAATGGCAATTGGTTCTTTACTGAAGTTCTAAACAGAAGGTTAACCAACCCAAATTTCAAAAGTAGTAATGTTAGCCATGAGGAGGAACTTCCCATTACAGAGTTATTTGGTTGCTAATTGGAATCATCAATATCTCCTAGAAATGGCCCAACTTTCTGCTTCCACTTTTGGCTTCCACCACTGGTAGGAGGCAAGCAGAAAACAGAAGCCATTGTCTAGGAAATTAAGACAGGATGATGGGGTTTGATTCTTTTTCCTTAAAATAAGATCTACTAGAATACTAATTCTGATTCGGTGTAGCTCAGCTGCTCCCATTGTTTTATTGTTTCTAGTTTAGAACAAGAGAATTACTCATTTGTTTTTTTATAATCTCTAGTCTTTCACAAAATGGGATAAATCATGAAATTTTGAAAGTCATTGAATGAGGAAAATTATTTAATTCTTAGATCACTTAAATGTTTTAGTAAATAAACTATAAGACTTTAAAAAATCCTCAGGAGTGGGCAAAACAGAATGAGATCATCTAGACTTCAATATCATAATCAAGGTTACCTAAAGGAAAGATTTAATTTGAAAGACCTATGGCTGTTATTCCTTCGGTTTGTTCCAGCATTTTGTCTATCTTCCTTAAGGCCAGTTTTGGGAAATACTATGACACACATGTAGGTAGACAGAGCCACCCATGAACGCTACATACATTCAAAAACACGCCTAATAGAAACATGTATAATAATTGATAAGAGGTCTGATCATATTTCCAAACATTATGTCCAAACCAAACCCATGGATGTCAAGTTGATTCGGACTCATTGGAATCAATCCATAGGTCATTCTGACTCTGTAGGACAGTGCAGAAGTGCTCCCTGGGATTTTTTAGACTAATCTCTACAGAAGCAAACAGACTCCTCATTCTCTGGCAGAACTGGTGTTGAATTTGAACCTTATGTTTAGAAGCCCAAGTCTTAAGCCCACTGGGTCACTCGAGTACCTTTTCAAACATTATAATGTCTTGCAAATACTAACACACGTAGAACTCCCTGTCACCGAATTGGTTCTGATGTACAGGGGCCCTAAAGAACAGGGTAGAACTGCCCCTTTGGGTTTCGGAGGCTGCACATCTTTACTGGAGCAGACAGCCTCACTTTTCTCCCTCAGGTGCCTGATGGGTTTGAAGTGCAAGATGTTTATTCAAAAGAAGGTGGGGAGGCAAAACCTATAGCTGTGATGGTAGCTGTCATTCCCACTGCTTCTCCCTCTCCTAGACCATGCTCAAAAATTGAAGCACTGGGTGGGGTCCCAAGGAAGCAGAAAATGAATAGTTGTTGGCGTTTGCTTTATTAAAACACAATATAAAATGGTGTCATTTCCAAGTGAAACAAGATGAAGTCTGTGGCAATAAATATTTTGCTAGGAAATCTGAGAGAAAGATGGTTAATACCCCTCCGGAAAATAGAAAGAAATGGAAAGGAAAATGCACTCAAAATAAAAACCCCTATTCTATGCTTTTAGAACAGAAATAATTCTTATCTACATGGAGGAGGGACTTGGAATGCAGCCTGGATTTTCTTATGCTTTTTCTTTTCTACTCTTATTGAACATTAAATTAAAATTAAACACAGGCTGGGTGAAGTGGGTATCTGGTATGTTTCCAGATTCTACCACCCCTGAGCTGGAAAAGCAATATGAAATGCCGGAGCATATTTCTTCAAATGATGAATTACATGCTGGAGTGTTTGTGCCATTAGATATTTCGTGACCCCACTGGTCCCCAGAAAGAACAGGCCTTATATTATGTGGCTTGAAGGTTTGGGGTTTTTTGTTTTTAATTACACACATTCAATAAATAAATAGCTATTCACAGAGGCATTTTGAGCTTTCCGTGGTTGCAAAAAAAAAAATGTTAGCGGGAAGTATTGCTTTTTTTGTTGTTTTGCTGTTTGATTATTTGGGGAGAGGAGGGGCATTTCTTATTTAGCCACACTGTCAAAATATATTTTCAGATTGCATGCTTACAAACTGCAATTACCACCAGAAAGGGCAGCCATTGCAGATAAGTGTGACGGCACAGAAATGCATTCTCGTGTGTGAGCTTTTGTGGGTGAAAATCTTTTCTCGTAATAGGACACCAAAATAACAACCAGATGAAAACACAAATGTGCCTTATCAACCCCTGGCAGCTGGGCTGATAGCTTTGGATTGTTTCAAAGGAAAAGGGGTTTTTCTGTCTTCTGTAGCATTTCTACAATATTTCAAGTCAGGAAGAAGTATGGGTGTAAGGCTGTAAGGATAAACAAGTAAAATGAAATGAACAAAATAATAACACTAAAGAATGCTGAAACAACCAAAAGCCAACCATTGTTCTTAGAGCATGAAGTAGAGCCAACAGCTTCCACTCCGTAGGTGTCTTTACTCTAAGTTCCTATCACTTCCTTTGTTCACATTGGAAATGCAAATTATATCTTATAAATACGCATATGTTTATAAGAGAGAGGTTTATATACAAGAGCAATTGAACATTGAGAAAACATCTCAGCCCAGTCCTGATCAAGTCCATAAATCTTATATTAGCCCATATTTCCGATAGCAATCTATAAAGTCCTCTTCAGACTCATGAAACATATGCAATGACGCTGAATGCAGACGATCACAGGTCAGTAGGTATAAAGTCTTTGGATCCAGTGTCATTGGAAACATCTCAGCACTGGCAGGGGTCTCTGTGGCTTCTCCAGCTTCCAAGGTCAGGTTACATCCATGTGGGTTCTCTTCTGCAATGTTTCCCAGGAAGTGGCAGAGAGAGAGAGAAGTGTCTCTCCCAGCCAAGGAGGAAGTCTCAGATTTCCCAGAATTCTCAGGAGAAGGCCATGCCCACAGAAGTCTCATTGGCTCTCTCCAGATTGACAGCCTAGACTTCACCCCTACACTCTTAATCCTTAAATTGATACCAGATTAGGTGACCACCACAGTACTCATTAGCAAATGTTAAGGAGAGTTTCTAAAAGACACAAGGTGATGGAGGTAGGGCGTAATCAGGTTGAAAGCTGAATGGTAAGGAAAGTGAGAAGGCCAGGAGACAGAGGCAGAGAACTAAAAACTATGCGGTTGAAATTACTGGTTATGACTTACAGTGCTAACCTCAAGGTCAGTAGTTCAAAACTACCAGCTGTTCCTCAGGGGAAAGATGAGATTTTCTGCTCCTGGAAAGATTTATAGCCCCAGAAACCTACAGGGGGCAGTTCTACCTTACCCTATGAGACTTGCTGGGGGTCAGGAACACTTTGGCTATGTAGTTTCATGAAAGGTAGAAGACTTGTCTTCCAGATAATTAGTAAACCTCAGCTAATTAAGACAGAAATTACTGAGTTTAATTTTCTTCTCTCTTTTCTTTTGAAAAGTGGGTGTGGCAATCCCACTGATAAAGGGGACCAGATAAGAGTTTCCTTTGTCCCCACTCTTATTTAACATTGTACTGAAGGTTTTAGCTAACAGCATAAAGCAAAGAACGACATCAAAGGTATTCACCTGGGGAAGGAAGAGGTGAAACTATCGTTATTTGCAGATAATATGATTTTACATATGGAAAATCCCAAAAGCTCCACAAGGGGTGTACTGGAAGCACTAGAGGAGTTTGGCAGAGTGACAGGATACAAGATCAACAAACAGAAGTCCATAGGCCTGCTACACACATTGGATAAGACCACAGAAGAGAGGATCAAAAAGGCGGTGCCCTTCACAATAGCCAAGCACAAATTGAAATATCTAGGGATATACCTGACTAAAAGAACAAAAGATCTATATGAGAAAAACTACGGAACACCGTTACAAGAAACCAAGAGGCATTTATAGAGGTCTAAAGAAAGGTATATACATATGTAAACATATTTATATATGAGGATGGGGAAATAGATCTATGTACAAAAATTTATTGGTTTAGTATTAAGGTAGCATATGGACATTGAGCCTCTACTCAAGTACTCCCTCAATGCAAGAACACTTTGTTCTATTAAACTGACATTCCATGATGCTCACCTTCCCAACACAATCCCTGAAGACAAAGTGGGTGCATAAGCAAATGTGGTGAAAAAAGCTGATGGTGGCCGGCTATCAAAAGATATAGCATCTAGGGTCTTAAAGACTTGAAGGTAAACAGGTGGCCATCTAGCTGAGAAACAACAAAGCCCATGGAAGAAGCACACCAGCCTGTCTGATCACGAGGTACTGAAGCAATCAGGGATCAGGCATCAAAGAACAAAAAAGCAAATTATTGTGAATGATGGGGTGTGTAGACTGGGGACCCAAAGCCCATCTGTAGGCACCTGTACATTCTATTACAGAAGGGTTGCAGAGAGGAGACAATCCAGTCAGTGTGCAGTGTAGCAATGATGAAACATACAACTTTCCTTTAGTTCCTAAATGCTTCCTCCCCACCGCCCCCAGAAACAGTATCATGATCCCAGTTCTAACTTACAAATCTGGTTAGACCAGAGGATGTTCACTGGTACAGATAGGAACTGGAAACACAGGGGATCCAGGACAGATGATCCCTTCAGGACCAGTGCTGAGAGTGGCAATACCGGGAGGGGGAAGGAAGGTGGAGTGGAAAGGGGGAACCGATTACAAGGATCTACATATAACCTCCTCCCTGGGGGATGGACAACAGAAAAGTGGGTGAAGGGAGACATTGGACAGTGTAAAGTATGACAAAATAAAAATAATTTATAAATTATCAAGGGCTCGTGAGGGAGGAGGGAGCGAGGAGGAGGAGGGAAATAAGGAGCTGATATCAAGGGCTCAAGCAGAAAGCAAATATTCTGAGACTGATGATGGCAACAAATGCACAAATGTGCTTGACACAGTGGGTGTATGAATGGATTTATGGACTGTGATAAGAGTTGTACAAGCCCCCAATAAAATGATTTTTTTAATGTGTGTGGGAGAGGAGGGAGCAGATCATTGATTAGAATGAATCTTTTTTTAAGCTTTATAGTTGTTTGGAAATTTGGGAGTCTATAATTTTATTAAAATAGCTCATTAGAATGTGTGATTTGTGTATGTGTGTATTAATTATTATCCAAAGGAAACTATTAACATATTTGTACTCTAGTTAGTTCTACACTCCTGGGTTGTAGGAGTGGCTAACATGCACTAGGCTACACTACTAACCAAAGGGTTGGGGTCCCCCTAAATTACCCCAGAAGAATACTGCTGATTTACCTACAAACTACCAGCTATTGAAAATTCTACACAACCACAGTTCTCAGTCAGATTCAATTCAATGGCAACGTTTGTTTCACTAGTTTTGTTTTGAAGTTGATAACATAGGGACATGGGTGTTTCCATGATGGAACCCATGCCCTCCAGACACAGGAGGTTGGATGCCTGACCATGCTGCCTTGTGTGTAGCCATCACCCTTCTATCCACGGTGACTTAGTGTTGTCACCAGGTTGAACGGGTTTCTGCGGAGCTCCCAGGTTGAAAAAGACTAGGCCTGAAAGCCTGCTGACCTAGTCCCCAAGTCCTCTCTCACTGCCATTGAGTCAATGTTGACTCAGAGCGACCCCTTAGGGCTTTCTGAGAATGTAACTGTTTACGGAAAAAAAGAAGAAGAAAACCCCAGGCTCTCTCCCGCAGAGCTGTGGGGTTTCAAACTGCTGACCACGTGGATGGCAGCCCTCCGTGTGATCCCTACACCACAAGGCTCCTCCCTTCCTCCCCCAAAATCAGTGAGTGGTAATTCTGTGGATCACCACAGCCCACGCTATTGTTCACAGCATCACCAAGAGTCAGCCAAGGCAGTTACAACATCTGGTACTATACACTACTGGCAGGGGTATTTCATCTCGGAAAGACAGCGAAGACAATCCCTGGGTCACACATGTCCAATTTACCATGTGTTTCGTGAAGATCAATAAATTTCTGGATGATGTTGCAAACTCTTTTAGAAAGAGAATAGAATATATTCTATGAAAGAAATTGAGACCATGTATTTATCATAAAACCCAGCAAACCCATTGCCATCAGGCCAACCCCCACCCTCAGCAATCCCGTAATGACAGAGCACAAGAAGTCCTGTAGAGTCCTCAGGAGGCTCTCTTTGTAGAAACAAATTGTCCCACCTGCTTACCCAGAGAGCTGCTGGGTTCACGTCACGGCCCGTTCAGTTATCAGCACTGCATTGAACTATTGTGCTATCAAAGTTCCTTATCGACATATAACAGAGTCACTGGTTTTTCTTAAGCAAAGTCATTAGATTCTTCCTGATGCCCAGGACTTTCTAGCTTTTATCTCGCTTTATTTCATGCTTGTAATAACATACTAAGACAGTCATTACTAGCACGATCATTTTAGCCGAGCCGTTGGAAGCTCAAACAACTGATAGGCTTGTGTCTGCGCAAGAAAGTGACAGAATCAGAACTCAAGTCCAAAAGCATGAATTTGAACTTCAAACCTTGTGTTCTTAAACAATATAGTTCATTATTGCTCGAAGGTGAAGCATTGGCCTCGGTGTGGAAATGAAGTTAACATCGGACACAAACCAGGAAATGTCGGGACTGACTTTGAAGAGCAACAGCTTTAAACCAAATCCCTTATTCTATCAAATAAGCTACGATGAATACACATAAGACAAATGCTTTCCCAAATATCCCATAATCGACAAGTGGCAAAACCAAGATCTCAATCCTGTTCTAGTTCTGCAAACAGGGCGATTTTCATGCCATGCTGTCTCAATGACATCATTTTCATAATTCACCCAATTATGAAAGGTTCAGAGGCATCTGCTATGAAGTCAACAAGGATGAATGCAAGCAACTCATTTCATATTCCGTCTGAAACAGTACGTATGTTAGCGTCACCAAGGATACCCAGGTTTTCAAGAGACCCCTGCTCCCGAATTGCCTTGATGGAATCAGGTGAGTACATTAAAAAAATAATACAGGACGAAATTTGGGAAATCCCACCAGATAAGCACAGTCAAAGAGGTCACAAGAAATGAATAAAGTAATCATGTTCTTCAGAGATGTTTGGATATTTACTCATTGTTAAAGTTCTTCAAATATCTCTGGGAATGGACAGAAGCATAATTGACATAATTAAAGGCATGTTTCAGTTCCCAATTTGCTTCTGATTAATCTTTACTTCTTCAAGACTGGGGTCAGAGAAAACAACACTCACTTTCATGACTGGTCTAGTACTTATTCACTAAAGGGAAACATTTTTTGTTGGTCCCCAAGGTCCCTAAGGATCTGAAAGTTTAGCTGTCTTGGAATAAAAAGGGAAAAATTGAATTTTCTAATCAGATAGATATGTGTTTGATTTTTTTGTGTGTGTCTGCTGCAGTTTTATACCATCTCATCATTTTGGATGATTTTTTTGTTTTGTTTTTAAAAACAGCCTACACCTTGGTGAAAGGAGGATATTATTAGGCATCATTCTGGGATACAGTAAGAATTAGAAGTAAAAAATGCATGCAATATTCCAAATACTTTAACTAGCTCATAATAAAGCCTATAATAAAATACAAGTGCTGTTCAAATGTTTAATATATACACGCAAACTGTTGGCGTCCTTCATCGAAAGCGCAAAGAAGACAAATGTATTCTGATCTTTACCTTTGTACCTAGGTCTTTCAGAGTAGAAAGAATCAATCTGTGATGATACTGAGAATCATTGTACAACAAATTAAGGAGGAGTGAAATATTACTCCAAACTCTCTGGCTCTTGGCAATCTCGACTCTCTTTCTCCAGTCATCTTACGATGCCACACAATGTGGAAAGTGGAGGCAGCCAGCGTCCAACATGTCATGCTGCCTGAGGTCGTGGTCAACTTCATCCCTCAATCCTCGTTTGTTGGAAGTTGGAGGAGTCATTGTGGTATATGCTGACATTGACCAACATGTGAGAGACTATTGCAATTTGGAGCCACAAGTTATAAACTTAGAAATGGTAAAATATGACCTACACATGGAAAGGTTGGAGAAAATGGACTCTGGAAGGAAACATGTATAAGAGCTCTCTTAAGCAGCTTCTGATGCCTTTGCTTACTTGTCCTCTGGTCTCCAGAGGACAAATTACCTGGACTGTATGGCAAGAAAGGGAAAGGGTGGGTGGGGAGCACTTAACGGGAGCCTGACTGTCTGCCAACTCCACTAAAAGTCCAGCTTGGTCTTACCGAATACATTCAGTATGTTGATGACAAGTGAGTTCCTTTTCTTTTTTTTTTCAGTTGAAGGTAATCAATTTTATCTTGATGAAATGCCAAAGGTTTGGGGCTTTACTTGTAATTGTGCTACCTACAGGGAAGAACAATATCAAATACTAAAACCTGAGCCTAGTCCTATAAGTAAGCAAGTGGAAGGTGAAACGGAAGCTAATGTTCATGAAGAGAGGCCCCAATAAAGGAAACACAAATGGATGCAAGTACTTATCTGGAATCCCTGCCAGCCAAAATGTTGGTGGTTCAAGTCTACACAAAGGTGTCTTTGAAGAAAGGTCCAGTGGTCAACTTCCAAAAACTCAGTCATTTTAAACTCAACAAAGCCAAGTTCTATTTGATTATACGTGGGGTTGCCACCAGTCAGGTTGGCTCATAGCAACTGGTGGTGGCACTGATGATGATATTAATGCTCATTAGAGGATTAGAGGTCAGCTCTTCATTTTACCTACCTTTCCCTCTTCTGAGATGCAATCACTTTGCTTCTTGGGTCAAATCACATCCCAATTCCAGAAAGTAAAAAATAGATTACAATAGATCCAGACAATTGAAGGACAATTCTGATGGTAGACTCAAAGGCTTCTCTGTTTCCCTTATATGAGGAGGTACCCCCCCCAAAAAAAAATTGGAGGGAAACTCCACTAAGTGGAACTATCCTGGTAAGTATGTTTCTTGCTAGGTGAGCATCCAGCAACTCATTCTGAGTTAGTGCACCCAGTGACATCACTTGGGAAGTTTCTCCCTGGTCAGAGTGAGTTTTTTCATAAAAGCAGTTTTACTCCAACCTTGTTTTTTGTGATTTACTGGTCCGAAAAAATGCCACAGAAACTGCTGTCATGTTGAAACACAGCAGACAAGGACAGCACTGTGCATGAAACTCAAGTGCACCCATTCAAAAGTGTACTCATTTCAAAAAGGTGAAATGTTAATTGATGACAAACCTTGTTCTTGACATCCGTCATCTTCCCAAATGGACAAAAATGATGGCTCATAGTGCATTTGGAGTTCATTCCACCAGGCCAGACTGTTAATCAAGCTTTCTATTTAGAGGTTCTGAGAAGATTGCTAACAGTGTGCGTCAAAGAAAGGCCTGTTTTGACACCACAATGATGTACCTGCTCATGCAGCCATATCAGTGCATCAGTTACTAGCTGAAAGCAGCATGCCTCTCTTGCCCCGCACACCTAACTCACCAGAACTAACTCTCTGCAACTTGTTTTTGTTTGAAGAGGGACATTAAAGGACAGCGATTTGATGACATAGAAGAGGTGAAGAAAAAAATGAGAGAGGTGCTGTCAGTCATCCACATAAATGAGTTTGAAAAATGATTCCAAGAATAGAATCACAGATTTGACAAGATGTATGAAGTGTCATGGAGAGTGTTGTGAAGGTGATAAGGTGGTTTTGTGAAAAAAGAAATGTAAATACATTGCTTTGAAAAAGCATTTGGGGGGGGGGTTACCCCCTCATATGTTCATGTAACCAGCTTATAGCTCATACACTGCTAGACTAGAACTTCAGCTCTAGATGATTATACTACTTATTACATATTTAACAGAATTTTTCAACCTGTCTCATGCATCACAATTTTCACTGTAGATGTATGTATATATGTGTGTGTACACTTATGGATGTATATGTGGGTGGGTGTGGTGGGGTGAGGGAATTTCAAAGCTGGCAGGGAAGATTTCAGAATATTCATTTCACAGGTTCTGCACTTTTCCCAAGCATCAATTTGCAGCAAGTTAGTTCCAGACAACAACTTGTGTCAATTGCCTGTACTCGGTACAAGTTCTTGCTTATCCTGAAGCACAATTAGCAGCAATAGGCAGATGGATCGAAATGAGATTAGCTTATCTTTTATTCATCAGTTCAGTCTGACAGCATTGAGAGTATATTCTAATGGATCTCATGAGCAAAGGTCATAAATTTCCCTTTTTTAGTCAGTGACGCTGAATTCAACGACTGTCTCCAAATGACTTCGCCTGTCCCCAGAAGTGTGGAGGATTTAGAGCACAGAGAGGTCTAGGCAGTGTCTCTAAAACCCTAATGTGCATCAGAATCAAGGAGACGGAAAGTGCAACATGGGTTTGTGTGCCTACCCTAAAATCTGTCTCAGAAGATCAGAATTGGGTGCGATAATTGACTCCTGTAACCATCTCCCAAACAACACCGAGGCTGCTAGCCTCCAGCTCAGGCTTTGGGACTGTTTTGGTAGGGAGTAAGAAAAGTTAATAGGCACCTGTCCTAGTGGAGCCATAGGTAAGCAGTTTGCTGCTAACTATATATGTGATCCGTGGTTCAAATCTGCACTCCACAGAAGAAAGATGTGGAAGTCTGCTTCTTAAAACTACAGTCTTGGTTCTGAAACCACACAGCCCACAGGGAAGAAGCACACCAGTCTGTGTGATCACGAGCTGTCAAAGGGATGAGGTATCAAGCATGGAAGAACAAAAAAATCATATCATTGTGAATGAGGGGGAGTGCAGAGTAGAGACCCAAAGCCCATCTGTAGACAACTGGACATTCCCTTATGGGAGGGTCTCGGGGAGGAGACCAGCCAGTCAGGGTGCAGCGTAGCAATGATGAAAATACAACTTTCCTCTAGTTCCTAAATGCTTCCTCACCACCACCACCCAACTATCATGATCCCAATTCTACCTTACAAATCCAGCTAGACCAGAGAATGGACACTGGTACATACAGGAACTGGAAACAGGGAATCCAGGACAGATGATCCCTTCAGGACCAGTGCTGAGAGGGCTATATCGGGAGGGTGGAGGGAAGGTGGGGTGGAAAGGGAGAACCAATTATAAGGATCTACATATAACCTCCTCCCTGGGAGACAGACAACAGAAAGGTGGGTGAAGGGAGACGTCAGACAGTATAAGATATGACAAAATAATAACATAAGTTATCAAGGGTTCCTGAGGGAGTGGGGAGTTGGGAGGGAGGGGGTAAATGAGGAGCTGATGCCAGGGGCTTATGCGGAGAGCAAATATTTTTAGAATGATGAGGGTAATGAATGTACAAATGTGCTTTATACAATGGATATATGTGTGGACTGTGATAAGAGTTGTATGAGCCCCCAGTAAAATGATTTAAAAAATTAAAAAGTACAGTCTTGGAAACCCGATGGGACAGTTGTATTATGTTCCCTAGGGTTGCAATGAATCAGAACATACCCAACAGCAAATAACTACATATTTTAGGAAATATAACTCTCAAGCCCTAAAAATCATTTTCCTTTGATTGTCTATCATTATCCCAATCCCAGACGAGCTTATTTGATTCCATAGCGAGTTTCGAGGACAGAGACGGGTTTCAAATGTATTATTTTTCAAAGTTTTATTGCTTGCTAGGGGTCCTTTTATTTCTGCATGAATTTTAGAATGTCAGTTTATGCAAAATAAAGCTTACTAAGATATTGATTGGAACTATGTTGAATCTCTAGATCAATTTGGGGAGGTCTGATATGTTAACAATACTGTCTTCCAGTCCACACATGAGGTGTAGCTATTTATTAAAAGTCCTTGTTAATTTCTTTAAACAATATTTTGTAGTTTACAGGGTTCATGCTCTGCACAATTCTTGTTAGTTTCATTCCTAAAATAGTTTTTTAATATTGTAAATAATATTTTTTAAATGTATCCTGGTGATTGGGGCTTTCATACTTTGGGTTTTTGTTTTGTTTTCTTGTGCCTTACAGTGTTTGCTTCATGATATGTGAAGTTCTGTTATTAGGTGAATAAATGTTTAAGATTGTATTTCCTCTTGATAAATGTACTTCTTTACCTTAGAAAGTCATATTTTAAGAAAATATTACTAGTTTTCTTTTTTCTGTCCTTTACATTTAATCTCTCTGTCTGTATACTCATACTCTGTGTTTTTTGTGAGCAGTGTACAATGTTGCTTTCTGATTAAACCCAGGAATTTCTAACTTTGGGTCCACAACAATGACATTTAACCTAAATATCTGCTTCATTGGATTTAAAGATATCTTCTAGCTACTGACTTTTTTTCCTCTCCTCTTTTTCAGTCTTCTTTTGGATTGTTTGACTTTTCCAGTGGTTCCAATTGGTGCTGTGGGCTAGGCACTGAGCTGGTCTTCTAAACCAATAGGCTGTACATCCTCTGGTCTAGCCAGATTTGTAAGGTAGAATTGGGATCGTGATAGTCGGGGTGCAAGGGGAAGCATTTAGGAACTAGAGGAAAGTTGTATGTTTCATCATTGCTATGCTGCACTCTGACTGGCTCATCTCCTCCCCATGACCCATCAGTAAGGGGATGTCCAGTTGCATACAGATGGGCTTTGGGTCTCTACTCTGCACTCCCCCTCCTTCACAATGATAGGATTTTTTTGTTCTTTGATGCCTGATAACTGATCCCTTCGACACCTCATGATCACACAGGCTGGTGTGCTTCTTCCATGTGGGCTTTGTTGCTTCTGAGCTAGATGGCCGCTTATTTATCTTCAAGCCTTTAAGACCCCAGATGCTGTATCTTTTGATTGCTGGACACCATCAGGGACAGTGTAAGATATGACAAAATAATACTAATTTTAAATTATCAAGGGTTCATGAGGGAGGGGGAGCAAGGAGGGAGGTGGGATGAGGAGCCGACATGAAATGCTCAAGTAGAAAGCAAATGTTTTGAGAATGATGATGGCAACAAAAGAACAAATGTGCTTGACACAATGGATATATGTATGGGTTGTGATAAGAGTTGTAGGAGCCCCCAATACAATGATTTTTAAAAAAAGAACAACAACAAAAAATAGTCATTCCTCAGGAGGAATATGAGGCTATCTGTCCCCTTAAAAAATGAGTCTCTGACCCTGTACCTGTCACTATGATGGCTATGAATTTTTATAAGCTATTAATTATATTCCTTTCTGTTGTAATTTAAGCTCCAGGGTTTGGAGTATACATCTATAACTAGTAACATTTCACCTTTAAGTGATATTTTATCATTCCATGCATTATGTAAGGACCTACTATATTTCTGTTTCCTCCCTTCTCTACTCTTTACTATTGTCATGCAGGTTTTCAAGTTGACTATTAGTTCCTAAGGCAATGTCTAATATTCTGTGAATCCTATGAAGCATTCCATCTTTCATCTCCAACATTGTCATTTTCAACTGCAGAAGTTCAATTTTGCCTTTTTAATCTTTTCCATATTTCTATTTAATCTTCCCTCTACCTTCTTGAATACAAGAAGTTATGATCACTATTTTAATGTCTTTGTCTATCAAGTATATCACCTGAAGCATAGATGGGGCCATTTGTTTAGGTAATTTTTCTTTCAATTTGGGTATTTTCATGTTTATGTGTATTCATATTAATATTTGATATGAGATTATAATATTTGATTTGATTCTTAGATACTAGATATGATTGTATTCTGATAAGTGGATTCCTATAAGTCAAGTTTTGTTGTTGTTTTGTGGTGGTGTGCATTTCAATTACTGGTCAACTACTGGAAACTTGAGTTTCACTTTTAAGCTTTGGTAGGTAGAAATAGGGCAACATTTAGATTAGGGCTAATTTTCCCCATTACTGAGGCAAAACCCTTTGGAGTACTCTGCCTAATACCCCACAAGTTGTTCCCCTCTGACTGACAGGGAAAACGAGAAACTATTCCCAGTCTGTGTCATCTCTACAGATGATTTCCTCTAATCCTCTTTTATTTGGGGGGACGGGGTCGAGGAGTGCAGTGGTCTCAGCCACAGGAGTGAATTGATCATTGTTACTTGGCTGAAGAGTAGATCCTTGAGCTCTGTTAGCTTTCTCTAGTCTGGTTTTCCCTTATCTCTCAGACTCTCAGCTCTGTCTTTTGGACCCAGAGTGATAACTGGGCTTTGTTTCCATCTCAATGTGAGGACCTGGTGTGGGAGGTCTATGGCTGACTTCCTTTGGCTACACAAATCAGAAGGAGAATTAATCCTCTAAGGCAGTGGTCCTAAACCTCCCTAATGCCCGACCCTTTATTACAGTTCCTATGGTGACCCCCAACCATAAAATTATTTTTGTTGCTACTTCATAACTGTAATTCTGCTACTGTTATGAATCTGATATGCAGGATGTATTTTCATTGTTAAAAATTGAACATAACACAAATAAAGCATAATAATGGATCACAAAACAATATGTCATTATATATTGTGAAATATTTATGTTTTCCAATGGTCTTAGGTGACCCCTGTGAAAGGATCATTTGACCCCCAGAGGGGTCATGACCCAGAGATTGAGAACCATTGCTATAAGGCAAGTGATCAGATGTTCCTCCACTTTCCAACTTCCTGATTGCCAACTATTCTGATGCCAACTGTCCTTCCCAGAACACTCTCTCTCTCTCTCTCTGTTGGAGATAGGTTGTTGCAATGAACACACCAAACTCACTGCAAAATATTCATGTTTATGGGGTTTATTCAGAAAGGCAACAGACTATAAGAGAGGAACAGAGAAACTTAAGGATGCAGTTATTTGTTGCAGCGCCTCTTTACAGTCAGACTAGCGAGCATATCCTTCTCTGATCCCCAGCCTCTCAGCCACCCCCTTCACCTCTGCCCAACTTGGGGGATTGTTTTACAGCTTCTTTAGTGCAGACAGATGCCTAACGGACACCCTACTCTGTAAGATAGCCACCTGCTCACTCTGAAAAGCCCAGCATGTTGTCTCATGATCTCAGTACTGTGGCCTTTCATGCCTCTGTGCCTTGGCCACTTCAAGCAGGGAGTTTGTACATGCTCCCTGGTGGCTCTTTTTTCTTGATGGTCATGGAAGCCCTACTCCTGCTTTTGAAATGGCTCCTTGTATGCCCAAGAACCTGGCCAAACTGCGTGGTCCCATCCAATCGCAACCAGGAGCCCTGGTGCTGTTGTGGTTATGCATTGGGCTGTTAAGTGCAAGTTCAGCAGTTCGAAACCACCAGCTGTTTCAAAGAAGAAAGTTGGAGCTTTCTACTCCCATTCTCAGAAACTCATAGGGGCAGTCCTATCCTGTGCAGCTAAGAGTTGGCACCGAAGGCAGTGGGTTTGGCTTGGGGCTTGGAACCAATCATTTGGTAGGAGTTATAGAGAACATGGATGGAAGCCTTATACCAAATGCCTTTACTTCACTGCTCCATACCTGCACTATGGCCTGAAAACTACAAGCAGAAATATGGCCAACTGTAGTAATCCCCTCGTTTGATTTTCATCTCTGTCCCTTTGTCATTGGAAGCATAATAGCTTGAACACTAGGATTTCATATATTCTGTCCATTTTGTGGAAATGGGGAAGTAAATTCAGCTCCATCTAGAGTGGATGAGAAATACACACCTACTCAGTGTTCTAAAAGTCTCTAATTCAAGTTCAGTTTTATTTTCTTTTTCAGTCACATTAATCAATATCCTTGGCTGCCTCCCAACCTTTTCTCTTTGATTTATCATCGGATGACTTCCAAATTTTCAGGAAAGGATTATGTCCATTAACTAGGGAAAAAACATATATAGATAATTTAATTATAAAGAGAACTGTGTAAAATATATATTGTGTCATACGAATTGCTAGTCCAGCCTCATGGCTCTCGGGTGTGTTACAGCGGAAAACATCTCCAGATGATTTTCTTTGCTGGAATCTTAGTGGAAACAGATCCCCAGGTCATGGCTTCTGCTGTATCACTAAGTGGGTTTGAACCACCAAACTGTGGGTGAGCATTCAAGTGCAAAGTGTTTGCATCACCCATGAAAACCAAACCCACTGCTCTCTATTTGGATTCATAGCAACCCCGCAGGAGAGAGACAACTTCACTATAGTGCTTCTGAGGCTGCAAATCTTTACAGAAGCACTCTGCTGTATCTTCTTCCTGAGGAGCTGCTAGTGGATTTGAACTGCTGGCTTTTCTGGTAACAGTTGAATATTTTAACCACTGGTCACTCCAGGCTCCTTTGCATCACGTCAGGACCTTACATACTGTACTAAAAGATGTTAAAAAAAAAATAGATCTACTATAGGATGTAAACTATCTTCCATAAATTCTTTCAGCAAAAAGAAAAGAAACAAATTGTTAATAGCTATGTTTAGACTAGAAAGTTATCGGGAATAACTTTCCTTAGATTTTTTTCTGTATTTCCCAAGTTATTGTGGCAGGGAGGTATGTATTATCTTTAAAGGGCAATGCTGTTCTCTGTTGTTAAGAATAAGCTTCACTGAGATGAAAAAAAAATGAGGGAAAATATTAGAAAATATAGCCAGAGTCAGAAGTTACTTCGCTCTCTCTCCTTGGATGCCACGCTAACTCTTTTATGCTTGACTGTCGCAGATGCAAGCGAGCCCTAATGGAGCAGTAATTAAAGCACTCCGCAGCTAGCCAAAAGGTCAGCAGTTCTCACCCATCCACTCAGCTGGAGGAAGCTGTGGCAGGCTGTTCCCTTAAAGATACACAGCATTGGAAATCCTGGGGGGCAGATGTACTCTGTCCTACAGGTTCACTGAGTCCAGATAAAATTGACCACAGTGGGTGGGTGCAGTTATAAAGCATGCACCCATGTCTCCATTTTTTTTTCAATCTGGTTTATAAAGCATTGTGGAAAAAATCAGGGTAGAGAAGCAAAAGTTTAGTAAACAAGAACGTCATTCCCTCAGCATTAGGAAGAAAGAGTCAGCCCTCATAAAATGTTAACTGTTCTGTCTTCAAGAGAAGCTGAAACATTCCACCTTGAATGGAACATTCTGGAAATTTAAAGAGAAGCAACAGGAGAAGGCTTTCGTAAATTAACTCTACTTTCTCTTGGTTGACAAATTAAAGTACCTCAGTTGGACTATTTTGTTTTTAGATCAGGTTTCTCTTATGAGCCCCATGTCCTAGGCAGTGGAACAGCAGCAGCAGGAGGCCCAGCAAAGTCACCCCTCCCCTTCTAATGCTTTTGGAAACAAAGCACTAACAAGGACTACTCTGCCCATGTAAGAATCATGTTTTGTCCATTTAAAGATCATTGTCCTGTCCTGAAGGAGTCTTGGCCGTGTGCATGCTAGGCAGTTAACCGCAAAGTCGGCAGTCTACACCCAGCAGCCGTTTCATGAGGAGAGAAGAAAAGAGCCGGAGAAACCCTATCGAGGGTCACTGAGTCAGCAATCACTCCATGCCCGTGGGTTTGGGTCTTGTTTCTAGAATCAGATAAACCTAAATTTAAAACCTAGTTCTTCCACTTCAAAACCTGTGGCCACGAGCAAGTTATTTAACTCCTTTGAGTCTCAGTTTCCATTTCAGCACATAGTGAAAAGCAAATAACCTCATAGGCGTACGGAGAGAATTAGAGGAATTAAATATGCGGTAAGTCTTTGCAGTGGAGTCTATGCCTGCTCAGAGTGAGCTTATAGAATCGGGTGGAACTGCTCCCGAGGCTGCCCTGACTGTGATCTTTACAGAAGCAGCCTGCCCCAGCTCTCTCCTGAGGAGTCACTGGTTGGTTCAAATGGCTAAATTATCCGTTGGAACTCAGGGGCATAACCATTGTACTAATGCCAAAAATCAAAAACAAAAGACACTGCTTTCTAGTTCCTTCTGACTCACGATGACCTGAACATATGTGATTGTGCCCACCCTATAAAATGCATTCAAATCTACATGAATCTAATGAAATCAAAGGATCAATAAACAAATAGAATAGTACCTCTTATTTCTTAAGCTCTGGAGACCATAATTTAGATGGAACCAAGATATATAGAAATAAAAAGTAATATAGGTGTGGCATAGAACCTATTATGCCCTCGATATTTAATGCCAATAAAAGGAACAGAGAGAAAGGAGATATATTGGGGAGTTGATGATCAGAACAAGCCACATGGAAGAGATAGGACTTAAAATGAGTCCTCTACTTCATACACAAATCCTGAAACTTGGTTAAAAAAAATACCCAAAACACTGCCATTGAGTTGATTACAACTCTTAATGACCCTATAGGACAGAGTAGCAACATCCTGTGAATTCCCAAGACTCTAACTCCTTAAGGAGTAGAAAGCCTCATCGTTCTCCCTCCTCACAGTGACCAGTGGTTTTTAACTACTGAACTTGTTGTAGTTAGCAGCCCATCTTGCAACCTACCAGGTTACTGGGGATCTTCTAAGAATTGGAAGAGAGGAAGGAGAACTATATTTCCGTGAGAAGAGCACTTGTGACCACAGGAGGTATCATTTGACTATTTTACTGAAAAGCAGTTTTTTTTACATTGTCAGAGTTACAGAGTTTACATTGTCCAGGCTCCTCAGGAAAAAACACACACAAAAATATGGATAATTGTGTTACCTCAATTTTAAGCAACTTAGTGAAGGTTGTTGTTGTTAGAAGCATTCAAGTGGGTACCCATCACAGTGGCCTTACAAAGAACAGAAAGGCACAGTGCCCAGTTCTGTACCATCCGCACAATTATTGCCATTTCTAATCCTCACAATTGTTGTCATCTCTGGTCCTCACAATGGTTGTCAAATCAGTGGATTTTGCAACCATTGGTCAATCTATCTTGCCTTCCTCGTTTTCACAGACTCTCTGGTTTACCAAACATGATGTCATTTTCCACGGACTGGTCCCTTTTCATAACATGTCCAAGTTCCTGAAATAAAGTCTCAATAGCTTCTCTTCTATGAAACATTTTGCCTGCACTTCTTTCAAGACAGATTTTTATTCTTCTGGCCAACGCAATACCCAACTGCCATCAAGTCAATTCTGACTCGTAGTGACCCCATGGGACAGACTAGGACTGCCCGTGGGAGCTTCAAGGCTGTGAAACTTTACAGGAGTAGGGACCCTCATCTTTGCCCCTGGAGATGCTGGTAGGTACAAACTATGGGCATGTGTGTGGTTAGTGTGTCAGTCTGTGTACATTACAGAAACAAATCTACAGACATTCATGTGCAAGAGAGAGTTTTATATAAAGATTAAGTGACATCAAGAAAGCATCCCGGGGCAGGGAATGTGCAGATGTGCTTTATACAATTGATGTATGTATATGTATGGATTGTGATAAGAGTTGTATGAGCCCCTAATAAAATGTAAAAAAAGAAAAGGAAAAAAAAAAAGAAAATGATTGGGGCAAAGAATGTACAGATGTGCTTTATACAATTGATGTATGTATATGTATGGATTGTGATAAGAGTTGTATGAGCCCCTAATAAAATGTTTAAAAAGAAAAGAAAACATCCCAACCCAGTGCTGCCCAAGCCCACAAGCCCAACATTAACCCATATGTCTGACACCAATCCACAAAGTCCTCCTCCATCTCACAGAACACATGCAATGACGCCGACTGCAGGAAGAAAGCCAAATCAGTGAGTGTGTAAGCATCTCAGTGGTGGCAGGGGGCTCCACACGGATGCTTCAGCCCACAAGGATGCTTCAGCCCACAGGGCTGCATCGGAGTAGATCCACGCAGCTTCTCATTAGGAATGTCTTCCAGGAAGTGAACCTTGCCAGCTGAAGCAGAGAACTTGCTAAGGCAGCTGCACCCTGGTCCAACCATCAGAAAGCAAGAGACCTGAGAACTCGAAAGGCGATGCTCACTGAGCCATTTATCCCTCCGCCCTTCAATTAACCCCACATGTTTATCGGCCAAGTTGCCACAATAAACTTTAACTTACTCAGTTAGCAACCCAACAGGTAAACCACTATACCACCATGGTACATTCAACCTTCTTCACCCACACATTATGATGGGAACGGCTTCATGTGTTTGTCTCTGAGACAGCCTAAAATCTCATCATACTGAGTGGCAAAGGAATTTTAAAAGGGGACACACCTCAAGATTAAAGAGTGGAAGAAGCAGTAACTGACAGGAGCATTTTACAAAGTTCTGAAAATGAGAAAAAGAGAATAAGTTTATGGTTTTTCTAGGCAAAGGAATGGAGAGGTGAACCAGGAAGAAAAAAACTGGCTTACAATGAAGAATGCAGGTCAGATCTTAGAAGTTTCAGTAAGGATGAGGGCAGGGGTAAGAAATGAGTAGAAATTTCCTTTGCTGCTCCCACTTTCCTAGGGATGCACTAGCAGCCGAGAGAGCGAGAAATGTCACTTGTCACTACTGCTACCTAAGTTAGTTTTCTTCATGGTATGTGTCGCCACTTGACATTGCCGTCTGTTGAGTCATTCAAGGACCCACTGTGTGTTCTCCCCACTGCCTTACAAGTCCCAGGAAGGCAGGGCTTTGTTGGTGTTGTTCACCTTGCTCTCTTTGTCATTATTGATTGGTTGGGTACCATCCCCAGGAAATAGTAAACAGTTGGTAAATATTTGTGGCACAAATCACTCAATGAACTGTAGGAAGAACCTCAACACCAAAATGGTAGTCATTGAGTCATTGAGACCCTACCTGCTGCAAAAAGAGTACCGCACGGACCAGCATCATCCTCACAATTGTTCCTCTACCTGAGCCCACGTATGCAGTCATCGAGTCACGACAGTCCCAACTCACAGTCAACAGGGTCTCTCGAAGTTGAACCAACTCACCTGTACCTAACTACAGGGCTGCTATGAATCAGAATCAACAAGATAGCAGTGAGTTGATTAGTTTTAAAACTCAATGGGCAGTTCTACCCTGTCCAGGGTCTCTATGAGTTGGCAATGACTCCATGGCAGCAAGTTTGGTTATTTGGTTTTTGGTTTTTGTTTTTAAGTGTAGGAACATTTTTTAAGAGGAGGGAGCATCCTAAGCAAAGAAAAGAAGATGGAGGCCCAGTGCAAGGAGGGAAAAACTTTGTCATAGTACAGTAATACTGCTTCTTCAGGATCCTTCTCTAAATTTCTTACCAAAGCAATGATATTCACTGCCATCACGTCAAGTCTGACTCACAGTGACCCTATAGGACAGAGTTTAACTGGCCCTTTGACTTCCTGAGGCTGTAAATCTTAGTTGAAGCAGAAAGTCTCCTCTTTTATTCCCCATGGAGCAGCTCTTGGGGTCAAACTGCTGCCTTTGTTATTAGTAGCCCAACATAACAGCTCTTGTGCCACCAGGTCTCCTAATTTCCTTACAGGCGCTCCTTCATTACCCCTATCACCACCACACCTGCTGATCAGTATCAATGCATGCCTCAATGTTGTTAAATGCTGTCCCCTTGATTCCAATGCATGTAACAGAGCAGAAGCGCCCTGTAGGGTTTTCTTGGCTGTAATATTTTATGGGGAAGGGGGCGGGGGGGCTGGTGGCACAATGACTAAGTGTTCCGCTGCTAATCTAAACAGTTGAAGATTTGCACCCAGGAGACAGAGGTAGCAGTCTGCTTCTGTGATTATTTATAGCCTTGGAAACTCTATGGGGCAGTGAGTGAGTCAACATCAACTGGCAGCAATTGGTTAGGTTGACTCGTCACAAGCACAGCTTACCCAGTCTTTCTCTCCCTGAGCCACTATTGTGGTTTTTGCTAGGTGTGATGAAGTTGGTACCAACTCCTTAACAGAATGAAACACTGCCCAGTGCTGAGCCAGCCTCAAAATCACTGTCAGCTTTGAGCCCATCCTGGCAGTGCCTATGTCAATCAACCTTGTTGAGAGCCCTTCTTTTTCTTGATGCCCCACCACTTTCCCAAGCATGCTGTCCTTTTATAGGCTGGGTGAGCTCAGCCATGGGGGGAGTGCAAACCACCAACCTTCTGGTTAACTGCTAAGCACTTCACTCTCTACCCTCAAGGCTGTAGCGAATATAAATCTTTGCGCTTGGACTTGCTGCCATCCACATGTGCTGTCTTCCCACAGCACTAATGCATTCTGGTAGCGGTGTCTCTTGCAAAGCCTAAATCAAGGTGATTCAGTGGTGATGCCGTCACAGGAGGAAGGAGAGTAACCTCTGCAGGGAGATGCAAGCCTCGTTCCCAGTTTTGAGAGCCATTATGCAGATAATTTCACTATGCAGAAAAAGAAAAGGCACTCACCCATGCGTGTGATAATTATTCTCCTAGCAGTAGATGCTGATAACACACACGCATCTACTACCTTCACCTACATCAAGACAAAGACCAGGAGAAATTTAGAAGGGGACTGATAACTAAAAAAGTTTTAAAATGAGGCAAGCCAGCCCACAGCCTGTGAAACGAATCCCCACATTTATAAAGTATGTTGGTATCTGAAGCAGCATCCGGTCTCCTGATCCACAGCCTGAGTCACCAGTTGTTAGACGTGTCATTTCCAAGATGAACTTGCAGAGGTGTAGTTCATTTTCCAGGTGCTTCCACTCAATCCATCGCAGGCCGTTAGAATGCAGTGTTAAGACACTGTGAATATGATTATCTGCCAGTGAGATGTCTTTGCACCACCTTCTGCAGAGACCTGTGTATGTCATTGAGCCTAAAATAGACCTCATCCCAAAATTTCCCTTTGATCTCATATAACCTACCAAGAAAAATGCTACTAGAAAGCAACCACCATCCTAAGAACATGATCAAAGAACAAGAAATGGGGTCCAAACTAAAAGTGCCCTGATTAAGAGCTTGGCTGCTAACTGGCAGCTCAGTGGTCTGAACCCCTGGAAGGAAGAGTGGTAATCTGTTCTGTAATGACTGAAGCATGGGAAACTCCATTAGCCAATCGACTCCATTCAATAGGGTTACTATGAGTCAGACTCAATTTCGTTGGCAATGAGGCTGGTTGGTTTTCATTGATTATTATCCTTTTTAATACCTCCCTCAACCACATCTCGTGTGGTCATTTATGAAATCTTCATGTCACTTTATAAATTCATGGCACTCATTATTCATTTGCCTCTAGCTGACCATTCACATACTCAAGGTCGCAGAGATTTAGTGCTTCTGTGACAAAGAGTCCCAAGAGGGTGCCCTTAAAGTGGAAACGTACTTTCTCACAGTGTAGTTACCTGGAAGTCCAGATTAAGGGTATTGCCTCTAGGAATGGCTTTCATTTTCTGTCAGTTCCGTGGGAAGGCCCTTATCTCTTCTGAGCTTCTGCTCCTGGGTGATCTTCATGTGGCTTGGCTTCTTCTCCCTTCCCTGTCTCTGCTCTGCTCACGTGTTTAATTTCTTTAATGCTCCAAAAGAGATACACTGAAGATACACCCTATACCAATCCTGTCTCATTAACATATCAGACAACCCACTTCCAAGTGGGATTAGATCCACAAGTATATTCACTGCCATTGAATCAATTTTGACTCACAGAGACCTTATTGGACAAGGTAGAACTGGCCCTTGTGGGTTTGGGAGGCTATAAATATATGAGAGATCCATAAGTATCAAGGCTAGGGTTTACCATATTTATAGAGTATTTATAATTTAACAAAAAACAATCAATATTTACTAAATCTTTACCATTATATTACCACTACAAAATATATGGATGTTAGGCATTACCCTGCTTTTTCAGGTCTTCCAATGTAATTAATTATGCAATTATGCATCCTGTAATCTGAAAAAAATCATTATTTAAAAGTGTTTTGTTAGCTAAAGTACATTGTACAGATTTCTTTTTATCTTTCTTCCTTCAAAAATGGAAAAATTGTTGAATACCTAGCTTAATTGATAACTCTTTTCTCATATTGTCTAAAACAAAAACTTTTAAGTGTACTTAAACAAGGTTTTAACATTAAAAATAACATCTGATGCACACACTGGCTTCCTAAAGAGACAGAAGACATTTTAGGGCAGAGCACATAGCTAAAAAGATAATATTGATACACTGAAAGTAAATTTTAAAGTTCCAGAAAGAGTAATGATTAGGAAAAGGAAGCAAAGAAGATGAGAAATCTAAGAAAAAGTAAGATTCTGCCCCCCCCCACCCCCTCGCACCACTCACTGTCATGGCGTGGACTTCCTGCCACCGTCACTGCCATGATGTGGACTTCCCATCACCATCATTGCCATGGCGTGGATTTTCCGCCACCACTCACTGTCATGGCGTGGACTTCCCACCACCATCACTGCCATGGCATGGACTTCCCACCACCATCACTGCCATGACGTGGACTTCCCATCACCATCACTGCCATGGCGTGGATTTTCCGCCACCACTCACTGTCATGGCGTGGACTTCCCACCACCATCACTGCCATGGCATGGAATTCCCACCACCACTCACTGTCATGGCATGGATTCCAACACCTAGTGACCCTAATCTTTATGGAGACAGACAGCCTCACTTTCTCCCAAGGAATGGCTGCTGGATTAGAACCCCTGACCTTCTGGATAGCAGTCCAATAATTATCCTACTGTATCACCAAATAAATAAAACTCACTGACATCGAGTCTAGTCCATCGATTCCAACTCATAGTGACCCTCTAGCACAGGGTAGACTCGCCCCTGAGTTTCGGAGGCTTTACTTTTTCTCATGAATAGAAAGCCTTGTCTTTTTCCATAGAGCCTCCAGTGGTTTGCAATTATGGACTTGCAGGTTGCAGCCCAATGAATAACTACTACACCAAAGAGGTCCAAAATTGGGGGGAGATGAGCTATTTTAATGTTGTAAGGCCTTTGTTTTGTTTTGTTGTTCTGGCTGAAAGGTAGAAAACCTCCATGAGACCTGGTTGAAATATCTCTCAAGTCTATCAACCTGTCATGTTCCATGATGGTCCCTCTACACAATGATTGCATTCTGTTCTGGTTCCCAACATGGATTTTCTCTAGGATGTTAATATGCTGGCCAACAGACATAAGCCATTAGTCAACTTCACAGCTAGCCAATTGACCATAACAAGCTCACTTCATCCTTAAGACTTTTCTGGCTCACAATGTAGCAAAAATGTAATTTAATTCTATGAGTTTGCAATTTTTCTGATTTAAAGTAACTCAAACATTGAGAAAAAGAATCATGACCAAATTATCTCAATATTCGGTGTGGAAAAAAATAATCACTATCTATGTAAGGAACATAAAATTCATCTCAATTTCATAGCACTTTGAGAGGAGTGACAAGTAAACAACAATGCAGAAAGAATGAAGAGGAAGAAATTAAGCTTTGCTGAAAAGGTGCACAAAGCAACATAAATGAAATGATCATCAGCTAAGCTTTGAAGAAGAGGCAGGGTGATAAGGAAGGACAGAAACATCATAAAGGTAGAAGATGTACAGGGCATACAGAAACTGGAGAGTAGACCAACTGGGTAAGATGTGAGCTTAAAGTAAGACTACAGTCAAGGTCAAGCAGCAGCAGATCATGGCATACCAGTTTGGGAGCTTTTCTCATTACATGGCGGTAGTTCAGAGCCATGTCATTTCTATGATGCAGGAAAAATATAATGTGATAGTATTTTTGTGTCAAGAGGGCACTGGTAAGAAATATGGGTGGAGTTTAGCCTGCCAGTTAGGTCAAAGTTGGATGATCTCCTTCGGTGGTGCAACTGAGATAAATGGTTCTTGGGAGGCCTGACCCCTCCTTATATAATCATAAGTGTCCTGGTTTTGCTTCTCTAGAGAACCCTGCCTACTACACATAATCAGAATGATATTATAGAAGTCAGACAAGGTCTATGGCTAAAAACTGGAATGGACGCTTCATGTTAACTACTAGCATAGTGATGGTTCGGCGGTAGAATTCTTGCCTCCCAGGTGGGAGCCATGGTTAAATTCACAGCGAATGCCTCATGTTCAGCAACCGGTCATCAGTCAGTGGTGGTTTGTGTGTCCCTATGATTCTGAGCACGTTTGGGGAGGGCTTCCAGACAAAGACTAAGAAGAAAAGCCTGTGATTTACTTCTGAAAATCAGTCAATGGAAACTATATGGGTTACAATGATATGAGTCTATCATGCAAAGGATCACTGTGAGTTGAGGGCCAACTCAACTGCCACGAACAACAGTGTAAAAATAATGCATTAGCATTTTCCATCCTGATACCTGAATCAAATCAAGCAAAAATGAAGAGTACAAGACAGTGAGAATATTGAGTCCTAAAACACAATGCATTTATTGTATGGGGAATACATAGAAGTATACCCATTCCTCACTAAGAGTTAGTTGACATCATCCTGAAATGGAGGATGACCACACAAAACGGAAAATAACGACATAATCATTTAACTACTGAAGTACATCCTTACATAAATGCCAAAGCTCAGCCCTATAATGCCTGAATTTTTAATTTCAGGGAAAATAATTTTTGTTTTTATTCTTTACTTTCCTAGTTATCAATATACATTAATATATACATTTAATTAAATGTTACAAAACATCGCACTCGGCGTTATAGGGTTAGGATCATATCCCAATCAACACACATGATAACCACCCAAGCCTTTACTACTCTTACCTTACGTCTCAGTACCTATAACACAAATGTTGTCACTTACGTCTCAGTACCTATAACACATATGTTTTCAATATGGAAAATAGCTAGTTGGTAGACTTTTTACTATTTCTGCAAATGTGAAATGTCAACTATGGTCGTTAGGGATTTTGTCAACTAGATACTCCTGGCTAGGAGTGGAGTCAAGTTTGCTAATCGAGTCAGAGCCTGATCACACCTCCTTGATGTCATCATCAGCCTTTTACATAAGAGCAAGATGAAAAGAGACGATCTCTTTCTGTGTTTTCACCTTCCTCCTTATTGGGATTCAACTGTCAACCTGGCAAGTTGTCAGTGTTCTATATCCACTGTCATGTGATCTTCCTGCTTCCAGATTTACTGCCATGCAGCTACAGGAGTCTGAAGAGGGAATTATGGACTAGCATCCGACTTAAAGGTTTAAGTTGGACTGGGCTGGGATGAATTCTTGATATATCATTACTTCTTAATATAAAGTTCTTTCTTACACATATACAAGGGGGTACCCCCCAAAACTGGAATATTTTCAAAGCCATGTATTTAAATATTTTCATAAAACAACCTTATCACCTTCAAATTACTCTCTATTATATTTAATACATTTGTCAAAAAATGGGTGCATAAGAAGCAAATGTGGTAAAGAGAGCTATCAAAAGATATAGCATCTGTGGTCTTAAGGGCTTGAAGATAAATAAGCAGCCATCTAGTTAAGAAGCAACAAAGTCCACATGGAAGAAGCACACCAGCCTGTGTGATCATGAGGTATAGAAGGGATCAGGTATCAGGCATCAAAGACCCAGAACAAAAAATCACATCATTGTGAATGAGAGGGAGTGTGGTGTGGAGACCGAAAGCCCATCTATAGACAACTGAACATTCCTTCACAGAGGATCAAAAGGAAGGGATGAGCCAGTCATGGTACAGTATTGCATGGATGAAACATACAATTCCTCTAGTTCTTTAATGCTTCCTCTCCCCCACTATCATGATCAAAGTTCTACCTTATGAATCTGGCTAGACCAGAGCATGTACACAGGTACAGAAAAGAGCTGAAAACACAGAGAATCCAGAACAGATAAACCCCTCAGGACCAATTTTGAGAGTGGCGATACCACGAGGGGAAGGGAAAGGTGGGGGGAGAAAGGAGGAGGAACAGATCACAATGATCTAAATATAACCCCTTCCCAGGGGGGCGGACAACAGAAAAGGTGATGAAGGGAAACATCAGTCAGTGTAAAACATGAAAAAATAATGCGTACAATGGTTGTGTGTATGGATTATGATAAGAGTTGTATCAGCCCCCAGTAAAATGACTGAAAAAATACATTTGTCAAATCTTCAATTTCATTCTTGGAAACATTTTCAAACTCATCTATTTGGATTGTTGACAGCACCTACCTAATTTTTTTCTTTCCCTCTTCTAGATCATCAAATCACTGTCCTTTTATGTCCCTCTTCATTAAAGGAAGCAAAAACAAGTCGCACAGAGAGAGGTCAAGTGAGTAAGGTGCATGGGATAAGAGAGATGTGCTGTTTTGGGCCCAAAACTGGCGCACTGAGATTGCTGTGTGAGCAGGTACATTGTCATGTTGGCAAAATCCGTCCCCTATCTGCCACAATTCAGGCCTTTTTTGTCAAATACTGTTGTCTATCTTTTCAGAGTCTGTAAGAAAGCTTGGTTAGCAGTCTGACCTGGTGAAACAAACTCCAAATGCATTATGAATTATTTGTCCGTTTTAGAAATTGATGGATGTCCAGAAGGAGGTTTGTCATTGATTGACATTTAATATTTTTTGAAACAAGAAAACTACTCATATGCTTGAGTTTTGCCCATAGCAATGTCCTTATGAGCCGTGTTCAATATCACAACAGTTTTTGTGGCATTTTCCTGAGCAGGAAAAAAATTTTTCACAGCTGCATTCTGTTCTCATAAACTGGCCATCACAAAAAATGAGGTTTGAGTGAAACTGCTTTCACGAAAAAATTCACTGTGACCAGGGAGAACCTTCGCAGGTGAGGCCACTGTGTGCCCTAACCCAGAACAGGTTGCTTGATATTCGCCTGTGGGGTGGGGTGGGGGGGTGCATACTAAGAAAGCTCCACCCAGGGAAGCTTTGTTCCATATTTTTTGGGGGGTACACCTCATATGAACGTCACTAGCTTTGTTTCTGTAAATTACCCAGCCTGAAACATTGACCAATAAGTGAGAAGCAATTTTTTTTTTAATTTGGGCTACTTCATAAATTTCACTGTAGCTTCCATGAATCGCTAACTCCTGTAGGATCCAGGGGATATTTTTGTGAGAAGAATCTTGACTATTTGTGTTGCCATGAAGATATTAAAACCTTGTTGTTGGTAGGCATCATGGAATGATTTCCAATGCATAATGGCCTTATCTACAGCAGAACAAAATTGTCTGGTTGGTCCTGCACCATGCTCACAATGTTTTCTTAGTTTGATCAGATTGGTGCACTCATTGTGTCAACCAATCTCATTGAAGACCTTCCTCTATTTTTGTGGAATCTCATATATAATAAATCAAAGATGATGTGCTTCCTCAGGGCCTCATCCTTCCTGTTAGCATGCCCAAGGTATGTTAGACAAACTCTCACCATCCAGTTTTCAAGAGCATTAGGCTATGTTTCTTCCAAGGGAGATGTTTGTTCTTCTGGCAGTCGATGATCCATTAAATATTTTCCACAAACACCATAATTCAAATGCATCATTTCTTGTCTTGTCTTCTTTATTCATTGTCCGGCTTCCACATGCTTATGAGGTAACTGAAAATACCATCTCCTAGGTCAAGCATGTCATATTCCCAAAATAGTATCTTTAATCTTTACCACTGTAGAGAGCGCTTTTGCAGCAGGCTCCCTCAGTGCAATATGCCCTTTAGTTTCTTGACTGCTGCTTCCATAGTGTTGGTTGTGGAACCATGTAAAATAAAATGCTCAATAACATTATTCTTTTTTCATTTATAATGATATGTATGGTTCATTTGTGAAAAATAAAATTGTTTGTTTGATTTACACTGAAGTGCAATCCATACTGAAGGTTGTAGTCTTTTATCTTCATCAGTAAGTACTTAAATTCCTCTTCACTTTCAGCAAATGCCGTTGGGTCATCCACATATTACATGCTATTAGTGAGTCTTCCCCCAACCTTGTGTATATAAAATCTCTCCACTGACACTGAGTAAATTCTGATTCAAATCAACCCTATTTCCATTTTCGGAGGCTTTGTAAATCTTTACAGAAGCAGACAGGTTCTTCTTTCTCCTGTGGGGTGCGTGGTAGGTTTGCATTGCCAGCCGATCAGTTAACTATTCAATGCTTATCAATCAGCATCACCAAAACCCAGAACCTCACTGCCATCAAGTCAGCATCTCCTAGCGATGCTCTAGGACAGGGGAGAACTGCTACTGCGAGACTGAAAGACTGCAACTCTTCCCTAAAGTAGAAAGTCCTGTCGTTCTCCTGGGGAGATGCTGGTGGCTTCCAAAGGCTGACCTTGCAGTTACCAACCCAGCATGTCACCATGGCACCACCAGGGCTTCCAGGATTCCATATAAAAGCTGCTGTTGTTATTGTTCGGTGCCATTGAGTAGGTAACACTGCCGGGTCCTGTGCCGTTCTCACAACTGTTCTTCTGTTTGAGCCTGCTGTTGCAGCCACTGTATTAACCCTATTGTTGAGAGTCTTCCTCTTTCTTTACCGCACACCTTTACCAAGTATGATGTCCTTCCCCACGGTGTGGTCTCTCCTGAGAACATGTCCAAAGTATGTTAGATCAAGTCTCATCGTCCTTGCTTCTTAGGAGCATGCTGCCTGTGCATCTTCCAGATGGGTTACAAAGCTAGCATATATTTATTTATTTTCTAGGAATTCAATGGGAGATTACTATTGCAATATATATATATATACACACATATAAATATACACACACACATATATACACACACAAAAGTGCATGTGTGATGTCAAAGAAACGCTGAAGCTCTCTAAAAACCTGTGTAGTGGGGGAGTTGGAACAGTAAAATGTGGGGAAAAATAGTCCTTTATCGAATCAAAACTATGTTTTTCCAAAGGAGGAAAGCAACCACTATTCTATTAATTCTTGCCTCTCAAAAACCAAAATTTGGGAACTGGAAAACTGACCTAAATGTATGCAATAAGTGTAAAGGAAAGAAAGTACATTTGAGGTGGAAAATTCTGTTTATAAATATAACCATATGTGAAGCCTCTAGCTAGTTGCAAGTGTAACGTGCACATAATATTGGCCATGAAGTGAAAAATACAAAAACCAGAGACTACTGCTGGGAAGTCTGTTTAATTATTTATTACCCAGAAGTGTCACGATGCTGCATAAATGAAGGAGCCTTTTTCAGTTCATACTTTTAAAAGAAAGACAACATTATCATCACGAGTACAAGAACCCCTCTTGAATCTAAAATGTGTGTAAGATGGGCACCCTTGAGGAGAAAGCACACATATAAAGAATGAGAGAGATACAGGCCATTAGCTCTCAGAGAAAGACATGTAGCCTCATATAAGTTAGAAGACATCATCCAGGACTAGAAAGCAATGATGGCAAACTCCCTGTCATCAGAATCTTCAACCCAGGGATTGCAGAGGTTCCAGCTATGATCAGTCCACATAGGACATGAAAAACAGGGGATACATTGAAGGATGATGAACCTCACTACCCCATACGAAAAAATCCCATAGATACTTTAATTAAAGAGTCTAACTAATTCCTTTATGAGGAAAAGGAGAGTATTTTATTCAAAACCCATTGTAAGTCTTAACTACCAATGTGATGGATTACTGCAATAGTGTAAGGGGGAAATTAGCACAACTTTAAAAATAATCATGGTATTGGGGCTCATACGACTCTTATCACCATCCATACATACATCCATTTTTAAAAGAAAGACAACACATTTGTACATTTGGTGCTGTCATCATTTTCAAAACATTTTCTTTTTACTTGAGACCTTGGTATCAGCTCCTCATTTTTGCTCTCCCTCACCCACCCACCCTCAGGAACCCTTGATAATTTAAGATTATTATTATGTTTTCATGTCTTACACTTACCAATGTCTCCCTTCACCCACTTTTCTGCTATCTGGCCCCCTCGGAGGGGGTTATATGTAGATCATTGTGATCTCTTCCCCCTCGCCCCCAACCTTCCCCTTCTGCCCCTGGTATTGCTACTCTCAATATTGGTCCTGAGGGGTTATCTGTTCTGGATTCCCTGTTAATGCAGTTTTGAATCAACTTCCAATAGATTTCATTTTCTCACTGATGGATAACATCATGGGTAGATCTTGTAGCTTTATGGTCATTTACAGTTCTAAGAATCAGCTCATGTTATTTACTTATTTGCTTTTGTATCTATTAAGTATCTTATTGTCTTTTTGGTAAACACGTACACCAAAAGAAGTTTTCATTCAACAATGTCTACACATTTTAACGACCAATACTCATTGTCAGATATTCAATTAGCAGCAAAGTGTTCACTGCTTGTGCAATGGACTCCTTAAAATATTCGGTCCAGTCTAAATCAAAACCTCAATCGCACACCTTACCCCAAATTCCCTCCCTCTCCTCACCTCGTGCCTGCAATGGAAGTGATGGAAGTAATGTGAGCATCTCTCTGGTCATTTCTTTACGAAGACTGTGCATAATGTGGCTGCTTCTGGTTCTTGCACGGCCTGGACTAGTTGAAGGAATAATGGTGTGAAAAGCAAAGAAAAGGCTGGGACAAAAACGTTCACCATCTTTGCTCACACTGGGTGGCCTACTCCTTTGTTGTAGCCAGGATTCTTGAATAATGCATAGAAAGAGTTGTGATTTCTTCAGAAGCATCCCCCTTTGTCCAGTCAAATCGGCATACCGTCCTTAACATGAATAATGCACTCTCCTGTTGGCCTCGAGGAACAGTCTCATAGTTACTACTTTCATAGTTCACCACACAGGCAGCTTCTTCTACTCATACTCCATTCATTCTAGTCATTAGTCCTTCTCCTCATTGCCAGTGAGTTGATTCTGACTCACAGTAACTCGTGGGACAGAGGAGACCTGCCCCCGTGGATTTCTAAGACAATAACATTGTGGGAGCAGAAAATCGAGCGAACCACCAAAGTTGCTGGACACTCATTACCTTCCACTTCACCTACTCAATGCAGGGGGCATAGGTGACTCCTGGTCTTGATAAATGATGGAAATGTATGCTGTTTTGAATAATCTGTTTTATCCACAGATATTCTCTTTTGCAGATATCACCTATTACTTACACTTAGGAAAAAATTATGCATCACAAGCAGTAGAAAATGGAATGAAAAGTAAATTAGAAAAAAATATGATGGAATGGGACAGAATATTGATGGAGTAGCTCTAATACAGCAGATCATGTACTGGGCACTGTATGCACACTGTCTCATTTAAATCATCGTTCAAAACCCGAAACACGTAAAATAGGTGTTCTCTTCACTTTCGTCATGCATAGGAAACAAGGTTTAGGCTTTTCTCCTGTAGAGCCACTCGTGGAGTTCAAACCACCAACATCTGAGTCACTGAATCAAATCCGCACAGCAGCTCTGTAGTAGAAACACCTGGAGATCAACGGCCATCAAATTCACTGCTTAGAAAGCGATTAGAGCAGTTCTACTCTCCACATGAGATCTTTGTTAGTTAAAATGGACTGGACGGCACAAACCACAATATCAAGGTGAGCAAAACAGGGTTGAAATGCTAGGGGTGAGTGTGTGCGTTGGGCCAGGTTGACTAGAGAAACAAATTCAGCGACACTCATGTGTGTGCCCGAGAGAGCTTTATATCAAGAAGTAGTTACATATCAGGAAAACATCCCAGCCCAATCCAGGTCAAGTCTTTAAGTCTGATACTAGTCCATAAATCCCTCTTCAGACTCATGTAGCTACATGCAACGATGCAGAATGCAGGAAAATCACAGGCTGGTGGGCACAGAATCTTGTAGGGTCAATTGTGGTGCCATGTGGCTTGCCAACAGAAATATGAAGTGGAGCGAGGAGTGGGGGTGGTGAGCAGGAGGGACGAGGAGCCCCAAGATCCTCCTTATGAGGAGTTCATGCCCATAAGCAGGCACTATGAGGCAGTGACCTGATTGAAAGTCTAGACTCCACACCTATGCTTCAAGTTGGCATGTGTAACTACCACAGCATGTTAGGCCAGGTTGTTTAGAGACAAATACAGTGACACTCATCTATGTATAATAAAGATATATCAAGAAGGATTGATATATCAAGAAGACATCCCCGCCGAGTCCAACATAAGTCCATAAGTCCCTCTCAAGACTCACAGAGCCACATGACAGGGAGGTTGATTGGTGAAGTTGGAAGCAAAAAGATCATAGGCCAATGGGTGCAGAGGTGCATGGATCCCAAATTAGTGGAAACATGGGTAAGGCACCAGGATTGATGGCAGAGTCCCATTAATAGGAATAGGAAGGAGAAGGGACAGAGATAGGAGATTCCCAGTACACACACACACACACACACACACACACACACACACACACCTTTTAGAATAAGACCACACCTTCACAGAGGCATCATCTGGCTGTGACCTGATTGACAGGTTACATTCCACCACTATGCTTCCATGCATCTTCAAGTTGACATAAAAGCATCTAACTACCATGATTATTATAGTGAAAAGCTACTAATTCATTGTCTTCTTTTCTGGGAGCTTTTTTTTAACCACCTTCTGAGAATTTTTCATAATTGCACCCCCACACATGCAGCCAACCACATGACCAACAAAATGAAACCTATAGACATTTTCAGTCATAGCCTTATCCAGCAGGTCTATTCTAAAACAAACAAAAACAAAATAACTCTGCAGAGAGTTAGAGAGAAAAGTGAAGCAGATTTGGAGACAAGAAAAAGTGAAGCACAATTTCATCCTTGATTTTAGGATTCATAAGTCAAACCCTGTTGTCTTTTAGCTTACGCTACCTAAATTGGGATCTGTTTTAAACCAAACTGCCCTTAGATGACACACTTGCTCAAAATCTAAAGTTGTAAAAAGTGAAACAAGGATTCGAACTCAGATCTATGTGATAGCAACATTTGTTCCACTAGTCACATTGTCAAGAAAATAGTGCTATGGTGTAACTGATCAAGATATGGGATGCATGTACAGCAGTAGGAACTTGAAATAAGCATCCAAACATACTCAGAATGGACAAATTCATATTTGCTGGATATTTCAGCTCTACAGCTAAGGGATAATGTGAATAAATTGAAGAAGGGTCAACAGAGAGTCATAGAATACTAAACAGTTGGAAAGGAGAAATGGTACATAGTCTATATTGCTTCTGCAATTCATTTGACATTTCATATCCTGCACCAAACACATCTTTCTCGTTATGGTTTTATACTGCTTTTTAACTGTTTACATGTTTTTATCCCATCTCCACAAATAGTAGATAAGCTTCTTGATGTCAAGGGATGCCAAATATGTTGTGCTTCATCCAATAATCAATAAATGTAATGTTAAATAAGTTTAAATTTCAAGTACATAGCTTGTTCAGCCATAATCATGTGAGAAGACAATTTTATATTAGTATTTATTCACATGAACCTCTGAATTAATGGGGATTGGTTGTTCCCTATGCCACAATTAGAAAAAGAGGAAGAATGTTGACATAACAATGTGAGATCTTTTTATTAGTGTTAGGAAATAAATAAGTAAATAAAACTAATCTTTAAATTCTAGTGTGTATTCCAAATAATGGGAAGATAAGGAAACAGAGAGCATCTTCTTAATAGCACTATTTTTCATTATCTAAGACAATTTTTGAGTGGTGGCATAGTTGGTTATGTGTTGGACTGCTAACCACAAGGTTAGTGGTTCAAACCTACCGGCCATTCCTTGAGAAAAATATGAGATTTTCTGCTCCAGTAAAGAGTAACGGTCTCAGAAATACAACAGAGAAGTTTTACCCTGTTCTATAGTGTCACTGTGAATTAGTATCAACTCAATGGCAGTGGTTGGGAAGACCATTTTTACTTGGGCTCTTTTAATATTATTTCACTAAATAATAGTTATGGGATCAGTGATTTTTTCCAAATATGATGGGCTTATGGAAAGTTTATGGAAAAATAGAATTAACAGATAATTGAACTTTTCCCTGGACTTTCAAAATTTCCCTCTTATCTCCAACATCTATGAAGACATTTTATGATAAGAGGAAAGTTTCCTTTCTTTTCATTATTGAATACATTGTGTATGCATTTAATATTTCTGATTATGGACATATAGAATTTAGAAGCTAAATATCTAAATATTTTGGAGGGAAAAAATAGGACTGTTAGAACTACTCAGAGCAGTAATATAAAATTTTAAAGTACTCTTTTTTAACATTTTATTAGGAGTGATTACAGATGTTATTACAATCCAAAGTTCCATTAGATCAAGCATAATTGCACAATTTCTGCCATCACCATTTTCAATAAATTTTCTTTTCTTCTTGAACTCCTTGATATGAGCTACCCTTTATCCCCTTCCTCCCTCACCTACCACCCCCTGACCCCTCATTATATTATATATTATTATTATTATTGATATTTTTGCGATAAATTCCACCATTCCATTTATGCAATCACCTAAAATTCTAATATCCATTCCCTTCAGGTGGAGTTATATAGTCATCATTGCTGTCAGTTCCCCCTTATCCCTTACCAACCCTCCCTCTTCCTGTATCCTCAGGGAATCATTACTTCCCTTACTGTTTCTGAGGGATTTATCTATCTTGAATTTCATGTATTGAAAGATTTTGATTGTGCCAATGTATAAATGCAGGTCCAGCAAGATCGGTGAGGTAAAACTAAAGCCATAATAGTGGGAGGAGGAAATTTTAAAGAACTGGAGGATAGTTGTGAGTTCCATCAGTGCTCCATTGCACAATTTACTAGATAGATCGTCCCCTCCTTGTGGCCCTTCTGTGAAGGACTGTCCCATTATTTTATAGGTGGGCTTTGAGTCTTCACCTTGCCTGTGTCCTTCATGTCATTTTGATAATTTGTTTTTAAACTTCTGATACCTATTCCCGTGGACACCTCATGTGGGCTTCTTCTATGTGGGCTTTGTTGCTTCCCTGCTAGATGGCCACTTGTTTAACTTCAAGCTTGTAAGACTCCAGATGCTATATCTTTTTATAGCTAGGCACCATCAGCTTTCTTCACCACATTTGCTTAGGCACCCATCTTGTCTTTAGCGATTGAGTCAGGAAGAGGAATATCATACATTGACACATTATTAGAACAAAGTGTTCTTGTGGCCCAAAGACCCTCTGCTTACTTATTGTATGTCAACAGATAGATAGATGATAGATAGATAGATAGATGATAGATAGATCTTTATTTAGTTATATTTTTACATATATGCATATCTATATTTATACCTACATACATTATTTTTACTCCCTAGTTATTTCTTCAATTCTTTTTCCCTTTCCTCCTACCCCACTATCATGTTCTTCTATTATTTGCCTCTTGGTAATTCCTCTCCAGTGCATCTCACTTGATCAGACATCACCAGGGACACTACACCCTCCTGGTTTTTTACTATGCCCCTGTCCCTGATGTATTGGCTCACCATTCTCCTCCCCCCATTTCTTTCCCTCCCCTGACCTCCCAACCATCAGTCCTGTTGTTGCCTCCTTGAGATTGCTTGTCCTGTATATCTTAGGTAGTTATACATAAATAATAACAATAACATATAAATAGTTCCAGGTCTACCTGCTGACCTTTGTGACCATCCCCCAAGCAGTTCAGATGAGGTGCCAAGAATTGCCCACAGAGTCAAGAGTCTCCATTCTGGACTCGTCTGAAACTTTGTGATTTTCTTCCCACTGATTATCTGCTATGTGTATTCCCCTCTTGGTTTGTCCCCATATGGGACCTCACAGTGGCTGCACTCCCTGCACTGTATCTACAGTGCTGACATCTATAGCGCTGTGATCTAGAGAGAAGTCGTGCCCCACATTGGGGTCAGCTGTGCAGTTCTCTCTGTGAACTAGCTGCTCTGAATAAGAACGTCCTCCTCAGAGGCTTCATGCATCAGAATGAGTTCCTTAGCTCGGAAACTGTGCAATATGATCTTTTCTCTATATACCTTTTGTACTGATTGAAATTACCTCAGTGGACTCATGCTGCACATGTCCTTTTGTGCTTGGATAACTTCACTCGGCATAATTTCTTCCAACTCTTTCCACAAGATGATGTGTTTCATTTTTTCATCACTGATTTTTATGGTTGTGTAATACTCCATTGGGTGTATATACCAGAAAATTTTTAACCCATTCATGTATTGATGGAAATTTAGGTTGTTTCTAATTTTTTTAATTATGAGCTGTGCTGCTATCAATATTGGAGCACAGATGTCTGGTCGTGGTCTGTTTCTTACCTCTTGTGGGTTTATGCCTAGTAGGGGGATTGTTCAGTAGCATCATAGGATAACTAGATTTCCATTTGTTTTAGATATTTCCAAATCACTTTCCACAGAGGAGACTTCCTGTTTCACCACGCCCCCTCCAACATTTGTTGCTTTCTGATTTTTTGAACTGGGTTATCTTTGAGGGTGTTGGGTTACTATCCAATATAGGTGTTTTCATTTGCATTTCCTGGGTGGCTAAAGATTGGGAACATTTTCTCATGTTTATTGGCCATTCGGGTTTCCTCACTTGTAAATCTTCTGTTCAGGTCCTTTGCCCACCTCCTCAGTGAGCAATTCATTTTTTTTCTTGTTGTAGGCTTGCAGGGTAATGTAGATTTTAATCATAAGGTCTTTGTCTGATATGTCATTGCTAAAAATGTTTTACTAGTCTGTGGGCTCTCTTATTACTCTCTTGATGAAGTCTTTCGATGAACACAGGTGTGTTATCTTTTGTATGTCCCACTAGTCTATTTTAGCTACCTCTGAGTGTATAACATCCCCTATTTCTGGTAGCCAATGTATTCCATGTGTCAAGGATCTTAGATTTGTCCCCATTTTCTCATTAATTTTCCTAACAATTTGTAGATTTACCTCGAGGTCTGAGATCCACCTTGAATTTTGTCTTGTGTGCGGAATGAGGTAAAAGTTTTGCTTCAATTTTATACAAGTATATATCCAGTTTTTCCAGCACCATTTGTTAAAGAGGATGTTCATTTTCATTTTATGTTTTGGGGGCCCTTATCAAAGATTAATTACCTATATGCTGCTCATTTTATTTCTGGCTTGTTTTGTTTCTTTCCATGGTCTAATGTCTAATTAAACCAGTATTAGGCTGTTTTGACAACTGTGGCTGTGTAATCAGTTTTAAACTCAGGTAATAAAGCTGTCTGACTTTCTTCTTCTTCTTGAGGAGATCTTTGCTAATTCTAGGCTTCTTTCCTTTCCATAGGAAGTTGGTAGTCAGTTTTTCCACTTATTTGAAGAAAGATGCCAGGACTTGTATCAGGATGGCATTAAACACATAAAGTACCTTAGCTAGTACTGACATTTTTACAATATTGAGTCTTCTAATCTATGAGCACGGAATATTCTTCCATTTGTGAAGGTTTCTTGTAATCATGGTTTGGAGTTTTCCTCATACAGATATTTTGTTTTTTTAGTAAGTTATATCCCTAGATATCTCAGTTTATGCATGGCTATTATGAAGGGTACTACCTTCTTTATGGCCATTTCTGTGATCTTATCTGATGTATATAGCAATCAAATTGACTTGTTTGTTGATTTTGTATCCTACCACCTCACCAAATTCCTCTATTGTTTCCAACACTCCCAGGATGGAGCTTTTGGGGTTTTCAATATAGAGAACCATGTGATCTGCAAATGATGATCATTTCACTTCTTCTTCCCCAGATGAATACCTTTAATGTCCTCCTGCTGCCTGGTGTTATTAGCTTAGACCTCCAAAATGATGTTGAATAAAAGTGGGGGAAGAGGGCATCCTTGTCTGGTCCCCTTTTCCAGTGGGATGGTTTAAGTCTTTTCTCCATTATTCATAACATTGGCTGTTGGTTTTTCATATGTAGCTTGCATTATATTGAGGTAGTTTCCTTCCAATCCTATCTTCTTGAATGTCTTAATTAGGAATGGGTATTAAATGTTGTCAAATGCTTTTTCTGTGTCTACTGATATTATCATGTGGTTCTTGTCTTTTTTCTTGTCAAAGTGATGGATTATGTTCATGGAATTTCAGATGTTGAAATGTCCTGCATCCTTGGAATGAATCTCACTTGGAATACAACTTTGGTGTCCTGGATTTTCTGCATTCTTGTAGAAATTGTTGGAATTTGTAGGGGGTGCGGGTGTGTGCAGGTAAATTTCTTTGAATCAGTAGAGAAAAAAAATTCTAGGTTTACATTTATACTTGTTAGGTTGAATATAGGAGCAGACATCAATAGGCAGGATGAGGGATGAGACAGTGAAAATAACAATGGACCCCAATGAAATTAAAAGATTAATTACACAGTACTAAGAAGGTCTGCATTCCAACAGATACAATAACTTGAAAGACATGGTCAAATACTTAGAAAAATAAACCCGACCCAGATTATTCACATAGATGGCAAGAACCTGAACAGGCCCCTAAAAAAGAAGAAATAGTTAAGTTTATCAAGGAACGATAAGCTAAAAAAGGTCCTGACCCAGACGACTTCACAGAATTCAACCAAGTACTCAGGGAAGAGCTGACACCAGTTCTACACAAGGTTTCCAGAGTATAGAAAAGGATCACGAACTCCCAAATTCACTCTATGAAGCTAATATTACATTAATACCAATGGCAGGTAAGGATCCCACAAGAATAGAGAATTACCGACCAATGTTGAATAAAAAGAATGTTCAGCAAGCAAAGACATAAGAGTGGAGCAAAATGCTTCTTAATTAGAAGAAAAAGCAAGTAAACTAATAGAAACAAATCCAGAAGTGATTTGGAGATTCAAATAAACATATAACAACATTAAAACAATAATTATAAATATTCTCAAATAGTAAATGAAGTAGAGGAAAATATGAACAACTTTAGAAACACTATTAGAATGCATTTCAATCTCTCTCAAGATAAAATATAATATCTGAAACAAGAAATGCACTAAATAGAATAAACAATAGATTAGACATTGGTGAAGAGGACAGTAAGAAAGTGAAAACATAGTTTCTAACCCAAATGAAAAGATTAAAATAAACAAGGAACAGAGAATTTACAACCTACGGGATAATATGAAGTAGTACATTATATGAGAAGACACTTCAAAAAGTTCATGGAAAAATGGACGTCAGTGATCATGGAATTTCCCCCCTGGACTTTGTGATGCCCTCTCAACCTTGGAAGCCTCGAAAGGAATGGGGAAGGGAAAAAAGTGAAATAATGGGGAAGGGAAAAAAGTGAAATAATTTGGTAGCCATTATAAACCAAAAATAGAAAATTCTCAGTAAATTCCAACAAGATTAAAAAAAAGAAAAGCCACACAAAGGCACAACATAAACAACCTGCTAAAAGAAACAGTAATAATGTGATGTTAAAATTTACAATCATAATAATAAGAACATCTTAAAAGTTGCCAGAGAAAAAGTACCCATGACATATCAAAATACAAAGATAAGACCAACCAAATTTAAAGATTCCAATACAATTCATAAACACAATACCAAACATAATGAAAAATATCCACACCTAAAACACAAAATAAAGAACTGAACTTACTAAATGTACAACATTTGTGCATATCAAAAAAACTTTATCAAAAGTGTTAGAGAAGTCACGTATTGAGTAAAATATTTAATGATACCGCATCAGATAAAGGGCTAACCCTCAAAATCTATTAAAAACTACAACATCATAAGAAAAACACAAATATTCCAATCAAAAATGAGCACAAGACAGTAATTGATTATTTATCAAATACAGCATCCAGGAGGCCATTCCATTTCATATGAAGAAATGCTCATAATCAGTAGTAATAAGAGCAATACAAATTAAAACAACAATGAACAATCACCTCACACTGACACTCTGGCAAAATTAAGTAAAACAGAAAACCATACCTGGTGGCGAGGATGTGGAGAGATAAGAATACTCATACATTCCAGGTGGGCCTGTGGAACTGTGCCACCACTGTGAAATTCAGCATGACACTTCCTTAAACAAATTCATGTTCAATTACCTTAGGACCAGCAATCTCCCTACTGGGGCTACTTATAAAAGAAATAAAAATATAACACAAACAGATAGATATACATACACCTATGTTTATTTCAACAATTTCTATAACAGCAAAAATATGGAAACAACCAAAACCTCCAACAACGATAAAATGGATAAACAAGCTCTGGTAGCTTCTGACTCTGGATTGTTACACATCAATAAAAAATTAAAAAGACAAGTCTCTTAAAAACCACAAGACGTGGGCAAAACTAAAGAGCAGTATGCTTAGCAAACTCTATCAATCTTACAAAGATAAATATGTGATATCATGATTGTTATAAGGAAAAACAAAGAAGAGGAAGTGGCGTTTATACACCAATAGATGAGATTTTGATGACCGCAAGAAAGGCAGGGACTGGAGGGAGAACAGGGAAAGAGGAGGGAGTGGTTTGGGAAGGACAAAATAATGGAAGTTTAACAAGATACTGTTGTTGATTCCATTCTTGAGACGGGCTGTGTAATATATGCATATTTAACATGTATTTTAAAGAATATTTAAGATATTCCAAATTTAATCTTTTAAAGAAACATATTAAAATATTCTTTTAAATATTTTAAAGAATATTTAAAATATTTTTAATAATTTATATTTAATAAAGAAACAATTTTGTTTCTTTAAAAACAAAACAAAGCAAAAAAAATCCCTCCAGATTCCTTATCCCTGAAACCTAAATAGTGGTTGGAGTGACTTTAAAAAAAAGGGGGGGGAATATTAAATTGAAATGAATTTGGACTTTTTAATGACAAACAGGTTCATCTCCAAAAGATATACAATAATAAGAGTAACCAGACATTTTATCAAAAACTATGAAATTCAGAAATCGGTCAAACACTGAAAAGCAAAACTAAGTATTAACTTGGATTCTACATCCCATAGGAAGATCTTTCAAAAATGGGAATACAGGCAAAGTCCCTTTTAGGCATATAAAAGTTAAATGAGTTGTCACCAAAATATCTGTACTAAAGAATGTCATTCGGACAGAGGAATACGTGATCGGGCAACAGGTTAAGCATTTGACTGCTAACCAAAAGATTAGCAGTTCAAACCCACCCACAGCCTTGCAATTTCCTTGAGGAAACCAGGTGTTTTCAAAAGGTCAAGTACAACATGGACCCACGGAGGTAAGTCCACACAGAAATGGGTTTAAGAGGAAATGACCACAACACACAATTCCTGGGCTGAGGAGATAGATAGATAGATAGATAGATAGATAGATAGATAGATAGATAGATAGATAGATAGATAGATGATAGATAGATGATTGATAGATAGATAGATAGATAGATAGATAGATAGATAGATAGATAGATGATAGATAGATAAAGAGGCCAATAAAAATACACAAATATGCAGATAGCACCTGTTCTGAAAAGTGTCTTTTCTACCTCTTTCATATTCCTCTAAGGCCCGCAGAGGGGTGAGGGAAGAAAAAACGGCAATGGTGGACACTACTCCTACCAAGGGAAAGGTATTGTTCATCTCCACAGGAAAAGAAAAAATAGAGTAGACCTCATTCTAGAGTGCCAATCCTTAATGGCAGTGTTTCTGCACAGAGCAGCTTGTTCCCAGAGATGATGCAGGGCTGCCCTCAGCTCCAGAATTGACACCCTGTCCCTGGATGACAGCGCTATAGAGGACAGCCCTGAAGATACAGTTCAGGAATCGAGGCCTGACGTGTACCCATGGGGGCAAACCCACAAAATTGTTCAACAGACCGGGGATGGAAGCAAGTCTCAAAGGCCACAAGGAATCCCGATTGTCGACTTCTGACTCTGGGGGCAGCATTGGCACCTCACCTGAACTGGTGGGGATTACTCACAAGGGGGCCACACTGAAAGAGCAAAGGTGTAATGGGGGCAGCAGGTACCACTCCATCCCTGCCTGCAGGAAGAGGAATCGGGAGCTGTGGGATGCACGCTGTTTGGACACGAAGGCTGAGGACTAAAGGGTTATAAGAACTGGTAAGTAAGCAGGTTCCGGGAGATGGAACTCTGAAAGAAAGGAGATTGGGCTGAGAGTTTATAACAGGTCTGGCCTGCTGTTTCACATAGAGATATTCATCTACTATGGGTTAAGATACCAGCTAGACTTGGAATTATTTGTATGTTCTCTCTCTCTCTCTCTCTCTCTCTCTCTCTCTCTCTCTCTCTCTCTCTCTCTCTCTCTCAGTGTGTATGTATATAAGAAGGCAGGATAAGAAACCCCATGGGGGCCACAACAGGACTGATGGTTCTGGGGGAGCATGGGAGGGGAGGAGGCGGGGAAAGTTAGTGGTGAGCAATAATGACAAGGACAGGGGAATAGCAAGGGTTATAAAATTGACAGGAGGCAGGTGTAATGTTCCTGGTAGGGTATGATCAATCAAAAAGTGTCAGAGAGGAATTAGTGAGAGGTGAACAATGGGTGAGCATGAAATTGGGGCAGGAGGGAAAAAAAAAGAAAAGAGAAAGCATAAATTTATATATATAGGTATAAATATAGGTATATAACTATGTCAATATATAATTAGAAGAAAGCATAAATTTATATACAGGTATAAATATAAGTATATAAATATGTCAACATATAATTATATAAGTACAGGTGTATTTGTCTATACCTGTACATATCTGCAAATACAATAAGGCAGCAGATAGCCTTTGGGTCTCTATCAAAATCTCACCTAAGTACAAGAACGGTTTATTCTAATAATGTAGCACTCTATCATACTCACCTTCCTGAAACAATTGCTGAAGTCAAAATGGGTGCATAGGCAAACGTAGTGAAGAAAGCTGATGGTGCCCAGCTATTGAAAGAGATTGTGTCTCAGGTCTTAAAGGTTTTTAGTCAAACAAGCAGATACAGAACAGGGAAGCAAAAAGTCCACAGTCCAACCTGTGTGATCAGGAGGTCTCAACAGGAATAGGTATCAGAAGTTCTAAACAAGTAATCAAATGGATGTAAAGGAGTACGGACAAATTGGAGATAATTGGACAGTCCCTCACAGAGGGGCTTCATGGGGGTGGGTAGGGGAAATGAGGGATTCAGGCTGTGGTATAGCACTGATAAAACACATAAGCATCCTCTGGTTCTTTAATATTTCCTCCCTTTATTATTAAGGCAGATGTTTCACCTCATTAATACTGTTAGACCTGTGTATGTTCATGTGTAGAATTCAGATTGTTCAACGCAGGAATGTCAGGATAGGCAACCCTTCAGAAATGGCAACAGGAGTAATGATTCCCTGAGGAGAGATATGCTATCAGCCCATATGTCCGATGCTAGTCCACAAATTCCTCTTCAGACTCATGCAGCACACGCAATGATATTGAGTGCAGGAAGACCACAGACTAGTGGGTAGAAAGTCTTGTGGATCCAGTGGTATCAGACATAAGGGCTAATATCGAATTGCAGATGGCTGGGATTTTTTCTCAACATACAACTGCTCTTTTATATAAAGCTCTTTCTTATGCACATATGAGTCTACGAATCTGTTTCTCTAGTCAAGCTGGACTAACACAATGGGGTAGGGAAGCTGATGCAATGATGATTGTATAATGCCACTCGGCGGAAACGAATCACAGAATTGTAGGTGAATGGATATATTGGATGGGATAAGATATAGCATATATATGTATATAAACAAGGGGTTCCTGGATTGGAGGGAGGGAATAAAGGGGAGCCGATACCAAAGATTTCAAGAAGAAAGAAAATGTTTTGAAACTGATTAAAGCAGCAGTTATAAAATTATTCTTGATCTATTTGAATTATGGAATGTTATGACATCTGCAAGAGCTCCCAATAAAATGATTCAAAAAGAAATTGAACAGGTGTGTTCAAGAAGCATTTCTACTCTGTCCACAGGCAGTTGCCCTGAGTTGGAGTTGACTCAGTAACAACGAACAACAACAGAAAGAAAAGGAACCTAAAATCTGGGTTTTTAAATGGAGTTGAAAAACAACACTGGAAATGGCAAATGCCTGAGTAAATATAACTGCCTTTTGTCCCCAGTTCCCAAAACTTATTTGGAAGATAATTGAATGTTGAAGAAAGATATATTAAAGATTGATTGTGAAGTTTTTAATAAATACAGAAGTAAATGTATGAATGTGGTAGCACAAAGTACACCAAGGAGGAATGAAAATATTAACTATGATGTGTAAAATCTGCCATGCCAAGTGGCATACCATTAACTGAAAATAGCCTACACAATGCTTACTCAAAAAAGGCAAAAGAAAAATAAATAAATGTAACAAAGGGAAAAATAACATATAGAATATCTTATCATTGGAAAAACAAATTAAAGCCACAATGAAATACCATCAAAACTTCTCAACAGGAAAAAAAAACTTCTCAAAAGGCTATGATTTTAAAACAATTCATTATATTACCAATTTTTTTAATTGAAGGCTCTTACACCTCTTATCACAATCCATCCATACACATCTGTATATCTGTTGTCAACATCTTTTTCCAAACATTTTCTTTCTACTCGAGTCCCTGGCGTCAGCTCCTCATTTTCCCCCCTCCCACTCCAACCCTCACTCCCCCAAGTCCCCTTGATAATTTATAAATTATTCTTTTTTTATATCTTACATTGACCACTGTCTCATTTCACCTAATTTTCTGTTGTGCATCCCCCTGGGAGGAGGGCCATATGTCAATCCTTGTTATCGGTTCCCCCTTACTACTACCCCATCCTTACCCTCCTAGTAGTGCTGCTCCCTTTATTGGTCCTGAGGGGTTTATCTGCTCTGGATTCCCTGTGTTATGACCTCTTATCTGTACCAGTATACATCTTCTGTTCTGGACAGATGTATAAGATAGAATTGGGTTTATGGTAGTGGGGGGTGAGGGGAGGAAGCTGTAAAGAACCAAAGGAAGACTGTGTATTTGGTCAGTGTTATACTGCACCCTGACTGGCTCTTCTCTTTCTTGTGGTCCTTCTGACAGGGGGTGTCTAATTGACTACTGATGGACTTTGGGTCTCCACTCAGTCCTCTTCCTCATTCCCATTGATATGCTTTTTGTTTGTTTTGTTTGGGTCTTTGATGTCTGATACCTGGTCCCATTGACAGGTTGGTGTGCTTCTTCCATGTGGACTTTGTTGCCTCTGAGCTAGGTGGCCACTTGTTTATCTTCAAGCCTTTAAGAACCCAGACACTATCTCTTTTGATAGCCAGGCACCATCAGCTTTCTTCACCACATTAGCTTATGCACCCATTTTGTCTTCAGCTACCATGTCAGGGAAGGTGAACATCACAGAGTGTCATGTTAGTAGAACGAATTGTTCTTGCATTGAGGGGGTAGTTGAGTAGAGACCCAATGTACATCCAAACTTTTATAAATACATGGGTCAACTAGAAGTTTCATACACTGCTAGTGAAAATAGAAATCATATAAGCACTAGGTAAAGTAATTTGGCAGGTTCTTCTAAAGTTAATTACTATATTCACGGACACTGAGTCAATTCTGACTCATAGCAACCCTACAAGACAGACTGGAACTGCCCAGGTGAATTTCAGAGACTACAACTCTCCCTGGGAGTAGATAACCTCATCTTTGTCCTGCCGAGCAGCTCGTGGCTTCAAAGTATTTCTGATCCACATATTCACACATACACACAAAAGCAACTGAAACACAAATGCTCATAGCAGCTTTCTTAATAAAAGTCCCAAACTGAAAACAACCCTAATGTCTATTACTATGTTAACCCTAATGTCTATTAATAAGTTAACCCTAATGTCTATTAATAAGTTGCCGAACATCCATCTGTACTCAGGAACACCACTGAGCAATAAATGAAAGATGGCTATTAATAACCTAACAATCTGGATGAACCTCAAAGGCATTACTAAATTTTTAAAAAGTCAAAACATAGCATATCTATTTATATGAAGCTTTAGAAATTTTAAATCAATCTATAGTGGGACCCCTTGTAGTGTAGTGGAATTCTCATTGGACTGCTGTCAGCAAAGTTGGAGATTCAAACCTACCAATAGCTCCACAGGAGAAAGATGAGACTTTCTGCATCCATAAAGATTCACAGCTTTTGAAACTGAAGAGTAATTTTTACTCTGTTGTAAAGGGTCACTATGAATCAGAGTCAACTGGATGGCAGTGAGCTTGTGTTTAGTGTTTAATCTACACACACAAGAAAAAGAAAAAACAGAATAGGATTGTTGACTGGTCTGTATGAGAAATGGGAGAGAGGCAGATGTGTTGACTAGTGGTAAAAAACCATGAAGAAGTATTTGGATGCCGTGAAAATGTCCTAAATCTTGACTGTAGTGTTGTTACGTTGATTAACAAGTGGGATGAAAGAAATGGGAATAGAGTAGTGTCCACATTTTAATCAATCAATGGAATTATATCACTCGGTCATCTTTGAAAACATTTCAAACTTAGGAAGTCCTTTGTATTTCAGAAAAATATTACAGGGATAGACCAGATTAGAAACAATGAATAAATGTTAATTATTAAAAGAAACTTTTAGTTTGTTATACAACGTCCTTACCCTGGTTTTATTTCAATGATTGTTTAATACCGCACCAAACACATTCATCTATGAACTCTTTGAGAGAGGGGATTATGTATTGACATATTCTTCCAGAACACAAAAAACCTACCAAATTATTTGTTGACTGAGCTATTAATTGGTAAGTGAATGAAGTTAATTTCTCATATGTGAAGGTGTGATCTAAACACATCTACATGTATTATTTTTAACTTGTAGTAAATGTCGTTTGCTCGTCTTTAAGTATAGTATAACACCACTCACTTGAGCTCTATGACTTTAGAATTTGAATGACTTGAACAATCAGATCTGAGAGTTATCTTTGAAATGTTGAAAAAATCAATAGCCAAACTATTGTATATCAACATAATGGTGATGTCACCTTTTTGTATGTGTCATTTAAGAGTTTGAAATGAATTTTACAAGCCCTATCTCATTGATATCATTTAGCAGCACTACTTAACCAACAAGCAGCTTCTGCTTATATATCACTTAATGAGTCACTGAAAAGAGAAAAAGTAACTCTATGGGTTTTGTTTTTTTTAAAAAACTAACATTGTGTTGATCTGTGACAGTGATGTCGAATACATAAAGAAAGGTGATAGATATCGGCATGAATTAGGGAACCAGTGGAGAGGTTGAGGGGGCAGACCCAATCCCAACTACCTAGACAGCTGCTCTTCCCCCCAGAAGAATTTATTTCAGAGGACAGCACTGAAGCTGCAGCTCAGGGAAAGGGACATATCTGATCAGAGCACATGGGAGCAAATGAAGGGGGAATAAGAGAGAGTGGAGGATATCATGTCCCACCAAGCCTTGACAACGATATTCCCGCTCAGAACAGCCAATCCACAGAGAAGACCATATGGTTGGCCCCACTATGAGACATGACATCCCTCACTGACCCATAGCCTTACAGGGGACAACACTGGAGACACAGTGTGGGAATTGCACCTAATCTGATCCCACTACACCGAGGCAAAACACTAAGGGTGTGCAACAGAACAGCAAGGGGTACAGATCAAAGAAGTCCCCAGGGAACACCAAAAATAGACTGGGGCCAGGTCTTGTCACCCCATCAGACTCAACTGGAAACACTCCTAAAGGCCAACAAACAATCCTTGAATTAACTACAGGCTTTTCTTTTGTTGTTGTTCTGTCATTGGCTTTTTGTTATTTTGTTGCTTTGTTTTGTTCTGTCTTATTTTTGTACATGTTATTATCTCCACAGGTCTGTCTAAACAAGATAGACCGGATGAATAAGCTAGAGGAGAAAACAATGGGACGGACGGTTCTGGGGGGACATGGGAGAGGAAAGGTGAGGGGAAAGGAAGTGGTGTTAACAAACCCAGGGACAAGGGAACAAGTGATCCAGTTTGGTGGTGAGGAGGGTGTAGGAGGCCTGGTAGGGTGTGACCAAGGAAAATGTAACCGAGAGGAATTACTGAAATACAAATGAAAGCTGAGCATGACAGTGGGAAAAGAGGAACGTAAAAGGACATAGAGGAAAGAGCTAGGAGGCAAAAGGCATTTATAGAGGTCTAAATAAATGCAGGTATGTATATAAATATATTTATATATGAGGATGAGGAAATAGACCTACAAGCATATATTTTATAGGTTTACTCTTAAGGTAGCAGATGGACATTGGGCCGCCACTCAAGTAGTCCCTCAATGCGAGAATACTTTGTTCTATTAAACTGGCATTCCATGGTGCTCACCTTCCCAATACAATCGTTGGAGACAAAACAGGTGCACCTGTGTAATCATGAGGTACCAAATGGATAAGTTATCAGGTATCAAAGAAAAAAGTAATATCATTGTGTACTCATCTCCCTGATATGATTGCTGAAGACAAATGGGTGCATAAGCAAATCTGGTGAAGGAAACTGATGGTGCCCAGCTATCAAAAGATATAGCCTCTGGGATCTTAAAGGCTTGAAAGTAAACAAGCAGCCATCTAGCTCAGAAGCAACAAAGTCCACATTGAAAAGCACACCAGCCTGTGTGATCACAAGATATTGAAGGGATCAGGTATCAGGCATCAAAGAACAAAATATCAAATCATTGTGAATGAGGGGGAGTGCAGAGTGGGGACCCAAGATCCATCTGTAAGCAACAGGACATCCCCTTACAGAATGGTTACAGGGATGAGACGAGCCAGTCAGTGTACAGGGTAGCAACGATGAAGCATACAACTTTCCTCTAGTTTCTAAATGCTTCCTCCCCCACTATCATGATCCCAATTCTACCTTACAAATCTGGCTAGACCAGAGGATGTATACTGGTATAGATAAGAACTGGAAACACAGGGAATCCAGCAGAGATGATCCCTTCAGGACCAGTTCTCAGAGTGGTGATACCAGGAGGGTGGAGTGAGTGTGAGGTAGAAAGGGGGAAACTGATTACAAAGATCTGCATATAACCCCCTCCCTGGGGATGGGCAACAGAAAAGTGGTGGACAGAGACGTCAGACAGTGTTGAATATGACAAATTAATAAAAATTTATAAATTATCAAGGGTTCATGAGGGAGGGGTGAGTGGGGAGGGAGGAGAAAAAACAAGGAGCTGATACCAAGGGCTCAAGCAGAAAGGAAATGTTTTGAGACTGATGATGGCAACAAATGTACAAATGTGCTTGACACAGTGGGTGTCTGCATGGATTGTGATAAGAGTTGTATGAACCCCCAATAAAATGATTTTAAATAGAGAGATGATAGATAAAGATAAAGAAATATTTGACAATAATTATAGTTTTAAATCATCATTCAGAATTTTCATAACTTTTGCAGCGTAATGACGTTTTTAACTGATCACCAGCTGCCTCGCTTAAAGCTCTCTGCTACCTGAGCTTCTGAGACTCTTTCCCACGCCCCCACCCCAGTATCTCCTGTTCTACCTCTCTCCCTTCATTTCATCTTCCACAAGTCATCTTCCTTCTCCTACCACTAAATGCTGAAGTTTTCCAGGGTTTCATTACTGGCCATCTTTCCTTAACAGTTAAGGTGGTCTTCCGAGGAAGCCATGAGATTCTAGTAATTTCAATGCCCAGATAATATCAAAATTGCTGAAACCACATCCGTCTCTTGACTGAGCACCAGCAAGGAAGCACTAATTCAGGCTTATTTATTCTAGACTGTTTTCTCCTACTGCCCACTGTCTTATTTCTTGATATTGCTATCCTGTTAACCTTCCTTTCTCTCATATTCCTAAGTGCCGTTTCACCAAGCTCTAACATTTATATTTACCAAATATGGTTCTTACTCTATGAGGCACAAACGTTATGTACCTTGTCAGAGTGCAAAGGGTTCAATCATATTTCAGACACAACCAATCACTCGCCCTTCAAGTGGCATGGGCACAGCAGATTGACCACGTGCATGCCCAGTTTCTAGCTCCTCTATCACTTCTAGACTTGGTGAAACACCACATGATCATATAGTGCAGGCTATGAGTCTTACAGAGTCCATTGATTGGGCCAGATGACCCAACCAAGGAGTGTGTCATGTTACCTCCCCATGAGGTGAAGCTAAACCAACAGCAAAAGCAAAATATTGAAGATCCAGCCAGATGAACGTTTCTTCCATCGTCTTCATGGACTATCCTTAGACAGTTTTCCTTGTATTGTAGCTGGAGAAGTTCAGCATGAAGAATACGGCTGCCCATCAGCCGGCGACACTTCTCCGCTTATTAAAAGTGGGAACTCTAAAAGCAGCCATCACTTTGGGTTGCTTCATACTAGCCATCATGGAAATGCATCACTGCACATCATACAGAGCCAGGAAGGGAATGTTTTTGTTTTTAGGTGCCTTAGAGTTAACTCTGACTCACAGTGATCCTCTGTACGACAGAATAGAACACCGCTTGGTCTCGCCTCATCCTCAGAGCTCCGTGTCACAGCCACTATTGTCAACTCGTCTCCTTGAGGGTCCTCTTTTGACTCCACCGCAATGTTCTGAGCGTAATGTTCTTTACTAGACACTGGAACATGTGCAAAGTACACAAGACAAAGTCTTTTTCCAAGCAGCATTCTCACTGTACTTCTTCCTGGATAGACTTGCTCTTTTTGTCAGTCACTGAGACTTTCAGTACTCTTCACTAACACCATAATCCAAGTGGATCAATTCGCCACTAGTCTTCCTTACTCATTGTTCAACTTCAGATGCTTGTGAGGTTATTGAAAGTACTTGAGTGAGGTTTAAAGATTTAAACCTCTTTACATCTCTCATTTTGTTTTTTGACTGCTGCTTCCACAAACATTGATTGTTGATCCAAGTGAAATGAATTTGTTGACAACTTCAATCTCTTCTCTGTTTATCACGATATTGTCTATTAGCATATATTGTTGGTGTTAGGTGCCATTGAGTTGGTTCCAACTCATAGTGACCCAATATATAGCAGAACAAAATCCTACCCAGTCCTTTGCCATCCCAACCCTTGTTCTTAAATTGGACCCCATTGTTGCAGCCACTGTGCCAATACATTTTATTGAAGACCTTCCTATTTTTCATTTACCTTCACCAAGCATGATGTCCTTTCTCTAGTAACTAGCCTCTCCTGATAACATGTCCACAGTACAGGAGACAAAATCTCCCCATACTTGCCTGTAAGTGGCATTCTGGCAGTACTTCTTCCAAGACATTTCTGCTTGTTCTTTGGCAGTCCATGGTCCTTTCAACATTCTATGCCAGCACCGTAATTCAAATGGATAAGTTCTTCAGTATTTCTCATTCAATGTCTACTTTTTCACATGTATATGAGGCAATTGAAAACACCATGGCTTGGGACTGGCAAATTTTAGTCCTCAAAGTCACATGATTGCTCTTTAACACTTTAAAGAGGTCTTATGCAGCAGGTTTACCCAATGTAATGAGTTACTTGATCAGCTGCTTCCATGAGCATAGATTGTGGATCCAAGCAAGATTGACAATTTCAACCTTTTCTTCAATTATGATGTTACCTATTGGTTCCGTTGTGAGGATTTCTGTTTTCTTTACATTGTGTTGTAGTCCTACTGAAAGCTGTAACCTTTATCTCCATCGAGAAGTGATTCAAGTTCTCCTCACACTCATCAAGCTAGATTGCCTCATCTGCACACTGCACGTTTCAAATTAGTCTTCCTCCAATCTTGATGCTGCATTTTCTTTCATATAATCCAGCTTCTATAATTATTTTCTCAGCATGTAGTTTGAATACAGTAAGTATGGTGACAGGATGCAACCCTGATACACACCTTTTCTGACTTTGAACCATGAAATATTCCCTTTTTCCATTTCACACAACTAACTGCCTCCTGGTCCATTTACAAGTTTTACATGCTCACAATTAAGTGTTCTGGGATTCCCATTATTCTTGAGGTTATCCATAGTTTGCTATGATCCACACAGTCAAATCCCTTTGTAGAGTCAATGAAATACAAGTGAACATCTTTCTGGTATTTCACCACACAAATATCTAGCTGCCTCGGAAGTTCATCATTCTGGCATTCGCTGCTTTCCCCCAAGATCTATCTGACATCAGCAGTGATATACCTTACTCCACATTCTCCTCTGAATCTGGCCTGAACCTCTGTAAATGTACTGCTGCAACCATTGTTGAATAGTCTTAAGCAAAATTCGACTTGCATGTGATCTTAATTTTATTGTTCTATACTTTGAACATTTTCTTGGGTTACCTTTCTTTGAAATAGATACAAATATGAATCTTGTCCAGTCAGTTGGCTGAGAAAATGTCTTCCAAATTTCCTGGCATAGATGAGTGAGTGTCTCCAGTGCTTCATCAGCTTGTTAAAACATTTTGGTTTATATTCTATCAATTCCTGGAGCCTTGTTTTGGGCTAGTGCTTTCAACGTGAACCTCTTCCTTCAGCATAATGTGTCTTGTTTCTATGCTTCCTCTTGAAATGGTGGGATGTTGACTAGCTCTCTTTGGTGCTGTGATTCTGTGTATTCTTTCCATCTTCTTCTGATGCTTCTGCATCATTCAATATTTTTCACAGAGATTCATTAAATATGCAACTTAATGACTGACTTTTTTCTTTAGTTCCTTCAGTTAATGATATATTGAGTTCATTCTTCCTTTTGGTTTTCTAATTCTAGGTCTTTGCACATTTCATCAATATATAATATATGATGTATGGAGTAATGAAAGCTATTGTTATGACACTATCACATTATATAAACCCAAATAGGCAATGCCACTATTCTTTTACTTTCTTTGAAGCCCATACATTACCTTTTAAAACTATATGAATTACATATTACTGAATTTTACCAATTTATTAGTAAAAACTAATATAACTTTCATAGGAAAAAAATCAGGGAATGTCAATAGTGATCTCCCAGTGGTAGACTCTTGTTTTTGTTGATTTCAGCAATGTGCACTTTTTTAAATTAACTAAAATACACACATTTTCTGGCATAAAAATATAATCATAAAATAAAATTGTGTTCTTTAAAATGCATTGATTGATAAAGCAATAAAATTAATATATCAAAAACACAGTATTAATGAACAGCAAGAAAACTCCATTTTAATCCTACGCTTTAGATGAGTTGGTTGTTACTTAAGACAGCTTAAGTTGCTCTATTGCAAGTTGTCATTAGAATTTTAGAGATCAAAAATAATTCTCTCAACCCCAGACTACCTAAAATAACATCAAGAAGCTGAACACTGCACAGGCTAGCCTCTCACACAATACTCTCCCCTATTGATGGAAAATCAAACCCACCTTTGGTAAATGTAATGCACATCTTTGAACAATTTCCAATATCCTTTCCAGTGGAAAGATGTGTAGAGCCCCCAAAGAAGTGCTTTTGTTTTTGTTTTCTGAAAGCAATGACCTAATTGGATAATCCCATTACTAAGATGCTCCGGACGTTTGGAATCAATAAAATGACTAAGCATATTAAATAGGCTGCTGCTAAGCTTCCTAAGATACAGGCTGAAGCTGGATGGCTTTAATACGTTCTCCCTAAATGAGCTCCCTGTCTCTATTATCCACTCTACGGTCAAAGAAGTCAGTTAAAGGAATGACTGAAATCAGACTACGGAGATTAAGAATTCTCTTCAGAAAAGCAAGCATATCATTCAGGTTTCCCTTGTTTTAAAAGAGCCACAGTTTTAGCTCCTTGGGACAAAATGTTGCTGAATGTGGATCCAAAGTTACGTAAGCATCACAGATGTATGGGGGAATAAGCCTCGCGTTTCCTATCCATGGTGCTGGCATGCTGTCTTTTGTCATGGCAAATAAAAATGAGTTGTATCACATGGCTCATCGCTTCATCTTAATATCCATCAAGTGGGATGTATGTCTCTTCTTTACTTTTCTGCCCTTCTCTGTTTCCCCTCATCCTCAACTTTATTTAATGCACAAAATGAACCAAGAACAGGTCGCTTTCCAAAAGGCTCTCACTCACCCAGCTGACAATAGTTCTCTGCTGTTGACAGAACCGTGAGTCTAAATTACTGCCCTAGATTCTCAGAGTCTTTTGCACCCCCTTTTTCACCCTCATTATCCTCTGGATTGAACAAAAGACAAACACCTGCCCTTAACTATTTGGTGAAATCATATGAAATAGAAGAAAAGATACGTTGAAGAAGAAAAGCCAAATATTTTCTAATCCTTCAAGAAATGAAAGCAACCTGCTCACAGATAAACACAAAAAGGAAAGTCATAGCAAGGGAACAAACATGTTGGAACAAACTTTTCCAACAAAGTATTATTCCATCTTAAAGAAAGTTATAGTATTCCACGAACAGGTCTTTATATTGGAATACCTTTTTTGGGTGGCATCCTCGGGGCGTCCTCTCAGGATTTCTCAGCTACCGCTCGACTTGGAGAGGGCTTACAAGTTGAGAGGATAAATGTTTCAGGTCTGGTCTAGCACATCCACACACTTCTGTCTGTAACTGGAAGTGTTCCCCGGTGCCATTTCACAGTCTGAAACATAAGAAGGTACTAATTCCCTCGCCATTAAAATTTCATGAATGTTTAGTTTGCCATTTAGGGACAGAATAGTCAGGTCAAAGGGGTGGTATTTGGGTACTCATGTTTGAAATAAAACAAAATTGATCGTGTAATTTCTATACAATCAAACTCTGACTTCCTGTAATTCTGCTTTACCCACGTATTGAGGGTGGTGTGAGTAGACACATGCTTAGAAATATGAAAGATACTAACCATTAAGTGTATGAGCTCTGGTGGGACTGTGGGATCAGTGTCAGGTTGCTAACTGCAAGTTGGCAGTTCAAACCCACCAGCTGCTTGGCAGGAGATAGATGAGACTGCTTGCTCTTAAAAATATTTCCAGTTTGGGAAAAATTTTAAAGGGTCTCTATGCGTCAGGATCCCCTCAATGGCAATGGGTTTAGTTTTGTTTAAAAGTATTTGGCAAGTTAAATAAGTAAAGAAGAGATCTCTGAGCCTTGGGGTCAGACTGAAGCCACATTCCTAGGGAGCCTTTAACTTAGCGACTGATCCCCATGGTGTGCTGACCTGGAGACCCTGTATTTCTCAACTTCTCTGCAAAGAAAACAGACTGGAAAAGGGAATTTGCTATTTTTCTGGAGAAACATACTTTTCTATCTCCATTGAAGCTTCTCATAGAAATGTCGCAATCTTTTAAATGTAGAATAACTGATTTTTTAAAATCTCATCTTTGAAAATAAGGGAATGGTCAGCAAGTGCTAAAATTTAACATTGCAAAAGAGGCCGCCTCTGTGAGTGAGGGTGCTGGGCAGGCATTCTCTGGTTACTTTGGTAATCGGCTGGGCTGCGCTGACCTTGGCAAGAGGAGGTAGTGTTTTGAAATGGATCCCGGTAGCACATTTATACCAGAGCCGCTTTTGGCTTCACAAATGGACTTGAGATGTGATCTTTGTTGAACAAGTGAAATAGTACATATACTTCAAAATCAAGTGTAGCAAACTCAGAATTAAGGCTTGAAACAAAACTCTGTAAGAATGATGCTCATCAAATTTTACTCTGTTCTTGGCAGGCTCTTGGGAGGGGAATGCTGCAATAGGATACGCCAGACCAGAGTGCTTATAGTTACAGACAGCCAGAATGAGTCTTTAATTTAGGATTTTATGAAGAGGTAAAGAAATTTTGCTGTAATTTATAATCTAGAGGAAGAATAAATGTGCAGCATATTAACTTAAATATAAATATACAAAATAATTTGAAGTACTAACCTGACAATAACAAACAAAGGAGAAAATTAACAAAAGATGTTCCTCAAGTCTTATATCTATAAAATTATAAAAATATATTTAAAATAATTTAAAAAGAGAAAACCATAATGGAAAAATACATAAATTTATATATTTAAATAAAAAGTATGTATACAGATATTTCAAAGAAAAATTTAATAAGTTGAGGAAAATATTTACAACAGATAGAGTACCTCATGAGATTAGAATAAAAATAAAGAGCATCTATTGACCAAAAAAAAACCCAGAGAGTCAAAAAAATCAGTAGGGGGGGGGGGGAATGGCAAAGATTTGAGTAGGTATTTCTCACATGCAATTAAAAAATGGCCTGTACCCCAATAGAAAAACTAGCAAAAACAAAAATAGATCTTTCACAGAAAAAGGGGTATAGGTAGCAAATAAATATAGGAAGAAAAGTTCAATCTCCTATCAGAGGTTGAAAATCAAGATCAAAAACATATAGGAGTATCAATTTGCACTTATATCACTGAAAAGCCTAGTAAGTCTGACAATACCAAATATTGGAGAGAATGGACACTTAGTGAATCATTCATATATCAGTGATAGGATTATAAATTGGTCAAGTGATAGGATTATAAATTGGTCAACAACCTTAGACAAACACTCAGCAAAGTCTGGTAAAGTTGAAATTGTGTTAAATTTACAACCCAGCAAATTTAATCCTAGAAATTTACACAGGAAACCCTAATGCAGGTGCAGAATACAAAAGTAATTCATGTTAGCAGCACACGTTATAATAAACAAACCATAACAAACTCATTGGAAAACACACGCACACAAATAGTAAAGAAGCGAACTGGTCTAAAAACCATGGTACATTCACGAAACAAAATCTTACACATCTGCCAAAATGAATGAATCGATATACTAATTCTAAAAAGCATATGTAAATGCAAACAACTTAAACTAGAGAACATCATTTTTAAAAAGAAAAAAAAGTTGGAAAACATACAACCTAGTTAAAAAACTTCTTGAGAGGTGTCACTAATCAAGACTGTATGATGCTAACAGCTAGATAGACAAAGGATCAGGGAACTTCATGCAGGATGGAGACATCGACCCACATATAGATGGTCCAGTGAGTGCCACCAGAAGTGCAAAACCAAATTAGTGAAGAAATTACAGCCCTTTGAATCAATGGTGCTGTAGCAACTGAATATCCACATATAGAAAATGTACAAGAATTTTCTTGTGTAAAATATGAAAATTATCCCAAAATGAGTCAAAGATGGTAAATATAAAACCTCTAGAAGAAAACCATTATTAAGGAAAAACTTTCTGTGTCAAAACACTACAAAATCTAACTCATAAAATAATTTAACTGATACATTGGACTTTTTCAAAAATAAGAATGTCCACTCTTCAAAGGACTTTGATAAAATATGAAAAGACAACTCATAGATGCCACACTCCAAACTCACTGCCATTAAGTTGATGCTGACTCCTATTGACCCTATAGGTCAGGGAAGAACTGTCCCTGTGAGTGTCTGAGACTTTATCTCTTTATAAAAGTAGAAAATCTCAATTGTCTCCCATGGAGTAGCTGGAAGTTTTCAACTATTGATCATGTTGTTTGTAGCCCTGTGCATACACCACTATGCCACCAGGCCTTTTTCAATCATAGAGCAGGAGAGAATTTTTACAAATCATAAATATGACAAATGACTTGTACTGATAATATATTCCAGAATGTGTACAATCCTCAAAACTTCTTAAAAACAAAAAAACCTTTAAAATGCAAAAATATTTCAATTGATTCCCAGTTACCTAATCATTTGTCTGTGGAAATGGAACAGACAGGTGGTAATAAAACCAGAGGGAGGGGATTGCTGTAATCCTGTAATTAGAAAAAATGTTACAAGAAACTAGAGAAGAGGACCAGAAGCTATGACTCTACCTAGCTTAACCTTTTATCTCATAATAGATTTTAACTGGGATTTTATTGGGATGAAAATTTGGTATAATGCCTTGAACAGGGCCATCTTTTAGTTTGGCAGACAAAATGAACTAGAACTATGATCACAATTATATTTGTGGAGATGGCGTAGAGCAGGGACATCTGAGTGGCAGTCTTTCCTGTACAATTGATGGGAGATTGTGAAGTGAGCCTACAAAATGGAATAACCGTGGGCAATAAAAAGGCTGACAAGAAGGCCACCAAGAGTGAAGAAAGTGCCTGACAAGAAGGAAGCCTAAAGTGGCCAGAGTCCAAGGCCATCAAACTAAACACTTGAGGCTGCACCCCGTATAGACTAAACACTTGAGGCTGCACCCCGTATAGACTAAACACTTGAGGCTGCACCCCGTATAGACTAAACACTTGAGGCTGCACCCCGTATAGACTAAACACTTGAGGCTGTACCCCGTATAGACTAAACACTTGAGGCTGCACCCCGTATAGACTAAACACTTGAGGCTGTACCCCATATAGACTAAACACTTGAGGCTGCACCCCGTATAGACTAAACACTTGAGGCTGCACCCCGTATAGACTAAACACTTGAGGCTGTACCCCGTATAGACTAAACACTTGAGGCTGCACCCCATATAGACTAAACACTTGAAGTTGCAACCAGTATGCGATTGGACACCCCTGAGCAAACTTGTGGCTATTACCACCACCACCCCAAATTGTATAATAATCCAGCTTAAGAGCCCAGAAGGATCGAGCTTCTGACCACTGCAAGGGAACAGAACTCTCCCTCCCTCCCTCCCTCCCTCTTACTTCTTACAAATGACTTGTACTGATAATAGATTGTCATATATTTTAATATATGACATATATTAATATGACATATGATAATATAAAGTCTTGCCTGGGTTTTTTTTACTTGCTATTGATATGTGTGAATACCTGATGGAATAAATTGACTAAAAGACTATTTGGCCCACAGGGTGTGTTATGCTCATGAAAGAACCTAGCCTAGTCACTGTGCAAAGCTTAGAGAGCGACAGGTTGCTGCCCTAAAGCCATAAGCCAACTGATGCCTAAACCTTGTCTTTGGGACTGTCACAAGGTGCTCAAGACAGATTTATATTGAAGTTATAGGTTCTGTTTTCTTTTCAATTTCTGATGTCTTTTTGTTTGTCTGTTTTGCTTTGGGGTATGTCTAATACATCTGTCTCCCAAAATGCCACCTTCAACAGTGTCCAGAGTTCTGTGTCATTGGGAAAAAATGATGGTGTTACCAGTGCAATTGCCTTATACCCCAGGGGTTTGATTGACAAGGTTTTACTTTTCTGCTTTAGTAAGTTTTTGTTTTCCTGCCTTTAGTTTGATTGTTTTTGTTTGTTTGTTGTTTTTGTCTTCTGCTAGTTGGTTTGTTGCAGTAGTTGGTCCTATGGGGTTTTGTTTTTTCATAATATGACCACCAAAGTAATCCTGGGTTGTACATTTCCTGGGGACACGCAGATAGATTCTGGGCCCCATTTAACTCTAGCCCCAATCCAAGAACAGTTAGTTCTGATAACATAGCCCTGCTCAATACTCGTCTACATGTAATGACCACTGAAGATAAGGTGCTACAGCAAAGTATGGTGAAGAAAGCAGATGGTGCCCAACTATCAACCAGAATTGTGTCTAGGGTCTTAAAGGCTTGTTATTCAAACAAATAGCTATCTAAATGAGGAGTCAACTAAGCCCACATACAAGAAGCACACTAGCTTGTGTAATCCAAAAATGGCAATAACAAAATTCAAATATGACAAAGGGAAAAATATCAGAGCCTAAATTATGCACACCCATTTGGAGAATGCTATAGAGGACAGTGGGATCCCAAAACTGAGCTTCAGAGAGAGTATCTAGTCAAATGAAACCACTGGCAGATCCTCTCTTGGCACAGGCAACCGTCTCAAACAGCTTTACTATCAGATAGAGATTACTACAATCTACATGATGGTGAATCAAGCTTGATACTTGGTCAGTTGACCTCCCTCTTGACCCAACCTGAAATTGTTCTAGGTGAAAGTATTTCTTGCTGTTCATTGACAAAAATTTTTTTTCCTGATATTATAAATATTAATGGTGATCTTTTCTTTCTTACTCATTATTTGTATTTTTATCTTCTATTATTATTATTTTATCTTTACCACTTGTGGTAGTTACATAATCTGTCAACTTTTGAAGGGGTGGAGTCTAGCCTGTCAATCAGGTCATAGTCAATGAGGCTTCTGTGTGGGCATGGCCTTCTCCAGAGGATTCCGGGAACTCCTGTCTTCCTCCCTGGAGTGGGGCACACATTCTCTCTCCTTCACATTCCTGCTGACAAGCGACATGGAGCTACACTGATAGAGCCAGAACCCTGGAGCTGGAAGGGCCACATGAGACCCATGCCAGCACTGAGATGTTTCCAGCACCGCTGGATCCACAAGACTTTCTACCCACTGACCTGTGATCTTCCTGCATTTGGCATTGCATGTGTTGCATGAGTCTGAAGAGGAATTTATAGAGTGTGCAGGAGGGGGTGGAGAGCACTAGAACTGATGGTGGTTACACAACTCATTTTAAAAGCAATTTAACCATGAAAAAAAGTTCTAAAATTGTTTGGAGTAATGATTGTACAATTCTTCTTGATATGATTGAAGTATGTATATGAAAATGTATATGTAGAGTATGTACCAATGAAACTGTAAAAAAAAGAAAAGAAAGCAATCAATTAAAGTAAAAAGAAGTGTCACACTTCACTCTGGTCTTTCTGTTCCTGCTGTAGCTTGTCAAGATATCCCAATTAGGTCTTCCAACTTGAAGTTCTACTTCACTGTGTGTCATAAGTCTTTATGACGATGTCAAATAGATATACCATGTGAAATAATTTACTGTAACGCAGGCTACACATTTCTCACTAGATCCGGACAGGGGTGAAGTCAAATGAAGAGGTGAGAGTTGCAGTGGGGCTGTCTTATCATAGTTACTCTGACACATATATGAGATGGCCACATGATTTATCATCCAAGACAGGACATTGTGAGACTGCTAAAATATTAATCTGGACAAAACATTGGTATATTGGACATAAACCAGGACTTTACCAAGTTAATCATAGTATATAATCATATAATTACATGTAATGATAATATGGAGCCTTGGAATGGTGCAAACAATGTGTAGAACTGTTTACCAAACAGCTGGAGGTTCCAATCCACCAAAAGGCAAAATCTAGTCACTGAAAACATTGTGGAGTATAGTCCTACTCTGACACAAACGAGGTTGCATGAGTAAAATAAGTTTGACGGCAGCTTCTTTTTACTGGAAAACTATTACATGATTACATGTAGGCATCCTATTAATTTTCAAGAGTACTAATATAAGTCATCAATAAAAATGGCAATCACAAAGGCATTCCCCTACATATGCCATGTGATGCTTGTGGACCAGCAGTATTAAGGATATTATTTTCTTTATTTTAAAAATTAAACGAATAATATCAGATATGTTTTCTTAGTAGCATATATTGGTGGCATAATGGTTTGAAAGCTGGGCTAGAAAATTGATTCTTTCCTTTTTAAATGTATTTTGGTACACACTGAAATTAATTTTGGCTGCCGAAGCAAGGCGATGAATATTGTTAGGATTCAGCTGTTGTTAGGAGCCAGCAAGTCTATTGTGACTCACAGTGATCCACATACAGCAGAATGAAACGCTGCCTGCTCTGATGCCATCCTCATAATTGTTGCTGTGTTTAGCCTATTGTTGCAGCCATGGTGTCGATTCATATCGTTGAGGGTCGGCCACCTTTTTGCTGACTCTCCATTTTAGCAACCATGATTGCCTTCTCCAGGGATGAGTCTCTCCTAATAATATGTCCAAAGCAAGTGAGATGGAGCCTCATCATCTTTGCTGCAAAGGAGCACTCTGGCTGTGCTTCTTCCAACACAGATTTGTTCATCGTACCTCAGTGGGTGGTATTCTGTGCCAACCCCATAACTCTCAGGCATCAATTCTTGGTTTTTCTTATTCATTGTCCAGCTTTAGGATGTGCACGAGGCAATTAAAACTATCGAGACTGCAGCAAGACACAGCTGTGCTAAAGGTGGTGTCTTTGCTTTTCAGCATTTCAAAGAGGACAACAGATTTGCTAAAAGCAAGTTGATTTCTTGCCTGCTTGTTTTCATGGCCATTGGTTATGGTCCCAAATAAAAATGAAGCCCTAGGAACTTCAATCTTCATTTATCATGACATTGCTTATAGGTCCAATTGTGAGTATTTTTATTGTAATCTTTACTGAAAACTGTAGTGTTTGATCTTCATCAATGGGCACTTCACATTTTCTTTCTTTTCAACAAACAAATTTGTATCATCTACATGTCCCAGCTATTTAATGAGTCTTCTTTTATTCCTGTGACTATGTTATTGAAATAATGGCTTGGTTTTCTACTCGTGTAAAGTATTACAGACTCAGAAACCCACAGGGCAGTTCTATTTTGTCCCATGGGGTCGCTGTGAGTCGGAATGAACTCAATGGCAGTGAGTTTCATTTCGTTTCCTTCTCCATTAGGCCAATTTCTCAGATTCTTTCTCAGCATACAAATTGAATACATATGGTGAAAGGACACAACCTTGATGTATATAGCTCTTGAAAATTTAAATCACACAGTATCTCCTTGTTTTATTTGAATGACTGATTCTTGTTTTATATACAGATTCTGCACGAGCACAGACAGTTAAGTGTTCTGGAATTCCCATTCTGCTCAAGCCTTTCCATAGTTTATTTTCACACAGTCTGATGCCTTTGCATAGCCAATGAAACACAAGTTAACATCTTTCTGGAATTCTTTGCTTTCAGCCAAGATCCATCTAACTTCAGCAATGATATTCCTTTGTGTGATGTCCTTTCCTGATTCCAGCTTGAATTTCTGGCAAGTTCCCATCACTGTACTGGTACAAATGTTTTTTAATTATCTTCAGAAAAATCTTACTTCTATGTAATGTTAATGATGTTGTTTACATTGTTTCTCAATGGATATCTTCCAGTTGGTTGGTCATATGTTGCATCATTTTCTGAAAGCAATGTTTTCAGTGAAGCTTGGTCTTCTTCCTTCAGTACCATCAGTTCTTGATCATGTGCTGCTTCCAGGAATAACGGAATATCAACCACTTCTTTTTGGTAGAATGCCTCTGTATATTTCTTCCATCTTCTTTGAATGCTCCCAGGGCAATTCAATTTTGCCCATAGAAATTTTCAACATTTCCGCATGAGCCTGGAATGTTTTCTTCAGTTCCATCGGCTTGAAAAATACCAAGAATGCCCTTTCCTTTTAATTTTTTACCTCAGGCCTTTGTATATTTCATTATAATACTTTACTTTGTCTTTTTGAGCTACCCTTTCAAATTTCCTGCTTAGCTTTTTTATTTCATCATTTCTTCCAGTCATTTGAGCCATTCCATGTTCAAGAGCAAGCTTCAGAGTCTCTTCTGACATCCACTTGGGTTTTTCTTTCTCTTGGTGTTATCCCATGGCTCATCTGGTCTTTGATTGTTAGTGTCCAGTGTGGCAAATCTATTTTTAGATTATCTCAAATTAAGGTGAGCTATGCTTACTCTGATTCTTGTGAACTTGTTTTAATTTTCTTCAATTTGCACTTGTATATGTGCAACTGCTAGTCCCTGGACTTGTTTTGACTAATGCTGTTTTGATTACCAATGATCTTTTTCCACAGATCCACAGACAGAAACAAGTGCCCAAGTTTACATACATACACACACATGCACCACTAGCACCACCAACATTTTAAATATAGGTAATGGTAATTTAAATTACATGTGAGAGCAGCTTGGGTATAGTATGTAATTTGAATAGAAATACAGTCCTTATGTAATTAAGAAAGAATAAAAGTGGCAAAATTCCTTAATGTAATCTTCTATAAAATAAGAATGATCTGTCAGTAACAAATGAATGTCTTTAAATAAATTTCAAACATAGAATTCTTATGAATGATTCTGTCAACATATGTGAAGACTAGTGATAAAATTTATAAAATACTCTCAAGCTGTACAGAAAAACAAAACTGTACAGAAAATTCTAAGAAGGTCATCAAAGATGTTATATATTATTCCATTTAAACAGGCTAATATTAAGAGAGGTCATTCCCTGAAGAATGCAATAATGCTTGGTAAGGTGGAGGGTCAACAAAGAAGAGGAAGATCTTCAGTGAAATGGAGAGTGACTGTAACAATGGGCTCACACATGGCAACAATTGTGAAAATGGCACAGAACTGGGCAGTGTTTTGTTCTGTTGCATATGTCATCATTATCCATCAGAGAAGACTTAAGGGCACTTAAAACTACCACAACAATTTGTAGTGAAGCCTTGATGGTATAGTGGTTAAAACACTTAACTGCAAACCACCAGTCATAGGAGGAAAGAGATGCGGTAGCCTGCTTCCATGAAGCCTCCTAGTCTAGAAAACTCCACAGTACTGTTCTAGTTTGCCCTATATGGTAGGTACAAGTCAGAAGCAACTTGGGCAGTGCATTTGGGGTAGAAACAGATCTCATCATTTCCAATGATAATAAGAGCAAATCGCACAATCATGTGTCATACACCAAAAAAGTATCTCTTTAAACTATTCAAGTAGAAGCAAGCATTAAACTCAATTTACTGAAAGAAAAATAAAGGCTGAGGTAAATAGTGGCCCTGGATTTGAACCCAGGTCATCTGACACTAGCTCCCAATCTCTTAGTCTTCTAAAATTTGATGGTCATGACTCAGAGAGCTTATTTTTGTCCATCTCAACTGTACCTGAAGAGGACCGATCATGTAGTACCTACAGAAGAAGCTGAGTGACATCATTTAAAGTGGCAGACATGTGGCAGACAACTACATATGACCTGTCTACTATAATCACCAGGCAATATGATAACAAAATCCATTTCACTTAGGACAGGAAAAACTGATTAATAAAAACATATTTCAAGAAATTGCTCAAAGATGGCAACCGAGTAACAACAGATCCACTAGGTTTTCAGGAGCTGTGGGCTTTTAGCTTACCACTGTAGAGGCCAGCTAGGGTTTAACATTAGCCCTGCTACAGTCTCCACCAGACTTTGGCTTCATTGGTCAGCCCAATGCCTTTACTTCAGCACAGTCACAGCTGGCCACTGGCTCTGGGCAGGGTTTAAAGTCCTCCAGTCCCTCTGTCAGGCGATCAAGGATCAGTTGTATCTTTACTTTTATTTCTCTCTCTTCTCTTTCCCCCCAGTCTCAGCATGCTCAGGGTTTTGCTCATCCCTTTCCTCTCATAGGCCACAGCTGACCTCCAGGCCACTCCCCTTAGCCTAGGGCAGTTACACCTATCCTCCACCCAGCTAAGGGAGCTCCACCCTCTGCAGCTTAATACCGGACTGTGGAAACCCCACTTATCTTCCTCTGGGGGACAGCTCACCTGCACACTTACCACCCATCGTAGGGAAATTCACGCCTACACTCCAAGGCAACTAGGGAAATTCATGCCTGCCCGTTGGGGGTTTCATTTGGCTGGAAGAACCTTAGCCTGCCTTCTAAAGTGCTTCATGTGTCTAGGGAAGTCCCTGTCCTTCCTATGTGGTCCCACATGGCTGAGGGAACTTCTACCTGCCATGGTGCCTCACACGGCCTAAGGCAACTTCACCAGCACTCCAAGCTGCTTCCAGAACCTCTGCCTAACCTCTGCCTTAGAAAACATAACACATGAAGCTGTTGCCTACAGGAAACACATCTCAAGGTTACAGACAAAAATAGGCTAAGAATTAAAAGCTGGAGAAAGATATACCAAGCAAATGGCAATTCAAAAATAGCAGGGGTTGAAATCCTAATCTTGGACAAAATAGATCCCAAGGTGCACTCCATAAGAAGAGATAAGGAGGGGCACTATGTAATGCTCAAGAGAACCATAGGTAGACAAAGAACCAGTGAGCATAATAAATATACATGTGCCCAACGAGAAACAAATGAAAGTCATCAAACATTTCAAAAAATGAAAAAAGAAATTAACAGGCTCAACAATTATAGTACGCGACTTTAATACACCACTCTCTGAGAAAGATAGATCACAGGGAAAGAAGCTTAACAAGGAGGCTACAGATCTAAACATTGTGATTAGATGGCTTGGTCTGATAAGTTTTCAGATCTCTCCACCCAAAAGCAAAATTAAATTCACATTCTTTTCAAGTTCACATGGCACCTACTCCAAGACAGACAACATGATGGGACACAAGTTGAATCTGTGTAAATTCAAGCACATAGAGATCACACAGCCTCTCTCAGACCACTATGCCAATCAACAAAATAACAATTAAGAAACAAGGGCAAATAATTGGAGGATGAAAAACTCTCTATTGCAAAAGGAGTGGCTACTGGCTCAGATCAGAAATGAAATCATAAAGTTTCTAGATACCAATGAGAATGAGAACATGATGTACCAAACCCTTTGGGACACAGCAAAGGCAGTTAACAGATGAAGTTTGATAGCAATACATGCACACATGAAAAAGAAAGAGAGACTTATGATTGATATGCTTATAAAAAACTTACAGCAATTAGAGCAGAGTCAACAGGATAATCCTACTAATAGCAAAAGAAAAGAAATAATAAAAATCAGGGCTGAGATTCAGGAGAGAGAAGATTATGGAAAAACTAATGCAGCTAAAAGTTTGTTCTTTGAAAGGATGAACAGAGTTGACAGACTGCTGGCAAACCTAACCAAAGAAGGTAAGGAAAACTTAAATAGCAATGATAAGGGATGAAACAAGGGAGATTACAATGGATCCTAAGGAAACCAAAAGGATAATTACACAGTACTATGAAGGCCTGTACTCCAATGAATTCAACAACTTGGAAGACATGGACAAATACTTTGAAAAACAATCCCTCCCTAGACTATTTCCAATGGACATCAATAATCTCAACACACTCATAGCAATACAAAAAATTGACAAGGTTATCAAGGGATTACCAACCAAAAGATCCCCTGGACCAGATGGCTTCACAGGACAATCTACCAAGCATTCAAGGAAGAACTGACACCAATCCTACACAAACTCTTCCAGAAGAGCAAACTCCCAAACTTTCTATGAAGCTAGTATAACTCTGATACCAAAACCAGGCAAGAATCCCACAAGAATGGAGAACTACAGACCAATATCCCTAATGAACATCGATGCAAAAAATCCTTAACAAAATAATGGCCAATAGTATACAAAAGTATATAAAACAAATAATTCACCAGGACCTAGTGGGATTCATACCAGGGATGCAGGGATGGTTCAACATACGAAAGACTATTAGTATTATTTGCCACATTGACATGAAAAATTATAAGAACCACATGATAATATCGATAGATGCAGAAAAAGTATTCAACAATATCAAACACCAATTCCTGTTTAAGACATTCAAGAAGATAGTAATGAAAGGAAAACTCCTCAATATCATACAAGCTATATATGAAAAGCCAATGTGGTAGTCAATGAAGAAAAGATAAAAACAATCCAATAGAAAAAGGGGACCAGACAAGGATGCCCCTTATCTCCTCTCTCATTTAACATCCTACTGGAGGTCCTAGTTAACAGCATAAGGCAAAGAAAAGACATCAAAAATATTTGCCTGAGGAAGGAAGAGGTGAAACTATCATTATTCTCAGATGATATGATTTTATATATGGAAAATCCTGCAAGCTCCACAAGGGGAGTACTGAAAGCAATAGAGGAATATGGCAGAGTGGCAGGATATAAGATCAACAAGCACAAGTCTATAGGACTGCTATACACATTGAACAAGACCACAGAGGAGGGGATCAAAGGAGTGGTACCCTTCATAATAGCCAGGCACAAACTGAAATACCTAGGGATATAACTGAGTAAAAAATTGAAAGATTTGTGCAAGGAAAACTACAGAACACTATTACAGGAAACCAAGAGTAACCTCAGCAAATAGAAGAATATCCCAAGCTCATGGAGTGGAAGACTCAATATACTAAAGGTGTCACTTCTGCCCAAGGCACTATATAAGTTAAATGCTATACCAATACAAATACCATCATCTTTCTTCAAAGAAATGGAAAAACTGATTACCAACTTCATATGGAGAGGGAAGAAGCCCAGAATGAGCAGAGAACTCCTCAAGAAGGAGGACACAGTGGGAGGGCTTGCTTTACATGACTTTAGCACATATTATACAGCCACAGTGGTCAAAACTGCATGGTATTGGTATAATGACAGATACTCAGAACAATGGAAAAGAACTGGAAACACAGAAATAAAATCATCAGCATACAGACATCTGATCTTTGATAAAAATCCCCCAAAATACCAAATGGGAAGCATATAATCTCTTCAGCAAGCAGTGCTTGAAAAAGTGGATATCTACCTGCAGAAAAATGAAGCAAGACCTTTACCTCACTCCATGCACAAGAATAAACTCAAGGTAGATCATAGACCTTGAGGTAAAACCCCAAACTATTAGTGCTATCAATGAGGGAAATGGGACAAACCTGAGAACTTAGGCGCAGGGAATATACAAGCTATCAGAAATAGGCACGGGCACAAATACAGATGATTCACAAATTGACAAGTGATGTATACATTGTGTACATCAAAAGAATTCACCAAAGAGTAATAAGAGAGCCCACAAACTGGGAAAACATCTTTAGCAATAATACATCAGACAAAGGCCTTATTACTAAAATCTACAGTATTCTGCTAGCTTCCATAAAAAAAGAAAAAAAACTAATTGCCCACTAAGGAGGGGGGCAAATGACCTGAAGAGAAGTTTCATAAGGTCAGAAATCTGAATGGTCAATAAACATATGAGAAAATGTTCCTGATCATTAGCCATAAGAGAAACGCAAATTAAAACAGCTATGAGATAGCACCTAATACCCTCAAAGATGGCTCAACTGAAAGAATCAGAGAGCAACAAGTGTGGGAGGGGCTGTGGGGAGACGGGAACTCTCGTCCACTGCTGGTGGACCTGTGAGTATGTACAGCCACTGTGGAAATCGATTTGGCGATATCTAAAACAGAGGAAACTGCACTACCATACAACCCAGCAATCCCCCTACTGGGCATATACCCAGAAGAGGCAAGAAAAACCACAGCCAGACATATGTGTTCCAGTGTTTATCACGGCACAATTCTCAATTGCAAGGAGTTGGAAATAACTCACATGTCCATCAACAGATAAGTGGATTTAAAAACTGGTACATATATACATTGGAGTACTACTCATTCCTAAAAACCAGTGATGAATGCATGAAGCACATTGCTGCATGGGAAGAACTGGAGGAAATTATTCTAAGCAAAGGAAGCCAAGCACAAAAGCGTAAGTACAACATGAGTCTCCTGACGTAAGCTTAAAAATGCAAAAAGGGCATAGGAGAAAAGCTTCTATACACACACATTCCTGGGGTGACTTCCAGGTACTATGGCAGGGGCCAGACTCAATCCAGGGATGCATATGGAAGCCAACTAAAAAGGAGGGGTGGAAAAGACATGGGTATTGGGGGAAAAGGGCAGTAACACTCAAGAGGAGGGTGTTGTTCATATGCCCACAAAGAGGAACCAGACTTCAACCCGGTATACCAAGACATGAATGCAACATACTGGCATGAAGCAGGGAACCAATATAGAGGTCTGAAAGGACAGCCCCAATCCCATATATTTGGACTGTCCTCCCTCCCCCAGAAGAATTCTCTTCAGAGGACAGCACTAAAGCTACAGCTCAGGGAGAGGGACACGTCTGACCAGAGCGCACGGGGGAAAACAAAGGGGCCTGGAGAGAGAGTGGAGCAAATCCTGGCCACGAAGTCCCAAGGATGATATGCCTACTCAGACCAACCAATGCACAGAGAGGACCATAGGCCCACCACGAGACATGATGTTCCCTCACTGACCCATACTGCTAGGAGGGGACAACAGGAGACACAGTGCGGGAATTGTGACTGATCTGACCCCACCACACTAGGGTGAAACACTAAGGGCATGCAACAGAACAGCAAGGGGAGCAAAGCAATGAAGCTCCTTGGGGAAACCAAAAATAGACTATGGGGACAGGGCATGGTACGCCCATCAGACTCAATCGGAAAACACTCCTAACTGTCAATAAGCAGACCTGGAACGATTTATGGGCTTGTCTCTTTTGTTGTTGTTTTTGTTTTCTTTTGTTGCTTTGTTTTGCTCTGTCCTGTTTTTGTGCTTATCGTTGTCTCTGCACATGCTTATAAATAAGATAGGCTGGAGAAACAATCCAGAGGAGAAAAGAATGGGACTGACAATTCCAGGGGGACACGGGAGAGGGGTAGGCAGAGTAAATGAAGGGGGTATTAACAAACCCAGGGACATGGGAACAACAAGTGATCTAAAATCAATGGCAAGGAGGGTGTAGGATGCCTGGTAGGGCTTGATCAAGGGCAATGTAACTGACAGGAATTACTGAAACCCAAATGAAGGTTGAACATGAGAAAGGGGGAACCGATCTCAATGATCTACATATAAATCCCTCCCAGGGGGGATAGACAACAGAAAAGTGGGTGAAAGGAGACATCGATCTGTGCAAGACATGAAAAAAATGTATTAATTATCAGGAGTGCATGAGGGAGGGAGGGCTGGCGGGTGGGGAGGCGGGGAAAAAAGGAAAGCTGAAGTGGAGAGAAAGTGCTTTGAGAATGATGATGGCACAAATGTACAAATGTGCTTGACACAATGGATGGATGCATGGGTTGTGATAAGAGTTGTATGAACCCCCAATAAAATGATGAAATAAAAAAATCTTATTTCCTGCAATATAAAAGGAACAAAAACAATTTAGACCAAACTTCTTCAAGCAATAAAATACATATTATTATAGTGAATCCATGATTTTTATGAAAGAATAAAGCATATGGTCTTTTACATGTTAACATTTTGCAATTAGGTTCTATTTTTGAATCATCTCTCTGTGACTAAATCATATTTTCAAGAATTCTTTATTTTAGTTATTTTGCAGAAAAGTATTTGTGGGTAGTTACAAATCTTCTAAAGTAAATCTGAAGCATATTTTTCTATTGCCTCTATCTCTAAAAGAGGGCCTATTTAATTGTAAATAACTGTTTCATAATCTCTCCTGCCAAACCTTATAAATATCCAAATTCTTCTGAAATATGCTGTTAAATTTAATAAGCTGCAGTTTAATCTTGGTTCCTTTATGGGCAAATATTTTTA